>NC_092343.1:193135500-193805000 GCF_046630445.1 Rutidosis leptorrhynchoides
AAGCCTTTCACCTCTGACGCCAAGTAAAGTTATGGCGGAAATAAACCTTTTTGCAACAAATGCCACAAACACCACTATGGTGAATGTAGCAATCTATTTTGCCACCGGTGCCAAAGGGTTGGTCATATGGCCAACTATTGTAGATGTGCCGCCCCCGTCGCTCAAAAGGTGCCCAATGCCCCAAAACCAGGTACTTGTTATGAATGTGGCTAAACGGGTCATTTTAGAAATGCATGTCCGAAGAAGAAAGCCAACACCAACACACGCGGACGAGCTTTCAACATCAACACCGAGGAAGCCCGAGATGACAATGAATTAGTCACGGGTACGTTTCTCCTCAACAACACTTATGTTACTTGTTTATTCGATTCGGGTGCCGATAAGAGTTTTGTATCCAAGACTTTGACTCATTCTTTTAATACTCCACCACTTCCACTAGATACCACTTATACCATTGAAGTGGCCAACGGAAAACTATTGAGTGCCGACACATATTATCGGGGGTGTACGTTAAACATTTTGGGTAATGAGTTTGAAATTGACTTGATACCCATGGAACTAGGAAGCTTCGATGTAATAATCGGTATGAATTGGCTAGCCAAAACGAAATCTCACATCCTTTGGGATCTTAACGCAATCCGAATTCCTATCGAGAATGGTGAACCTTTGATCGTCTATGGCGATAAGAGTTGCACCGGACTCAACCTCGTTTCATGCATTAAAGTTAGAAAAATACTCCGTAAGGGTTGTTTTGCGATCCTTGCTCACGTTAAGAAAGTCGAGTCCGATGAGAAGCCCATCGATGATGTGCCAATTGTTAGTGACTATTCCGATGTATTTCCCGACGAATTGCCGGGTCTTCCACCTCATCGACCGGTTGAATTCCAAATCGATCTTATTCCGGGAGCCGCACTCATAACACGTGCACCTTATAGACTTGCTCTATCCGAAATGCAAGAATTGCAAAGCCAAATCCAAGAACTACTTGATCGTGGTTTTATCTAACCTAGCCATTCACCTTGGGCGCTCCGATTTTGTTTGTTAAAAAGAAAGACGAATCCCTACGAATGTGCATTGATTATCGTGAACTAAACAAATTGACGGTTAAGAACCGATATCCTCTTCCTCGCATCGATGACCTTTTTGATCAACTACACGGGTCTTGTGTATATTCAAAAATTGATCTCCGCTCGGGTTATCATCAATTAAGGGTTAAGGGGGAAGATGTCTCCAAAACCGCTTTCCAAACTCGTTATGGTAGCTATGAATTTCTTGTAATGCCATTTGGTCTCACTAACGCACCGGAGGTGTTCATGGATCTTATGAACCGCGTGTGCAAACTGTATCTTGACAAATTCGTTATCGTGTTCATCGATGATATTTTGGTTTATTCAAAAAGCAAAGAAGAACACGAGGAACACGTCCGACTTGTTCTTGAACTTTTAAGATAAGAACGACTCTATGCAAAATTCTCCAAGTGTGAATTTTGGTTAAAGGAAGTTCAATTTCTTGGTCATGTTGTAAGTGACCAAGGTATTAAAGTCGATCCAACGAAAATCGAAGCCATTAGTAAATGGGAGACTCCTACTAGTCCTACTTACATTCGTCAATTCTTGGGTCTCGCCGGATACTACCGTAGATTCATCAAGGATTTCTCTTTGGTTGCTCGTCCTCTAACCGCTTTAACTCACAAGGGAAAGAAATTCAATTGGGCGACCGAACAAGAATCCGCATTTCAAATCTTGAAAACAAAGCTAACCACCGCTCCTATCTTGTCACTTCCCGAAGGAAATGACGATTTTGTTGTGTATTGCGACGCCTCGAAACATGGTTTTGGGTGTGTGTTGATGCAATGAACGAACGTCATTTCTTATGCTTCTCGACAACTCAAAATTCATGAACGAAACTACACGACACATGATCTCGAACTCGGAGCCGTTGTCTTTACGCTTAAAATGTGGAGACACTATCTTTATAGAACCAATAGTACTATCTTTACGGATCACAAAAGTCTCCAACACATCTTCAATCAAAAGCAACTAAACATGAGACAACGAAGGTGGATTGAAACCTTAAACGATTACAATTGCGAGCTTCGTTACCATCCAAGGAAGGAAAATGTAGTAGCCAATGCCTTAAGTCGAAAAGAAAGAGCGGTGCCTCTTCGTGTCCGAGCCTTAAACATCACCATTCATACCAACCTTAGTAGCCAAATTCGGGTAGCCCAAGATGAGGCTCTCAAGGATGAAAATGTTTCACATGAGCTCTTAAACATTCTCGTCTCTCGATTCGATATTAGGGAGACCGGACTCTGATATTACACCGGAAGGATTTGGGTGCCTAGCTATGGGGACCTACGAAGCCTTATTTTAGATAAAGCCCATAAGTCACGATACTCGATTCACCCCGGTGCCAATAAGATGTACCACGACCTTAAAGAACAATATTGGTGGCAGAACATCAAAAGGGTTGTAGCTACTTATGTTGCCAAGTGTTTGACATGTTCCAAAGTCAAAGCCGAACACCAAAGACCGTCCGGGTTACTTCAACAACCCGAGATCCCGCAATGGAAGTGGGAAAGAATAACGATGGACTTCATCACCAAGTTACCAAAAACGACGGGCAGTTATGATACCATTTGGGTTATTGTTGACCGTCTCACCAAGTCCGCACACTTTCTCTCTATGAATGAAACCGACAAAATGGAGAAACTTGCACAACTTTACATAAAGGAGATCGTAGCTCGACACGGTATACCTTTATCGATTATCTCTGATCGAGATGGCTGTTTTGTTTCTAGATTTTGGCGTACCTTGGAAGAAGCGTTGGGAACGCGTTTAGACATGAGCACTGCATATCATCCCCAAACCGATGGACAAAGCGAACGCACAATTCAAACCTTAGAGGACATGTTGCGGGCTTGTGTTTTTGATTTTGGAAAAGCTTGGGACAAGCACTTACCTCTCGCCGAGTTCTCTTACAATAATAGTTATCACGCAAGTATTAAAGCCGCACCTTTCGAAGCGTTATATGGCCGAAAATGCCGTTCTCCTCTTTGTTGGGCCGAAGTAGGCGACGTACAAATCACCGGACCCGAACTCATTCACGAAACCACCGAGAAGATCGTTCAAATCCGAGATAGGCTTCGGACGGCCCGGAGTCGTCAAAAGTGCTATACCGACAAAAGATGCAACGACCGTGAATTTCAAGTCGGTGACCGCGTCATGTTAAAAGTCGCACATTGGAAGGGTGTAATCCGTTTTGGGAAACGCGGGAAATTAAATCCGCGGTATATTGGTCCTTTCGAAATCTTGGAGCGTATTGGAACCGTTGCTTATCATTTAGATCTTCCTCCCCAATTGAGCTCCGTTCATCCTACCTTCCATGTATCTAACTTGAAAAAGTGTCTTGCCGAACCCGATATCGTCATCCCTCTCGAGGAACTTACTATTGATGACAAACTTCATTTTGTGGAGGAACCGGTTAAAATTGTGGACACCTCCGTCAAGACATTGAAACAAAGCCGAATCCCGATTGTCAAGGTTCGTTGGAATGCTAAAAGAGGACCCGAGTTTACTTGGGAAAGGCAAGAACAAATGCAAAAGAAATACCGTCACTTATTCCCGATTCCGGAAACGAAAAATTTCGAGGAAGAAACAACGACTACTACGCCTACTTAAATTTCGGGACGAAATTTCTTTTAAGGAGTAGGTAATGTAACATCCCGCCTTTTTCCGTTTACTTTTCTGTTTAACTATTTAAATTCCGTTATATGATTATGACATCCCTCTTTAATACGCGTTTTAAAAATATCTCGTTTAGGTAATTCACGCACCCGCAACCGAACTCGAGGGACTAGTTTCGCCAAACAGCCAAAGAGGTGACTAACTTGTGACTAGTCACCCCACCACCCATCTTTTTTTTCATTTTCATTTTCCTTTTCTTCTTCTACTTCCACATTTTCTTTCAATTCTCCATTTTGAAGAATCATCATCTAAATCCAAGCTAGCGGGTGTCTTGCAAAACAAATTACATATTTGGAATCCTTGCAACTTCCTCTTCGATTCCATACCGATTTCATTACATTTTGGTAACTTTCTAAAATCACTAGATTTGGTATTCTTGATGTTTTTAACTTATAAAGTTGTTAATTAGTGTCTATGGCTCAAGTCTAACATGAATATATGATTTATATGCTCGATTTCGTTATTTGAAGTAACTAGCTTGAGTATGAACTTTGGTGTATTTGATTTGGGGATTTAGTTGCTTTAATGTTGTTAAATGTTATAAATGCATGTATTAAATGTGTTCCTAGTATTACTAGCTTCAATTTGATGTGTAGGTTGCTTGAGAAAACTCCATAAACTTGATTAGTGATTTTGGTGAATTTGGGTTAGGGTTTGATAAGCTTGAAATGAATATTTGATGCATTGAATGCCATGAATTATTGTTGGTAAGTAGTTAGTTGTATTGTATGCTCGATTACCTACAAAACGGCATGTTGTATGTATGCATTAAATGCCCGAATCATAAATGTGCACTTATCAAATTTGAGTATTAAATGTGTGCATTAATTGATCATTTACTTTGGAAAGCCGATTGTTACAAATAACGTTTTTGGATGGTGAAATGTATTTAGTTGTGTTCTTTGTCAAATTACCTTTCTAACAATATAAGATACGAGTTCTAAGTATTAGCAGTTTGCAAGTTATGCTTGAAAGTGTTTTGAATTGAGACTTGGACATTTGAGACTGACCAGGTACCAGCTCCCGTGTATTGTCGCGGCGCGGCAATCCTGGGTCGCGGCGCGGCCTAAGCCGTGTTCAAGTTCTGACCTACATGTCAATTATATGAAAAATGTTTGGCACCCTATGGACCTCCGATTCACATGAGACTTGTTCTAACATGTTTATATATGAATAAAAACCTCAGAAAAATAGTTCGGGACCCGACCCGAACGTGTTGACTTTTTTGTTGACTTTGACCGACCAAAGTTTGACTTTTTGTCAAACTTAACCAAATGATTATGCAACCTTCCTAACTTGTTTCTATACTTATATCTTACATGAAACTTGATAATTTGATTCACATGCTACATAATCGAGTCGTAACGAGCCATAGGACTAATTGAACATCTTTGACCTATCGTGTTTACCGTTATTGATACGACCTATTTATTTAGGTCAAGACTAGCACTATCCTTCGCACACGTTACTTTGTGAAGTACTTTTCATACGTGCACTCAAGGTGAGATCATAGTCCCATCTTTCAAACAACTTTTACGCTTTAAACTATGGGATGAGAAACATATACGTATCATACTTTTACACATTGAACACAAGTATGAAAACGAACATTCCACGTACGGGTTTGAACGAAAATCCTCAATTCAATTATCATTAGTTACACTTACAGGGTGTAAACGTGAACTTATATTATGTGATCACATGGGCTTGACGAGCCTCATTCGGACGGTTCGCTACCGTTAGCGGATGAAATATATTTTCGGGTCTAGTGTATGTTCTAACACTACGCAAAGGGTGCAAAACAGTTAAGTTTGATATTTGGGTGCCCGCAAAATAGATAACAACTTTGGAATACAAATGATTTTGATAATCATATTATATTAAATCTTGTGGTTCAAATGCAACATTTACTAAAACACCTTTGATTTCACCAACGTTTTCGTTGACAGTTTTCTATATGTTTTCTCAGGTCCTTGAAAGCTACTTGATACATGCTTTCGCACTCTTTTTGATACTTGCTTGGATGTCGAGTATACATGCATAGCTGGAGCGACTTTTGACTACTTTAAATTGTGTCGCATAGGTTTCATTCGTACGTCAAACATTGTAATGTAACTAGTCTTTTAAACTACATTTGTAAACTTGAAACATCCTTTTTCTTATGAAATGAATGCGACATATTTTGGTCAAACGTCATGTTAAAGACTTATGACCACGTAACGGGACTTAAGTAGTCGGCGCCGTCAAACATGATTTGGTCGGGTCGCTACAACAGGCATTTCAGGTGGTTTAAGTGTAATACCACTTCTTGTGGTAATGACTTTAGCTGTTTCATTCCGGGGGTTAGCATTTGTATCACTAGGAAGACTTCCCGGTTTTCTTTCACCTATCAACCTTGCTAGATTACTTAGTTCTTGTTCCAGATTTTGAATAGAAGCTTATTGATTTCTAAATGCTTGAGCATATTGTTCATTGGTTTATTTCTGAAATGTGAAAAATTGAGTTTGAGATTCAACTAGCTTCGACATCATGTCTTCTAAATTTGGCTTTTTATCATCAGTTTGTGGTGGTTTATTTTGAAAAATAGGTCTTTGCTGGTTGTAAGTATTATTGGATACTTGATGATTACTAGGACCTTGTTGGATATTGTATGGAACATTTCGGTTATAGTTCTGATTTTGATTGTAGATTGGTCTTGGCGGTTGATAATTATTCTGATAATTATTTCCAGGCCTTTGGTTTAGATATGAAACATTCTCTCTTTGTTCCATTGTTGGTTCAATACTGAGACAATATTTTGTCAAATCTGGTCCTCCACACTGCTCACAACTAATTCGTATTGAGTGAATATCTTTAGTCATCTTTTCCATTCGTCTCTCGACGTCATCTATTTTTGCGGAAATGGAATCAAAGTCATGGCTAGAATCGGCTCTAGCTGCTTTAGATGATCTAATGATATCTTTTTCTTAGTGCCACTCATGTGAGTGGGAAGCAGTGTTATCAATAATTTTGTAAGCGTCAGTTGCGGTTTTCTTCATAATGGAACCACCAGCTGCTATATCGATGTCTTTTCGTGTAGTAATGTCGCATCCTTGGTAGAATATTTGTACTATTTGACAAGTGTGTAAACCATGTTGCGGACAACCTCTTAATAACTTTCCAAATCTTGTCCACGCTTCATATAGAGTTTCATTTGGCTTTTGCATGAACGTAACAATTTCTCCTTGAAGTCTCACGGCTTTAGATACCGGAAAGAATTGTTTAAGAAATTTTTTAACTAAGACGTCCCATGTATCAATCGCCCCTTCAGGTAACGATTCTAACCAATCTTTGGCTTCTCCCTTTAAAGTCCAGGGAAATAACTGTTGGAGTATAATCGGTTAATGTGTGCAAGTCATGTCCCACATCGAAAAATGAATGAACCAAATGTATGTATATAAGCTTATGGGAACCTTCCTCTATCACCAATTGGTTTTAGAGTAATGTGGAACTCATGAGCTTATATGTCGTACATGTTGGCGGACCTAAAACGATCCTACACGTGGTATCAGAGCTGGAGCAGAGAGCAAGACGTAGGAAGATGAAAGAAAGGGCTTGATTGCAACCTTATAATAGCATGTAGCACGTAGCATGCAGCAGGTAGCAAGATTAACCGATTAAGGGGGTGATTGTTGGAGTATAATCGGTTAAGGTGTGCAAGTCATGTCCCACATCGAAAAATGAATGAACCAAATGTATGTATATAAGCTTATGGGAACCTTCCTCTATCACCAATTGGTTTTAGAGTAATGTGGAACTCATGAGCTTATATGTCGTACATGTTGGCAGACCTGAAATGATCCTACACGTGGTATCAGAGCTGGAGCAGAGAGCAAGACGCAGGAAGATGATGAAATTGGTAATAGAGGAAGGTTCCCATAAACTTATATACATACATTTGGTTCATTCATTTTTCGATGTGGGACATGACTTGCACACCTTAACCGATTATACTCCAACAATCACCCCCTTAATCGGTTAATCTTGCTACCTGCTGCATGCTACGTGCTACATGCTATTATAAGGTTGCAATCAAGCCCTTTCTTTCATCTTCCTGCGTCTTGCTCTCTGCTCCAGCTCTGATACCACGTGTAGGATCGTTTCAGGTCCGCCAACATGTACGACATATAAGCTCATGAGTTCGTTTCAATTAGCAGGAAGATGATGAAATTGGTTTTAGAGTAATGTGGAACTCATGAGCTTATATGTCGTACATGTTGGTGGACCTGAAACGATCCTACAATAACATGAGATATATCTGTTCATCCTCAACTTCTCGGATTTTAAATAAAGTACAGATCCTATTAAAAGTACGAAGATGTTCGTTTGCTTCTTCAATTAGTCGAATCTGTCTTTTGTCTTCACCTTTTATTATTTAAACGAATATCACTTGTAAATAGAACAATTGCAACTAAAATCTTGTCTTTCTTGAGGGATAATGCTATGAAATATATGTTCATTTTTAGCATTATCAAATATTCCCACACTTGAGCGTTGCTTGTCCTCAAGCAATATAGTCTTGAAATAAAAATACTTGAATCACTTCTTTATTCTTCACACTTTGTACATCAGTGATTTCTATATGGTGGTATGAACAATGGTAGTAACGTTGTGGTTTACAGTCCCACATGACTATGAAAATTTAGATCCTTAAGGAAATTGGATCTTTATGAAAACATTTGATCTTTTGAAAATTCAATCTAGTTTTTACCCTAGATAAGTTTTCCGGAATAACCCTTCATCGGTGTTTGCAAAATGTTTTTGTGGGTTTGGTGGGTTTCAGCTTTGAAAATTTTAGCTCAAAACTTGCGGTTTTGTGTCACCCACTTGCTAACCTTGTATTGGGAAAGCAACACGTCCAGTATACTTGCTCTGTATGTTACCTTTCGGTAAACTACCGTCCGGTTGTAAAGGAAAGCGTTGAACAAGCAACTGTTAAGGCAATGTCCCCTGACATGCTTTTAATTATGGTCTATAACGTGTCGGATGCAATTACTATCCTTTGTAGGAGCAATAGTAAAGCTCACCCTTATGGTTTTTCGGTCTGGCACAAGGTCCTGTCTTTGACCATGCTATGCAACCATCTTTCTTACGGTTGACACCCGCTTTGGTTCAGGTGACCTAATGAATTCCAGGTGAATTTCTAGGATTTTATGTTCAATGGTAATGAACGCATTAAAAATGGGTTTTTCAGAAAACAAATCAGTTTGTAATTTTGATCAAAATATTTTCTCGTTCAAGCTCGAGTTTAGATATCATCGTATTCCATGAGTTTGTAATTCTCAATCTTTAAAAGTCAATCTCTAGGATTGAGTAATATCAGGCTTAAAAGCTGATTTTTAATCTTTTAAGGAGATTATCCTTTTCTGGGGGTCTGATTCATTAGTCTTATCAAGCTAATTTGCACGGTGCCCTCCCCATTTTACGAGATAGACCCTCTCATGGTTAGGATAAGTCTGACCACTTGACGATCCTGTTTGATGCTGAGGTCCGTGGATTTCTAGCTGATTTTCGAGAAAACTTTTCAAGGTTTTTCATAGACTCTACAACTGGTCTGGACGACAACTTCATGACCTAAATCAAGAAGCGCGTTTCTTTTTCGGAAGACTTTACTTCCTTTTAATGATGGAATTGATTCATCGTGTAGATCCATCTTTCTTTCAAATATATTACAATTTTCCGGATAAAACGGTTAATTTTGTCCAAAACAAAAGTATCTTCAATTATTTGTACAAAAATATGTGATATATGTTTAAAATAACTTGGTAAATTTTTCCCACACTTGGCTTTTATTTTTCTTTCTTTGCCTTTTTATTGTCCTCTATTCCATTTTAAATGAATTCTAACATTTTGGGTTATTTCTCAATTTATGTTCTTTCCTAGTTAACAATAATTTCGGTGTTAAAACCTAGTTTTATCGTTCATAAATATGTATAAACATGATTTTGAGTTCATTTAACTGAAAATTTTGAAAAATTTTACTAGAATTGGGTAGTCAGTATATAAGACTAGGGCTGTTCTTTATTATCAGAGAGCACTAGATTCTAATACAACTACTGCGTTACTAGTATTTTTTTAATGGAACCAAGTGTATAAGTCAAAAAAAAAATTTAAAATCCGAAAGAATTTAACCCCTTCCCACACTTAAGATCTTGTAATGCCCTCATTTGCAAGAAATCAGTAATAATTTAAATTATTGAGGGTGATTAGCGTAGAAAAATGATTAAATTTTACCAAAGTTTCCAAACATATTGGCGTTTGTTTGTTGAATGATAAATGGTGCACATCATTTGTTCATTCCATCTTGTTGTTACATCACATTTGTTTTTCGTTTTGTCGTCAAAATTAGTAGTTTTTGCTGAACTTAATGCCAGTCTTTGAAAATGCGCTGTTTTACCTTGTTATGTACATGAAATAAAATACATACAATACAAATATAAACATGCATGGTAATTTGAAATGGGACTTAAAATCCCACTTTCAAATCAAATATGAAATATTAGTACAACAAATAAAAATATTAAACATTACAATAAAAGTATCAAAATATAATGTGTTTAAACATAAATAAATAGAAATAATAAAAAGATAAAAATCATAAAAATCACCAACATGAACTATATCAATCTGGATAGGGGTTCCAGTTCATGTCGTCGTTCGGGTTCCATGGTTGGTGATAGGTGTACTGGTAGGCCTGGTTAGGGTCGTAGAGAGTATATGGTGGTCTCATCTCGGGCTGGTGTAGAGGATAGTAAGCGGGTCGGGTCGGTACGTAGTGATCCTGAGGTGACAGCCGGCTCATGATCTGACATTGATGATAGTCCCATCTATCATGCTGTCGTTGCCTGGAATGCTCGTAATCATTCTGGGCTTGCCACTGCTCCATCCGACTAAATCTCTCCTCGTTTGTCATTTCCACCTCATATACACGCTGGTAGATGTCAGTCATAGCCTCCCTAATGACATCCCTAATGTCATTCGCTTCCTCCATTTCCTCATCTGAACCTCTCTCTACCTGAGGATGACTACCAACATAGGGTATTGCCTGATTGCGTCTGCTTTTTAATACCTTAGCACCCTGATAGACCCTCAATCCTAAAGGCTTAACCTGTTCCCTACATTCCAAAAGTGGACCTCCTTGATCCCTATCTACACCCAAATACTCTCCAATGAGAGTAACAAAAATACCTCCTCCTATCATTCCCCCTTCCTGTATTCCTTCTACCATTTTAGACAAATAAAAACCAACACAGTAAGGGATATTAACAAAGCCTCTTGGGTCTCGAATACACTTTAGGTAAAATAAATCATGTAAAGTCAATTTCTCCTTGTTGTGACCTCTATGTGTAATTGAGTTAGCCAAAAATCTATGAATTATACGAAGCTCGGCTTTGTTAATGAAAATGCTAAAAATGAACATATATTTTATAGCATTATCCCTCAAGAAAGACAAGCTTTTAGTTGCGATTGTTCTATTTACAAGTGATATTCGTTTAAATAATAAAAGGTGAAGACAAAAGACAGATTCGACGAATTGAAGACGCAAACGACCAAAAAGCTCAAAAATACAAAATACAATCAAAGAGGTTTCAATTATTGATAAGAAACGTCTCAGAATTACAAGAGTACAAGATTCAAAACGCAAAGTACAAGATATTAAATTGTACGCAAGGACGTTCGAAAATCCGGAACCGGGACCAGAGTCAACTCTCAACGCTCGACGCAATGGACTTAAAATTACAAGTTAACTATGCACATGAATATAATATAATATATAATTAATTCTTAAAATTAATATATATATTATATTATATTTAAAAACCATCGGCATAAAAAAACAGACTTTTGAGCCTCCCCAGCTGGCCATGCGATCGCATGGCCAGGAGGAAGAAACTCCATGCGATCGCATGAGCATCTTTTCCAGTTCACAAGGCCTATAAAATCGAGTGTTTGGTGCATCATTCAATATATATCCATCCTCTCTATATCTATACGTAATATTTATATTTATAATTTATATTTTAATTTTAATTTTAATTTTAATTCTAATAATAAGGGTATGTTGGCGAATGCTGTAAGGGTGTAAGTCGAAATTCTGTCCGTGTAACGCTACGCTATTTTTAATCATTGTAAGTTATGTTCAACCTTTTTAATTTAATGTCTCGTAGCTAAGTTATTATTATGCTTATTAAAAACGAAGTAATCATGATGTTGGGCTAATTACTAAAATTGGGTAATTGGGCTTTATACCATAATTGGGGTTTGGACAAAAGAACGACACTTGTGGAAATTAGACTATGGGCTATTAATGGGCTTTATATTTGTTTAACTAAATGATAGTTTGTTAATTTTAATATAAAGATTTACAATTGGACGTCCCTATAAATAACCATATACACTCAATCGGACACGATGGGCGGGATATTTATATGTACGAATAATCGTTCATTTAACTGGACACGGGAATGGATTAATAGCCACTAGAATTATTAAAACAGGGGTGAAATGTACAAGGACACTTGGCATAATTGTTAACAAAGTATTAAAACCTTGGGTTACACGCAGTCGATAACCTGGTGTAATTATTAAACAAAGTATTAAAATCTTTTTACAGTTTAAGTCCCCAATTAGTTGGAATATTTAACTTCGGGTATAAGGATAATTTGACGAGGATACTCGCACTTAATATTTATGACTGATGGACTGTTATGGACAAAAACCAGACGGACATATTAAATAATCCAGGATAAAGGACAATTAACCCATGGGCATAAAACTAAAATCAACATGTCAAACATCATGATTAGGGAAGTTTAAATAAGCATAATTATTTTATTTCATATTTAATTTCCTTTATTTTATATTTAATTGCACTTCTAATTATCGTACTTTTATTTATTGTTATTGTATTTTATCGCACTTTTATTTATTGCAATTTCATTATCGTTATTTATTTTACGCTTTAAATTAAGTCTTGTATTTATTTTTAATATTTTACATTTGGTTTTAACTGCGACTTAAGTTTTTAAAATCGACAAACCGGTCATTAAATGGTAAAAACCCCCCTTTATAATAATAATATAACTTATATATATTTATTTTTTTATAAAATAAAACTAATATAGCGTTAAGCTTTGTTTAAAAGATTCCCTGTGGACCGAACCGGACTTACTAAAAAACTACACTACTGTACGATTAGGTACACTACCTATAAGTATTGTAGCAAGGTTTAAGTATATCCATTCTATAAATAAATAAATATCTTGTGTAAAATTGTATCGCATTTAATAGTATTTTCTTGTAAAATTTAATAGTATTTTATACCCCTTAGCTTTGACATCAAGTATTTTTGGCGCCGCTGCCGGGGAACATCTAGCTTAAAAGCCGGAAGCGCAACGCTAATATAAAAAAAAAAGATTTTTATTTTTAGTTTACTTTTATAAAAAATACACTTTTGTAAAAATACGTTTTAAATATTCGAAAATATAAAAAGAAAAAAAAAATTTATCCGGCCCGTACTGTAGCAGCCCACTCTGTGGCCCGAAATCCTAGCCCATGCGATCGCATGGCTGGGTAACATAGGACTCATGCGATCGCATGAGCCCTGCAGACACGCCAGGGTTGACCAATTCAGTAATCATTACGGAGTATTATTATTAATTATACTTAAACCCTAATTAGGGTTTAGTATTTTATTAGTTAATTTAGTTTAGTTTATTTAATTTATATTTTTATGTTTAATTAGTTTTAATAATTTATATAATTAATACTTTTATAAACTAAATAATATAAAAATAATATTTTTATAAAAATTGTACTTTTTACAACTTTTAGTATATTTTTATATTTTGTCCCTTTTTAATTGTTTTAGCGTAATTTTTGTATTTTTCGCTCGTATTTAGTTTTAAGATATAATTTTTGCCATAGTTATTTTTATATCTAGAATTTTAGGTTTTGCCGTAAAATCCCTTAAGTGCTTTTTCATTAGACTAAGATTTAGGTGCTTTAGAATTTTGAGACGCCTTTTTAAGTTTTAGTTTCTTTTTAAGTTATTGCCATTTGGGATATAGTCTTACTTTTAAGCTTTAATATTTTTAGACGCAACTTTTAATTTTTAGTTTTTAGTTCCTTTTTAATTTTTAGTTTTTAGTTTCTTTTTAGTTTCTTTTTAGTTTTTATTATTATTATTACTATATTATCATTAAGATAATTATTAGTATTATCGTTAATAATGTTATAGTAACTATCATTATTAATATTTGTGTAATTAAAATAAATATTTGTAACACCTAATTATTTTGATTACTATTATTATCATTATTATGAACACGATATAAAAGACGATTAAAAGCTATTAAACGAAACGATTAGGAAATAATGGGTAAGAGTATCATGATGAAATTAAAATATTATAAGATATTGATTTAGATAAAATTATCGTTCTTATTATTTTTATCATTACTATTATTATTAAAAGTATCGTTAGTATTAAAACTATCATTTTAACAAAAATTATCATTTTAATAGAAATGTCATTGTTACTATAAAATATCATTATTATTATTATTATAAATAAAATTATTATTTTAAAGATAATATTAAAAATTATCGTAAATATTAAAGTTATCATAATTAGAATCATCGTTTTATCATAATGTCATCTTAGTAATTATAAATATTGATATTTTTATAATAATAATTATTAATACAAAATAATACAACTTTTACTTACTATCATTATAGATATTATTTTATCAAATAAATATGTGATACACACATATTTTACTAAGTGTAATAACTTACTTTAATAATACCTATCATATTATCTTTATGATATTAAATGAACCCTATAAATTTTATTACTTAATATATATAAAAGTATATTTTATTATATAAATTTAATATAAAATTTTATTTATTAATAAATAAATTATATTATTTACTCTAATAAATCTTTTAAAAATATTTAAAAATATAAAACGACGATATTTAAACTATATATTAATCATGTATAGATTTTTGGAAATTATTTTGAGTCAAATTTACTTTTGTTGACTTTTGCATATTAGTCTCGAGCATTAGGATTGTGGTACACTATGACTTGACCTAATTTGTTAGACAAATATTGACCAACACATAAATATATATAATTAATTTAGGTTCGTGAATTCGAGGCCAACCTTGCACTTGTTCAATGACGTTATATGTATTTTTACTACGAAATACAGTATGGTGAGTTTCATTTGCCTTTTTACCCTTTATATTTTTGGGACTGAGAATACATGCGCTTTTATAAATGTTTGATGAAATAGACACAAGTAATTGAAACTACATTCTATGGTTGAATTATCGAAATCGAATATGCCCCTTTTTATTAAAGTCTGGTAATCTAAGAATTAGGGAACAGACACCCTAATTGACGCGAATCCTAAAGATAGATCTATTGGGCCTAACAAACCCCATCCAAAGTACTGGATGCTTTAGTACTTCGAAATTTATATCATGTCCGAAGGAGGATCCCGGAATGATAGGGGATATTCTTATATGTATCTAGTTAATGTCGGTTACCAGGTGTTCACCATATGAATGATTATTTTTGTCTCTATGCATGGGACGTATATTTATGAGAACAGGAAATGAAATTCTTGTGGTCTATTAAAATGATGGAAATAAATGATTATGATAAACTAATGAACTCACCAACCTTTTGGTTGACACTTTAAAGCATGTTTATTCTCAGGTGTTAAAGAAATCTTCCGCTGTGCATTTTCTCATTTTAAAGATATTACTTGGAGTCTTTCATAGGATATTTCGAAGAACGTTGCATTCGAGTCATTGAGTTCATCAAAGATTATTATTAAATCAATTTATAGTTGGATAGTGGATATTATGAAATGGTATGCATACCTGTCAATTTTCGATGTAAAGAAAGATTGTCTTTTAAAAACGAATGCAATGTTTGTAAAATGTATCATATAGAGGTCAAATACCTCGCAATGTAATCAACTATTGTGAATCGTTTATAATGTATATGAACGGGTCCTTTCAATTGGTATCAGAGCGGTGGTCTTAGCGAACCAGGTCTGCATTAGTGTGTCTAACTGATAAGTCGTTAGGATGCATTAGTGAGTCTGGACTTCGACCGTGTCTACATGTCAAAAGCTTTGCTTATCATTTCTAGTCAGAAATCATCTGCTTATCATCCTTAGGAAATTACTTGCTTATCATTATTAGTCTAAACACGTCTTGCTACATTAATTGCATGAGTAGTGTATAGACAAAATTCATATCTTAGCGTATCTGCTAAATCATATCTTATCGTATCTGTAACTTTAAACTTTGTCTGACATATTCCGTAAATTCCTCCGTAATCTACGAAATCTTTTGCTCTATATATATAGATATTCTATGTAATTAGAATACCATTCGATAGCCGGAAAATCATTTGATACCGAAAAATCCTTTATTCAATCATACGAAATGGAATTCGTCATTAGTTCAAGTTCCTCAGATTATGAAATGGAATCCCACTCAAGCTCCGAAAGCAGTGTGACCGGAATGGATCAACCAATCTGTCATCACCTATTCTGGATGAATTGGGGATTGGTTCGTATTGGAGATAAGAAGAAGGTGATCCCTTCCATCCACCACATTGTCCTCTTGACGAAGAACATGAAGCACTTACCGGCGAACCTGTCCGAAACACCATTTTCTCTCTCATTTCCAGAGTATCTCATCACGATTATATACTACATCAAATTCTAGATTTTATTTATCCGCTTGTCCGAACCGACAATCATCCCGGTGTAATAGAAGAAGTCAACGAGCTTCGTGCTCGGGTAGTGGCTTTGGAGAATATGGTGCAAAGGTTACAAACACCAGCAGCAGCACCAACAGCATAATCAGTACCACCAACATCAACGTCAACAGTACCATTACCACCCCCAACCACAACCGCGTCGTAAACCTCAACTCCACAATCTGTCCCACGAGCATCAAGGTCATACGTCCTATAAATAATATGGAAGACCAACAACAACAAACGATGAAGTATTAATTCATGACTTCATCGGAGAAATATTTTACGGTGATTATGTAATCTCTAAAATTTTAGAGATTACTTATTCTAGATCTAACCATAAATCAGATGAGTGAACCGAAATGATAAAAGAAACCCTGACCAGAATGGTGCACGATTTACAAACTAGACTTGTTTTACCAACAGCATCAACAGTACCGCCAGCATCACCAGCATCGTCAGTGTTGTCAGCATCAGCATTAGCAGTACCTATAACCTCACAAGCTCCGTCAGTTCAAGAATCACCGCGGACATCATTATGAATCAACAACGAGTATATTATATCAACGAGTTATGAAGAATTAACTCATTTCCACTGAAGGATTTATATGTACATCTTATATATAAATCTTTAAACCATAATAAATCTTTCCGTACTAAGCTATTATGTGTGAATCTTAACTACTCGGTTAATTCATATTACTAATATGCAATAATGCACGTCCTTCGTCCGCAACTTAACTATCGTTAACTACAACCTTTGTCTCAATTCAATAAATTCTAATTCATAATAAATCAAGTGTATTATTCAAATATATGTTGATTTTACACTTTCGTCATCAATGTACTCGAAACTTTTTAGATAACATCATTCGTACTTTGCGAAGTTCACAAGAATTTAATGAAAACCAACATCATGCCCCAACAAATAACGAAGTATTGATTCATAATTTCAATATTATTGAAGTAAAACTTATGTAATCTCTAAAGCCTTTAAGGGATTATTCAATTCTAGTTTCAACTGTAAATTAAATGCGTTTAATTTAATATTAACTCATTAAATCGATGTTACATCTGAAGAAAATATACATATATATATATATTTTCAAAAAGACTGTAATAAAAATTCTTTTGTACAAAATATTAATTGTGAAATATTTTTTTTAACGGGTAGGTAATACCCGAGAGATATATAAATTCACAATTAATATGTTACATTCTTCGAATCTGATTCAGCAATCATCAACTATACTCACTATTTTCTCAAACAATATATATTCTTTTATAGAAATCAAAACAACCACACTCATTCAAAATTTAATTACATATTCTGATTTTGAAATCTCAGAATTCAACTCGGGATATGACCGAAATCATCACTCTTAGATCCTTACATCTTTCACAAGCTATACTTTGACTTCAAAAATGTGTTAGAACATCATATGTATATTAACGATTACAATCTGTGTTCAAAACCCTTCGAAATTCCTGAAGACACTTCAAATAATGAACAATCGAGATGATGATCCAACCACATATTAACCACAGTCTTGCATCTGAAAAGCTCTCGAAACCAGAGTCATAATTTAACACGTATCCGTGTCAGACCCTTTGGCATTTATTAGCAAAAATAACTTTGTGATTCCTTTTCAAATTAGTCAGTTTTGTCACAGCTTTAGCAAGTTAACTTCGACTTTTCAGTTGAAACAGTCTTATTATAACCTTGATATAGACGTTGCCCTTTCGTCATCGTTACCGGAGAACCTTTTATGTCTCACCACATTAAAAATAAACTTACCAACAACTTCACTGATCTTTGACTTTCTGAAAATTCATTATATTTATCGAAACCCCATCATTTACTCATCCGCATCTTGTAACAAGAATTGTCATGCCAATTACTGGGAATCAACAATTAGTATTTTGAAATCTTGCAGCATGTCTCTGCCAACGGTTATAGGTGTATATATAACGTCTATCTCCTAGACTTATATACTTTGAATGTGAAGTTTCTGAAAAACACCCTAAACAGCGAACTAGTTCTCCGAAGTTTGGAAAATGCTGATGAAGCAGCAAAAACTGTAAACGACCTTAACAGTGAAAAGTTTGATAATAAAGGATAGTGTGTTGGAAAAGCTTAGAAAAAGAGAAGGTTTGGAACTGGAAAACGGATTAAGCAAACCATGAAGGAGGCTATGGACAAATCACAAAGACTAAACCTGCCTTCAAAGAATCCAAATGATTCAGTGTCTGCTGAAATTATTATCAAATACCTTACTCCTGACTCTAAACCCTTGTGAATAATATTCTTCATCATCCTCTGCTCTTAGATATTCTAAAATATCATCATATCTTTCATTATAAATATCCTCCATATTTCTGAAGATATTTTCTTAATTTTTCTTATTTGAAATCATTTACCTCTTCGCGCTATCTGTATTACATCATAAAAGAAACTATTTTAGTTTCTAAATTCTGAAACATTCAAGTTTAAAATAGGAATATTTTGAAGTAGTGTTGGGAACTGAAGCATGAATTAGTATAATATAATGACACTTGATCAACGTGATTATATTACAGTAAGTCATGCTGAGTTTCTAAATGGAACGTGATGATTCACAGATCATAACATCATCATGTGTCATGTTATACGACTCTTGTATTCTATTTAACCTCTAAAATATCAAGAAAATATTTCTTGATGATTCGGCCTTTTCCAAGGTATTCTAGTAATTTGACAAGTCAAGATCGTGCCATCACAATTTCCTTCCTAGAACATTAACAATGTTCATTCCGAAATTCATATCTGTGAATTCTGGACCATTACAAGCGGTGCTTAATCGCAAGAAGAAGAAACGAAAGGACAAAACTCTGAAATAGAAATTGGGGTATAAATTGCAGCAAATGAAAGAGAGCATTAACTGTGAATGATAATGATTATAGAAGACAGAAGCAGAGACTTTGAAATATAAGGGAACATATAAAGCCCAACAATAAACCAGAAATTATAAACCATATATATCGATGCATATAGCAATATAAAGACACGGGAGAACTAGAAAAACTATAAACCCAAGAGTATAGTAGAAGTAAATAGATTCTTCTAGCAGTAGATGAAAAAGAAGAATGACCGATATGAAAGTAAGAAGTATATCGAGAATCAGAACTGGATGGAGCATATTGATGAATACTTTAAAATATGAGTTGAGGGGGAAAGAATAGAAGGTGATGAAACATGACTAGGAACTTAGAAATCAACAGATTTAACTCACACAATGGCGAAATAAGTGAATCAAACCCTCTAGTGAATAGGTTAAGTTTTTTTTTGATTAATTTAGTCAAACCACAACTAAATCAAGTGTGATTAGATCAACACCTAGAGCTATTATTCACCACCTGGGTGATTTGGACTGAGAGAGAATCGGAGGAGCTCACTAGATCTGAGTGTGTGTAACAAATGAAAGGCTTAACTTAAAATGAAGAATATAAGACTTTATATACCCTTGCTGTTGACTCACCCATACGATTCATTCATCACACGTACGAGTTGGCTTCATCAGCCGTACGGGTGATCACTCACTCGTGTCTTCTCATTTAGGTTGTAATTGTGACTTAGCTCAGCATCAACCGTGCGTATGAGCCTATCAGCCGTACTAGTGAGGCTTCACTCGTACGTTTGACTAAGTCTAACATAGTCAAACATCTAAATCTCATTCCTGCAATTCCTGTAACCACATACAAACACGGATAGTATAATAACGAGCAATCATGGTGGCCTGTAAACTGTTATACCTGCAATGGACGTGGGTAGATGTCTAGGGACTTGCATAAAATGCATCAACAGAAGGTGTGAGTCGTAAGGAAACGAAGGAGGTGAATTTATAAGAAAATCTCCGACAGAACAATTAAAATGGACGATCGCATTTAAAGCGGATCCTAATTCCCTTGATTACCAGAGAGTCAAATCTTATTAAGAAGATTTTCTTCAAATCCCTTGAAATCTGGGAATCAATCATATCTACGTCAAATGATAAGATGAATTTACACTTACTCATTTCACTCTTCTATGTTAGCTTCATTCGTACTCTTCATATAAATGGATTGTTTATCCAAATTATTCGCTGATAATAAAACTCTAATTTTCAGTCCGTATGCATCATGAAAACAAACTTATTATCATTCACGACCTTTCCACTCAAATTTCGGGACGAAATTTCTTTAACGGGTAGGTACTGTGACAACCCGGAAATTTCCAACCAAATTTAAACTTTAATCTTTATATGTTTCCGACACGATAAGCAATATTTGTTAAGTTAAATTTCAAGAATTTTAAACTATGTTCATACATTCATTCAACCTCGATCAAGTTCCAATGATTCACGAACCATTAAACGAATATGATTATATATGTATATGTGTATATATATTATAACTTGAAACGTAAACAAAATATTAGATTAAATATTTTATATGATTGTATCTATTTCAAAATGTTTATCAATGGAATTAGAAGATAAGATCAAATGATTGAATTATCAGATATATTGAATTATGATTACAAGTCTCTGTTGAAAGGCCCACGTTGATTTGAGAAATCTTTCTATTTTAACAATATTCGGAAAATGGTAAAGTGATTTATAAATAAGAACAATTTGTCAATCATTGAGAACTAGACAAAGGATAGTGGAAGATTGAATCTCATAAAGACTCGATTGATCTATTTAGTTTCAAACGTACAAAAACGTTTTCAGGTTAAAATGAACTTTATTATTAAAACGTATATAACTTTTATAAATATCTAGAACCACTTTTGACAACTCATTACTTAACTAGTATGATAAAGATAAAGATATTTATATTTTATTTTATTAAATATATATAACGATTTAAATTAATATTATATATATTTATACGCGTATTATACGTACATAGTTTTATACTTTTACTATACTTAAACTTTACCTTTATTTTATTTTTACTTTACTTTAACTTTAATAATTCACTTTAATAATTCTTACTTTAATAATTCACTTTAATAATTCATACTTTAATAATTCACTTTAATAATTCATACTTTAATAATTCACTTTAATAATTCAAAAATCTATTATAAATAGAATTCAATAAGTTTCATTATTTCATAGAAACTTGAAAATATTTTTCTCTAAACTCTCACAATCGATTTACATATATATATATATTTACTCCGTATTATTTCAAGATATTATTAGTATACATAAAATATTACGACGGAGTGCTGTCCGAGTGATTTCGAAATTGTTTTTCGAGTGTGATAGGATTAAGGAAATTATGGGTTATAGCTATGGAGGTGATTGAGTATGGTTCATGGGTATGCTCATGAGGTCAATATAGTGTTTATCATTTCCGTTGCGTCTACGTACCTTTCCTGCAATATTGAATCTCAATATTGATATGTGAGTACTCATAATTTAACTTTTACATACTAATAGTGTATCCCTGACTAGTGCTCGAGTATTTAGGATTATGCATGCTTGTACTTTTGATATTGCCCTTAGACAGGTTGGGTTGAATCTTGAATTAGTTACACTTGCGATTGAGATAAGGTATAAGATATGCATGTCCTTGGAAAGCTAGCGAAAAATTAAAAACTTTTCCTTTAGATAGCGAATGGTTTCGATGAACGGATTAGAAGTTATAATCAATTGAATTTTCGATATTTTTAAAAATGATTATTATTATCGTCGTTTTTATCGTCGTTCTAGTTTTATCTTATTATTATCATTATTATTATCTTTATCAATAAAAGGGATTTATCATTAAAAATTGTTATTTTTTTATTACTATCGTTATTATCGTTAAAGTTATAATTAGTATTGTTATTATTATTAAATTATTATTATTATTATTATTATTATTGGTATTATTATTATTATTATCATTATTAATATATATATCATTATTTAAAAATGGTTGTTGTTATTGTTATTATTATTATTACTATATTATCATTAAGATAATTATTAGTATTATCGTTAATAATGTTATAGTAACTATCATTATTAATATTTGTGTAATTAAAATAAATATTTGTAACACCTAATTATTTTGATTACTATTATTATCATTATTATGAACACGATATAAAAGACGATTAAAAGCTATTAAACGAAACGATTAGGAAATAATGGGTAAGAGTATCATGATGAAATTAAAATATTATAAGATATTGATTTAGATAAAATTATCGTTCTTATTATTTTTATCATTACTATTATTATTAAAAGTATCGTTAGTATTAAAACTATCATTTTAACAAAAATTATCATTTTAATAGAAATGTCATTGTTACTATAAAATATCATTATTATTATTATTTTAAATAAAATTATTATTTTAAAGATAATATTAAAAATTATCGTAAATATTAAAGTTATCATAATTAGAATCATCGTTTTATCATAATGTCATCTTAGTAATTATAAATATTGATATTTTTATAATAATAATTATTATTACAAAATAATACAACTTTTACTTACTATCATTATAGATATTATTTTATCAAATAAATATGTGATACAAACATATTTTACTACGTGTAATAACTTACTTTAATAATACCTATCATATTATCTTTATGATATTAAATGAACCCTATAAATTTTATTACTTAATATATATAAAAGTATATTTTATCATATAAATTTAATATAAAATTTTATTTATTAATAAATAAATTATATTATTTACTCTAATAAATCTTTTAAAAATATTTAAAAATATAAAACAACGATATTTAAACTATATATTAATTATGTATAGATTTTTGGAAATTATTTTGAGTCAAATTTACTTTTGTTGACTTTTGCATATTAGTCTCGAGCATTAGGATTGTGGTACACTATGACTTGACCTAATTTGTTAGACAAATATTGACCAACACATAAATATATATAATTAATTTAGGTTCGTGAATCCGAGGCCAACCTTGCACTTGTTCAATGACGTTATATGTATTTTTACTACGAAATACAGTATGGTGAGTTTCATTTGCCTTTTTACCCTTTATATTTTTGGGACTGAGAATACATGCGCTTTTATAAATGTTTGACGAAATAGACACAAGTAATTGAAACTACATTCTATGGTTGAATTATCGAAATCGAATATGCCCCTTTTTATTAAAGTCTGGTAATCTAAGAATTAGGGAACAGACACCCTAATTGACGCGAATCCTAAAGATATATCTATTGGGCCTAACAAACCCCATCCAAAGTACCGGATGCTTTAGTACTTCGAAATTTATATCATGTCCGAAGGAGGATCCCGGAATGATAGGGGATATTCTTATATGTATCTAGTTAATGTCGGTTACCAGGTGTTCACCATATGAATGATTATTTTTATCTCTATGCATGGGACGTATATTTATGAGAACAGGAAATGAAATTCTTGTGGTCTATTAAAATGATGGAAATAAATGATTATGATAAACTAACGAACTCACCAACCTTTTAGTTGAAACTTTCAAGCATGTTTATTATCAGGTGTTAAAGAAATCTTCCGTTGTGCATTTGCTCATTTTAAAGATATTACTTGGAGTCTTTCATAGCATATTTCGAAGAACGTTGCATTTGAGTCATTGATTTCATCAAAGATTATTATTAAATCAATTTATAGTTGGATAGTGGATATTATGAAATGGTATGCATACCTGTCAATTTTCGATGTAAAGAAAGATTGTCTTTTAAAAACGAATGCAATGTTTGTAAAATGTATCATATAGAGGTCAAATACCTCGCAATGTAATCAACTATTGTGAATCGTTTATAATGTATATGAACGGGTCCTTTCAATTGGAGCCAAACAGTACTCAGTTATATTGAGACCAAACGAGTCCTGCCCCTCTGCTGCATTTTTTGGCTATTTGAAACGTGGGCAAAATCAGAAAAGTCTATTAATTGGATAACTTATATAATTTTTCTTTCCTTTTAAAAACTAATAGGATATTCAGTGAATGCACCGAGCAAGACGTTCACCACCTTTTGTACGTTCACCACCTGTAACCAGATCAAGACATCTAGCAAATATTACCGCCGTTGATTTTTCTTTAGAATCGTCATCCAGTCGACCAAGTACTCCAATTCAAATTTCTGATAATCCATTTTTTGAACCCGATCTCACAATTGAGAATCCGGAGAATATTCACGGACAATTCATAGATCCTGAACCATTAATTTTTCCTCCGGAACCACCAATCATTCAAACAGAGATTGTTGAGGAACGAACCATTAAATCAGAATCTTCTAGTGATTCAGATTCAACAAATTCAATTATGGAAAATCTGGAACCTTTAAGTATGGAAGATCGAATGAGAGCTAAACGCACTGGCCAAGGTCACGCAATTACTCATCCTGACATTAATGCGCCAGATTATGAAATCAAAGGACAAATTCTACACATTGTGACTAATCAATGCCAATTTAGTGGTGCGCCGAAGAAGATCCAAACGAACATCTTCGTACCTTTAATAGGATCTACACACTATTTAAAATAAGAGAAGTGGAGGATGAACAGATATATCTCATGTTATTTCCCTGGACTTTAAAGGGAGAAGCCAAAGATTGGTTGGAATCGTTACCTGAAGGGGCGATTGATATATGGGACGTTTTAGTTGAAAATTTTCTTAAACAATTCTTTCCGGCATCTAAAGCCGTAAGACTTCAAGGAGAAATTGTTACGTTCACACAGAAACCGAATGAAACTCTATATGAGGCGTGGACAAGATTTGGAAAGTTATTAAGAGGATGTCCGCAACATGGTTTAGACACCTGTCAAATAGTACGAATATTCTACCAAGGATGCGACATCACTACAAGGAAAGACATCGATATAGCAGCTGGTGGTTCTATTATGAAGAAAACCGAAACTGATGCTTACAAAATTATTGATAACACTGCTTCCCACTCACATGAGTGGCACCAAGAAAAAGATATCGTTAGATCATCTAAAGTAGCTAGAGCCGATTCTAGCCATGACTTAGATTACATTTCTGCAAAGATAGATGCTGTCGAGAGACGAATGGAAAAGATGACTAAAGATATCCACTCAATATGAATTAGTTGTGAGCAGTGTGGAGGACCACATTTGACAAAAGATTGTCTCAGTATTGAACTAACAATGGAACAAAGAGAGAATGTTTCATATCTAAACCAAAGGCCTGGAAATAATTATCAGAATAATTATCAACCGCCAAGACCGATCTACAATCAAAACCAGAATTATAATCGAAATGTTCCATACAACAACCAATAAGGTCCTAGCAATCAACAAGTATCCAATAATACTTACAATCAGCAAAGACCTAATTTTCAAAACAAACCACCACAAACCGATGATAAAAAGCGGAATTTAGAAGATATGATGACAAAGCTAGTTGAAACTAAAACGCAGTTTTTCACATCTCAAAAACAAACGAATGAACAAAATGCTCAAGCATTTAGAAATCAACAAGCTTCTATTCAAAATCTGGAACAAGAAGTAAGTAACCTAGCAAGGTTAATAGGTGAAAGAAAACCGGGAAGTTTACCTAGTGATACAAATGCTAACCCCCGGAATGAAACAGCTAAAGCCCTTACCACAAGAAGTGGTACAACACTTAAACCACCTGAAATACCTGTAACTTCTGATGAAGCTATTCCTACTCCACAAGAACCACAACCTGATCAAGATAAGGAAAAAGAACTGGTAGTTGAAAAGGTTAATGAAAATAACATAGTTAAGGCTAAACCTTATGTTAAACCATACCAACCACCACTTCCTTACCCGAGTAAAATGAAAAAAGAGAAACTTGAAGCCGAGCAATCCAAATTCTTGGACATTTTAAACAAATAAATGTCAATCTTCCTTTCATTGATGTGATTTCAGGAATGCCTAGATATGCTAAATTCTTGAAAGATCTAATCTCAAATAGAAAGAAAATGAAAGAACTCTCGGCTGTTACTATGAATGCTAATTGTTCAGCAGTGCTGTTGAATAAGATACTAGAAAAATTATCTGATCCAGGAAGTTTCACAATTCCATGTTTTCTGGGTAGTCTTAGTTCAATAGAAGCATTAGCAGACTTAGGTGCTAGTATAAATTTAATGCTGTATTCACTATACACTAAACTAGACCTTGGAGAATTGAAACCAACAAGAATAAGTATACAACTAGCCGATCGATCAATAAAATATCCTAGAGGGATAATGGAGAACATGCTAGTTAAAGTTGGTACTTTAGTATTTCCAGTAGATTTTGTTGTTCTGGACATGGAAGAAGATTCTCAAGTTCCTCTCATATTAGGAAGACCATTCTTAAACACGGCTAAAGCAATGATAGACGTGTTTGGTAAGAAACTGACCCTAAGTATAGAGGACGAGAGTGTTACCTTTTCAGTTGATAGAGCAATGCAACAACCGCAATCTGCAGATGATACATGCAATTATATTCAAACTATAGACTCACATGCAGAATTGTTAGAAGAATTTCCAGAATTACAAGGAACAGGAGAATGTTCTTTAGGAGAAGGAACTGAACCAATTGATGAAGCTGAAATGTTAGCTACACTAATGGCTAATGGATATGAACCAACAACAGAAGAAATTCAAATGCTAAAAGAAGAAGACAGATATCGATATAAATCATCGATAGAAGAACCTCCGAAATTAGAGTTAAAGCCACTTCCAAACCATTTGGAATACGCTTATTTACATGGTGAATCTGAATTGCCTGTAATAATATTGTCTTCTCTTACTGAAAATGAAAAATCTCAACTCATTTCTGTGTTGAAAGCTCATAAACCAGCCATTGCATGGAAGATTCATGATATTAAAGGAATAAGTCCTTCGTATTGCACACATAAAATCCTTATGGAAGAAGGTCATAAAACGTATGTGCAATGCCAACAAAGACTAAATCCTAATATGCAAGATGTTGTTAAAAAAGAAATAATTAAACTGCTAGATGCAGGTTTAATTTATCCAATTTCTGATAGTCCATGGGTAAGCCCAGTTCAATGCGTGCCTAAGAAGGGTGGCATGACTGTCATTACAAATGAGAAAAATGAACTTATTCCTACTAGGACTGTAACAGGATGGCGTGTTTCTATTGATTATAGAAAATTAAATGACGCCACCAGAAAAGATCACTTTCCCTTACCTTTCATTGATCAAATGTTGGAAAGATTAGCCGAAAATAGTTACTATTGTTTTCTAGATGGTTTTTCCGGATACTTTCAAATTCCAATAGCACCCGAAGATCAAGAGAAGACTACATTCACGTGCCCTTATGGTACTTTTGCTTACAAACGCATGCCATTTGGACTTTGCAACGCCCCTGCAACCATTCAAAGGTGCATGATGGCGATTTTTCACGACATGATAGAAGAATGCATGGAAGTTTTCATGGATGACTTTTCAGTCTTCGGTGATACATTTGAATCATGTCTAGTTAATCTGAAACGAATGCTTATTAGATGCGAACAATCAAATCTAGTACTTAATTAGGAGAAATGCCATTTCATGGTTAAAGAAGGCATCGTTCTTGGACATAAAATTTCAAAAGAAGGAATTGAAGTAGATAGAGCTAAAGTAGATGTAATTGCTAAACTTCCACATCCCACCAATGTTAGAGGAGTTAGGAGTTTTCTAAGGCATGCCGGTTTTTACCGACGTTTCATAAAAGATTTTTCTAAAATTGCCACTCCTATGAATAAACTCCTAGAAAAAGATGCTCCATTCATCTTTTCAGATGAATGCATCAAATCTTTTAATATTCTTAAAGAGAAACTCACTAATGCGCCGATCATGATAACACCAAATTGGAATCTATCGTTTGAACTTATGTGCGATGCAAGTGATTTTGCAATGGGAGCCGTTTTAGGACAAAGGATTGAAAAACGATTTCAACCTATATATTATGCTAGTAAGACGTTACAAGGAGCACAAACAAATTACACAACTACTGAAAAAGAACTCCTTGCTATTGTCTTTGCTTTTGACAAATTTCATTCATATCTCGTTCTAGCAAAAACGGTGGTCTATACCGACCATTCTGCTCTTAGATACCTATTTTCGAAACAAGATGCCAAACCAAGATTAATCCGTTAGATCTTACTCTTACAAGAGTTCGATATTGAAATCCGAGATAAAAGAGGAGCAGAAAATCTCGCCGCTGATCATCTTTCTCTTCTTGAAAATCCTGACTTAGAAGTTCTAAATGAATCGGCCATACAAGACAACTTTCCTGATGAATATCTATTGAAGATAGATTATAATGAAATTTCATGATTTGCAGACTATGCAAACTACTTAGTATGTGGATTCCTTGAAAAAGGATTGTCGTACCAAAAACGAAAGAAATTCTTTAGTGATATAAAACACTATTTCTGGGAAGATCCACATCTGTTTAAAAGTTGTCCAGATGGAATAATACGCCGATGTGTATTCGGAGATGAAGCTAGTAAAATTTTAAATCATTGTCACACAGGACCAACAGGAGGGCATTATGGGCCTCAACTAACAGCAAGAAAAGTTTATGATGCTGGATTCTATTGTCCTACAATTTACAAAGACGCATACCTTCTTTGCAAATCCTGTAATGCTTGTCAAAGGGCCGGAAAAATAAGTCAACGTGATGAAATGCCACAAAATGTCATTCAAGTATGTGAAGTATTTGACATTTGGGGTATTCACTTTATGGGTCCATTTCCAAAATCTCATAATAATCACTATATTCTCGTAGCCATTGATTATGTATCTAAATGGGCGGAAGCACAAGCTCTCCCAACTAACGATGCACGAGTTGTAGTCAACTTTTTAAAACGTCTTTTTGCAAGGTTTGGAACACCGAAAGCTTTAATAAGTGATCGGGGAACTCATTTCTGTAATAATCAACTTGAGAAAGTTCTTAAAAGATATGGAGTAACTCATAAAATCTCCACTGCACATCATCCACAAACAAGTGGATAAGTTGAAAATACCAACCGAGCTTTAAAACGTATTCTAGAAAAAACTGTAGGATCAAATCCGAAGGAATGGTCCATTAAATTGGAGGATGCACTCTGGGCTTTTAGAACAGCCTACAA
Source organism: Rutidosis leptorrhynchoides (assembly GCF_046630445.1). Classification (NCBI taxonomy): domain Eukaryota; kingdom Viridiplantae; phylum Streptophyta; class Magnoliopsida; order Asterales; family Asteraceae; genus Rutidosis; species Rutidosis leptorrhynchoides. The sequence continues at coordinate 193,165,193 of NC_092343.1, forward strand.
AACTCCAATTGGAACCACACCTTTCAGACTCGTTTATGGAAAAGCATGTCATCTTCCAGTAGAAATTGAACACAAAGCATTTTGGGCTTTGAAGACATGTAATCTTGATTTACATGAAGCTGGATGTCTACGGTTAAGTCAACTAAACGAATTAGAAGAATTAAGACATGAAGCATACGAAAATTCGTTAATCTATAAAGAAAGAACAAAGAAATGGCATGATAAAAGAATCAGAAGTTTAAAAGAATTTAAAGAAGGAGACAGAGTTCTTCTTTTCAATTCATGATTCAAGCTATTTCCTGGAAAATTGAAATCAAGATGGTCTGGACCATTCATAGTCAAAAGAGTTTTCCCATACGGAACGATAGAATTAATAAATTCAAATGGAATTGAATTTAAAGTTAATGGTCATAGAGTTAAACATTACATAGATAGTCCGATGGAAGTCGACAACGAAGTTAATCACAATTTCGATACCACAGCTAACTAAGTGTGGGGAGAATCAAGTCTTTAAAGGATAATATGTATTTCTGTTAGAGTTAGATTTTCTGTTTTCGTGTAGTTCTCGAAAATGGAACCCGAATGGTCTTTCCCTAGCAGACCCTAAAGAACTAGTCTTCTCTCCCCATTCTGAATTTTTATTTTTTTTAGGAAATGAAGACTTCCTGTGAACTAAACCATGGTCTAATGCTACACGCTTTGATCACTAAACGTAATAATGACACACTTCCGAGTGAACTAGTATTAGTAATCAGAGAAAGATTGGACGGAGTAAGAAAAGAATCCAGATGCGAAGATAATAAGTTACAATTTGGTAAAGGAAAATCAACATCCGCAGCGAAAAGAAGAGCACGACACCTAGAAAGATGTCACAAATGCGGAAAATGGTCACATGGAGGTAAATGTTCAAATAATCAAACCTATTCAAACACCGAATTTGTTACTTTATGCAAAGACGGACCGTTCATATGTTTAGAAGAAAAAACACTGAATGCTCGAGGTTACGCCTATGTAGCTATGGAAAACCAATTAAACCGACTATCTTATGAGTGGGATAGATCGTATCACTAAGAATACTATCTCACAGGTAAGTCTGTACAGTTTTTATTTTTTTATTTTTATTTTTAACCTTTTGATAATAAACGCTAATTTGTTCGCTATAAATATTAAATTGGTATTCGATGAAATTAGGTTTGGCGACCGAAATTATTGATATCATTCAAAAATTTATTACATCACTGCGAAATTTAACGTTTATTCTTAAGGTATAAATATCTTTAATCAATCAACCCAAAATATTTCAAAAATTCGTCATGAGTTAAATTAGGTCATGGAACCGAAATTACATTACCGAAAAGAGGGGCGCATATTTTTGATAATATTTGATTGATTAAAGTGGGATAAAAGCCAAAAAGATTTTTAATTTTATTTTTACTTTGTTTTTAAAATTAATATTAAAATAATATTGTAAACTTGTTTAAATTAAATCAATATATTTAAAATTGTAAATATTTGAAAAATTAATATAATTAATATAAGTTTGTATGTATAAAAACAAAAATATAATATAAGTTTGGTGTGAATTTATAATATGAATTTTTATTTAAGTTTGGTGTGAATTTTTAATTTTATGCATTTTTAAATTTAAGTTGTGTGAATTTAAAAATAAAAATTTACTTTATTTTGCTAAGTTAAAAATATGATTTTTAAAATTCGTCGTGAGTTGAAGACTAGGTCGTTGAACCGAAATTGCTTTACCCGAGGGAGGGACGAGAACTTTTATTATCATTATTTTTAATCTTATTGAACTAAACTATGCCAAAAACATTAAAAAAAAAAAAAAAAAAAAAAAAACCCAAAAATCTTTACTTTTAAAACCGCGCTTTGATTTGACAAATTTTAAAATTTTGTCGAGGGACAGACTAGGACAATGATCCGAAACGCCCTCGCTCTTAAAGGAAAACAAAATTTTTAGAATTTTATTAATTATATGTTTTATAAAGTATAAGGTTTTATAAAAAAAAAAAAAAAAAAGCTGAAAGTACTGTAGCCGGCACCCCATGCGATCGCATGGGGTTTGCACTTGGAACCCATGCGATCGCATGGGGACCAAATGCAGGCCAGACTCAAAACAGACAGCGGAGCTGTCTTCTCCACACAACCCACACACAAACACGAAACTCTCTCAAATCTTCACCAAATTTCGCCAATTTTCCACCGTAATTCGTCATTTTTCTTGCTCTAATCATGCCTAGATTCTCATCTTCAGCAAAATGGTAAAAATTACACCCCTAAACTCTATAAATTCCTAGTTTTTGTGATAATTACCAATTTTTTACCTAATGCAATTTTGTTAATTTCTAGTGTAATTAGTGTTAAATTGTTAGTATTTTATGCATGTATAACCCAGATTGATGTTATTTAACATGATTTGAAGCCAAAAACTTCAAAATTTTTAGAAATCTAGGGTTTGTGTTCTTGAGCAATTTGGGGCTTTTTGATATTAACAGGTTATGGCCGATTTTCGTCATGAATTATTGCTAAATTGAGTAGTGTAACATGTTTAGGTAGTTAAATGATCCAAACATTGATCCTAAACATGATTTTTAGAGATTAAAGTGGACTTTTTAAGTTCAAAATTCATGAACTTGATTAATTTGATGTAATTGCCATTTGAGACTTGTTTAATTATTAGTAATGACTATTTTGACATGTTATTTGAGTTAAAAGCTTATAAACTTTGTATACATTTTCATATGTGCTTATTTGAAAAGTGTAGAATTGTGAAAAATTGTGAAAATGTGTATAAGTTTAATTTTGATTTAACATTTTATAGTGATTGTTTTAAGTTGTTATTTTGCTAACACTAATGCATATTTGGATGCACAAATTTTGTGTTTAATGTGTTTTGCAGAAAGCCGATACTGGAGGTTCAGGAGCATCATCATCTAGACGACCAGCACCAGCACCAGAACCAGACCCAGAAATGCAACACGAACAAGAACCACAAGAAGAACCACAACAACAGCTTGATCAGCACATACCTTATTATGATCCGGTACAGCTTGTTGATGAATTCATAGTATTCCCGATGAGACCGCCAGTAGAATTCCCAACAATTTCTGAGCACACTCTACATCCTAATCTGAGATTTGATAGAAGATGGAGAGATTACGAGACATATCAAAGGAACAAATTCAAATTGGTAACAAAAAATGAAGAGGTGCCAAGGGTAATCGATTGGGTTCCTTTGGAAACGGTCCATCTAGCTGACCGTGTTAGACAGCTTTTAGTTCAAAGGTATGGCAGTTCTTCTTTTACAGATTGGGAACGTCTTTTCACCATTCGTAGACCTGTATATAAGGAATGGTGTGTTGAGTTGATGAGTACTGTATCACTTGATACAAATATAGTTAGAATAGATGATAGAAGATTTCTTAGGTTTATCCTTGGCGGTAGGATGTACAGAATGTCCATGCTGGACATGGCCAGGGCTTTACAGATATATACTCCTGGTGAGTTGCTACTACCCGATTATACAAACTTGATTCATTATGGTGAAAGGGTAGATAGAAACTTTGACGCTGACGCCATTTGGAGGCGTATGTCACATTTTGATGTTTTTACACGAGCAGGAGGACACTCCTATACACATATTGACAGAGCCGAGCTTCGTATTATTCATAGATTTTTAAGTAACTCGATTACACAGAGAGGTCATAATAAAGAAAAAATTACCTTACATGATTTATTCTACCTAAAGTGTATTCGGGATCCTAGAAGCTTTGTCAATATCCCTTACTGTGTTGCTTTTTATTTATCTAAAATGGTAGAGGGAATGCAGGACGGGAGTATAATAGGAGGAGGTATTTTTGTTACTCTTATTGGAGAGTATTTAGGTGTTGATAGGAACCAAGGAGGTCCATTACAGCTTTGTAGAGAACAGGTTGAGCCCTTAGGATTGAAAGTTTATGTGGGTGCTAAGGTATTGAAAAGTAGACGTAACCAGGCAGTACCCTATGAGGGATCTCATCCTCAGGTAGAGAGAGGCTCAGACGAGGAAATGGAGGAGGCGGAAGACATTAGGGATGTCTTTCGAGATGCTATTCTTGACGTCCACGTTCGTATAGATGAGGAAGCAATGACGAACGCGGCCAGACATAGTATGTATGAGCAGTGGAACTCCGAGCGAGTATACGAGGATTATAGGTGACGCCAACACGATAGCTGGTTAGTTCATCGGCACCAAATCATGAGCCAGCTATCATATCAGGTACCAAATAACTATGTACCTACTCGACCTGCTCATTTTCCGCCACACAGCCCCGATATCTGACCACCCTTTAATCGGTATGACTATAACCAAGCCTATCAGAACACCTATAACCAACAATGGAACCCACCTGATGAGATGAACTGGAACCCCTATCCAGACTGATTTGGTTCCATTTGGTTATTTATATGATTTTTATGTTTTTATCTTTTTACTTATTCATGTTTAAACTTATGTTATTTAATATACTTATGTAATCTTTATCATTTTTATTATTATTGTGTACTAATATTTCACATTTAGGATTTGAAAGTGGGATATTAAGTCCCATTTCAAATTGCCATGCATGTTTATATTTGTATGTATGTATATTGTAAATTCTACAAAACAGGGTAAAACAGCGCATTTTCAAAGACTGGCATTAAGTTCAGCAAAAGCTACTAATTTTGATGACAAGATGACAAATAAATGTGATGTAACAACAGACGGAATGAACAAATGATATGCACCATTTATCATTCAGCAAACAAACGCCAATATGTTTGGAAACTTTGGTAAAATTTAATCATTTTTATGCTAATCACCCTCAATAATTTAAATTGTTACTGATTTCTTGCAAATGAGGGCATTGCAAGATCTTAAGTGTGGGAAGGGGTTAAATTCTTTCGGATTTTAAAATTTTTACTTTATACACTTGGTTACCATTAGAAATACTAGTAAAGTAGTAGTTGTATTAGAATCTAGTGCTCTCTGATAATAAAGAACAGCCCTAGTCTTATATACTGACTACCCAATTCTAGTAAAATTTTTCAAAATTTTCAATTAAATGAACTCAAAATCATGTTTATACATATTTATGAACGATAAAACTAGGTGTTAACACCGAAATTATTGTTACCTCGGAAAGGACATAAATTGAGAAACAAACCAAAATGTTAAAATTCATTTAAAATGGAATAGAGGACAATAAAAAGGAAAATAAAAGCCAAGTGTGGGAAAAATTACCAAGTTATCTTAAACATATGTCACATATTTCTGTAACAAATAATTGAAGATACTTTTGCTTTAGATTAAACTAAACTGTTTTACCCGATGAAAGAAAAGAAGAGATGGATCTACACGATGAATCAATTCCATCGTTAAAAGGAAGTAACATCTTTTGAAAAAGAAACGCGCTTCTTGATTAAGGTCATGAAGTTGTCGTCCAAACCAGCTGTAGGTTGATGAAAAATCTAGAAAAGTCATCTCTAAAATCAGCAGAAAATCCACGGACCTCAGCATAAAACAGGGTCGCCAAGTGGTCAGATTTATTCTAACCATGAGAAGGATTTATCTCGTACAATGGGGGGCACCATGCAAATTAGCTTGATAAGACTAATGAATCAGACCCCCAGAAAGGATAATCTCCTTAAAAGATCAAAAATCAGCTTTTAAGCCTGATATTACTCAATCCTAGAGATTGACCTTAAAGATTGAGAATTACAAACTCATGGAATTCAATGATATCTAAACTCGAGCTTGAACGAGAAAATATTTTGATCAAAATTATAAACCGATTTATTTTCTGAAAACCCATTTTTCAATGCGTTCATTACCATTGAACGTAAAATCCTAGGAATTCTCCTGGAATTCATTAGGTCACCTGAACCAAATCGGGTGTCAACCGTAAGAACGGTGGTTGTATAGCATGGTCAAAGACAGGACCTTATGCCAGACCGAAAAATCATAAGGGTGAGCTTTACTATTGCTCCTACCAAGGATAGTAATTGCGTCCGACACGTTATAGACCATAATTAAAAGAATGTCAGGGGACATTGCCTTAACAGTTGCTTGTTCAACGCTTTCCTTTACAACCGGACGGTACTTTACCGAAAGGTAATATTCGGAACAAGTAAACTGGACATGTTGTTTTCCCAATACAAGGTTAGCAAGTGGGTGACACAAAACCGCAAGTTTTGAGCTAAAATTTTCAAATCTGAAACCCACCAAACCCACAAAAATATTTTGCAAACACCGGTGAAGGGTTATTCCGGAAAACTTATCTAGGGTAAAAGCTAGATTTAATTTTCAAAAAGATCAAAGGTTTTCATAAAGATCCAATTTCCTTAATGGATCTAAATTTTATAGTCATGTGGGACTGTAAACCACATCGTTACTACCATTGTTTATACCGCCGTAAAAAAATCACTGATGTACAAAGTGTGAAGAATAAAGAAGTGATTCTAGTATTTCAAGACTATATTGCTTGAGGACAAGCAACGCTCAAATGTGGGAATATTTGATAATGCTAAAAACGAACATATATTTCATAGTATTATCCCTCAAGAAAGACAAGCTTTTAGTTGCGATTGTTCTATTTACAAGTGATATTCGTTTAAATAATAAAAGGTGAAGACAAAAGACAGATTCGACGAATTGAAGACGCAAACGACCAAAAAGCTCAAAAATACAAAATACAATCAAAGAGGTTTCAATTATTGATAAGAAACGTCTCAGAATTACAAGAGTACAAGATTCAAAACGCAAAGTACAAGATATTAAATTGTACGCAAGGACGTTCGAAAATCCGGAACCGGGACCAGAGTCAACTCTCAACGCTCGACGCAACGGACTAAAAATTACAAGTCAACTATGCACATGAATATAATATAATATATAATTAATTCTTAAAATTAATATATATATTATATTATATTTAAAAACCGTCGGCATAAAAAAACAAAGACTTTTGAGCCTCCCCAGCTGGCCATGCGATCGCATGGCCTGGAGGAAGAAACTCCATGTGATCGCATGAGCATCTTTTCCAGTTCACAAGGCCTATAAAATCGAGTGTTTGGTGCATCATTCAATATATATCCATCCTCTCTATATCTATACGTAATATTTATATTTATAATTTATATTTTAATTTTAATTTTAATTTTAATTCTAATAATAAGGGTATGTTGGCGAATGTTGTAAGGGTGTAAGTCGAAATTCTGTCCGTGTAACGCTACACTATTTTTAATTATTGTAAGTTATGTTCAACCTTTTTAATTTAATGTCTCATAGCTAAGTTATTATTATGCTTATTTAAAACGAAGTAATCATGATGTTGGGCTAATTACTAAAATTGGGTAATTGGACTTTGTACCATAATTGGGGTTTGGACAAAAGAACGATACTTGTGGAAATTAGACTATGGGCTATTAATGGGCTCTATATTTGTTTAACTAAATGATAGTTTGTTAATTTTAATATAAAGATTTACAATTGGACGTCCCTATAAATAACCATATACACTCAATCGGACACGATGGGCGGGATATTTATATGTACGAATAATCGTTCATTTAACCGGACACGGGAATGGATTAATGGCCACTAGAATTATTAAAACAGGGGTGAAATTACGTACAAGGACACTTGGCATAATTGTTAACAAATTATTAAAACCTTGGGTTACACGCAGTCAATAACCTGGTGTAATTATTAAACAAAGTATTAAAATCTTGTTACAGTTTAAGTCCCCAATTAGTTGGAATATTTAACTTCGGGTATAAGGATAATTTGACGAGGATACTCGCACTTTATATTTATGACTGATGGACTGTTATGGACAAAAATCAGACGGACATATTAAATAATCCAGGACAAAGGACAATTAACCCATGGGCATAAAACTAAAATCAACAAGTCAAACATCATGATTATGGAAGTTTAAATAAGCATAATTATTTTATTTTATATTTAATTTCCTTTATTTTATATTTAATTGCACTTCTAATTATCGTACTTTTATTTATTGTTATTGTATTTTATCACACTTTTATTTATTGCAATTTCATTATCGTTATTTATTTTACGCTTTAAATTAAGTCTTGTATTTATTTTTAATATTTTACATTTGGTTTTAACTGCGACTTAAGTTTTTAAAATCGACAAACCGGTCATTAAACGGTAAAAACCCCCCTTTATAATAATAATATTACTTATATATATATTTATTTTTTTTATAAAATAAAACTAATATAGCGTTAAGCTTTGTTTAAAAGATTCCCTGTGGACCAAACCGGACTTACTAAAAAACTACACTACTGTACGATTAGGTACACTGCCTATAAGTGTTGTAGCAAGGTTTAAGTATATCCATTCTATAAATAAATAAATATCTCGTGTAAAATTGTATCGCATTTAATAGTATTTCCTTGTAAAATTTAATAGTATTTTATACCCCTTAGCTTTGACATCAGTTAATATGTAAGTAGGAGTGTTTTCCTCCCAGCGTAAAAACATTATAATCTGACATGCGCCTCCAGACGGCGTTCGCGTCAAAATTTCTATCTACCCTTTCACCACGATAAATCAAATTCATACAATCGGGTAGTAGTAATTCACCAGGAGTATATATCTGTAAAGCCGTGGCCATGTCCAGCATGGACATCCTGTACATCCTACGGCCAAGTATAAATCTAAGAAAACTTCTATCATCTAATCTATCTACATCTGCATTTAACGCTATAGTACTCAAAAGCTCAATGCACCATTCCTTATATACAAGTCTACGAATGGTGAATAAACGTCCCCAATCGTGAAAAGAAGAGCTGCCATACCTTTGGATCAAATGCTGTCTAACTGAGTTAGCAAGTTGGACTCTTTCCAAAGGCTCCCAATCAATTACCCTTGGCACTTCTACATTTTTCGGTATCAGTTTGAATTTGTTACTTTGATATGTTGGGTAATCTCTCCAACTTCTATCGAATCTCAGATTAGGATGCAACGTGTGTTCAGGAATCGTTGGGTATTCTACTGGCGGATGCATCGGAAATACTATGAAGGCATCAACAAATTGTAGCGGATCATAATAAGGTACGTGTTGATCAGGTTGATGTTGTTGTTCCTGTTGTGGTTCTTGTTCGGGTTCTGGTTCGTATTGCAATTCTGGCTCAGGTTCCGGTTGTGGTTGTCTAGATGATGATGATGCACCTCCAGTTTCAGTATATTTCTGCAAAATACATTAAACACAAAATTTGTGCATCCAAATATGCATTAGTGTTAGCAAAATAACAACTTAAAACAATCACAATGACATGTTTAATCTATATTAAACTTATGCTCATTTTCATATTTTTATCAAAATCTAAACTTTTTCAAATAAGCATATATGAAAATGTATACAAAGTTCATAAGCATTTAACTTAAATAACATGTCAAAATAGTCATTACTAGCAATTAAACAAGTCTCAAATGGCAATTATATCAAATTAATCAAGTTCGTGAATTTTAGACTTAAAAAGTCCACTTTAATTCTCAAAAATCATGTTTAGGATCAAAGTTTGGATCATTTAGCTACCTAAACATGTTACACTACTTAATTTAGTAATAATTCATGACAAAAATCGGCCATAACCTGTTTATATCAAAAAAACCCCAAATTGCTCAAGAACACAAACCCTAGATTTCTAAAAATTTTGAAGTTTTTGGCTTCAAATCATGTTAAATAGCATCAATCTAGGTTATACATGCATAATATACTAACAATTTAACACTAATTATACTAGAAATTAACAAAATTAAATTAGGTAAAATATTGTTAAATATCACAAAAATTAAAAAATTTAAGAGTTTAGGGGTGTAATTTTTACCTTTTTGTTGAAAAATCCGAATCTAGGCATGATTATAGCGAAGTTTTGTGAGAAATTTGGTTGAATTTAGTGAAAAAATGAGGATTTGAGGAGTGTTTTTGGGTATGAGTTCGTGTATGTGTGTGTTGAGATGGGAAAGACAGAGAGCAGTCGAGCTGGCCTTTTGTTTCTCACCAGTTCAGGGTGCCCATGCGATCGCATGGGTTCCCCTTGCAATCCCCATGCGATCGCATGGGTTTTTTTTATTTATAAATAAAAGCCTTATACTAATAAAACATATAATTAACTAAAAATTAAAATTTTGTTTCTTTTTAGGATGAGGGCGTTTCGGATCATCGTCCTAGTCCGTCCCTCGACAAAATTTTAAAATTTGTCATTTTTAAGCGTTGTTTTAAAAGCAAAGATTTTTGGGTTTTTTAAATGTTTTTGGCATACTTTAATTCAATAAGATTAAAAATAATGATAATAAAAGTTCTCGTCCCTCCCTTGGGTAGAGCAATTTCGGTTCAACGACCTAGTTTTCAACTCACGGCGAATTTTAAATATCAAATTTTTAACTTAGTGAAATAAAGTAAATTTTTTTTTTAACATCACACCAAACTTAAATTTAAAATGCATAAAATTAAAAATTCACATTATTAATATTTTTATACATACAAACTTTATATTAAAAATTTTAATTTTTTCAAATATTCACAAACTTAAATATTTTGATTTTTAAAAAATTTACAATAATAATTTAATATTAATTTTAAAAACAAAGTAACAATAAAATTAAAAATCTTTTTGGTCTTTTATCCTACTTTAATCAATCAACTATTATCAAAAATATACGCCCCTCTTTTCGGTAAAGTAATTTCGGTTCAACGACCTAGTTTTACTCCTGACGAATTTTTGAAATATTTTGAGTTGATTGATTAAAGATATTTATACCTTAAGAATAAACGGTAAATTTCGCAGTGATGTAATAAATTTTTGTATGATATCAATAATTTCGGTTACGCATACCTAATTTTATTGAATACCAATTTAATACTTTATAGCGAATGATTTAGCGTTTATTATCAAAAGGTTAAAAATAGTAAAAATAAAAATAAAAATTGTACATACTTACCTATGAGAAAGAATTCTCAGAGACCAGCTTTAGCTGACTCATAGGAGAGTCGTGTGATTTGGTTCTCCATAGCTATGTAAGCATAACCTCGAATCTTCAATATCTTTTCTTCTAAACATATGAACGGTCCTTCTCTGCATAGAGTAACAAATTCGGTATTTGAATATGTTTGATTATTTGAACATTTACCTCCGTGTGACCATTTTCCGCATTTGTAACATCTTTCAAGGTGTCGTGCTCTTCTTTTTGTTGTGGATTTTGATTTTCCTTTACCAAAATGTATCTTATGATGATCTTTTCTGAGTTCTTTTCTTACTCCGTCCATTTTGCCTCTTATGAATGATATCAATTCACTCGGAAGTGTGTCATTATTACGTTTAGTAATCATAGCATGTAGCATTAGACCATGGTTCAGATCAAAGGAATTCTTCATCTCGTAAAACCTAAAAAAAATAAAAATTCAGAATGGGGAGAGAAGACTAGTTCTTTAGGGTCTGCTAGGGAAAGACCATACGGATTCCATTTTCGAAAACTACACGAAAACAGAATATCTAACTCTAACAGAAATACATATTACCCTAAAAAGATTCGAACCTCCCCACACTTAGTTAGATGTGGTGTTGAAATTGTGATTAACGTTATTTTCAATTGGATCATCAACAACTTGTATATCTCTGACTTTTGCTTCAATCCATTTGTTGATTTCCTCCGTAACTTTCATAAATTCAACTAACATTGCCTTTTCTTTTGGCGATAAATTGGATACTAATCTGTTACATAACTTAAAGTTTCCTTTAATCCTAGCATCGTGAATCCGTTTATAAAGTTTCTTCGTTGAACTGTTAAAAACAGGTTCATCTAATTTCGTATCATCAACGGGGTTCTTTGTGATCGGATCATCATTAAGTGTTTCTTCATCTTCCCCACACTTATGCATTTTTATTGGTTTAACAGTTTTGGTTGGTGGAGATCTAAACTTTCGGTTCACAAAGGTGATCGATTTATCACCATCCTTAAGCGTCATTCTACCTTCTCTCACATCAATGAACACCTCGGTGGTTGCTAAAAATGGGCGACCTAAAATTAGAGGAATATCAAGGTTTTTCTCCATATTAATAACTATGAAGTTTGCAACAAAAGTAAAACTTCCCACGTTAACAAGTAAATTATTTGCTATTCCAACCGGGTGCTTAATGGTTAGGTCAAATGATTGAACACCTATTTTGGTTGGTTTTAATTTACCCATACCTAATCTTTTGTATAAGGAAAGAGGCATAATATTTGCATTTGCTCCTAAATCTGCGAGTCCATTATATATAGCACCATCATTAAGCAAGCAAGAAATGATAAATTCACCCGGGTCTCCTACTTTAGTAAGTCGAGTTGGTTTGTTAACCTTTTTCGGGTGTTCTTTTCTTGGTTCTTTCACTTCTATTTGAATTTCTTTTTCTTCATTTCTTGGAATGGGAGGTTTGTATAGAAATTCTTCTTCATTACTCCAATTTGAATCCTCCTTATTTTCCATTTTTGATTTTTCATATGTTGTTGATAACATATTTATGTTTTCATTTTGAAGGTTTTCTTGGGTGGTGAAATTATGATTGACTTCATTGTCAACTTTCATCGGACCATGTATGTAATGTTTAACTCTGTGACCATTAACTTTAAATTCAATCCCATTTGAATTTATTAACTCTATTGTTCCGTATGGGAAAACTCTTTTGACTATGAATGGTCCAGACCATCTTGATTTCAATTTTCCAGGAAATAGCTTGAATCTTGAATTGAAAAGAAGAACTCTGTCTCCTTCTTTAAATTCTTTTGAACTTCTGATTCTTTTATCATGCCATTTCTTCGTTCTTTCTTTATAGATTAACGAATTTTCGTATGCTTCATGTCTTAATTCTTCTAATTCGTTTAGTTGACTTAATCGTAGACGTCCGACTTCATGTAAATCAAGATTACATGTCTTCAAAGCCCAAAATGCTTTGTGTTCAATTTATACTGGAAGATGACATGCTTTTCGTAAACGAGTTTAAAAGGTGTGGTTCCAATTGGAATTTTGTAGGCTGTTCTAAAAGCCCAGAGTGCATCCTCCTATTTCATGGACTATTCCTTCGGATTTGATCCTACAGTTTTCTCTAGAATACGTTTTAAAGCTCGGTTAGTATTTTCAACTTGTCCACTTGTTTGTGGATGATAAGCGGTTGAGATTTTATGAGTTACTCCATATCTTTTGAGAACTTTCTCAAGTTGATTGTTACAAAAATGAGTACCCCGATCACTTATTAAAGCTTTCGGTGTTCCGAACCTTGCAAAAAGACTTTTTAAAAAGTTGACTACAACTTGTGCATCGTTAGTTGGGAGAGCTTGTGCTTCCGCCCATTTAGATACATAATCAATGGTAACGAGAATGTAGAGATTATTATGAGATTTTGAAAATGGACCCATAAAGTCAATACCCCAAATGTCAAATACTTCACATACCTGAATGACATTTTGTGGCATTTCATCACGTTGACTTATTTTTCCGGCCCTTTGACAAGCATCACAGGATTTGCAAAGAAGGTGTGCGTCTTTGAAAATTGTAGGCCAATAGAATCCAGCATCGTAAACTTTTCTTGCTGTGAGCTGAGGCCCATAATGTGACAACCAGGAAATTTCCAACCAAATTTAAACTTTAATCTTTATATGTTTCCGACACGATAAGCAATATTTGTTAAGTTAAATTTCAAGAATTTTAAACTATGTTCATACATTCATTCAACCTCGACCAAGTTCCAACGATTCACGAACCATTAAACGAATATGATTATATATGTATATGTGTATATATATTATAACTTAAAACGTAAACAAAATATTAGATTAAATACTTTATATGATTGTATCTGTTTCAAAATGTTTATCAATGGAATTAGAAGATAAGATCAAATGATTGAATTATCAGATATATTGAATTATGATTACAAGTCTCTGTTGAAAGGTCCACGTTGAATTGAGAAATCTTTCCATTTTAACAATATTCGGAAAATGGTAAAGTGATTTATAAATAAGAACAAATTGTCAATCATTGAGAACTAGACAAAGGATAGTGGAAGATTGAATCTCATAAAGACTCGATTGATCTATTTAGTTTCAAACGTACAAAAACGTTTTCAGTTTAAAAAGAACTTTATTATTAAAACGTATATAACTTTTATAAATATCTAGAACCACTTTTGATAACTCATTACTTAACTAGTATGATAAAAATAACGATATTTATATTTTATTTTATTAAATATATATAACGATTTAAATTAATATTATATATATTTATACGCGTATTATACGTACATAGTTTTATAATTTTACTATACTTAAACTTTACCTTTACTTTATTTTTACTTTACTTTAACTTTAATAATTCACTTTAATAATTCATACTTTAATAATTCACTTTAATAATTCATACTTTAATAATTCACTTTAATAATTCCTACTTTAATAATTCACTTTAATAATTTATATTTTAATAATTCACTTTAATAATTCAAAAATCTATTATAAATAGAATTCAATAGGTTTCATTATTTCATAGAAACTTGAAAATATTTTTCTCTAAACTCTCTCAATTGATTTACATATATATATTTACTCCGTATTATTTCAAGATATTATTAGTATACATAAAATATTACGACGGAGTGCTGTCCGAGTGATTTCGAAATTGTTTTTCAAGTAGGATAGGATTAAGGAAATTATGGGTTATAGCTATGGAGGTGATTGAGTATGGTTCATGGGTATGCTCGTGAGGTCAATATAGTGTTTATCATTTCCGTTGCGTCTACTTACCTTTCCTGCAATATTGAATCTCAATATTGATACGTGAGTACTCATAATTTAACTTTTACATACTAATAGTGTATCCCTGACTAGTGCTCGAGTATTTAGGATTATGCATGCTTGTACTTTTGATATTGCCCTTAGACATATTAGGTTAAATCTTGAATTAGTTACACTTGCGGTTGAGATAAGGTATAAGATATGCATGTCCTTGGAAAGCTAGCGAAAAATTAAGAACTTTTCCTTTAGATATCGAATGGTTTCGATGAACGGATTAGAAGTTATAATCAATTGAATTTTTGATATTTTTATTAAAAATGATTATTATTATCGTCGTTTTTATCGTCGTTCTAGTTTTATCTTATTATTATCATTATTATTATCTTTATCAATAAAATGGATTTATCATTAAAAATTGTTAATTTTTTTTATTATTATTATCGTTATTATCGTTAAAGTTATAATTAGTATTATTATTATTATCCAATTATTATTATTATTATTATTATTATTATTATTATTATTATTATTATTATTATTATTAGTATTATTATTATTATTATCATTATTAATATGTAAATCATTATTTAAAAATGGTTATTGTTATTGTTATTATTATTATTACTATATTATCATTAAGATAATTATTAGTATTATCGTTAATAATGTTATAGTAACTATCATTATTAATATTAGTGTAATTAAAACAAATATTTGTAACACCTAATTATTTTTATTACTATTATTATCATTATTATGAACACGATATAAAAGACGATTAAAAGCTATTAAACGAAACGATTATGAAATAATGAGTAAGAGTATCATGATGAAATTAAAATATTATAAGATATTGATTTAGATAAAATTATCGTTCTTATTATTTTTATCATTACTATTATTATGAAAAGTATCGTTAGTATTAAAACTATCATTTTAACTAAAATTATCATTTTAATAGAAATGTCATTGTTACTATAAAATATCATTATTATTATTATTATTTTAAATAGAATTATTATTTTAAAGATAATATTAAAAATTATCGTAAATATTAAAGTTATCATAATTAGAATTATCGTTTTATCATAATGTCATCTTAGTAATTATAAATATTGAAATTTTTATAATAATTATAATTATTACAAAATAATACAACTTTTACTTACTATCATTATAGATATTATTTTATCAAATAAATATGTGATACAAATATATTTTACTACGTGTAATAACTTACTTTAATAATACCTATCATATTATCTTTATGATATTAAATGAACCCTATAAATTTTATTACTTAATATATATAAAAGTATATTTTATTATATAAATTTAATATAAAATTTTATTTATTAATAAATAAATTATATTATTTACTCTAATAAATCTTTTAAAAATATTTAAAAATATAAAACGACGATATTTAAACTATATATTAATCATGTATAGATTTTTGGAAATTATTTTGAGTCAAATTTACTTTTGTTGACTTTTGCATATTAGTCTCGAGCATTAGGATTGTGGTACACTATGACTTGACCTAATTTGTTAGACAAATATTGACCAACACACACACACACACACACACACACACACATATATATATATATATATATATATATATATAATTAATTTAGGTTCGTGAATCCGAGGCCAACCTTGCACTTGTTCAATGACGTTATATGTATTTTTACTACGAAATACAGTATGGTGAGTTTCATTTGCCCTTTTTGCTCTTTACGTTTTGGGCTGAGAATACATGCAAATGCTTTATTAACTGTTTTACAATATTTATATGCGTGAGTTTCATTACTCCCTTTTTAAATGCTTTTGCAATATATATTTTTGGAACTGAGAATGCATGTGCTGCTTTTATAAATGTTTTATGAAATGGACACAAGTGATCGAAACTACATTCTATGGTTGGATTATCTAATCGAATATGCCCTTTTTATTAAGTCTGGTAATCTAAGAATTAGGGAACAGACACCCTAATTGACGTGAATCCTAAAGATAGATCTATTGGGCCTAACAAACCCCATCCAAAGTACAGGATGCTTTAGTACTTCGAAATTTATATCATGTCCGAAGAAGGATCCCGGAATAATAGGGGATATTCTTATATGTATCTAGTTAATGTCGGTTACCAGGTGTTCACCATATGAATGATTATTTTTGTCTCTATGCATGGGACGTATATTTATGAGAACTGGAAATGAAATTCTTGTGGTCTATTAAAATGATGGAAATAAATGATTATGATAAACTAATGAACTCACCAACCTTTTGGTTGACACTTTAAAGCATGTTTATTCTCAGGTGTTAAAGAAATCTTCCGCTGTGCATTTGCTCATTTTAAAGATATTACTTGGAGTCTTTCATAGCACATTTCGAAGAACGTTGCATTCGAGTCATTGAGTTCATCAAAGATTATTATTAAATCAATTTATAGTTGGATAGTGGATATTATGAAATGGTATGCATGCCTGTCAATTTTCGACGTAAAGAAAGTTTGTCTTTTAAAAACGAATGCAATGTTTGTAAAATGTATCATATAGAGGTCAAATACCTCTCAATGTAATCAACTATTGTGAATTGTTTATAATGTATATGAACGGGTCCTTTCAGTTGGTATCAGAGCGGTGGTCTTAGCGAACCAGGTCTGCATTAGTGTGTCTAACTGATAAGTCGATAGGATGCATTAGTGAGTCTGGACTTCGACCGTGTCTGCATGTCAAAAGTTTTGCTTATCATTTTGTGTCGAAAATTAACTACTTATCATCCTCAGGAAATTACCTGCTTATCATTTTTAGTCTAAGACACGTCTTGCTGCATTGATTGCATGAATAGTGTATAGACAAAAATTCATATCTTAGCATATCTGCTAAATCATATCTTATCGTATCTGTTACTTTAAACTTTGCCTGACATATCCCGCAAAGTTCTCTGTAATCTACGAAATCTTTTGATCTATATATATATATATATATATATATATATATATATATATATATATATATATATATATATATATAGATATATATATATATATATATATATATATAGATATATATATATACATACATATATATATATATATATATACATATATATATATACATACATATATATATACATATATATATATATACATATATATATATACATATATATATACATATATATATACATATATATATATATATATATATATATATATATATTCTATGTAATTAGAATACCATCCGTTAGCCAAAATCATTTCATAAAAAAAAAAAATCCTTTATCCAATTGTACGAAATGGAATTGGTCATCAGTTCAAGTCACTCAGATTCTGAAATGGAATCCCATTCAAGTTCCAAAAGCAGTGTGACCGGAATAGATCAACCAATCAGTCATCACCTATTCTGGATGAATTGGGGATGGGTTCGTAGCCTCCTCAATCATTGGAGACAAGAAGAAGGTGATCCCTTCCATCCACCACATTGCCCTCTTGACGAAGAACCTGAAGCACTTACCGGCAAACATGTCCGAAACACCATTTTCTTGCTCATTTCCAGAGTATCTCATCACGATTATATATTACATCAAATTTTAGATTTTATTTATCCGCTCGTCCGAACCGACAATCACCCCGGTGTAATAGAAGAAGTCAACGAGCTTCGCGCTCGGGTAGTGGCTTTGGAGAATATGGTGCAGAGATTACAAACACCAGCAGCAGCATAACCAGTACCACCATCATCAATGCCAACACTACCATTACCACCTCCAACCACAACCGCGTCGTAAATCTCAACTTCACAACATGTCCCAAGAGCATCAACGTCATATGCACCATAGATACCAAGGAGTACCAACAATAATAACTGATGAAGTATTAATTCATAACTTCATTTGAGAAACATTTCGCGGCGATTATGTAATCTCTAAAGTCTTAGAGATTATCTAATCTAGCCCTAACCATAAATCAGTTAAGCGAACCAAAATGATAGAAGGAAGAGTAGAAACCCTGACAAAAATGGTGTGTGATTAACAAGCTAAACTTGCTTTACCAACTGCATCAACAGTACCGTCAGCGTTACCAGCATCGTCAGTACAGTCAACATCCGAATCAACAACACCGATAACATCACAAACTCCGTCAGTTCAAGAATCACTGTGGACATCATTAAGGATTAATAACGTGTATATTGTATCAACGAGTTATGAAGAATTAACTCATTTCCTCTGAAGAAATTATATGTATATTATATATATATATTTTTTGAAATAAATCTTTCCGTGCTAAGCTATTGTGTGTGAATCTTAACTACTCGGTTAATTCATATTACAAATATGCAATAATGTACGTCCTTCGGCCGCAACTTAACCAGCGTTAACTACAATCACTGTCGCAATTCAACAAATTTCAATTCATAATAAATCAAGTATATATTTGATTTTACACTTTCATCATCGATGTACCCGAAACTTTTCAGATAACATCATTCGTACTTTGCGAAATTCACAAGAATTCCACGAACCGAACATCGTACATCAACAAATAACGAAGTATTGATTCATAATTTCAATGTCATTAAAGAAATACTGCGTAAAAGTTATGTACTTTTTAAAGCCTTTAGAGATTATTCAATTCTAGTTTCAACCGTAAATCAAATGAGTTTAATTTAACATTAACTCATTAAATCTATGTTACATCTGAAGAAAATATACATATATATATATTTTCATAAAGACTGTAATAAAATTCTTTTGTACAAAATATTAATTGTGAAATTTTTTTTAACGGGTAGGTAATACCCGAGAGATATATAAATTCACAATTAATATGTTACATTTTTCGAATCTGATTCAGCAAATCATCCATTATACTCCCTACTTTCACAACAATATACATTCTTTTATAGAAATCAAAACAACCATACTCATTCAAAATTTAATTACATATTCTGATTTTGAAATCTCAAAATTCAACTTGAGATATAACCAAAATCATCACTCTTAGATCCTTACATCTTTCACAAGCTATATTTTGACTTCAAAACTGTGTTAGAACATCAAATATATGTTAACGATTACAATCTGTGTTCAAACCCTTCGAAAAATTTCTGAAGACACTTCGAATGATGAGCAATCGAGATGATGATCCAATCACATGTTACCCACAGTTATGTACCCGAAAAAATCTTGAAACCAAAGTAAAAGTTTAAACAACGTATCCGCGTCAGATTCTTTGGCATTTATTAGAAGAAAAAAAAAACTTTGCGACTCCTATTCAAAGTAACCAGTTTTGTCACAGCTCCAGCAAGTCAACTTCGACTTTTCAGTCAGACTAACCTTATTATAACCTTGAGATATACACCATCGTTACCAGGGAACCTTTTACATTCCACCACATTATTAGTAGATGTACCAACAACTTCATTACCCTTTGACTTTAGCCTCTCCAAAAAGTCATTATAATTATTCATTGAAACCCCATCATTTACTCATTCGCATCTTGTAATGAGAATTGCCATACGAATCATTGGGAATTAGCAATCAGTATTTTGAAATCTCGCAGCATGTCTACGCCAACAGTTATATGTGTATATATAACGTCTATCTTCTGGACTTAATTTGAATGTGAAGTTTCTGAAAAACACTCTGAACTACGAATTAGTTCTCCGAAAATGGAAAAAATGCTGATGAAGCAGCAAAAACTATAAACGACTTTAAACGGTAAAAGCTGGATGATAATGATGAAGTATGCTGGCAAAGCACAGAAAAAGAGAAGTTTTGGAACTGGAAAACGGATTGAGCAAAGTAGGAAGGAGGCTGTGGATAAATTACAAAGACTGAACCTGACTTCAAAGGATCCAAATGATTTAGTACCTGCCGAAGTCATTAACGAATACCTTGCTCCTGACTCTAAACTCCTGCGGACAATATTCTTCATCATCCTCTGATATTAGAAATTCTAAAATATCATCATATCTTTCATTATAAATATCCTCCATATTTCTGAAGATATTTTCTTAATTTTTCTTATTTGAAATCATTTACCTCTTCGCGCTATCTGTATTACATCATAAAAGAAACTATTTTAGTTTCTAAATTATGAAACATTCAAGTTTAAAATAGGAATATTTTGAAGTAGTGTTGGGAACTGAAGCATGAATTAGTATAATATAATGACACTTGATCAATGTGATTATATTACAGTAAGTCATGCTGAGTTTCTAAATGGAACGTGATGATTCACAGATCATAACATCATCATGTGCCATGTTATACGACTCTTGTATTCTATTTAACCTCTAAAATATCAAGAAAATATTTCTTGATGATTCGGCCTTTTGCAAGGTATTCTAGTAATTTGACAAGTCAAGATCGTGCCATCACAATTTCCTTCCTAGAACATTAACAATGTTTATTCCGAAATTCATATCTGTGAATTCTGGACCATTGCAAGCGGTAATTAATCGCAAGAAGAAGAAACGAAAGGACAAAACTCTGAAATAGAAATTGGAGTATAAATTGCAGCAAATAAAAGAGAGCATTAACTGTGAATGATAATGATTATAGAAGACAGAAGCAGAGACTTTGAAATATAAGGGAACATATAAAGCCCTACGACAAACCAGAAATTATAAACCATATATATCGATGCATATAGCAATATAAAGACACGGGAGAACTAGAAACACTATAAACCCAAGAGTATAGTAGAAGTAAATAGATTCTTCCAGCGGTAGATGAAAAAGAAGAATGACCGATATGAAAGTTAGAAGTATATCGAGAATTAGAACTGGATGGAGCATATTGATGAATACTTTAAAATATGAGTTGAGGGGGAAAGAATAGAAGGTGATGAAACATGACTAGGAACTTAGAAATCAACAGATTTAACTCACACAATGGCGGAATAAGTGAATCAAACCCTCTAGTGAATATGTTAAGTTTTTTTTTGATTAATTTAGTCAAACCACAACTAAATCAAGTGTGATTAGATCAACACCTAGAGCTATTATTCACCACCTGGGTGATTTGGACTGAGAGAGAATCGGAGGAGCTCACTAGATCTGAGTGTGTGTAACAAATGAGAGGCTTAACCTAAAAAGAAGAACATAAAACTTTATATACCCCTGCTGTTGACTCACCCATACGATTCATTCATCACATGTACGAGTTGGCTTCATCAGCCGTACAGGTGATCACTTACTCGTGTCTTCTCATTTAGGTTGTAATTGTGACTTAGCTCAGCATCAACCGTGCGTATGATTCTGTTAGCCGTACTAGTGAGGCTTCACTCGTACGTCTGACTAAGTCTAACATAGTCAAACATCTAAATCTCGTTCCTGCAGTTCCTGTAACCACATACAAACACGGATAGGATAATAAAGAGCAATCATGATGGCCTGTAAACTGTTGTACCTGCAATGGACGTGGGTAGATGTCTAGGGACTTGCATAAAATGCATCAACAGAAGGTGTGAGTTGTAAGGAAATGAAGGAGGTAAATTTATAAGAAAATCTCCGACAGAACAATTAAAATGGACGATCGCATTTAAAGCGGATCCTAATTCCCTTGATTACCGGAGAGTCAAATCTTATTAAGAAGATGTTCTTCAAATCCCTTGAAATCTGGGAATCAATCATATCTATGTCAAATGATAAGATGAATCTACACTTACTCATTTCACTCTTCTATGTTAGCTTCATTCGTACTCTTCATATAAATGGATTGTTTATCCAAATTATTCGTTGATGATAAAACTCTAATTTTCAGCCCGTATGCATCATGAAAACATACTTATTATCATTCACGACCCTTCCACTCAAATTTCGGGACAAAATTTCTTTAACGGGTAGGTACTGTGACAACTCGGAAATTTCCAACCAAATTTAAACTTTAATCTTTATATGTTTCCGACACGATAAGCAATATTTGTTAAGTTAAATTTCAAGAATTTTAAACTATGTTCATACATTAAACTATGTTCATACATTCATTCAACCTCGACCAAGTTCTGACGATTCACGAACCATTAAACGAATATGATTATATATGTATATGTGTATATATATTATAACTTAAAACGTAAACAAAATATTAGATTAAATACTTTATATGATTGTATCTGTTTCAAAATGTTTATCAATAGAATTAGAAGATAAGAACAAATGATTGAATTATCAGATATATTGAATTATGATTACAAGTCTCTGTTGAAAGGCCCACGTTGATTTGAGAAATCTTTCCATTTTAACAATATTCTGAAAATGGTAAAGTGATTTATAAATAAGAACAAATTGTCAATCATTGAGAACTAGACAAAGGATAGTGGAAGATTGAATCTCATAAAGACTCGATTGATCTATTTAGTTTCAAACGTACAAAAACGTTTTCAGTTTAAAAAGAACTATATTATTAAAACGTATATAACTTTTATAAATATCTAGAACCACTTTTGATAACTCATTACTTAACTAGTATGATAAAGATAACGATATTTATATTTTATTTTATTAAATATATATAACGATTTAAATTAATATTATATATATTTATACGCGTATTATACGTACATAGTTTTATAATTTTACTATACTTAAACTTTACCTTTACTTTATTTTTACTTTACTTTAACTTTAATAATTCACTTTAATAATTCATACTTTAATAATTCACTTTAATAATTCATACTTTAATAATTCACTTTAATAATTTATATTTTAATAATTCACTTTAATAATTCAAAAATCTATTATAAATAGAATTCAATAGGTTTCATTATTTCATAGAAACTTGAAAATATTTTTCTCTAAAGTCTCTCAATCGATTTACATATATATATTTACTCCGTATTATTTCAAGATATTATTAGTATACATAAAATATTACGACGGAGTGCTGTCCGAGTGATTTCGAAATTGTTTTTCAAGTAGGATAGGATTAAGGAAATTATGGGTTATAGCTATGGAGGTGATTGAGTATGGTTCATGGGTATGCTCGTGAGGTCAATATAGTGTTTATCATTTCCGTTGCGTCTACGTACCTTTCCTGCAATATTGAATCTCAATATTGATACGTGAGTACTCATAATTTAACTTTTACATACTAATAGTGTATCCCTGACTAGTGCTCGAGTATTTAGGATTATGCATGCTTGTACTTTTGATATTGCCCTTAGACAGATTAGGTTAAATCTTGAATTAGTTACACTTGCGGTTGAGATAAGGTATAAGATATGCATGTCCTTGGAAAGCTAGCGAAAAATTAAGAACTTTTCCTTTAGATATCGAATGGTTTCGATGAACGGATTAGAAGTTATAATCAATTGAATTTTCGATATTTTTATTAAAAATGATTATTATTATCGTCGTTTTTATCGTCGTTCTAGTTTTATCTTATTATTATCTTTATCAATAAAATGAATTTATCATTAAAAATTGTTAATTTTTTTTTATTATTATTATCGTTATTATCGTTAAAGTTATAATTAGTATTATTATTATTATCCAATTATTATTATTATTATTATTATTATTAGTATTATTATTATTATTATCATTATTAATATATATATCATTATTTAAAAATGGTTATTGTTATTGTTATTATTATTATTACTATATTATCATTAAGATAATTATTAGTATTATCATTAATAATGTTATAGTAACTATCATTATTAATATTAGTGTAATTAAAACAAATATTTGTAACACCTAATTATTTTTATTACTATTATTATCATTATTATGAACACGATATAAAAGACGATTAAAAGCTATTAAACGAAACGATTATGAAATAATGAGTAAGAGTATCATGATGAAATTAAAATATTATAAGATATTGATTTAGATAAAATTATCGTTCTTATTATTTTTATCATTACTATTATTATTAAAATTATCGTTAGTATTAAAACTATCATTTTAACTAAAATTATCATTTTAATAGAAATGTCATTGTTACTATAAAATATCATTATTATTATTATTATTTTAAATAGAATTATTATTTTAAAGATAATATTAAAAATTATCGTAAATATTAAAGTTATCATAATTAGAATTATCGTTTTATCATAATGTCATCTTAGTAATTATAAATATTGAAATTTTTATAATAATAATTATTATTACAAAATAATACAACTTTTACTTACTATCATTATAGATATTATTTTATCAAATAAATATGTGATACAAACATATTTTACTACGTGTAATAACTTACTTTAATAATACCTATCATATTATCTTTATAATATTAAATGAACCCTATAAATTTTATTACTTAATATATATAAAAGTATATTTTATTATATAAATTTAATATAAAATTTTATTTATTAATAAATAAATTATATTATTTACTCTAATAAATCTTTTAAAAATATAAAACTACGATATTTAAACTATATATTAATCATGTATAGATTTTTGGAAATTATTTTGAGTCAAATTTACTTTTGTTGACTTTTGCATATTAGTCTCGAGCATTAGGATTGTGGTACACTATGACTTGACCTAATTTGTTAGACAAATATTGACCAACACACACACACACACACACACACACACATATATATATATATATATATATATATATATATATATATATATATATATATATATATATATATATAATTAATTTAGGTTCGTGAATCCGAGGCCAACCTTGCACTTGTTCAATGACGTTATATGTATTTTTACTACGAAATACAGTATGGTGAGTTTCATTTGCCCTTTTTGCTCTTTACGTTTTGGGCAGAGAATACATGCAAATGCTTTATTAACTGTTTTACAATATTTATATGCGTGAGTTTCATTACTCCCTTTTTAAATGCTTTTGCAATATATATTTTTGGGACTGAGAATGCATGCGCTGCTTTTATAAATATTTTACGAAATGAACACAAGTGATCGAAACTACATTCTATGGTTGGATTATCTAATCGAATATGCCCTTTTTATTAAGTATGGTAATTTAAGAATTAGGGAACAGACACCCTAATTGACGCGAATCCTAAAGATAGATCTATTGGGCCTAACAAACTCCATCCAAAGTACAGGATGCTTTAGTACTTCAAAATTTATATCATGTCCGAAGAAGGATCCCGGAATGATAGGGGATATTCTTATATGTATCTAGTTAATGTCGCTTATCAGGTGTTCACCATATGAATGATTATTCTTGTCTCTATGCATGGGACGTATATTTATGAGAACTGGAAATGAAATTCTTGTGGTCTATTAAAATGATGGAAATAAATGATTATGATAAACTAATGAACTCACCAACCTTTTGGTTGACACTTTAAAGCATGTTTATTCTCAGGTGTTAAAGAAATCTTCCGCTGTGCATTTGCTCATTTTAAAGATATTACTTGGAGTCTTTCATAGCATATTTTGAAGAACGTTGCATTCGAGTCATTGAGTTCATCAAAGATTATTATTAAATCAATTTATAGTTGGATAATGGATATTATGAAATGGTATGCATGCCTGTCAATTTTCGACGTAAAGAAAGTTTGTCTTTTAAAAATGAATGCAATGTTTGTAAAATGTATCATATAGAGGTCAAATACCTCTCAATGTAATCAACTATTGTGAATCGTTTATAATGTATATGAACGGGTCCTTTCAGTTGGTATCAGAGCGGTGGTCTTAGCGAACCAGGTCTGCATTAGTGTGTCTAAGTAGTTTTTGGTACGGCAATCCTTTTTCAAGAAATCCACATACTAAGTAGTTTGCATAGTCTGCAAACCATGGAATTTCATTATAATCTATCTTCAATAGATATTCATCAGAAAAGTTGTCTTGTATGGCTGATTCATTTAGAACTTCTAATTCAGGATTTTCAAGACGAGAAAGATGATCAGCGGCGAGATTTTTTGCTCCCTTTTTATCTCGGATTTCAATATCGAACTCTTGTAAGAGTAAGATCTAACGGATTAATTGTGGCTTGGCATCTTGTTTTGAAAATAGGTATCTAAGAGCAGAACGGTCAGTATAGACCACCGTTTTTGCTAGAACGAGATATGAACGAAATTTGTCAAAAGCAAAGACAATAGCAAGGAGTTCTTTTTCAGTAGTTGTGTAATTCGTTTGTACTCCTTGTAACGTCTTACTAGCGTAATAAATTGGTTGAAATCGTTTTTCAATCCTTTGTCCAAAACGGCTCCCATTGCAAAATCACTTGCATCGCACATTAGTTCAAACGGTAGATTCCAATTTGGAGTTATCATGATCGGCGCATTAGTGAGTTTTTCTTTAAGAATATTAAAAGATTTGATGCAATCATCTGAAAAGATGAATGGAGCATCATTTTCTAGGAGTTTATTCATAGGAGTGGCAATTTTAGAAAAATCTTTTATGAAACGTCTGTAGAAACCGGCATGCCCTAAAAAACTCCTAACTCCTCTAACATTGGTGGGATGTGAAAGTTTAGCAATTACATCTACTTTAGCTCTATCCACTTCAATTCCTTCCTTTGAAATTTTATGACCAAGAACGATGCCTTCTTTAACCATGAAATGACATTTCTCCCAATTAAATACTAGATTTGATTGTTCGCATCTAATAAGTATTCGTTCAAGATTAAGTAGACATGTTTCAAATGTATCACCGAAGACTGAAAAATCATCCATGAAAACTTCCATGCATTCTTCTATCATGTCGTGAAAAATCGCCATCATGCACCTTTGAAAGGTTGCAAGGGCGTTGCAAAGTCCAAATGGCATGCGTTTATAAGCAAAAGTACCATAAGGGCACGTGAATGTGGTTTTCTCTTGATCTTCGGGTGCTATTGGAATTCGAAAATATTCGGAAAAACCGTCAAGAAAACAATAGTAACTATTTCCAGCTAATCTTTCCAACATTTGATCAATGAAAGGTAAGGAAAAGTGATCTTTTCTGATGGCGTCATTTAATTTTTTATATTCAATACAAACAAGCCATCCTGTTGCAGTCCTAGTAGGAATAAGCTCATTTTTTTCATTTGTGACGACAGTTATGCCACCCTTCTTAGGTACGCATTGAACTGGGTTTACCCATGGACTATCAGAGATTGGATAAATTAAACCTGCATCTAGCAGTTTAATAATTTCTTTCTTAACAACATCTTGCATATTAGGATTTAGTCTTCGTTGGCGTTGCACATACGTTTTATGACCTTCTTCCATAAGGATTTTATGTGTGCAATACAAAGGACTTATGCCTTTAATATCATGAATCTTCCATGCAATAGCTGGTTTATGAGCTTTTAGCACAGAAATGAGTTGAGATTTTTCATTTTCAGTAAGAGAAGACGATATTATTACAGGTAATTCAGATTCACCATGTAAATAAGAATATTCCAAATAGTTTGGAAGTGGCTTTAACTCTAATGTCAATGGTTCTTCTATCAATGATTTATATCGATATCTGTCTTCTTCTTTTAGCATTTGAATTTCTTCTGTTGTTGGTTCATATCCATTAGCCATAAGTGTAGCTAACATTTCAGTTTCATCAATTGGTTCAGTTCCTTCTCCTAAAGAACATTCTCCTGTTCCTTGTAATTCTGGAAATTCTTCTAACAATTCTGCATGTGAATCTATAGTTTGAATATAATAGCATGTATCATCTGCAGATTGCGGTTGTTGCATTGCTCTATCAACTGAAAAGGTAACACTCTCGTCCTCTATACTTAGGGTCAGTTTCTTACCAAACACGTCTATTATTGCTTTAGCCGTGTTTAAGAATGGTCTTTCTAATATGAGAGGAACTCGAGAATCTTCTTCCATATCCAGAATAACAAAATCTACTGGAAATACTAAAGTACCAACTTTAACTAGCATGTTCTCCATTATCCCTCTAAGATATTTTACTGATCGATCGGCTAGTTGTATGCTTATTCGTGTTGGTTTTAATTCTCCAAGGTCTAGTTTATCGTATAATGAATACGGCATTAGATTTATACTAGCACCTAAGTCTGCAAATGCTTCTATTGAACTAAGACTACCCAGAAAACATGGAATTGTGAAACTTCCTGGATCTGATAGTTTTTCTGGTATCTTATTCATCAGCACTGCAGAACAATTTGCATTCATAGTAACAGCCGAGAGTTCTTCCATTTTCTTTCTATTTGTGATTAGATCTTTCAAGAATTTAGCATATCTAGGCATTCCTGAAATCACATCAATGAAAGGAAGATTTACATTTATCTGTTTAAACATATCTAAGAATTTGGATTGCTCGGCTTCAAGTCTCTCTTTTCTCATTTTACTAGGGTAAGGAAGTGGTGGTTGGTATGGTTTAACATAAGGTTTAGCCTTAATTGTGTTATCTTCATTAACCTTTTCAACTACCGGTTCTGTTTCCTTATCTTGCTCAGGCTGTGGTTCTTGTGGAGTAGGAATAGCTTCATCAGAGATTACAGGCATTTCAGGTGGTTTAAGTGTGATACCACTTCTTGTGGTAATGGCTTTAGCTGTTTCATTCCAGGGGTTAGCATTTGTATCACTAGGCAGACTTCCTGGTTTTTTTTTCACCTATCAACCTTGCTAGGTTACTTACTTCTTGTTCCAGATTTTGAATAGAAGCTTGTTGATTTCTAAATGCTTGAGCATTTTGTTCATTGTTTTGTTTCCGAGATGTGAAAAATTAAGTTTGAGATTCAACTAGCTTCGACATCATGTCTTCTAAATTTGGCTTTTTATCATCGGTTTGTGGTGGTTTATTTTGAAAAATAGGTCTTTGCTGGTTGTAAGTATTATTGGATACTTGCTGATTACTAGGACCTTGTTGGTTGTTGTATGGAACATTTCGGTTATAGTTCTGATTTTGATTGTAGATTGGTCTTGGCAGTTGATAATTATTCTGATAATTATTTCCAGGCCTTTGGTTTAGATATGAAACATTCTCTCTTTGTTCCATTGTTGGTTCAATACTGAGACAATCTTTTGTCAAATGTGGTCCTCTACACTGCTCACAACTAATTCGTATCGAGTGAATATCTTTAGTCATCTTTTCCATTCGTCTCTCGACAGCATCTATTTTTGCGGAAATGGAATCAAAGTCATGGCTAGAATCGGCTCTAGCTGCTTTAGATGATCTAATGATATCTTTTTCTTGGTGCCACTCATGTGAGTGGGAAGCAGTGTTATCAATAATTTTGTAAGCGTCAGTTGCGGTTTTCTTCATAATGGAACCACCAGCTGCTATATCGATGTCTTTTCGTGTAGTGATGTCGCATCATTCGTAGAATATTTGTACTATTTGACAAGTGTCTAAACCATGTTGCGGACATCCTCTTAATAACTTTTCAAATCATGTCCACGCTTCATATAGAGTTTCATTTGGCTTTTGCGTGAACGTAACAATTTCTCCTTGAAGTCTCACGGCTTTAGATGCCGGAAATAATTGTTTAAGAAAATTTTCAACTAAGACGTCCCATGTATCAATCGCCCCTTCAGGTAACGATTCTAACCAATCTTTGGCTTCTCCCTTTAAAGTCCAGGGAAATAACATGAGATATATTTGTTCATCCTCAACTTCTCGGATTTTAAATAAAGTACAGATCCTATTAAAAGTACGAAGATGTTCGTTTGGATCTTTCTTCGGCGCACCACTAAATTGGCATTGATTAGTTACCATGTGTAGGATTTGTCCTTTGATTTCATAATCTGGTGCATTAATGTCAGGTTGAGTAATTGCGTGACCTTGGCCAATGCGTTTAGCTCGCATTCGGTCTTCCATACTTAGAGGTTCCAGATTCTCCATGATTATGGGTTGTTCCTTAACAATCTCTGTTTGAATGATTGGTGGTTCTGGAGGAAAGATTAATGGTTCAGGATCTCTGGATTGTCCCTGAATATCCTCCGGATTCTCAATTGTGAGGTCGGGTTCAAAAAATGGATTATCGAAAATTTGAATTGGAGTACTTGGTCGACTGGATGACGATTCTAAAGAAAAATCAACCGCGACAATATTGGCTAGATGTCTTGATCGAGTTACAGGTGGTGAACGTATAAAAGGTGGTGAACGTTTTGCTTGGTGCATTCACTGAATATCCTATTAGTTATAAAATATAAAAATTATATAAGTTATCAAATTAATAGACTTTTCTGCTTTTGCCCACGTTTCGAATAGCCAATAGATGCAGCAGTGAGCCAGAACCCTTTAAATCGGAAGCTCACAACTCAGCTACTAACAAATCCAACTATTACTACGAAGCATAAAATTTGGATGTCTATCAATTTAACCACTTAAAATAATTTTTCGTTGAAATTTAAAGAAATTTTAGAGAAAAAATAGAAAATTCTATGTCCTAAAAACTAGAGTGGCGAAAAATAAGAAAGAAAAAGAGTGCGTCAAAAAACTTAAAAGTCTAAAAACTAAGAATTAAAAGTTGCGTCTAAAAATATTAAAGCTTAAAAGGAATTCTATATTCAAAACAGTATAAACCTAAACAGTACTAAAATTTATAAAAACGGCTTCGCAAAATTCTAAAGCACCTAAATCTTAGTCTAAAGAAAAAGTACTTAAGGGATTTTACGGCAAAGCATAAGAGTCTAGAAATAAAAATAACTATGGCAAAATATTAAGTTTAAAACTAAGTACGAACGAAAAATACAAATATTACGCTAAAACAAATAAAAAGATACAAAATATAAAAAATATACTTAAAGTTGTAAAAAGTACAATTTTTATAAAAAATATTATTTTTATATTATTTATTTTATAAAAGTATTATTTTTTTATATTAATTAAAACTAAATTAAACTTAAAATACAAATTAAATAAGAAAACTAAAATTAAAAACTAATTAAAAAAAAACTAACCCTAAATAGGGTTTTAATTAATAATAATTATTATTATTACTCCGTAATTATTGCAGTTGGCAGTCAAACCTGGCGTGTCAGACAGGGCCATGCGATCGCATGGTCTGAGCGTTTTAAATCCATGCGGTCACATGGATTAGGGTTTCGGGCCAGGATTGGGCTGCTACAGTACTTTGGTCCGAGTGATTTTATATTTTTTTTAAATATATAGAATATTTATATAAAGTAAATAAAAACTTAATTGTTAAAAACTAAAAATAAAAATAGAAAAATTTATAATTTTATAAATTTTTATCAATCTCTTAAAAATATATATATTTTTATTTTTCTTTTCTTTTTAAATTTTTGTATTTGTAATATTTAAAACGTATTTTTATAAAAAGAACTAAATAAAATTTTTTTTTATAGCGTTGCGCTTTCGGCGTTTTAGTGTCCCCGGCAGCGGCACCAAAAATACTTGATGTGCGTAGAGGTGTATACAAAATAGTTATATTTTTACAAGGAAATATTATTAAATACGATACAATTTTACACAAGTTATTTATTTATTTATTTATAGAGTGGATATACCTAAATCTTGCTACAACACTTATAGGCAGTGTACATAATCGTACAGTAGTGTAGTTTTTAGTAAGTTCGGTTCGTCCACAGGGAACTTTCCAAGTTTAACGCTATATTTTTAACTTATAATTGCAAAAATACAAAAATATATATAAGTAGTATTATTATTATAAAAGGGGGTTTTTACCGTTTAATGACCGATTTGTCGATTTTAAAACTTTAGTCGTAGTTAAAACCTAATGTAAAATATTAAAAATAAATATAACTTAAATTAAAGCGTAAATTAAATAACGATAATGAAATTGCGATAAATAAAAGTGCGATAAAATAAAATTGCGATAATTAAAGAGTACGATAATTAAAAGTGCAATTAAATACAATGACAGTAAATAAAAGTGCGATAATTAAAAGTGCAATTAAATATGAAATAAAGAAATTATGCTTATTTAAACTTCCGTAATCATGATGTTTGACGTGTTGATTTTAGTTTATTCCCATGGGTTAATTATCCTTTATCCTGGATTAGTTGATATGTCCATACGGTTTTGTACATAATAGTCCATCAGTCATAATCATAAAATGCGGAAGTCTTCGTCAAATTATTCTTATTCCCGAAGTCAAATATTCCAACTAATTGGGGATTCGAATTGTAACAAGGTCTTAATACTTTGTTTAATGAATACACCAGGTTATCGACTGAGTGTAGTCCAAGGTTTTACTACTTTGTTAATAATTACACCAATTACCCTTGAATGTAATCCACCCCTGTTTCAACAAGTCTATTAACTATTAATCCAGTTCCGTGTTCGGTAAAATGAACAATTATTGGTATTTATAGATATCCCGCCCACCGTGCCCAGTCAAGCGTATGTGGTTATTTATAAATACGTCAAATTATAACCTTTATATTAAATTAACGAGGTATCGTTAAGTTAATATAAAACCCATTAATAGCCCATAGTCTAATTTCTACAAGTGTCGTTCTTTATCCAAACCCCAATTATGGTCCAAAGTCCAATTACCCAATTTTAATATTTAGCCCAACATCACGATTACTTCGGCATTAAATAAGCATAATAGTAACTTAGCTACGAGACATTAATTTAAAAAGGTTGAACATAACTTACAATGATTAAAAATAGCGTAGCGTTACACGGACAGAATTTCGACTTACACCCTTACAACAGTCGCTAACATACCCTTATTATTAAAATTAAAATTAAAATTAATATATATATATATATATATATATATATATATATATATATATATATATATATATATATATATATATATATATATATATATATATATATATATATACGTTGATAGATAGGAAGAGAAAAGGATGTGTTTTTGATCAACCAAAACTGCGAATTTATAGGACCTGACCCTCAAAATGGGGCCATGCGATCGCATGGATTTTACTCTTCCAGGCCATGCGATCGCATGGCCAGCTGGAAGAGCTCATATGTCTTTGTTTGCATCTTGCCGACGGTTTATAAATATATATATAATATATAAATAATTTTAAGAATTATTTAAATATTATATTATATTTATGTGCATAGTTGACTCGTAATTTTTAGTCCGTTGCGTCGAGCGTTGAGAGTTGACTCTGGTTCCGGTTTCGGATTTTCGAACGTCCTTGCGTACAATTTAATATCTTGTACTTTGCATTTTGCGTCTTGTACTCTTGTAATTTCGAGATGTTTATCATCAATAATTTGAACCACTTTGATTGTACTTTGTACTTTTTAGCTTTTTAGTCGTTTGCGTCTTCAATTCGTCGAATCTGTCTTTTGTCTTCACCTTTTATTATTTAAATGAATATCACTTGTAAATAGAACAATTGCAACTAAAAGCTTGTCTTTCTTGAGGGATAATGCTATAAAATATATGTTCGTTTTTAGCATTATCAGTGTACCTGCAACTTCCCATGTTGAAAGTATTGTGACACAAACTGTCCTTGAGGGTATTTCTGTTACTGAAATACACAATAGTCTTGAACCACAACCTCAATTAAGAAGGTCTAGTAGGCAAACTGTTATTCCATCCAAGTACAAATATTTTGTACTCAATGGAAATGTCAAATATGATTTAAATACGTATTTAAACTATTGTAAACTTGGTTCAGAAAACTATTGTTTTGTTTTTAATCTTAATAAAGGACATGAACCTAAATTTTTTTATGAGGCATCATTAGATCAAAATTGGGTTCGAGCCATGAATGATGAAATAGAAGCTCTAAATAGAAATAATACCTAGATAATTACTGATTTACCTTTAGGTAGAAAACCTATAGAATCCAAGTGGGTTTATAGAATTAAATATAAGTCAACTGGTAAAATAGATAGGTATAAAGCTAGACTTGTAGCTAAAGGTTATAGTCAAAAGGAAGGTATTGATTTTGATGAAACTTTCTCTCATGTTGTTAAGATGGTTACTGTCAGAATTGTGATTACTATTGCTATGCAAAATAATTGGTCATTGTTTCAGATTGATATTAATAATGCATTCTTATATGGTGATTTAATTGAAGATGTATATATGTCTCTTTCTAAAGGTTATTTTGATAAAAATGATAAAAGAGTTTGTAAGCTTGTTAAATCTTTATATGGTTAAAAGCAAGCTCCTAGAAAATGGAATAAAAAGTTTTGTGATGCTTTATCTGAGTATGGTTTTGAACAAAGTGTTAATGATTATTCTTTGTTTACAAAATGCAATGGGAGTGAACGCATGTACTTACTTGTATATGTTGATGATATTATCTTAACTGGTAATAATCCAGAAGATATTGAAAATTGTAAAACTTTTTTGAAAACTAAATTCAAAATAAAAGATTTGGGTAAACTTAAGTATTTTATTGGAATTGAATTAGGTGAAGAAAATGTTTGTTTTGTTCCATCTCAAAGAAAATACTGTCTTGAAGTTATTTCTGAATTTGGTTTATTAGCAAATAAGCCTGCTATTACTCATATTGAAACTGGAATTGTTAATGTCTACAATTGATAATTGTTCTTCTTTTGATTTTCACTTAGCAGACATTAGTTTATATCAAAGACTTATTGGAAAATTGATTTATATTACTTTAACTAGACCTGATACTGCTTATGATGTTCATTGTTTAAGTCAGTGTATGCATGCTCCTTTGAATTCTCATTGAAAAGTACTTTCAGAGTTTTAAGATATTTAAAGGGGTCTCCAAGAACTGGCATTACTATTTCAAAGTGTGATAATTTTTCTATATCTGCTTATGTTGATTCTGATTATGTAAAATATTGTATGCAAAGAAAGTCTGTTACAGGTTTCTGTGTTTTTCCTGAAAATTACTTAGTTTCTTGGAAAAGCAAGAAACAATCTACTGTATCTAGATCATTTGCTGAAGCAGAGTATAGAGCTGTTGCTTCAGTTACATGTGAAATTGTTTGGATTTTGAAAATTATTGCAGACTTAAACACTAAAACTATTTTACCTGTTAATGTTTTTTGTGACAGTAAGTCTGCATTGCAAATTGCCAAAATCCTGTTTTTTATGAAAGAACTAAACACTTCGAAATAGATTTACATTTTGTTAGACAAAAATTCTCTTCTGGTATTATTGAAACACATCAAATTTCTTCAAGTGATAATATTTCTGATATTTTTACAAAAGAGCTCACTGGTTCACAACATAATGAGTTGTGTAAAAAACTTACTTTATCTGATGCTTTCCATGTTTAGATTAAGGAAGGGTATTGAAATTATATTGTAATCTAAACATGGATTATTTGTTATCTTTGGATCCTTATTTTTGGGTTAAGTAAACTGCAGGGACCTTCGAGTCATTTCTGGAAGATAAGTTTGGTGATCAAAGTGAAAACAATCAAACTTTGTTGTTGAACTTCAAGAGTGAACCAGAGGGGGCTGAAGTGAAATTTAAGTTATTATATAATCTTATTTATTTTTTAATTTATTCATTATTCTGTATTTCTGTTTCTTCTTCGTTCGATTGTTCTCTCAAACTTTATTAGGGTTTCATAGTGTATTGATTCGATTACTATAAACAACTTCAAATCTGTTGAACTTGTTTGTGAGTGACTGTGTGAACCTTTGTTTAGTTACAATCTTTGATTGTAATTAGGGTTTTTTGTTTTTTTTTGTAATTGTTCAACTTTCTGTGATTGGAAGATTTACTTCATGTGATTGGAAGATTATTTCATTGTGCATTTGTTCAAAGATTTTGCTTAAACTAAAAATGATAACTAATTAACAAAATAAAGATAGATTAACTCGACGGAGACAAACGTATTCACTTAATTTTTTCTCCCCGGTCTTGATTGCGTTTTAAGAATCGTTCAATTATTGAGTGGTAATATTAACTTAGGTTGGTGTTCCTTTCCTAAATTAGAATATTAATATAAAAGCATGACCTAATTCTGTCATATTGTAGTAAAATCTAGGCAACATTAGTGTCCCACACGTGTCAATCATTCATTTTTTTTTATTTTTTTGGCGAAAAGAAATATGTAATATAAAAAACGATATATTCATCGAAGCGATGAAAACTACCGATAAGGATTACAAAGAAAGAAAGGATACAACACACTTGGAATAATACAACAAACAATCCTATTGACAAAGTAAAAAAAGGATTTTGTTCCCAAACGTAAGCTTGCACACCATGAACGAGCTTGAGCTTAATAATTCATAGAAATGTTACATAAATGGTCCCTCCACAACTTTAAATGATCAAAATATCCTTTATTACATAAATGGTCCCTCCACAACTTTAAATGGTCAAAATATCCTTTATTCTCATTTTGTGGATTTTTAATTAAATCGTTATTTATTTATACTCTTGATCATTTCGTATGAAAGCAGCCGTGTATGTGTGCAATACGTTCCGTCGAACAAATTTATTTGCTATAATTAATAATTTAATTTAATTTGGCGGGAGAAGGAATTAGTATATGGCGAACAAGTTAATTAGTGAAATGGGTCTACTGCCCAAATCAATTACCAACATATTTGCAGCTCGCAATATCATTACCGCTAAGGTACATACATTACATTTATTAATTATTAATTAATAGATACTAAACTACTAGTAATCGATCTATCTATAGTATATTTCAAATCCTATTTTTCTTTGATTAGGGTTTATGTGTATGTGTTAAATCGAACCAGTTGAATTCTGTTTTCGTGCTTTTAATAATTAGGTTACTAATAATGCTGTTAGTACACTCTAATTCAATTCATTTTACTTAATTGAACATTTGGTGAATGAAGGATATGACATCAAAAATCATGTATGTTGTTACTGTAATTGTTACTATTTTATTATTGTATCAAATGTTATTACTATTTATTAATTATTTTCTAAGTTCCAAATGCCAAGTTGCCAACAATTTAATATCATGCCCTTATAAGTTCATAGAAGGAAGTAAACACAAATGTTTGTATAGACCAATTATAATAAACATA
The DNA here is from genome assembly GCF_046630445.1 of Rutidosis leptorrhynchoides. Taxonomy (NCBI): domain Eukaryota; kingdom Viridiplantae; phylum Streptophyta; class Magnoliopsida; order Asterales; family Asteraceae; genus Rutidosis; species Rutidosis leptorrhynchoides. Next base: position 193,202,880 of record NC_092343.1, read on the forward strand.
TTTGTTTTAGGAGAATATCATCTATAGTTTCTATTATATTGCTAAAATGATGATGTCATTATTATGATAATTCCTTTGTTAAGAAAAAATCAAAAAGAAAAAGAAAAAAATCTAAGCATGGTGAGTGATGTCATTATTTAAATAATTTTAAATTAAAATTAAATCTTATTAATTAATTATTATTATTAAATCAATAATTATTTTAATTATTAAAATTAAATAATTTTAATTAATTATTTTGAATTGAGTACGAGAAGGTATATAAGTTAGGCAGAAGGAAGCCAATTCTACATTTTTATTTTAATTTATACTTTTAAAATAAAATTACAACCGATATTATCTCTTATGATTGGATGTGGATTGTTTAATATGCATTTTAGGTGTTTGATGAAATGTTCAGCTGACGAGTTTCTTAGCCGGACTGTGTGGTTTCACGGGTCATTAAACTAAATAACTTCAGCATTTACGTTCACTTAATACCTAAAACATATCATTAAACTGTTTCATTTAAACAAACCCGTGATTCCACGGGTCATTTCACTAGTATTAAACATATCTGTTATTACGTTATCGTTGATTAGATTCACGGTTTCACAGTATTTTATGCAATCTAATGTTTTTATTTTATTGGTTAGGATGCATTATCCTTGACTGAATTTGAGTTGATGGAATTGTTAGATGTGAGTTTGTCAGAAGTAACATTTGCGGTTTCTCTCATTAGTCAGATTGCTTCTCCACCATGTCAAACGGTAATTAAGCTTACTCTAATAGCCCTAAGTTTAATTATTATTTTTTTGGCACCAAATGTCGAATTGTAGCATCTTTTTTTAGGTTTTGGGTGTTTATTTATTAAATCCTTTTATGTTCTATACATAGTATGATCTGGTGTGGTGTATATTAAAGATAATGCGAGTGTTTTATGATGGTTTTAGGTTCAATCCATACTTGAGCAACGTATGCAAAATGAGTATCTGACAGGTCATCTTCCAACAAATTTAAAGGGTCTCGATGCAGCGTTATCTGGTGGGCTACCTTTTGGTGCTCTGACAGAGTTGGTTGGGCCCGCAGGAATTGGGAAAACACAAGTATTCTTATTAAGTTCATGCTCATGATTATAGATACATTAGTAGCCGTTTTAGTCCCTTAAACACTTGATAAAAGGTTGCAAAAAATCGCTACTCAGAGTACTCGGTCAGGACTTTTTAGGGAGTACGCAGAAACTCGGGGAGTCCTCGGATGTTGACCAAGGTTGACTTTGACCGATTTTGACTGAGTTTGACCAAGGTTTACCGAGTACTCACCGAGTGATTCTGAGTTTTCCAACCTTGCACTTTAATCATGTCTTTTGCTTATTGGTTTAAAGTCTTGAATTTGCAGTTCTGTTTGAAGATTTCTCTTTTGGCTGCATTGCCATCTTGTTACGGAGGATTGGATGGTCATGTAATATATATTGACGTAGAATCCAAATTTAATTCGAGAAGGTATTTATGATTTGAACGTAGATTTCAAATAATTATATCTGTTTTTTTTTTCTTTTTTTTCTTTTCTCATAATAGGTAAATAGATATTTTTTGTGTTCTTTGCAGGTTAATTGAAATTGGTCTTAGTAGTTTTCCCGAAGTATTTTGCTTGGATGGCATATCAAAAGAGGTATGCTTTGTATGTCTTACTAATAATCCACATGTTTTTTTCTTTTCTTCTTTTTTTTTTTTTTTTTTTTTTTCCAATTCCTTTTGTTTTTTTTTTTTGTGTAGATGGCAGGTAGAATCACAGTTTTAAGACCTGGTTCGCTGACTGAGTTCACTGAGAGGTATAAGAATCTACTTTTTTTTTTTTTTTTTGTCTAAAATTGTCCATTTTTTTTGTGTTTTAAGTTCACTTCACTTTTAATTTTCGTGTTTAAAACTTGAGATTTACAAAAATATCGTTTGCAGCTTGCAAAAAATCAAAGTTTCACTCCTCCAGCATCAAGTGAAGTTGCTAGTCATTGATAGCATGGCTGCTCTTGTTTCTGGGTTAGTTAACCTCGTAAAATTAAAATTAAATTTATATCATTTTTATTAATATCAATATTAATTTTGTTAAAGAAATGTGCATTGCACTTTATTTAGGGAATATGATCAAGGGCCTCAAAGGCAACATCCATTGGGTTGGCATATATCATTTCTTAAGTAAGTGAGCCTAATTCTTTCCAGATTTGTTTTTCTGTTCAGATTTGTTTTATTAAATTGATTGCTATGTTTTAATTGAATTTTTAAGATCACTTGCTGAATTTTCACGAATACCTGTGGTGATGACAAATCAAGTAAGATCTCGAAGCACTAATCAAATCACTCGGTATTCTTTTGAAGGTACAAAGTCATCATAGTTTTAATAAATATGTTTTTAGCAAGTTTCCACTTTATCTTAATTAATTAAATAGTACAAAATCATGTTATGCAGGAAAGAACAGTGTGAGTACTACAAACGATGATAGTCGACAATTTGATTCTCATCTTGTGGCTGCTTTAGGAATACACTGGGCTCATGCTGTCACTGTTCGCCTTGTTCTTGAGTCTAGATCAGGTTCATTCAACACTTCTCAACACATGTAATTAAAGGTAGCAATGTCGACCCATTTACTACAAATGGGTCGGTTATGGTTTTGTTTTATGTCAAACGGATCTAACGGGTCAAATCAATGAACAGAGAAAGCTAAACCCGCTATTGATTTGTAAATAAAGGTAGCAATGTTGACCCATTTACTACAAATGGGTAGGTTATGGTTATGTTTTTATGTCAGACGGGTCGAACAGCCCAAATCATTGAACAGAGAAAGGCAAATGGGTCGAACGGGTCAAACATTATACAGAAAATTCTGAACCAGCTATTGACATGTAATTAAAAGTAGCAATGTCGACCCATTTACTACAAATGGGTTGGTTATGGTTATGTTTTTTTGTCAAATGGGTCGAACGGCTCAAATCACTGAACAGAGGAAGTCAAATGGGTCGAACTGGTTAAAGTAGTGTAGGTCCTGCAAAAATGGAATCCAAATATTGGTCAATAGTTGTGCATTATATATATCATTTGTGAGTGTATCTAAGATCTTTTTTTTTATTTTTTTTGCAGGCCAACGATTTATAAAAGTGGCAAAATCTCCAATGTCGCCACCTCTTGCGTTCCCTTTTAAAGTCACTTCGCAGGGAATAATATTGCTTAATGACACCGGAGTAGAAATGATAGGACCGCAAATTAATGCAATCGATCATCAAGGTTTGTTTTAACTTTATCTTGTTAAAGTAATTTTATTACTCACTGTAATATTGCCCTATATTTCACTCGGTATATAACATAAGCTCTTTTTTGTTTGTTAAGAAATACAAGTAGCTTAATAAGCTTGTTCATGATGAATTGCAGGTCACAGTGACATAATTTTATCGTAGCGATGAACTTTGAAGATCCCATAAACAAGTCATGCTTGATTCCTCCAAAGTTGTTTTATATATTCATACATTCTTAAGTGAAAGTTGTAATGTTGTTTCAAATATCTTAAAATCGTTCAAGTATATCAAATTATTACAAGTCCTTTTTAGCCACATTTTAAGAAAGTTCAAGTATTTTAATTAGTAGGAACATATGGTGAATATTTTTTGAATTCAAAATGCCAAACGTACGAGTTTATACCTGTCGAGGTTACCAATGAGAGTGAATATTTTCTTCATCCGTAACGGCAAATATATTTTCCCTGATATACGTACTAAAACTGGGTTATCCTTTAACACCAGATCACTTGTGATGGTTAAATGTCTTTTTAAAATACAGGGTATGTAAAACCTTATTTTTTTCAGGCAAAAGTAACGAATACTTTTATAAAAACGAAAACGTTTTCGAACAGAAAACGAATTCAACGAGAAATACAAGAAAGAAACACTAATGAAGTTTGTACCTAGAAAGCGGCTAAACAAAAGAACTATCTATACCGAGCCTCATCTAACCTAAAACGATCTTGAACCTTACTAACAATTACTGACAATCTATATCAAAGGACAACGAATCCAAAATGATGGTACGACTCATGAACCCAATAAAGACGAACTCAAATATTTTTTATGAACACTCCGAACTTTTCCATTTCGGCGCCTTGAACCAATTTCGACTTTCGCTTATGATGGTTTTTAGAAATTACCGGTGCACGTGGAACTCACTAGATTTGATAGGATTAGCCGAAGCCGGTTCGCTCTCGGTCATACAAGTCATCATAGCATCGAAAGCCGTGAAAGCCTCGACGGTCATTTTAATCAACCCCGTGACATCATTCTTCTTATCTAACTTCCTCCCCTTGAACAAAATTTTGAATAGCTTCCCCGCAATCCAAGTCTTCCTCGTAATCGATGAGCTTATAAGTATCCGATTTAGAAGCGTCTTTCCTTTAAGTTGAAATTACTATTGCCCAATAAGTTACGGAGTGTTATTGCACATTGTATAAACGATAAGGATCTATTCTGACAGTATTTTATTCTTATCTTTTTTCCGTATATATTCTGAAAGAACATAAACAACTGCAATCATAATCGCAATTTTAAAGCAAACAAAAGAAAGATGCCTTTGAAAATGGTGGACGCAACCTTATCAACCTTCAATTCTGTTTTTGAAAAATTCAAATCTGAAGCACCCAACAACAAAAGCAATCTCATTTTGTTTTTAGCCGATAATGAACCTTCCACTAATCTCAGTTGGTGCCCTGGTAAAATTTAATAATTTTGAAAGTTGTTAGATTTATATATATTTTGCTGTTATTATTGAACTGTGTTTGATCCATTTTATCAAATTAGTAACTGCTGATATTGCTATTACAGTTTGTGATGTGAACCTTTATTTATGTATTTATTTGAATTTTAAACCCAGGGTTATTGTTTTTGACTGCATATTGTATGTTTGATCTCAAAAGTCAAACTTATCAATATATGATTTTAGTACCTTTTTTTTTTTTTTTTTTTTTTTTTTTGAGATAAATATTATGAAAATTGAAGTATCCAGCAATTCAAGAATCAAGATACAGTTCGACTCGATTGATTTGATATTTATTCAAGTAGAAAAATGAGTTTGAAACATACAATGACCTAAATTTGATCTTAGAGGGTGTTTGGGAATGCATATGCTTATACCTTATTGCTTTTTTAAAAGCAAATCGCACTTTATTGATGCATATGCTTATACCTTATTGCTTTTTTTTAGCTGCATGATCTTTTGACTATCGAATTGAATTTTTTCTTTTTTGAGTAAGCGAGGAAACCCTCCTATGAACGAGCACATTGGCTCCCCCATAGAAGGTAAAACCTCGGGTAATCAAGCCCCCGAGCGCGAGACATGGTACTGGGTGAATTGCGCATTATGCGCACCCTCTAGTCACACTCCCTTTTTGAACAATTTGGCATAGCCATAATTGAACCTGGGTGGTGTGCTTCATTGAGCAACTCGGTGGTCACTCAGGCAAGCCTGCATGGTTATCGAATTGAATTTTTGTATTGTGAAAATTAACAAAAACCAACCCGAACCACCCTAAGAGTTTTAATTCTTACCATGTGAAAGCATTTATCTCGTGTTAATCTAATGCTTGTATTCATAAAACGCATATGCGTTCATGAGATTTAAAATTAATCTTTACATGGTTTTCACATGTTGCTTTGGTGTTCTAATCACATTTATTTTCATCAACAGATTGTGTTCGAGCTGAACCAGTTATATACAAGAAACTTGAATCATCTGGTGATGATGTGGCACTCCTGAGGGCTTATGTTGGAGACCGGCCTACGTGGCGGAACCCACATCACCCATGGAGGGTCGACTCAAACTTCAAGCTTAAGGGAGTCCCGACTCTAATCCTTTGGGAAAATGGTGAGGTTAAAGGTCGGCTTGAAGACCATGAAGCACACGTCGAACGCAAGATTGATGCACTTATCGCCTCCAAATGATATTTCAAGTGTTCCAAATCTGATATATGCTGAAAACTATGTTTTGACTTGTTGACCAGAAATAAATTGAGGTTATGAATGTTGAAAACTACTCCGTATGTTTTTAGTTCAATACTATGAATGTTGCCATGTTGGTTTCAATTTCTCCCATGATGATATAAATCGAGTTCCCTTGTGAGATATGTGTGTTTATACCAGCAAAAATAGTTCATTCCCTATACTAATGGACCTCATTTCTGTTCATAATGTTTGTATTTATATTCATTTTGATCTTGTGTCGTACACGTGAGTATTATAAATAGATGATTGAGCATGTATTTTAGCACTTGTATTGTGGTTATTAACGCATGCTCTAGCATGTAGTCCGTGACTGATTATTGCTGAGAAACTATAAGATTTTATTGTGAACACAAGCACTAAAATTGAAATGTATACCATACTATTTGATCTTGTTTACATGAATGGGGAAATATTAAGGAGAACAGAGGCCTTCTATTTGTTGAAGTTAGATCAAGATAAGTCGTTAATATAAAATTATAAATGTGCCTCATCTAGTGATCTAGATCTGAATCAGTAAAAGAAAAGAAAAGAAAATAAAATAAAATAAAATAAATACTGTACCTTCCCCATACTACTGACATTCTATCAATTATGCAATAAACAGAACATGAACTCCCAAGCATGTTGCAAAATGTCCTGTATTTTCCATTTCCTTATGACAAACATGATCATAAATATATACTGTTAAAATGCAATGCAAATTTGGTATTATAAAATAATATACATGTAAAATATCTAGATATTAATATGTATAAGAAAATATCTAGATATTAGAAAATAAAAGAAAAATCTAGAAAAAAAAAATATAGATATTTGTATAGAAATATCTAGATATTTATCCATGAAAATATCTAGTTTCTAGAATGTTCAATGGGGTAGTATAAATATGGGTGATGAGTAGTTCATTTGTGTAAGGAGTGAGTAAGTGAAATGTGAAGTAGAGAAGAAGTAAGAAGTGAAGAAGAGTTAGAAGTAGAAGTTGTGAAGAAGTAAGAGTGTGAGTTGAGTCCATAATATTGTAATTGTTTCTTTGTATTAATAAAAGTGTTCTTTGTTAAGTTTCCCGGTTAAGCCTCAGTTTGTGTTTAAGTTCTTAGTGCACTTGTGTTGTATCTATTATATGGTCGGCTTTGCCGCCTAAGTGATAGATGGTCGGTTATACCGCCTGAATGATATATGGTCGACACTGTCGCCTAAGTATTATTGTGCACTAAAGATTTATAAAATTAAAGGCTAACCAACGTCAAAGTGTTGGTGTAGTGAGTGAGTATAACCTAGGTCCTCAATAGTGGGTGTGTTGGGCTCGTCGAAGCTTACAACAATTGGTATCAGAGCGGGTCGTTCGGGACCATTTCTAGTGGAGGAAATCGGTAAACATTGAACGTTTACATAGACTTGTTTTCACCAAGGCTCTAAGGGAGATTCTGTCGGAGCACAGTTAGGAACTGTGAAAGCTCATCGGTCAGGGACCAAGCTTATTGGACGTTGGACGTCATGATGGCAGATCTTGCAAGTACGGGCAGTGGAATCAAGAGTCTCAATAACCGTAACTATGGTTATTGGCGGACTTGTATAGAATCCTACCTACAAGGACAGGATTTATGGGAAATAGTTGCTGGCAGTGACACAACGCCTCCACCGAAAGAAAATGCTGAAGCCTTAAGAAAATGAAACATCAAGGCCGGGAAGGCTTTATTTATATTGAAGACTACAATCGAGGAGGATCTATTGGAGCAGATCCGTGACGAGAAAACACCAAAGGCAGCTTGGGAAACTTTTGAAAAATTATTTTCAAAGAAGAATGAAGCACGCCTCCAGCTCTTGAAAAATGAGCTCGCGGGTATCTCACAAGGAAGTCTGTCTATTTCTCAGTATTTCACCAAGGTGAAATCTATCTGCCGTGAGATATCTCAACTTGCTCCTGAAGAGAAAGTAAGTGATGCAAGGATGAAGAGAATTATCATCCACGGCTTAAGGTCCGAGTATAATGGATTTATAGCCGCTGTGAGAGGATGGCCTACTCAACCATCATTAATAGAGTTGGAGAATTTATTGGCTAATCAAGAGGCATTAGCCAAGCAGATGAATGAAGTAACCATAAAAGACGGAGAAGATGTGACGACCCAGGAATTTCCGACCAAATTTAAACTTAATTCTAATTTAATTCCGACACGATAAGCAAAGTCTGTAATATTTAAGTCTCAAAAACTTTGAACTATGTTCATGTAATCAATTACTCTTTGACTGCTCTCGACGATTCACGAACAATTGTGTGTAAGTAAAAATGTATATATTATATAAATATAAATATTAGAATATATAATATTTTGATTTAATAAAGTATACTCTAAATATTTGAAATTTAAAATATAAAATAGCAGTTAGGATAATTAAATGCTATTAATATATATAAATATGTATATGTTATTATAAATTTATGATTAAATAGATATAAAAAAAATATTTGTTATAATTGCTTTTATTATCACTAATAACAATATCTGTATTATTAATATTACAGAAACATGTAACTTGTTATATCTTCATTATGATTAGATAATATTACTATTAAAATATGTAATGCTCATTATTATATAATATATTATGTGATGCCCCGTACAAAACCATCGTGTACGAATCATCAACGACAGGATCATTACAAGGTTAAGTACTATATGCTTTTTCAAAAAGAGTTTGCATTCATTAATAAAGTGATGTCTAAACCAACATCGAACGTTTTACAATCCAAAAGCATGCTTCACTAAGTAGAAGCAAATAATAAGTGTATGTGACCACAACGGTCGTTACAAGTCATAGTTCAAAGGTACAAATGTTTGAATGCAAAATAAGGTAGTTCATGCGACGACAACTCTAAGCAGCGGGTGTCTACAGCACGACTAGTACACAGCGGAAGCTAACCTCAAGCACCTGAGAAAAACATGCTTAAAAACGTCAACACAAAGGTTGGTGAGCTATAGTTTAAGTATAACAGTAAGTAAGGTAGGCCACGAGATTTCAGTGCTACAAAGAGCGTTTCAAAACAGTATGATAAAGTATATGTTAACCGTGGGCACTTGGTAACTAACTTAACGTTTATACCCCCTGAAAGTACACTTGGCAAGTGCGTATGTCTACGAAGTATTAAACACTCGTTAAATGCTAGCGCTACTAGCCCGAGTGGGGATGTCAAACCCTATGGATCCATATCTAAGATTCGCGTTCACCGGTTCAAAAACTGATGACTAAACGTTACCGAGCTAAAGGGAATGTTTCTGCCGTTGTATAACCCACACATATATAAGTTTAAGTACTCGTGCCTAGTATGTAAAACATAAAATCCGCATGTATTCTCAGTTCCCAAAATAAGTTAAAGTAAAAAGGGAATGCTATAACTCACAATGATAATGTAGTCGTAAAGTCGGTTCGGAAAAGGTGTGCAAGTAATCGGTCCGAAGGTCCTCAACCTAAGTCAAATAGTACTAAGTCAGTAAATCGTCCGAAAAGGTTTAAAAGTATGTAAATAAGGTCTTAAGGGTCATCATCATTCATCATTTAACAAAAGGTGTAAAGTTGGTTTCGTTCATGAAAGTAGTTTAAAACAAAAGCTGACTTTGATCAGTCACCACGGCCTCTACTCTTACTAAATTAAGGTGAGACCAGTGGCCATGGCTCCGTATATGAGTCCCTTAAGTGTGGTAAAATTTACAGAAGCAAACTCGTCTTCGTTTAACCGTGGTGACGGTTTAAGTGCGAGTAGGTCTGAAATTTCTGCACAACGTTAAAAGACATAGTGACGATCGGAGGGCCATAAATCCTAAACCGTAACTCGGATTAAGATGAGTCCTATATGAAAAGTTATCTACTCGAAAAGTTCTATCTAAAAATCATGGTCTCAGTAGCCCAGGTCTACTGGTATGTTACATAAACAGCAGGTCAGTAGGGTTTGGACAGAAACAGTAAGTTTAAGTGAGTTCCGGTGGTCTTGGTGCTTGATGTTCATCATGGTTCTCATCCTTGATGCATATAGCTTCAAGTGTATAACTCATTGATGTATCTACATCATCTTAACCAAGTCTTGACCATCATAACCCTAGTGCAAGTCTAAGACATGAAGCACAACTCACTTAAGAGTTGCATGTAGTTTGATGAACCAAAGTTACATCAAAGTCTTAGGTTTGACACTTACATGAACTATAATAGAAATATTGAACTCTAAACTTGAAAATAAACTAACTAATCAAGATCTTAAGGTGTAGAACATGGTTCTTAGTTAGATCTTGAAGATCCAAGACCCAAAAGTCTAGATCAAGCATAAGTATACAAAGTTATATTTAAAGAAAACTTATTTGTGTGTTCTTGAACTTTCAAGGTTGACTTTTAGTTCACGATTAATGAGATCAAGACTAACTTGTAGTACTTGACCATTTAAACTAATTACATGAAATTAAAGTGCAAGAAGTAAACTAAGTAAACATGTAATTTGTTCATGGTTGTTCATACTTTAAAGATTCAACCAAGGTTTGATCTTTAAGTAAAGTAAACTTTAAGTTTACTTCAAGAACTACAAGTATGAGTTACAACACAAGAACTTTCTTTCTTTAACAAGTATTGGAGATCATAAACTAAGAAGTTTATGTCTTGTGTGTTCTTGTTAGAACAAGATAGATGAAGAATCAAACTAATAAGTTTGCTTCTTAGAAGATCATAAGTAAATAACAAAAACAACTAGTAATTACAAGTAATCAAAGACAAGTAACAAGTAAACAAAAGAATGATGATGATGAATGATCTTGGTTCGGTTTTACAAAGAGAAAAAGAAGGAAGAAAAGCTTCAAGTTTACTTACAAGAACTAGAGAAAATGAGAGGAAAGTTGAGAGGATTTTTGCAAGTAAGTGTGTGTGTGTTTGAATGAGGGAATACTACAAGTAAACAAATGATGTAAAAAAAGATTTTGAATCCCTTCCCACCTAGGGAAACCGTAAGTCAGCTGTACACATGGGAGGGGAGGTTTATTTCAATGGTTCCTTGAATGTTAAAGCTTAAAAGTGTGGATAAATGAGGTGCATGCATGGGGATTGTGGGAACTAGATTCCAATTGTTAAAACTAACTAGTTACCTCACTAAAATGATACTTACACTTGAAGACATGGGTTAACTAAGTCCACTTAAAAGGTAGGGTGGGCTCATAAGTCTTATTTCATGAGTCCATTACACTAATCAAAGCCCAAGTTCAATAATTCAAAAGTTAAACCAATTAAAAGCCCAAGTAACTAACCAATCACCATAGTTAACTAAAATGATTAATAAAATTAATCATGAATGTAAATAATACTTGAAAATATTATTCGTGTAAGTTTCGGGTGTCACAAAGACGTTTCAGGCAATTAAAGTCAAGTTCGGGCAATCATGGCAACATGTAAATGTAATAACATACATTCGTTTAATCACACGTATTAATAATAATAATTATTAATAAATAAACGTTGGAAATTCCAGGGTCGTTACATTACCCACCTGTTAAAGAAAATTTCATCCCGAAATTTAAGCTGAGGTAGATGGAGGAGTCGGGAAAAGGTGAGGATACTTCCGCATCATTTGATCCTCTCGCTCCCAAGTAAACTCAGGTCCTCGTTTGGCATTTCATCGTACTCGGACGATCGGAATCTTGTTGCGTTTCAAAGTTTTGATCTCACGATCCATAGTCTCAACTGGTTCTTCCACAAAGTGAAGTTTGTCGTCAATTGTAAGTTCTTCCAGTGGTATGATAAGTTCCTGTGCCGCAAGGCACTTCTTCAAGTTTGACACATGGAAGGTAGGATGAACTGAGCTCAATTGTGCTGGTAAATCCAAACGGTATGCAACGGGTCCAACACGTTCCAAGATTTCAAAAGGACCAATGTATCGTGGGTTTAACTTTCCACGTTTTCCAAAACGGATCACACCTTTCCAAGGTGCAACCTTTAACATTACACGATCACCAACGTTGAATTCAAAGTCCTTACGTTTAAGATCGGCATAACTCTTTTGGCGATCACGGGCAGTCTTAAGTCTAGCTTGAATCTGAGCAATCTTCTCCGTGGTTTCATGGACTACCTCGGGTCCGGTGATTTGCTTTTCACCTACTTCGGCCCAACAAATAGGAGATCGGCACTTACGGCCATACAATGCTTCAAAAGGTGCAGCATTAATGCTAGAGTGATAACTGTTGTTGTACGAGAATTCGGCTAGTGGCAAATGTCTTTCCCAGGCCTTTCCAAAATCAATGACACATGCACGCAACATGTCCTCCAAGGTCTGAATCGTTCGCTCACTTTTCCCGTCAGTCTGTGGATGATACGCAGTACTCATGTCAAGACGAGTTCCCATGGCTTCTTGCAAAGAACGCCAAAATCTAGAAGCAAAACGGGGATCGTGATCCGAGATGATCGATAAAGGTACACCGTGACGAGATACGACCTCCTTGATGTATAATTGAGCAAGTCTTTCCATTGTATCAGTTTCCTTCATCACCAGAAAGTGTGCGGATTTGGTAAGGCGGTCAACAATAACCCAAATAGTATCGTATCCACCCACCGTCTTTGGTAGCTTGGTGATGAAATCCATTGTTATCCTTTCCCACTTCCATTGTGGGATCTCTGGCTGTTGAAGTAACCCAGAAGGTCTCTGATGCTCGGCTTTAACCTTTGAGCAAGTCAAACACTTACCAACATAAGTCGCAATGTCCTTCTTAAGATTCGGCCACTAATACTGTTCTTTAAGGTCGTGGTACATCTTGCCTGCTCCAGGATGAATCGAATATCTCGATTTGTGTGCTTAATCAAGTATAAGGTTCCGTAGATCTCCATAAAGAGGTACCCAAATTCTTCTGGCATAACATCGGAGTCCAGACTCCCTAACCTCGAATCGAGAGACAAGTATGTTCAAATGTTCGTGAGATATGTTTTCCTCCTTGAGAGCCTCACCTTGAGCTACTCTGATCTGGCTGTTGAGGTTAGAATGGGTGGTGATGTTCAGAGCCCTAACACGAAGAGGTGCCGTCCTCTCCTTTCGGCTTAAAGCGTCAGCTACAATATTGGCCTTGCCAGGGTGATAACTGAGTTCACAATCGTAATCGTTGAGTGTCTCGATCCATCGACGCTGTCTCATATTCAGTTGCTTCTGATCGAAGATATGCTGGAGACTCTTGTGATCGGTGAAGATAGTGCTCTTAGTTTCATACAAATAATGTCTCCATAATTTGAGCGCAAAGACAACGGCTCCAAGTTCAAGATCGTGAGTAGTGTAGTTCTGTTCGTGAATCTTCAATTGTCGGGAGGCGTAAGCGATAACCTTCGATCGTTGCATCAGTACACAACCAAAACCACTCTTCGATGCATCACAATAAACAACAAAGTCGTCACTGCCCTCAGGAAGTGATAGGATAGGTGCGGTGGTTAACTTCTTCTTCAAAGTTTGAAATGCTGATTTGTGTGCAGGTTCCCAAATGAACTTCTTGCCCTTGTGAGTCAATACGGTCAAGGGACGCGCAATCAGAGAAAATCCTTCAATGAACCTTCGGTAGTAACCGGCGAGACCTAGGAATTGGTGAATATGAGTCGGAGTAGTGGGGGTCTCCCACTTGCTGATGGCTTCAATCTTGGTGGGATCAACTTTGATACCCTGGTCGCTTATAACATGACCCAGAAACTGTACTTCCTTCAACCAAAATTCGCACTTGGAGAATTTGGCGTAAAGTTGCTCTTGTCTCAAGAGTTCAAGTACTAGCCGGAGGTGTTGCTCATGTTCTTCTTCGCTCTTAGAGTAGATGAGGATATCATCTATGAAGACGATAACAAACTTATCCAAGTACGGCTTGCAGACATGATTCATGAGGTCCATGAACACGGCAGGTGCATTGGTTAATCCGAATGGCATCACGAGAAACTCATAATGACCATAACGAGTTCTAAATGCAGTTTTCATCACGTCACTTTCCTTTACCCTCAACTGGTGATAACCGGATCGCAAATCGATCTTTGAGTAGACACTCGATCCTTGTAGTTGATCAAAAAGGTCGTCAATTCGTGGAAAAGGATACCGATTCTTGATAGTCAATTTGTTGAGTTCACGGTAGTCGATACACATACGGAAGGATCCATCCTTCTTCTTCACAAACAACACAGGTGCGCCCCAAGGCGAGAAACTTGGTTGGATAAATCCTCGATCTAGTAGTTCTTGTAGTTGGCTTTGTAATTCTTGCATCTCGGAAGGGGCGAGTCTATAAGGTGCGCGAGCTACAAACTAAATCAATCTGAAACTCTACTGCTCTCTGCGGCGGCAATCCAGGCAATTCCTCTGGGAAGACATCGAAAAATTCGTTCACAATTCGAACGTCGTTCACGCTCTTCACCTCAGTTTCTACCGCTTTCACATGTGCTAGGACAGTAAAACGTCCCTTCTTCATAATCTTTTGCGCTTTCACGCAACTAATGAGGTTCAACTTTGAGGTACATCTCTCTCCATAGATAACCAGTGGTTCTCCATCTCCTTGTGGTATGCGAAGTGCTTTATCTCCGCAGATGATATCGGCCCTTATCTTGCTCAACCAATCCATGCCGACGATCACGTCAAAACTTCCCAGTTTGATTGGTATCAAATCAATTTCGAAATCTGCACCAGCTATGTTGATAATAGCTCCACGACTAATATGGTCAACTTTTTCAAGTTTACCGTTGGCGACCTCGACAAGCATACTCTCTTTTAATGGGACTAATGACCAATTAATCTTATCGCAAAAATGTCTACATACATAACTTCTATCCGCACTAGTATCAAACAAGACAGAAGCTAAAAGATTGTTGATTTTGAATATACCTGTCACCAAGTCGGGGTTATCGCGTGCATCCCTTGCATTAACATTAAAAGCTCTACCACGGGGTGGTCCACCGTCTTTTCGCTTGTTTGGACACGCATTTCTGAAATGGCCCGTCTGCCCGCATTCGTAACACTTCTTCAGCCCGTTGGTGTTCGGCTTCCCATTCAAAGTGGTGACCTTGCAGTCTTTCCCGATATGCCCAGACCGTTGGCACTTCTCACAAACAACATTGCAATACCCAGTGTGGTGTTTGTAACACCTCTTGCATTGTGGTAAGGTTCCCTTATAGTTCGGGTTAGAGTTGGTGTTGTTGTTGGGGTTTCCACCGTTGTTGTGCCTCTTGGCGGGGGTCTGGTCATAGGTTCTCCCCCTGCTGTTGTTGTTGTTGTTGTTGTTGTTGTTGTTGTTGTTGTTGTTGTTGTTGTTGTTGTTGTTGTTGTTGTTGTTGTTGTTATCCCACTTTCGCTTTTCGCTACTACCAGCCTCAAACTTAGCCTTCTCCGGCTCATCAATAAGAATCTGATTCATGAGTGTATGCACCATGAGCATTGCTTCGGGAACATTCGGTGGTTTGGACGAGGTAACGTTTCCTTTGATGGACTTAGGGAGTCCCCAGAAATATCTCTCCATACGCTTGAATTCCGGGGTGACCATTGTCGGACACATAAGGGCTAGTTCTAAAAGTCTCATGTTGTAACCATCAAGGTCGTTCCCAACGACCTTTAACTGCATAAATTCGATTTCCATCTTCTGGATTTCGGTTCTCGGACAATACTCATCAATCATAGCTGCTTTGAATTCCTCCCATGGCGTAGCATACGCCTCATCAATGCCTTTCGCTTGAGCTAACGTATTCCACCACGTTAGCGTGCCGTCAGATAGCGTGCACGAAGCAAACTTGGTCTTATTATCCTCCGAACAGTTGCTAACTCGGAATACCGATTCAAGTTTCTCGAACCATCTGGTGAGATCAACCGGTCCCTCGGTTCCACTGAAGTTATGCGGTTTGCAGCTCTGGAATTTCTTGTAAGTACACCCATTTCGAACGGGTGGGATAACCGGTGGTGGTGGCGGTGGAGCTTGGAGGTTTCTTTCTGCTAGGGCTGCGGCTACACGTTCTTGGATCATCTCTTCAATTTGAGCAGCAGTAGGTGTGGATCGACCGTTAGCCATGATGTTCTAAACAAAAATTTTTTTTGACTCAAGTCAAAATCCAGTATGCAAGTAGTAATAATACAGTATATAGTAACCAACATGGAATCAAAACATCACATGTTATTAAAGAACGCATCTAGGTACAAATACCACAGAATCATCGTACAGTAATGTAAATAGAACATCGTGCAAAAATTAAATAACGCAAAGTTCCATTCATTAATAATAATAAGTTTCATACATTCGCATAAGTTCTTACAATACATAAATAATACAAGAAGCTACTACTAGATTACATCATGAAATCTAATACAAAAGTCCTACGGTGAAGGTGGGTGTAGGATGTCTAAAACCTGAGCCAACTGCTCCTCGAGCTCAGTAACCAGAGCTCGGAGAATCTGTACCTCCCTTGTCAATTCCTCGACAGTGGGAGTTGGTGGGGCTGGCGGTGCCGGCGGTGCAGGTGGTGCCGGTGGTGCAGATGGTGCCGGTGATGCAGGTGGTGCAGCCCTCACGAAACGAGGTTCAGATGTCCCGGCTCCATAAATAGTCAGCACGTAACGAGGTGCCTTACGTATGAGTGGGTCGGCAGGGTACGGCACAAGCCGCTTACGGGAAGTAACCCTCCGACGACGACCAAAAGCGTCAGTGAAAGCACGACCTCCATTCACCCCTGGAATAATGGTGCCATCAGGACGGTACCGCTTCTTCGGCGGGGTGGAGGGTGCCTGTATAGGTGTATCAGCAGGGTCCTCGTCGTCACTGGAGTCTGATGAAGAATCATCTGATGAAGAATCGGCGGATGATAAGTCATCCGAATCATGTGGTGGTGACACGGGTGGCTGAACTGGCAGTCTGAAGGAGGCCAACATCAGTCTGTGTCTGCCTAGCGGAATCGGCACTAAACGTCCGTCAGGAGTGCGTCGGCAAGGCGTGCGCATATGGTTACGAAATGGCCCTTCCCCGAACTCCGCGGGAATCTCAATCCCACCGATGCGGGGCTGTGACCCCGAGGGTCTGGGAGCAGACAGAGCTGGAATCTCCGTAGGGCCTACGTGTCCATCGAAAGCAGCCACCGGGGTAGGTGTACTACTACTGGCTCCGGAAGTAGAAGCGCCGGGATCACTAATGGGTAGCGGGACCGGTGGATCGGCAACGGTGGTAGGTGGAGTAGCTGAAGAGTCTAAACTGCCCAAAACGCTAGCAGGTGGTACATCCGACATCTGAACAAGGAAAAATAAATTTTCCATGTCAGTAAGTCATAAAGCAAGCACGTATTAGGCCAACAGTTTTAAATCATGTATAACAATAAGTAGCATGGCAATAATAACGAATCGTACAGAAGTAGTATGCAATCGAAAGCAAGTAATATCATACAGTAGTGAAATCATGTAGTAGCATATTGCATATAGCAGTAACAGTAAGCAGCAGCATGCAGTAAGTTCAGCGGAAACAAGTAAACTAGCAAGTTGTAGATTAGTCCTATTAGTGAATCCTACTCGGGTCGGTCTTAGACTCACTAATGCAACCTAATTCCCTACAACCAATGCTCTGATACCAAATGTGATGCCCCGTACAAAACCATCATGTACGAATCATCAACGACAGGATCATTACAAGGTTAAGTACTATATGCGTTTTCAAAAAGAGTTTGCATTCATTAATAAAGTGATGTCTAAACCAACATCGAATGTTTTATAATCCAAAAGCATGCTTCACTAAGTAGAAGTAAATAATAAGTGTATGTGACCACAACGGTCGTTACAAGTCATAGTTCAAAGGTACAAATGTTTGAATGCAAAATAAGGTAGTTCATGCGACGACAACTCTAAGCATCGGGTGTCTACAGCACGACTAGTACACAGCGGAAGCTAACCTCAAGCACCTGAGAAAAACATGCTTAAAAATGTCAACACAAAGGTTGGTGAGCTATAGTTTAAGTATAACAGTAAGTAAGGTAGGCCACGAGATTTCAGTGCTACAAAGAGCGTTTCAAAACAGTATGATAAAGTATATGTTAACCGTGGGCACTTGGTAACTAACTTAACGTTTATACCCCCTGAAAGTACACTTGGCAAGTGCGTATGTCTACGAAGTATTAAACACTCGTTAAATACTAGCGCTACTAGCCCGAGTGGGGATGTCAAACCCTATGGATCCATATCTAAGATTCGCGTTCACCGGTTCAAAAACCGATGACTAAACGTTACCGAGCTAAAGGGAATGTTTCTGCCGTTGTATAACCCACACATATATAAGTTTAAGTACTCGTGCCTAGTATGTAAAACATAAAATCCGCATGTATTCTCAATTCCCAAAATAAGTTAAAGTAAAAAGGGAATGCTATAACTCACAATGATAATGTAGTCGTAAAGTCGGTTCGGAAAAGGTGTGCAAGTAATCGGTCCGAAGGTCCTCAACCTAAGTCAAATAGTACTAAGTCAGTAAATAGTCCAAAAAGGTTTAAAAGTATGTAAATAAGGTCTTAAGGGTCATCATCATTCATCATTTAACAAAAGGTGTAAAGTAGGTTTCGTTCATGAAAGTAGTTTAAAACAAAAGCTGACTTTGATCAGTCACCACGGCCTCTACTCTTACTAAATTAAGGTGAAACCAGTGGACATGGCTCCGTATATGAGTCCCTTAAGTGTGGTAAAATTTACAGAAGAAAACTCATCTTCGTTTAACCGTGGTGATGGTTTAAGTGCGAGTAGGTCTGAAATTTCTGCACAACGTTAAAAGACATAGTGACGATCGGAGGGCCATAAATCCTAAACCGTAACTCGGATTAAGACGAGTCCTATATGAAAAGTTATCTACTTGAAAATTTCTATCTAAAAATCATGGTCTCAGTAGCCCAGGTCTACTGGTCTGTTACAGAAACAGCAGGTCAGTAGGGTTTGGACAGAAACAGTAAGTTTAAGTGAGTTCCGGTGGTCTTGGTGCTTGATGTTCATCATGGTTCTCATCCTTGATGCATATAGCTTCAAGTGTACAACTCATTGATATATCTACATCATCTTAACCAAGTCTTGACCATCATAACCCTAGTGCAAGTCTAAGACATGAAGCACAACTCACTTAAGAGTTGCATGTAGTTTGATGAACCAAAGTTACATCAAAGTCTTAGGTTTGACACTTACATGAACTATAATAGAAATATTGAACTCTAAACTTGAAAATAAACTAACTAATCAAGATCTTAAGGTGTAGAACATGGTTCTTAGTTAGATCTTGAAGATCCAAGACCCAAAAGTCTAGATCAAGCATAAGTATACAAAGTTATATTTAAAGAAAACTTATTTGTGTGTTCTTGAACTTTCAAGGTTGACTTTTAGTTCAAGATTAATGAGATCAAGACTAACTTGTAGTACTTGACCATTTAAACTAATTACATGAAATTAAAGTGCAAGAAGTAAACTAAGTAAACATGTAATTTGTTCATGGTTGTTCATACTTTAAAGATTCAACCAAGGTTTGATCTTTAAGTAAAGTAAACTTTAAGTTTACTTCAAGAACTACAAGTATGAGTTACAACACAAGAACTTTCTTTCTTTAACAAGTATTGGAGATCATAAACTAAGAAGTTTATGTCTTGTGTGTTCTTGTTAGAACAAGATAGATGAAGAATCAAACTAATAAGTTTGCTTCTTAGAAGATCATAAGTAAATAACAAAAACAACTAGTAATTACAAGTAATCAAAGACAAGTAACAAGTAAACAAAAGAATGATGATGATGAATGATCTTGGTTCGGTTTTACAAAGAGAAAAAGAAGGAAGAAAAGCTTCAAGTTTACTTACAAGAACTAGAGAAAATGAGAGGAAAGTTGAGAGGATTTTTGCAAGTAAGTGTGTGTGTGTTTGAATGAGGGAATACTACAAGTAAACAAATGATGTAAAAAAAGATTTTGAATCCCTTCCCACCTAGGGAAACCGTAAGTCAGCTGCACACACGGGAGGGGAGGTTTATTTCAATGGTTCCTTGAATGTTAAAGCTTAAAAGTGTGGATAAATGAGGTGCATGCATGGGGATTGTGGGAACTAGATTCCAATTGTTAAAACTAACTAGTTACCTCACTAAAATGATACTTACACTTGAAGACATGGGCTAACTAAGTCCACTTAAAAGGTAGGGTGGGATCATAAGTCTTATTTCATGAGTCCATTACACTAATCAAAGCCCAAGTTCAATAATTCAAAAGTTAAACCAATTAAAAGCCCAAGTAACTAACCAATCACCATAGTTAATTAAAATGATTAATAAAATTAATCATGAATGTAAATAATACTTGAAAATATTATTCGTGTAAGTTTCGGGTCACAAAGACGTTTCGGGCAATTAAAGTCAAGTTCGGGCAATCATGGCAACATGTAAATGTAATAACATACATTCGTTTAATCACACGTATTAATAATAATAATTATTAATAAATAAATGTTGGAAATTCCAGGGTCGTTACATATTATATAGTTAGTACATAATCTATAAATTGTAATACCAATATATTAATTATAATTGTTGTAACAATATTGTTAATACTTTTAATAATAATATCGTTACTAGTGTTATTAATATTATTATTTTAAAAATATAATAGATAGATATGAAATATGATATAAATAAATTATTATTACTAATAATATTATTAGTATTAATAAAATTAGTATTATTATTGTAATTATTATTAATGATATTTTTAGTATAAATTTCACTAAAATTATTGTTATTATTATTATTACCCTTAATATTATTATTATTACTAGTATGTTTATGTTTATTATTATTAATAATAATATCAATATTATTATTATTAATAAAATTATTAATTATTAAAATAAAAGAATTATATATATATATGCAGAATCAGATATATCACGCGTATCAAATATATTTTTTTTGTTTTAACCTGCTCTTTTGATTCCTTCTTCCTGCTTACCCGTGTTCCTTCGACCCTACATGAGATCATTCGATCACCTTATAACCACTACCCCAATCCATTTGGTTCCTCAGTCATTCATATCAATTATCAAACAAACCACATCAGATAAATCCAATTCTGTGAATTGATAAAGAAAAACAGATTCTTTATATTTATATATTTTTTCCCTGTCTGCGTTCGAATGACGATACCCACACCAGTTATATCCATCGTTTTCCCATTTTTTCCCCTTTATATGATGTAATTAACTCTGGTAATCGAAGGAAAGAAAACCAAAAAGGATTAAAGAACACAGCTCTTTATTTTATTTTTTATTTTATTTTTCCTCTGTTCTTCTACTTTTGGGTCAAGTCGTAAATCAGAATAAATTCACAAAATGTGTTAATGCCATTCTCTTAGAAAACCTTCGTTCGAACTACCTGCAAATTCTCAAGGTCCAATTTTAGCTATCAAGTTCAAATTCAAGAGTCAAAGTTTCGGTATAAAAAAGGTCAAACGATTTTTCATTAAACGAATTTGAGTTACCTGTTATGATTCTAGTCCAATTAACAGTTTGGAAAGATTCCATGAGTGATTTGAAAACTATTTTAAGTTATAAGTTTAAGCTAAAACGTTCGAAATCTTTATTTTGATTTATGAGTTCTTCGTGTAAAAATAAAACTGATACAGCTCTTTTTTTTAATATTTCTGTTTCAATTAATTTCATTACCACAGATAATCGTTTTTGTACACATAATAAATTCTAAAGTTGAATGAGAAAACAAAAATTGTTAGATTGGGTGAGCTCTGGTCGATGTGATCTTTGAGGAAGGAGGAGGAGTGAAACAGAAATATAAACGGTTTATAGTTATATAAAAGAAGATTAAATCAGATAATCAGAAATGGAAGTATGGTTAAGGTGCTGTGTTGGTTATCGAGAGATCGAGGGTTCGAGTCTCGGCTTGGGCGATTTGCTATTTTTTTGAGCCTTTAAGGTAGTAATCAATTTTATTAATAATAATAATAATAATAATAATAATAATAATAATAATAATAATAATAATAATAATATTATTATTATTATTATTATTATTATTATTATTATTATTATTATTATTATTATTATTATTATTATTATTATTATTATTATTATTATTAGTGTTGTTATTATTGTTATTATTAATGTTATAAAGATTATTATTATTATCACTTGCATAAGTATTAAAATTATTACCATTATTATTATTATTATTACTAATACAAGTAGTAAATAAAATTTATTATTAATACGATTATAATTACAATGATGACATATATTGTTATTACTAAAATTAATATCATTACTAATATGTGTGTTATTATTATTAACATGTATAGGATTATTATTATTATTATTAACGATATCATTCTTATTATCAGTATTATCATTATTAATAAAGTTATTATTATTAGTAACTCATTAATATATAAAAACTATCATTTTTAACAAATAAATATTTTTTATACAAAATATATTTAGTACATATACTATAACGATATTAATATCTCATATAGCTACATATTAACATTATATAGATAAATATATATTTTTATCATGCTTAAACCCTAAAATAAATTGTTATATTAACTATATAAAATATATAAACTAAATATATTAAATTTATCTATATAACATATGAGATAACAAGTATATTATTAATAATAATATATATAAACTTGTTCGATTACGATTATATGTTTTAATATATATACAAATGATATAGGTTCGTGAATCCGAGGCCAACCCTGCATTGTTCAGTTGTTCAATATCGTCATATGTATTTTTACTACAAAATACATTATTGTGAGTTTCATTTGCTCCCTTTTTAAATTCTTTTTCAATATAGATTTTTGGGACTGAGAATACATGCGTAACTTTTATAACTGTTTTATGAAATAGACACAAGTAATTGAAACTACTTTACATGGGTAAATGATCGAAGTCGAATATGCCCCTTTTACTTGGTAACAAAAGAATTAGTAAACCAGTCTACTAATTGACGCGAATCCTAAATATAGATCTATTGGGCCTAACGAACCCCATCCAAAGTACCGGATGTTTTAGTACTTCGATGTTGTTTTTATCATGTCCGAAGGATTTCCCGGAATGATAGGGGATATTTGAAAGGACCCGTCCTAATCCATCTGGACGAATACATTACATTTGGGTACATCGCGAGGTACTTGACCTCTATATGATACATTTTACAAACATTGCATTCGTTTTTAAAAGACAAACTTTCATTTCATCGAAGCTTGACGACATGCATACCATTTCATAATATATCCGACTATAATTGACTTAATAATAATCTTGATGAACTCAACGACTTGAATGCAACGTCTTTTGAAATATGCTATGAATGACTCCAAGTAATATCTCTAAATTGAGCAAATGCATAGCGGAAGATTTCTTTAATACCTGAGAATAAACATGCTTTCAAGTGTCAACCAAAAGGTTGGTGAGTTTATAGGTTTATCATAAAACAATAAAATTCATCATTTTGATAGACCACAAGATTTAAATCCTGCATGGTACAAATGGGCCCGAATCCTATACCCACCTGTAATGAACATGCGATATCTTTTAAATACAGTACACCTTTCTCTTGTACGAAATCATCTTTCATAAATCTTAGTAACCGTACACATATCTCATGCACAAAAACTAATACACATAACCTGTGTATAAAAATCATTCTCTCGATACAAAACATTCATATCAATTGGTGGCAATTATCATGTCCACATAATTCAATGTTGGAAATTATCATGTCCACATAATTCAATGGTGGCAATTATCATGTCCACATAATTCAATAATAATCCGCAGAACTTCTGTGTGCATAATAATTCATTCGAGGAATGTTTTGCTTGTGTCTATCTCGTCAAACATTTATAAAAGCATTTCATGTATTCGCAGTTCAAAATATATTTCAAAATCATTTAATAAAACAGTTATAAAAACAGCGCATGTATTCTCAGTCCCAAAAATGTAAAGAGTAAAAGGGAATCAAATGAACTCACCTAATGTATTTTGTAGTAAAAATACATATTTCTAAATTAAACAACGCAAGTTTGGCCTCAGATTCACGAACCTATATCATTCATATATGTATTAAAACATATTCTTATAATCGAACAATTTATTTATATATTAATTTATATATTATATATTTTAATAGGTGTTTATATTCAAAATGATTATTATATATATAGTTATATTAATATATCCATATTTATATATATAATTGTTTAGTGTTATATTTAAAATCAATAGTTTGTTTTATGTAAATATTTATATAACTAATATTGATAAGTTTGATATATATGTAGTTATGTAAAATATTAGTAATAAAAATATTGATATTGTTAGTAATAATACTAATAGTTACAAAAGTGTTTCTAATACTAGTTTTAATGAAAATAATGATAACTTGCATTATCTTCATAATAATGATAATAAAATTAATGTTAATGATAATAATAACTAATATTGATTTTAGTATTAGCATAATAATAATACTAATAAATAGAAATAAAATTACTACCTCAAAAGCTTTCAAAAAAATAATTACGCCACAGATAAGGCCTGAACCCGCGACGTCCCGCTAACCCGATATTGTCCTTAACCATTGAGCTACTAGTTCAATCTTGGTTTAAATTCCATATTTATTTTATTTAACCCATCTTTCCAGCCTTAACTATATCTCTAAAAAAAATGTCACTCCCATGTCTCGAACCCTTGACCTCTCGTTTCACAAACGCACACCCTAACCACTTCTCTATCCTTTCAATTCTGTAACCACCTTCCCCTTAAACCATTTTAACCCTTAGTATTCTGCTTCTTTCTTCTTCTCCTAAAACCCATTTAATATCTTCATATCGTCTTCTCCTCATTATCATATGGTAACATCATAATACTTCATACGATTATTATCACGTATCATATCATCATGAATCATTATCCTAATCATCATTATTATCATATTATAATACCATCCTTGTTAAACAAAACCGATCACCCTCATTAACTATCCATAATTAGGCCCACTAGGATTACTACGTTACTAGTCCCTTTAGGGTTTAATGACCCATTTATTTTGGATTGATTAAAAGGAGCTTGACTTGTAACATGGATATTTCCACCTACACTTCCTATTCCATAATCTAATCATAACATATAGGTGGCCGACACCTTAAATATAATACTAATTTAAATGTAACTAAAAAAGAATTACAATGCGTGATTGATGGTTTATTACGGCCCACCCATTATTACGAGAAGAAAGCAACTCAAAACCAAAAACGTGGTCGACTTTTATTCACTGTTGAAAAAGAAAATGAGACACGAGGTGGCTTTTATTTATTGGTGAAAGTTGCAGCATTAAGCTGCTGTGATGGTTCGACAGAAATATGAAGCAGAAAAACGGTCGCGTTTATAGCAGTTTGTATGTGTGTGCGGTTATTTACATATGACTTTATGATTTGTTCATCAAGACAGAAATGGTGTAACATCCCGCGTTTTTCCGTTAAATTTATTTTAACACCGTCTTTTTTTTTTAATGACATCTCTCGTCACCTATATTTGTACACTTCATTAACTAGTGTTCTTGATAATCCCGTTACTCGATTACAACATCTCTCGTTAACTTGCGTTTTAAAAATATTCGATCGGTTAAATCCCGCACCCGCTTCTAAACTCGAGGGACTAAAATTGACACGGGGCAAACTAGTTGACTAGGTCAACTAGTCCACCCCAATCACCACCATTCAATCACCTCAATCTCTCTCTCTTTCTTTCTTTTTTTCTCTCAAGAACACAAACATAATTCATCAACTAAATTCGGATTGGGAAGCAAACTTCAAAACAAATTACATATTCGTGATCCTCTCATCATCCTCTTCGATTTGGTACCAATTTCATCCATTTTGGGTAACTTTCTAAAATCACTAATTTTCTCTAAATTCGTTTTATATACTTGAAATTGTATTAGTTAGTGTCTATGGCTCGTGTGTAACATGAATATATGTTTTGTTTGCTCGATTTGTGGTTTGGAGTAACTAGTTTGAGTTTTTGAAATGGGTTTGCTTAATCCTTGATTTTGGATGAGTTAATGTTGTTAGATTGTTAAAGTGAATGTTTTAATTGTGTTACTAGTATCATTAGCCACATTTTGATGTGTAGGTTGATTAAGAAAACTTCAAAAAACCCGATTAATGATTTTGTGATGTTTGACTAGGGTTTGATAGTTCTTGACATGAACTTTTGATGCTTGAATGCCATGAAATGTTAATTGTTAGTGTTTAGTAGTAATGTATGCTTCATTACCTTCAAAACGGCATATCATATGTGTGAATTGGATTCCCGAAACTCAAAATGCATTGGATGAACTTGAAACTTTGAAAATGGACTTTTATTGATCACTTGATGAGATTTCGGCTATTGTAAATGATGTTTTTGTTTGATGATATGTGGTTAGTTGTATTGCTTGTCAAAATACCTTTCCGAGGATATAAGATACATGTTTTGGTTGTTTGCGAATCATAAATGGTGAATGTTTGATGTTTGGTTCGTGCACACTTTGAAAAACTGACCAGAAATCTCTGCCCAGATGGTGGCGCGGCGCGCCCCATCCCCGCGCGGCGCGCGGATTGGCCTGGCCAGATTCTGCTTTGTTTGGCGCATTTCACGCGAAATGTTTGACTAGCTACCGACCTCCGATTCACATGAAACTTGTTTTAATATACTTGTATATGAATATTTAGCATAGAAAAATAGTTCGGGACCCGACCCGAACGCGTTGACTTTTCGTTGACTTTGACCAAGTTTGACTTTTAGTCAAACTTAACCAAACTTTTATGCAATCGTTCTAACATGCTTTTATACGTGATTCTTGTATGAAACTTGACAAATTGATTCACATGCTATACTTAATCGAGTCGTAACGAGCCATAGGACTAATTGAACACATTTCACCCGACCTTGTGTCGTAACCGGTTAATTGATACAACTTACTTGTTTAGGTCAAGGCTAAGCAACTTTCATGCATACGTTACTTTGTGAAGTACTTTTATACTCGTGCACTCAAGGTGAGATCATAGTCCCACCTTTTCAACAACTTTTTATACTTTTAAATTGTGGGCTGAGAAACATATACTTTGCTACATTTTGTACTACTTACTTTTATACTTTGAACACAAGTACAAGGAAAACAAACATTCCACAGCGAGTTAGAACAAAAATCCTCAATTCGATTATCATTAGTTACACTTGCAGGGTGTAAGCGAGAACTTATATTGTGTGGCCATACGGGTTTGACAAACCCTCATTACGGACGGTTCGCTACCGTCTACGGATGAAATATACTTTCGAGAAACAGTGTATGTTCTAACACTATTGTGATGGGGTTCTATGGAAGGAAACGTTAAGTCTTGATAATTGGGTGCTCGCGAACAATACTTTTGGAATGCAAACGATTATGATAATCAACGTTATGGGAATACTAAATCTTGTGGTTCAAAAACAACGTTTACAAATACATCTATGATTTCACCAACGTTTTTCGTTGACAGTTTTCTATATGTTTCTCAGGTTCATACTCGGCTACTTGATACATGCTTCCGCACTCTTTGATTACTTGATTGGAGTCTACCATGCATGCATACGCTAGGGATAGCATTTTTGGATTCAAACTTTTGTCTACTTACTTACGCTATTTATAGCAACTGTGGTTTCAAACTAATTATGTCGCAAGTTATTTCATTCATACTTTATAACTTTGTAAACTTAAACTTATTGTCGATCCGTTTGTTAAACTAAACTTTGTACCTTTCAAACGAACGCGACATAATTTTGGTCAAACGAGTCTCATATAGGGACTACGACCACGCAACGGGACCTAAGTTAACGACGCCGTCAATAACGGTTTTGGTCGGGTCGTTACAAGTGGTATCAGAGCGTTGGTTGTAGGGAACTAGGACGTGCATTAGTGAGTCTAGACTACAACCGGATAGTTAGCATTTGCATTCTGACATACATTTGCTATAGATAGCACTTACTTGACTACTTGTGCATTATACTTGAATCATTCTTAGGCAAACTTTTAATGGTACCCAACCTTCATCATACGAACTCGTATTCCGCCACTTTTTGGTAACACACGTAAATTCATGATTCATACACGTATGGATGACGACGACTTCATTAGTCACACTTGTTCGGGAACTTTGTCTCCTGGATTGTTATTTGCCACCGTTTCAACTTACTATCGGTTTCCCACTGGTGTTTCTTACTATCTACTTTTTGGTGTTACTACCATCACTACTCTAGGTGAGTATCGTCATCAACATTTATCACTACGGTTGCGTGCTACTCGTTATCATGACTCGTTACTCTTTTCATACCTGAATACCTTATTGTCTGACTCGAACCACATTGACGTGAACAATCATTTATACACTTCCCTCGGGAAATGCATCTTCATAGTTGCACAAATTCTTTTGATTAATACGAGTCACGTTAGAGACGTCGTTACACTTTGTTTATTTTAAATTTTCACGATTACACGAACTTGATTCTATGGAGTGATGTGGGAATGGAGGTATGAGTTAGCGTAATATAACGACACTCGATCAACGTGGTTATATTATGGTAAGACATAC
The DNA here is from genome assembly GCF_046630445.1 of Rutidosis leptorrhynchoides. Classification (NCBI taxonomy): domain Eukaryota; kingdom Viridiplantae; phylum Streptophyta; class Magnoliopsida; order Asterales; family Asteraceae; genus Rutidosis; species Rutidosis leptorrhynchoides. Next base: position 193,231,528 of record NC_092343.1, read on the forward strand.
CAAAGTTCTAGTGACACGTGATGGTGGTTAGACTCGATCAACCTAAACACCACCATGTGCCATGTACATGACTTCATCTTTTCAGGTTTGGACATCCGAAAACTCCGAGAATATTTATAACAACCATACCGGGGACCCCCCTTCAATTATTGTCAAATTATATTTATGCTTCCGAATGAATTACCGATTCTATTCGACTTCAACCGTATGTCACACGGGTATACTAGCTCGTCCTCGCGCAGTCTTATTGACTAACTACAATTTACTCGTTATGCTCACATCGGGGCGGAAACTTCTCTTGCATCACCCTCGTACTTCCGGTTCAGGAGGTCCTTATTCTAAATTCTCAATGGAGAGCGACTCTTCACGTCATACAAGTATTCGCCGCGAGGGTGGATAGTCCTAACAATCGTTTTCAAAACCCGATAAGAACTTGCCCCGACGAACGTTTTTGGAAACCGATAAATCTTCCGCGACGCGAATTTTCTTGAGAAACTTGTCCTAGCTAACGTTTTCAATTCCTAGCAAACTTGTTCAATATGCCTTAGGGAAATGTACCCCGTTTCGGATCGAGATCCTCGTTTCACTTCTAGATTTTGGAGTACCTTACAAAAAGCCTCGGGACCGCGTTTAGACATGAGTACCGCGTACCATCCACAACCCGACGGACCGAACAAACATGCGATTTAAACCTTGGAAACCATAATACAAGTTTGTATTACCAACTTCAAATTTACTTGAGAAAAGTATTTTCCTTTAACCGAATCCTCGTACTACAACGATTTTCATTCGAGTTTTAACGTCACTCCTTTTGAAACCACATGTGACCGGAAACGTCATTCTCCTTTGTCGAAGCAAGTAAACGATGATCAATTCACCGGGGCCGAGGTTATTCATGAGCAACCGAGAAAATTTATTCATATTCAGGTAAAACCCTACGCGACTCGTAATCACCAAGAGCTACGCCGATGTTAGACGTAAACATTTCAAATTCCACGTGGGAAACCGCGTCACGTTAAGAGTCGCACCTTGGAAAGGTGCAATCCGTTTCGGGAAAACGTAGGAAGCTAAATCCGCGATATTTTGATCCTTTAAATTCTTGGGGTGTTTTGGACCCGTCGCTAGCCGTTTAGACTTTTCCGACTCATTTTGGGTCTCCGTTTATCCTACATTCTATGTATCAACTCAAAGACGTGTTTTGCGAAACGAGAACTTGTTATCTCCTTTGATGAACTCACTATCGACGATAACCCTCACTTCCTAGGAGGACCGGTTGAAACCATAAATCGTGAAGCCAAACCTTAAAACAACATATGATCCCGACCGTCAAAATTCGTTGAAATACCCTAGGACGTACTTCTCCCTCATTCGTAGAATTGGCAAGACAAGATCTCGAGGAAGATTCAACAACTACCACTTCCAACTAAATTTCGGGACGAAATTTCTTTTGAGGTGTGGATAATGTAACATCCCGCGTTTTTCCGTTAAATTTATTTTAACACCGTCTTTTTTTTAATGACATCTCTCGTCACCTATATTTGTACACTTCATTAACTAGTGTTCTTGATAATCCCGTTACTCGATTACAACATCTCTCGTTAACTTGCGTTTTAAAAATATTCGATCGGTTAAATCCCGCACCCGCTTCTAAACTCGAGGGACTAAAATTGACACGGGGCAAACTAGTTGACTAGGTCAACTAGTCCACCCCAATCACCACCATTCAATCACCTCCATCTCTCTCTCTTTCTTTCTTTTTTTCTCTCAAGAACACAAACATAATTCATCATCAAAATTCGGATCGGGAAGCAAACTTCAAAACAAATTACATATTCGTGATCCTCTCATCATCCTCTTCGATTTGGTACCAATTTCATCCATTTTGGGTAACTTTCTAAAATCACTAATTTTCTCTAAATTCGTTTTATATACTTGAAATTGTGTTAGTTAGTGTCTATGGCTCGTGTGTAACATGAATATATGTTTTGTTTGCTCGATTTGTGGTTTGGAGTAACTAGTTTGAGTTTTTGAAATGGGTTTGCTTAATCCTTGATTTTGGATGAGTTAATGTTGTTAGATTGTTAAAGTGCATGTTTTAATTGTGTTACTAGTATCATTAGCCACATTTTGATGTGTAGGTTGATTAAGAAAACTTCAAAAAACCCGATTAATGATTTTGTAATGTTTGACTAGGGTTTGATAGTTCTTGACATGAACTTTTGATGCTTGAATGCCATGAAATGTTAATTGTTAGTGTTTAGTAGTAATGTATGCTTCATTACCTTCAAAACGGCATATCATATGTGTGAATTGGATTCCCGAAACTCAAAATGCATTGGATGAACTTGAAACTTTGAAAATGGACTTTTATTGATCACTTGATGAGATTTCGGCTATTGTAAATGATGTTTTTGTTTGATGATATGTGGTTAGTTGTATTGCTCGTCAAAATACCTTTCCGAGGATATAAGATACATGTTTTGGTTGTTTGCGAATCATAAATGGTGAATGTTTGATGTTTGGTTCGTGCATACTTTGAAAAACTGACCAGAAATCTCTGCCCAGATGGTGGCGCGGCGCGCCCCATCCCCGCGCGGTGCGCGGATTGGCCTGGCCAGATTCTGCTTTGTTTGGCGCATTTCACGCGAAATGTTTGACTAGCTACCGACCTCCGATTCACATGAAACTTGTTTTAATATACTTGTATATGAATATTTAGCATAGAAAAATAGTTCGGGACCCGACCCGAAAGCGTTGACTTTTCGTTGACTTTGACCAAGTTTGACTTTTAGTCAAACTTAACCAAACTTTTATGCAATCGTTCTAACATGCTTTTATACGTGATTCTTGTATGAAACTTGACAAATTGATTCACATGCTATACTTAATCGAGTCGTAACGAGCCATAGGACTAATTGAACACATTTCACCCGACCTTGTGTCGTAACCGGTTAATTGATACAACTTACTTGTTTAGGTCAAGGCTAAGCAACTTTCATGCATACGTTACTTTGTGAAGTACTTTTATACTCGTGCACTCGAGGTGAGATCATAGTCCCACCTTTTCAACAACTTTTTATACTTTTAAATTGTGGGCTGAGAAACATATACTTTGCTACATTTTGTACTACTTACTTTTATACTTTGAACACAAGTACAAGGAAAACAAACATTCCACAGCGAGTTAGAACAAAAATCCTCAATTCGATTATCATTAGTTACACTTGCAGGGTGTAAGCGAGAACTTATATTGTGTGGCCATACGGGTTTGACAAACCCTCATTACGGACGGTTCGCTACCGTCTACGGATGAAATATACTTTCGAGAAACAGTGTATGTTCTAACACTATTGTGATGGGGTTCTATGGAAGGAAACGTTAAGTCTTGATAATTGGGTGCTCGCGAACAATACTTTTGGAATGCAAACGATTATGATAATCAACGCTATGGGAATACTAAATCTTGTGGTTCAAAAACAACGTTTACAAATACATCTATGATTTCACCAACGTTTTTCGTTGACAGTTTTCTATATGTTTCTCAGGTTCATACTCGGCTACTTGATACATGCTTCCGCACTCTTTGATTACTTGATTGGAGTCTACCATGCATGCATACGCTAGGGATAGCATTTTTGGATTCAAACTTTTGTCTACTTACTTACGCTATTTATAGCAACTGTGGTTTCAAACTAATTATGTCGCAAGTTATTTCATTCATACTTTATAACTTTGTAAACTTAAACTTATTGTCGATCCGTTTGTTAAACTAAACTTTGTACCTTTCAAACGAACGCGACATAATTTTGGTCAAACGAGTCTCATATAGGGACTACGACCACGCAACGGGACCTAAGTTAACGACGCCGTCAATAACGGTTTTGGTCGGGTCGTTACAAATGGAAGAGAGGAAAATGATGATTGTGGGTAGGGTCTTTGGTTAAAAGAACAAGCAAGTAGTAGTCACTGGATTTGTTTCAAAGGGTAAAAGCAATCGAATAAAGTAATGAAAGTGATTGGTTCGGTTCCTTTAATCACTAAGTGGAATCATTTGTTGGATGTTTGTCGGCCAATAGAGAAAAAGAAGGACACGATGGATTTGCAGATTCATATTATAAATATTGCTCCTTTATCGTTCTCGGTAATTCTGGATCTGTTGAAATCTGTAGAGAATATCTTGCTCCGAAGTCATGTTAAAATTTTACGAAAAATCTTTATCTATCAACCATCGAACTTAGAAATTCCAAAATATCATCATCAATATCTTCGATATTTCTGACGATATTTTCGTAAATATTCTCGTCCGAAATTATATACCTCTTCGTGCTTCCTGTGTATCATTATATTGGAAACATTCAATAGAAAATCTATTACCGAAAGGCGGATTATGCGAAACTATGAAGGAAGCCGTGGACAAATCACAAAGAATAAGTTTGACTTCAAAGAATCCAAATGATTCAATGTCTGCTAAAGTCTTTATTGAATATCTTGCTCCTTACTCTAAACCCTTGCAGACAATAGTTTCTATCATCCGCTGATCTTAGATATTCCGAGATATTATCGTATCTTTCATTATAAATATTCTCCATATTTCTGAAGATATTTTCATAACTATTCTTATTTGAAATCATTAATCTCTTTGTGCTATCAATGTTACATCATATAGAAACTGTTAGTTTTTATATTCCGTAAACTTTCGCACTTAAAATATGAATGTTATTGAAGTAATGTTGGGAACTAATGCATGAGTTAGAATAATATAATGACACTTGATCAACGTGATTATATTACAGTAAGTCATGCTGAGTTTCTAAATGGAATGTGATGATTCACAGATCATAACGTCATCATGTGCCATGTTACACGACTCTTACGTTCTGTCTAATCTATAAGCATATCAAGAACATATTTTTCTTGATAGTCCTATCTTTCCTTGAATTCTGGTAATTTGACAGGTCAAATTTTGCTATTACCGTTTCTTTCTTAGGAAATTAACAATGTTCATTCTGAAACTTATATCTACAAATTCTGGACCATTACAATAGATGCCCAATCGCAAGAAGAAGAAACGAAGGGACAAAAACTCCGAAATAGAAATTGGAGTATAAATCGCAGCAAATAAGGGGGAGTATTAACTTGGGATGATAATGATTATAGAAAAACAGAAGCAAGGACTTCGAAGTATAAGGGAAGATCTAAAGCCCGATAACAACACATAAACTACAAACTGTGTATATCAATGTTTATCGCAACATAAAGACACGGGAGAATTAAAAATACTATAACCCCAAGGGCGAAGTAGAAGAAAACAGATTCCTCCGGTGGAAGTTAGAAAAGGAGGATGATTGTTGTGATAGTAAGGATAAGGACAAGGATCAGAACTGGATTAAGCATTTTCAAAAATCTTTTGAATTTAGAATTGAGTATAAAAGTGGTGAAAACTAATGGAACGGGAAAGATAAATTTATAATTGAAATATCAGACGTAATGATCGGGACAGATCGTCGCAGTTAATTATAGAGATCCTAATTTCCTTATTCGCCGAAGAATCAAATCTTTTAGATTTCGAAGATTTTCTTTAAATCCCTTGAATTCCGGAACTCAACCAAGACAACGTCAAAAGTTAAGACGCATCTTATTTTCTGAATTCAACCATGACTAGTCAAAAATTATGATTGAAATTTGTCTTTCTCATTTCACTCTTTCGTGATAGCTTCACTCGTACTCTTCGAATAATCGAATTATCCTATCTATATTACTCAATGGTAATAAAACTCTATTTATCAGCTTATATAAGTCATGAAAATATTTTTTATTGTTAGCCATGACGACCTCACTCAAATTTCGAGACGAAATTTCTTTAACGGGTAGGTACTGTGATGACCCGGGAATTTCCAACCAAATTTAAACTAAGTCTTTATATAATCTTGACACGATAAGCAAAGTTTCCAAAGTTGAGTCCCAAAACTTGTGAGCTACTTTTTAAAATTCAATTTGACTTTCGACTACTCCCGACGATTCACGAATCTATAAACGTAAATAGAAATGTACATATAATTAACTACACATACAAATAATCATATATTGTAAAATAAATATAGTAGAGAACTAATAAGTGATTTAATTATTATGGAAGATAAATTAAAACAACTAAAATTTGTTACTAAATGATTTCAAACATAAATCGTCAACGATTAATAATGTATTAAGTGTATAATGTTATACTTGAGTTTAAATTGTTTTGGTGTATATAATTAATACATTTATCTAAGTATTGAATCTGGATACATAAAACATAATTAAATATAGTAATTTGAATATATATATATATATATATATATATATATATATATATATATATATATATATATATATATATATATATATATATATATATATATATATGATACATAAACATGATACATAAACATGATGATTATTGTTAGTACTAATATTAAGATTTGTAATATTTCTTTTAAATAAAATATATATAAGATCTAAGTTGTATTATTATTATTAAAGTTATCAATAATAATATTAATTTTATTATAACTAGTATTATTATTTGCATCATTAATAAGATTATTATTATTATTATTATTATTATTAATTAGATTTATTAAAATCTGTATAATTGTTAATATTAATATTATTTACTATCTATTATTACTAGACTTTTTATCAATAATTCTATTATTAATAATATTAACATAATTATACTTGTAATTACCATATTATAAAATTATTTACAAATAAACAGATTTATATATACAGGTTTATATAAATATATATATATATATATATGCATATATATACAAAAATACAACCGTATATATATATATCTATAAATGCTTAAACAGATATATGGATATATAAATAATAAATAACTAAAATAAATATATACGCGTAATTGATGTATCAAAAATCAGTGTTATCTGTTTCTGTCAAATTATTCAGCTCGTGACCCTCTGTCATCAACAAGCACACCACTCCTTCAATAATTCAATTAAAATCTTATTTGTAAATTAAGTACTGCTGGTATTGGTATTTAGTCGAACACCACAATCGGAAAACAAGAACACAGTTTTGATTTTTTTTTCTTTTCTTCTTTTATCTACTCGCTGCAACTTTTCAACCATAAATTCAAATTCGAATCAACACCAAAATGTATTAATGCAGAAGTGTTAGGATTCCTCTAGTGAAACTATCTGCAAAATCTCTTGTTCTAATTCCTTAAATTGATGATTAATTTTGAAGTCAAAGTTGTTTTTTTAAAAAGTCAACATAGTTGTTCTTGGTTAAATTCGAGTTGTATTTGATGATTCGAGTTAAATTGACGGTTCCAATAGATTGTAGGATTGATTTGAAATACACTTCGTGTTATAAACTTTGTCCAAATCTTTCTCAATCACGAAAATCAAATTTTTTTTTTATAAAGGCAGCGACGAACATGCCTGGCTGCTGTGTTTTTATTTATTTTTTTTATTTTGTTGTCAATTAAATAAAAATAATTGATATTTATATTGTTTTGTTTCAAAGTATTTAACTCTTGCTTTGTTGAGATGAAGCCTAGTATCTCAGTCGTTTTTTTTTTTGAAGATGAAGAGGTAGAGAGAATAGATGAAAACAGTTTAAATGATGTTAAATGGAAATAATATCAGAAAATTAGAAACGGAGGAGTGGTCTTGGGGTGTTCTTGGTGAGCGAGAAGTCGAGGGTTCAAGCCCGGGCAGCGGTTATTTTTTTTAAAAGCTGTTTTCTTCAAAGGTTGTGATCTTTTATTATTATTATTATTATTATTATTATTATTATTATTATTATTATTATTATTATTATTATTATTATTATTATTATTATTATTATTATTATTATTATTATTATTACTATTATTATTATTACTTGTATTATTAAGATGATGATTATGATTATCATTGTTTTCACTATGAATATGATTATTTTTATTATTAGTATTATAACTATAATTATTATTATTATTACTACTATAACTAAGTAGTAGTAAGTATTATCATAATTGTTAGTATTACTATTAAGTATGACGAATTTTAAGATTATTGGTATGACTTTAAGTATTAATTAATGTTATTATCAATATAGTTATTAATATGTAAAACCATTATGTATTAGTAGTATTATTATAAAAATGGTTATTATCATCATTAATATTAACATTAATATCATATGTATGGTTATTATTATCATTCCTATTATGAATATCATAAAGTATCTTTATCATTAATATTAGTATTAAAACATTTAGGAATCATTATTGTTATTAACAAGAGTATTATGTACTAATATTAAAAATGATTATTTTTATTACCATTATTACTAAATTATTCATTTTACTACAGTTATTGTCATTATGAAATTTATAATTAAAAACTATCATCAATATTATTATTACCAAAAATTAATAACTTTAATATCTTTATTAGTAATATTATGTATTGTATTTATTATCATTTTTTTTACCATTATTAATAATATATTAGTTACTATATTTTAACAAACAAACGATATACATATTAAATACCTAGAACATAAAAAAAATTTATTTAAAATTAATATTTTTTTATATAACAAAATGAACAAATGAAGCATATAAATATTATTAATATAAAAAGGATATAACTAATAAATTATATATATATATATATATATATATATATATATATATATATATATATATATATATATATATATATATATATATATATATATATATTCGATTACAACTATGTATATTAATAAATATACAAATGATATAGGTTCGTGAATCCGAGGCCAACCCTGCATTGTTCCATGTCGTCATATGTATTTTTACTACAAAATACAGCACTGTGAGTTTCATTATTCCCTTTTTAAATGCTTTCGTAATATATATTTTTGGGGCTGAGAATACATGCGCAATTTTATAAATGTTTTACGAAATAGACACAAGTAATCGAAACTACATTATATGGTTGAATGATCGAAATCGAATATGCCCCTATTTAGTCTGGTAATCTAAGAATTAGGGAACAGACACCCTAATTGACGCGAACTCTAAAGATAGATCTATCGGGCCCAACAAGCCCCATCCAAAGTACCGGATGCTTTAGTACTTCGAAATTTATATCATGTCCGAAGGAGGATCCCGGAATGATGGGGATATTCTTATATGTATATTGTGAATGTCGGTTACCAGGTGTTCAATCCATATCAATGATATTTTTGTCTCTATGCATGGGACGTATGTTTATGAGAAATGGAAATATGAAATCTTGTGGTCTATTAAAATTATGAAATGATTATTTATGTTAAACTAATGAACTCACCAACTTTTTGGTTGACACTTTAAAGCATGTTTATTCTCAGGTACGAAAGAAATCTTCCGCTGTGCATTAGCTCATATTAGAGACATTACTTGGAGTCATTCATGACATATTTCAAAAGACGTTGCATAAGAGTCATTGAGTTCATCAAGATTATTATTAAGCCAATTATAGTTAGATGTATTATGAAATGGTATGCATGCCTGTCAACTTTCGATGTAATGAAAGATTGTCTTTTCAAAAACGAATGAAATATTTGTAAAATGTATCATATAGAGGTCAAGTACCTCGCGATGTAATCAACTGTTGTGAATCGTTTATAATCGATATGGACTTCGTCCGGATGGATTAGGACGGGTCCTTTCATTACATTAGGTTTTAACTGCGACTAAAGTTTTTAAAATCGACAAACCGGTCATTAAACGGTAAAAACCCCCCTTTATAATAATAATATTACTTATATATATATATATTTGTATTTTTATAAAATAAAACTAATATAGCGTTAAGCTTTGTTTAAAGATTTTCCCTGTGGAACGAACCGGACTTACTAAAAACTACACTACTGTACGATTAGGTACACTGCCTATAAGTGTTGTAGCAAGGTTTAAGTATATCCATTCTATAAATAAATAAATATATTGTGTAAAATTGTATCGTATTTAATAGTATTTAGTTGTAAAAATAAAGCTATTTTATATACACCTCGCATAACATCAAGTATTTTTGGCGCCGCTGCCGGGGACCAATCTAGCTTAAAAGCCGGAAGCGCAACGCTATATATAAAAAAAAAGATTTTTATTTTTAGTTTACTTTTATAAAAAAAAATACGCTTTTGTAAAAATACGTTTTAAAAAAATTCAAAAATATAAAAAGAAAAAAACAAAATTTTTTTTTATATTTTTAAGAGTTTGTTAAATATTTAAGTTTTATAAAGTTTCTTTATTTTAATTTTATAAAAATATAAGTTTTATTTAAATATTTTGTTTTTATTTAAAACATAAAAAAAACCGAAAAAAATTATATATATAAATTTTTTTTTTAGATTTCTATTTATAAAATTATAAAGTATTTCTATTTTTATTTTAGTTTTTAAAACATAAGTTTTTATTTAATTTATATAAATATTTTATTTAATTATTAAACAGAAAAATATAAAAAACAAATAAATAAAAAAACGGACCTGTCAAAAACTTGACCTGTCTCTTTTGAACCTGAAAACTCCGCGACTTGCGGGGGTTTTGAATTGGGTTCACCGCGACTCGTGGAGCCACCCTGACAACGAAAGAAACCCTAATTTCGCATTTAATACGGAGTTTATTATTATTATTATTATTTAAAACCCTAATTAGGTTTTTAATTTTTAGTTAGTTAATTTAAGTTATTATTTTGTTTAATTAGTTTAATTAGTTTAATTAAATTTTAAAATTAATAGTTTTATAAAATAAATAATATAAAAATAATATTTTTATAAAAATTGTAATTTTTAAAACTTTTAGTATATTTTTATATTTTGTCCCTTTTTATTCGTTTTAGCGTAACTTTTGTATTTTTTGCTCGTATTTAGTTTTAAGTCATAGTTTTTGCCATAGTTATTTTTACTTCTAGATTTTTAGGATTTGCCGTAAATTCCCTTAAGTGCTTTTTCTTTAGACTAAGATTTAGGTGCTTTAGAATTTTGCGACGTTTTTTTTTAAGTTTTAGTACCCTTTTTAAGTTATTGCCATTTGGGATATAGTTTTACTTGTAAGCTTTAATATTTTTAGACGCAACTTTTAATTCTTAGTTTTTAGTTTTTTTTTTTTACGTTTCAATGCACTACTTTCTTATTTTTATTTTTCGACGCCTTTTACCTATGTATCAATTATCACTCCAATTAGTAATCTCAATTTGTAATTTTAATTTTAAGTTAGTGATAGTAATAAGGTTGGGATAGTCGAGTGTTTTTAAGTTTTATAAGTCACTCTTTTTCTTTCTTATTTTTTGACGCCTTTTATTTTTCAACCCTTTTCTTTTTTGACCTATTTCGACGCGCTCTTTTTCTTTCTTATTTCTCGCCATTCTAGTTTTAGGACATAGAATTTTTTTTTCTACTTCTTCTCTAAATTTCTTAAAATTACGAAAATTTATTTTAAGTGGTTAAATTGATAGACATCAAAATTTTCTGGTTCGTAGTAATAGTTGGATTTGTACGTGGACCGGGTTATTGGAGCCAAACAGTACTCAATTATATTGAGACTAAACGAATCCTGCCCCTCTGCTGCATCTTTTAGCTATTCGAAACGTGGACAAAATCAGAAAAGTCTATTAATTGGATAACTTATATAATTTTTCTTTCCTTTTAAAAACTAATAGGATATTCAGTGAATGCACCGAGCAAAACGTTCACCACCTTTTGTACGTTCACCACCTGTAAATAGATCAAGACATCTAGCTAATATTGTCGCCGTTGATTTTTCTTTAGAATCGTCATCCAGTCGACCAAGTACTCCAATTCAAATTTCCGATAATCCATTTTTTGAACCCGACCTCACAATTGAGAATCCGGAGAATATTCAGGGACGATTCATAGATCCTGAACCATTAATTTTTCCTCCGGAACCACCAATCATTCAAACAGAGATTGTTGAGGAACGAACCAATAAATCAGAATCCTCTAGTGATTCAGATTCAACAAATTCAATTATGGAGAATCAAGATGTAAGACCCGAATATTCGTAGTGTACATATGTGTATATGAGTTACTCAAGTTTGGGGTTTTTGTTGCACATAATTAAAAAGACAAAAGATGCTGAACTGGGAGGTCGCGCGCCGCCGGCTAGGTGGCGCACCGCGCCATCTGTCTGCGACAGATTCCCCTTTTCTTTTTAATTAGATATTTTGAGGGCATTTTGGTAAAATCACCTTGGGGTCCGAATTTAATGCCTTAGATCAGTTTTGGGAGCTCATTAACTCCATTCACAACCACCTTATCCTCTCCAATTCAATTCTAGTGAGAGAGTGCATTTCTTGAGTAAGAAAGCTTCATTAAAGGGTAAAGGAGGTTGAATCGGGTCTTAGTGCGAGTTCTAAAGTCGTTCATCTAGTCGCTAGCTACGTAGTGACTGTGTTGGTAAGTTCTAAAACCTAGATTCTTACTTTAATTGCATTAAGGGTTAGGGTTTGGGTTAGTGATGCACACAAAACCCACTTGCTAGTAATTTGGGGGTTTTGGGTGAATTTGGGTAATGTAGACTCAAAGGTAACTAATTAGGGTTTTCAAAGTGTTAATTTATGTTTATGAACCTAATTAGTTAGTTAAAGTATTAGAACACTTCAATGATATGTAAATGGGTGTTAATTGGGCATGGATGACCCAAATGGGTGTGTTGACCTTGAAATGGGTCAAATGGGTCTTTAATGACCTAAGTGGTCTTTCATGTGTGAAAATGAGTTAAATTGGTGAATTAAAAATGTAATAAGACCATATTTGACTAGAGTTAGGGTTTTTGGTGAAGTTGACCCATTATTAGGGTTAATGGTGCAAAATGGGTCGGGATTGCACTTTGGGTCAAAATGACTTAGGAATGGTGAAAGAATTGGTTGACCGACTTGAGTTTGCGTTTGATAATATGTATAATGTGATAGGTACGTTACTTTGAGGTTTCGCAAGCTCGGGTATCTTTTCACAAGACTTTGAGGTGAGTGGAATAATTATATGCGTATGTATATAATGTATCTATTTGTTGTAGCGTGAAAGGTGTAGTGTCGAGGTGTTAAGACACTACGTTTCACGTGAAGAGTGTAGCATCGAGGTGTTAAGATGCCACTCGGGTGTAGCATCGAGGTGTTAAGATGCCACCTAGGAGTGTAGTGTCGAGGTGTTAAGACACCACTCCATAAAAATAATGAGTGATGCATCGAGGTGTTAAGATGCCACTCAGGGTGATGTGCCGAGGTGTTAAGTTGCCACCCTAGGGGTTAGTGGTGTGAGGTGTTAAGTGCCCTAACAGATGTTATGAACACCGATGGCGTTTTCGCGAGCGCCGTTCCCTTGTACTATTGGTTAACCATGGTTATTTGTGTTGTAAGCATATTATATTATTCGAGTTATATTTATATGCGGATGTTATGCTAGCTTGGGGGTATTGGTGAATTATAGCTTGATATTGCGACGATAAGCTAATGTTGTTTGCTAGCATGTTTGCGGTTGTGTAAGTATATGCAAGTAGGTATAATTATATATGTATTCGTATAATTATTGCATTCACTAAGCTTTGCTTACCCTCTCGTTGTTTACCATTTTATAGGTTCGGTTTTGGACAAGGGTAAGGGTATCGTTTTGGACTAGAGATCCCGCTTGATGCTAGGGGACGCTTTTGGCTTTAGTAGCTCTTGGAGTTTGACCGATAGTTGGGTAGTTTAATCCCAAACGCCATGCTCATTGTGTAGTTTGGAACTTAAACTTTTTGGTGGTCGAAACTCGTAAATTGTATTAAACTCGTAAATCGGCCGATGTGGGCCCCGCCTGTAATACATTGATTTTATATTTGAAACAAGTTAGTTTTACATATTTGGATGTATGGTAAAAAGTGTTTCGTCTAAAAGTGTCGGGAACTAGTCAATCTTTTTCGCATTTTGAGACTTTCCGGACAGTCCACTTTGGCGAGCCGCGCCCCTATCTGGCGCGCCGCGCGGGTATGCTGCACATGATTTTTTTTTTATTTTGTATTTTCACGTGGTTTGGTCGAGGGTTGGTTTGGGTTGTTACAAGTGGTATCAGAGCATGGTCTAAGGGATTTAGGTGACTTGAGATAGGCGCCTAGACTTAGACTTTTTGTGTGTGCGCTATGCGGGACTTGTAGGACTTTGGGTCGGATCAGGATTGGTTTGTGCATAGGTTTATGTAAACTAATCATGCGCTATTTGTTATGTATGTTTAGCGAGCATCGAGCGAGATGGACGTTGTACTAGCAAGTTAATGCGACGTGCTCGCGTAACAATGATTAGCTACCATTGTTACGGGCGCAAATCGTGTCGAACAAGCAATGTACGACGATTGTTGAGCAAGATGGGGTAGTGTGGTGTATATGGATATACATACGTGTTATGTCTTTTTGTTTCGCCGCTTAACCTACTTCGTTTTATAGAATGAAGACGAGAAACGGACCCGATCATGATAACGGAAGTACAAGTGAGGACGCCGAGTTTTCGGCCAAGGTTGAGGCCGTCTTTAAAAAGTTAAAAGCGGATTTTCTTACGGACGTCCGAAAAGTCTTCCAAGATTCGGTCGATGGGCAAGTGACCGATTTGATAAATGAACGAATGAAGGCCACTATCGAAGAGGCCCTCGATGCTAGAAACATTTATCCTCGTGGTGAAGGAGGTGAAGGAAGGCGGGACTTCCACTACAAGAATTTCAAGGACGCTCAACCCCCGATGTTTAATGGGGTACGAGATCCTTTAAAAACTACATGTTGGATCTCCGACAACGAGGGAGCTTTCCGTACCTCGGAATGTCCTCCCGAGAAGAAGGCGAGGTATGGCTCTAGCATGCTACGAGAAGAGGCTAAGTTATGGTGGGATGATAAAATCAACTTGTATGGTGAGGAACAATGTATGGGCTTGACGTGGGAAGAGTTTAAGAAGGAGTTTTTCAAGGAATACCGAACTTCTTCCGATCTCGATAGAATCCGGGACTAGTTGTACCATTTGCAACAAGGCTCAATGGACTTAGTTACTCTTAAGTCTACATTCTTGGCAAAGACTCGTTTTTGCCCGGAATATGTTGGTGATGATCATAAGCTCGTGAAGGATTTCTACCGTACTTTGAATGATGAGTACAAGGGGAAGATTAGTCGGGGTATGGCTAAGTCTTTTGATGAATTGTTCGAGTTGGCTCGGGGTTTTGAGCCGGAGGTTCCAAGAAAGAGTGATTTCATGTTTTCCAAAAGAAAATTTGAAGGTTTTACTTACTCTAACGCCTCAAGCAAGAAGAGCAAGAGCAAGAGGGGGGGCTGAAAGTGTCAATAGTACAAAGAAGGGCACTACCGACGGGTTTTCTTATACGTGCTACAATTGTGGGCAACCGGGTCATATGGCTCGTGAGTGTCCGAAACCACGTTCCGGGAACAAAGTCACTTGTTTTAATTGCGGCAAAGAAGGGCATAAGAAGCCGGAGTGTCCCGACTTGCGAAACGACAATGTGAAACGGTTAGAGAAGGCGGCGGGTACGGCTAGGGGTCGCAACTATTTGATGACCAATGATGAAGCCAAACAATCGCACGAAGTTGTCTCAGGTACTTACATGGTTAATTCTAATCCGGCAAGGATTCTTTTCGATAGCGGTGCAAATTTGTCGTTTGTGTCTCCTAAATTTGTGCCTAAACTTAATAGACCATTAGTTAAGTTAAGTCGTCCGACAGAAGTCGAAATAGCGGACGGCAAGACGGTGCTAGTGGTTGATGTGTGTGAAAATTGTGATGTTGTTTTTGGTGCCGAAACCTTTAAAATTGATCTTATTCCAATGACCTTGGGCGACTTTGATATTGTCATTGGTATGGATTGGCTTGATCGTTATAGAGCCGATATTGCATGCCATGATAAGTTTATTCGTGTGAAGACCCTAAGTGGGGGAGAGTTAATTATTCATGGTGATAAGCGAAGGAGACCGGTGCCGATATGCACTTTTGCACGGGCACGTCGTTTTGTTGTTACCGGTGGCATGGCTTTCCTTGCTCATGTTGTTGATACTCGCAATGAGCCACCATCTATTCGTGAAATTCCGGTTGTTAGTGAAATCGAAGACGTTTTTTCGGACAAATTACCGGGTGTTCCGGCGGAAAGACAAGTTGAGTTTCGTATTGAGTTGGTTCCGGGAGCTACTTCCATTGCTAAAACTCCTTATCGTTTAGCACCAACGGAAATGCAAGAGTTGTTAAATCAAACCCAAGAGTTGCTCGAGAAGGGTTTTATTCGACCGAGTGCTTCGCCATGGGGCGCTCCGGTGTTATTTGTGAAGAAGAAAGATGGTAGTATGCGTATGTGCATTGATTACCGTGAGTTGAATAAAGTGACGATCAAGAATCGTTATCCATTACCTAGGATTGACGATTTATTTGATCAACTTCAAGGTGCAACGTATTTCTCTAAGATTGACCTACGGTCCGGCTATCACCAAATGCGGGTCCGTGAGGAAGACATAGAGAAAACGGCTTTTCGAACGCGTTACGGGCATTATGAGTTTGTAGTTATGCCCTTTGGTCTTACGAATGCACCGGCGGCATTCATGGATCTTATGAACCAAGTGTGCCAACCTATGTTGGATAAGTCGGTAATAGTGTTCATTGACGACATACTAGTCTACTCGAAAAGTATGAACGAGCATGAACGTCATTTGCGTGAAGTATTGAAGACTCTACGAAAAGAGAAGTTGTATGCAAAGTTCTCCAAATGTGAATTTTGGCTAAGGGAAGTTCAATTCCTTGGTCATATCGTGAACGAAAACGGTATTCAAGTAGATCCGGGGAAGATCGAAACGGTGAAGAGTTGGGGACGACCGACTACGCCTACGGAAATCCGAAGTTTTCTCAGATTGGCCGGTTATTATCATCGATTTATCCAAGACTTTTCTAAGATTGCTTCTCCATTGACGAAATTGACAAGGAAGAATGCGAGGTTTGGTTGGGAGAACGAGCAAGAAATTACTTTTCAATTGTTAAAAGAGAAGTTGTGTCAAGCTCCGGTGTTAGTGTTACCGGAAGGTGTTGAAGATATGGTGGTTTATTGTGATGCTTCCTTAAATGGTCTCGGGTGTGTTCTAATGCAAAGAGGTAAGGTCATCGCTTATGCCTCTCGACAATTAAAGGAACATGAAACGAGGTATCCGACTCATGATCTTGAGTTGGTGGTGGTAGTGCATGCGTTGAAAATTTGGCACCATTACTTGTATGGTGTCAAGTGTACGATTTACTCGGATCATAAGAGTTTGAAACATCTCTTTAATCAACGAGATTTGAATTATTGCCAATGTAGGTGGATGGATGTGGTGAAAGACTACGATTGTGAAATACTTTATCATCCGGGTAAGGCGAATGTGGTCGCGGATGCGTTGAGTCGAAAGAGTCAACATCCGGCGATAAAAGTGGGGTCGTTACGTTTGATTATTACCAACGATTTTCTTGAAAAGCTTGGTGAGATTCAAATAGATGCTTATGTTCACAACAAGCATACGGAGCGAATCGTGGGCCAAACGGAGTTTATTACTATGGGTCCGCGCGGTTTGTTGTCCTTCCAAGGAAGGGTGTGGGTGCCTAAGATGGGTGATTACCGACGAGTGCTATTTGATGAAGCACATAAGTCAAAATACTCCATTCATCCGGGCGCGACGAAAATGTATCTTGACTTGAAGAAAGATTATTGGTGGCCGGGCATGAAACGTGATGTTGTGAAGTATGTTGAGCAATGTGTCACGTGTTTACAAGTAAAAGCCGAACACCAAAAGCCGTATGGTAAGTTGCAACCATTAGAAATCCCGAAATGGAAATGGGAGCACATTACCATGGATTTCATTACAAAGTTACCTAAAACGGCAAGAACCCAATTCGATTCGATTTGGGTTATAGTTGACCGATTGACAAAAAGCGCTTTGTTTCTTCCTATTAAAGAAGCGATATCGTCGGAGACCTTGGCTAAGTTGTTTATCAAGGAAGTGGTCTCGCGACATGGGGTTCCTATATCTATTATTTCGGATCGAGATACCCGTTTTACATCTCGATTTTGGGAAAAGTTTCATGAAGATATGGGTACGCAATTGAAGTTGAGCACGGCGTATCATCCTCAAACGGACGGTCAAACCGAACGTACGAATCAAACTTTGGAAGATATGCTACGAGCGTGCATCATTGACTTCGGTGGTAGTTGGGATGAGCATTTGCCTTTGGTGGAATTCTCGTACAATAATAGTTATCATACTAGTATCGGGATGCCACCTTACGAAATGCTTTATGGGCGTAGGTGTCGAACTCCCGTTTGTTGGGGAGAAGTGGGTCAAAGAGAGATCGGGAGTACCGATTTGGTTTTAGAGACCAATAGCAAGATCGATTTAATTCGGGAACATTTGAAGAAGGCTCAAGATAGGCAAAAGTCGTATGCCGATAGACGTAGGCAATTGATTGAGTTCCAAGAAGGCAATATGGTGATGCTTAAGGTTTCGCCATGGAAGGGTATTATTCGATTTCGAAAACAGGGAAAGTTAGCTCCTCGGTTTATTGGGCCATTCAAGGTTTTAGCTCGTGTTGGTGAAGTTGCATATCGATTGGAATTACCCGAAGAGCTTGCGGGGATCCATAATACATTTCATGTTTCCCAGCTCCGTAAGTGTCTTGCGGATGATTCCTCATGGATGCCTTTAGACGAGATCGAGCTAAACAACAAGTTAGAATATGTCGAGGAACCGATTGCTATCCTTGACGAGAAGGTGAAAATGTTGAGAAATAAAGAGGTGAGAACTTTCAAGGTTCAATGGCAACGAAGTAAAGGTTCTGAGTTCACTTGGGAGCCCGAAGAGTTCGTGTTAGTTTATCTTCCCTCGTGTCATGCGGCTTGGATTGCGAGGACGCAATCCGAATAAGTGGGGGAGAGTTGTAAGACCCTAATATTCGTAGTGTACATATGTGTATATGAGTTACTCAAGTTTGGGGTTTTTGTTGCACATAATTAAAAAGACAAAAGATGCTGAACTGGGAGGTCGCGCGCTGCGCGGCTAGGTGGCGCGCCGCGCCATCTGTCTGCGACAGATTCCCCTTTTCTTTTTAATTATATATTTTGAGGGCATTTTGGTAAAATCACCTTGGGGTCCGAATTTAATGCCTTAGATCAGTTTTGGGAGCTCATTAACTCCATTCACAACCACCTTATCCTCTCCAATTCAATTCTAGTGAGAGAGTGCATTTCTTGAGTGAGAAAGCTTCATTAAAGGGTAAAGGAGGTTGAATCGGGTCTTAGTGCGAGTTATAAAGTCGTTCATCTAGTCGCTAGCTACGTAGTGATTGTGTTGGTAAGTTCTAAAACCTAGATTCTTACTTTAATTGCATTAAGGGTTAGGGTTTGGGTTAGTGATGCACACAAAACCCACTTGCTAGTAATTTGGGGGTTTTGGGTGAATTTGGGTCATGTAGACTCAAAGGTAACTAATTAGGGTTTTCAAAGTGTTAATTTATGTTTATGAACCTAATTAGTTAGTTAAAGTACTAGAACACTTCAATGATATGTAAATGGGTGTTAATTGGGCATGGATGACCCAAATGGGTGTGTTGACCTTGAAATGGGTCAAATGGGTCTTTAATGACCTAAATGGTCTTGCATGTGTGAAAATGAGTTAAATTGGTGATTTAAAAATGTAATAAGACCATATTTGACTAGAGTTAGGGTTTTTGGTGAAGTTGACCCATTATTAGGGTTAATGGTACAAAATGGGTCGGGATTGCACTTTGGGTCAAAATGACTTAGGAATGGTGAAAGAATTGGTTGACCGACTTGAGTTTGCGTTTGATAATATGTATAATGTGATAGGTACGTTACTTTGAGGTTTCGCAAGCTCGGGTATCTTTTCACAAGACTTTGAGGTGAGTGGAATAATTATATGCGTATGTATATAATGTATCTATTTGTTGTAGCGTGAAAGGTGTAGTTTCGAGGTGTTAAGACACCACGTTTCACGTGAAGAGTGTAGCATCGAGGTGTTAAGATGCCACTCGGGTGTAGCATCGAGGTGTTAAGATGCCACCTAGGAGTGTAGTGTCGAGGTGTTAAGACACCACTCCATAAAAATAATGAGTGATGCATCGAGGTGTTAAGATGCCACTCAGGGTGATGTGCCGAGGTGTTAAGGTGCCACCCTAGGGGTTAGTGGTGCGAGGTGTTAAGTGCCCTAACGGATGTTATGAACACCGATGGCATTTTCGCGAGCGCCGTTCCCTTGTACTATTGGTTAACCATGGTTATTTGTGTTGTAAGCATATTATATTATTCGAGTTATATTTATATGCGGATGTTATGCTAGCTTGGGGGTATTGGTGAATTATAGCTTGATATTGCGACGATAAGCTAATGTTGTTTGCTAGCATGTTTGCGGTTGTGTAAGTGTATGCAAGTAGGTATAATTATATATGTATTCATATAATTATTGCATTCACTAAGCTTTGCTTACCCTCTCGTTGTTTACCATTTTATAGGTTCGGTTTTGGACAAGGGTAAGGGCATCGTTTTGGACTAGAGATCCCGCTTGATGCTAGGGGATGCTTTTGGCTTTAGTAGCTCTTGGAGTTTGACCGATAGTTGGGTAGTTTAATCCCAAACGCCATGCTCATTGTGTAGTTTGGAACTTAAACTTTTTGGTGGTCGAAACTCGTAAATTGTATTAAACTCGTAAATCGGCCGATGTGGGCCCCGCCTGTAATACATTGATTTTATATTTGAAACAAGTTAGTTTTACATATTTGGATGTATGGTAAAAAGCGTTTCGTCTAAAAGTGTCGGGAACTAGTCAATCTTTTTCGCATTTTGAGACTTTCCGGACAGTCCACTTTGGCGCGCCGCGCCCCTATCTGGCGCGCCGCGCGGGTATGCTGCACAGGAAATTTTTTTTTTATTTTGTATTTTCGCGTGGTTTGGTCGAGGGTTGGTTTGGGTTGTTACACTAGAACCTTTAAGTATGGAAGACCGAATACGAGCTAAACACACTGGCCAAGGTCACGCAATTACTCATCCAGACATTAATGCACCAGATTATGAAATCAAAGGACAAATTCTACATATGGTGACTAATCAATGCCAATGTAGTGGTGCGCCGAAGGAAGATCCAAATGAACATCTTCGTACCTTTAATAGGATCTGCACACTATTTAAAATCCGAGAAGTTGAGGATGAATAGATATATCTCATGTTATTTCCCTGGACTTTAAAGGGAGAAGTCAAAGATTGGTTGGAATCGTTACCTGAAGGGGCGATTGATACATGGGACGTTTTAGTTGAAAAATTTCTTAAACAATTCTTTCCGGCATCTAAAGCCGTAAGACTTCAAGGAGAAATTGTTACGTTCACACAGAAACCAAATGAAACTCTATATGAGGCATGGACCAGATTTGGAAAGTTATTGAGAGGATGTCCACAACATGGCTTAGACACTTGTCAAATAGTACAAATATTCTACCAAGGATGCGACATCACAACAAGGAAAGACATCGATATAGCAGCTGGTGGTTCTATTATGAAGAAAACCGAAACCGATGCTTACAAAATTATTGATAACACTGCTTCCCACTCACATGAGTGGCACTAAGAAAAAGATATCGTTTGATCATCTAAAGCAGCTAGAGCCGATTCTAGCCATGACTTAGATTCCATTTTCGCAAAGATAGATGCTGTCGAGAGACGAATGGAAAAGATGACTAAGGATATACACTCAATACGAATTAGTTGTGAGCAGTGTGGAGGACCACATTTGATAAAAGATTGTCTCAGTATTGAACTAACAATGGAACAAAGAGAGAATATTTCATACATAAACTAAAGGCCCGGAAATAATTATCAGAATAATTATCAACCGCCAAGACCGATTTACAATCAAAACCAGAATTATAACCGAAATGTTCCATACAACAACCAACAAGGTCCTAGTAATCCACAAGCATCCAACAATACTTACAATCAGCAAAGACATAATTTTCAAAATAAACCACCACAACCCGATGATAAAAAGCCGAATTTAGAAGATATGATGACGAAGCTAGTTGAAACTCAAACACAGTTTTTCACATCTCAAAAACAAACCAATGAACAAAATGCTCAAGCATTTAGAAATCAACAAGCTTCTATTCAAAATTTGGAACAAGAAGTAAGTAACCTAGCAAGGTTAATAGGTGAAAGAAAACTGGGAAGTTTACCTAGTGATACAAATGCTAACCCCCGGAATGAAACAGCTAAAGCTATTACCACAAGAAGTGGTATAACACTTAAACCACCTGAAATACCTGTAACTTCTGATGAAGCTATTCCTACTCCACAAGAACCACAACCTGATCAAGATAAGGAAAAAGAATCGGTAGTTGAAAAGGTTAATGAAGATAACACAGTTAAGGCTAAACCTTATGTTAAACCATACCAACCACCACTTCCTTACCCGAGTAAAATGAAAAAAGAGAAACTTGAAGCCGAGCAATCCAAATTTTTGGATATGTTTAAACAGATAAATGTAAATCTTCCTTTCATTGATGTAATTTCAGGAATGCCTAGATATACTAAATTCTTGAAAGATCTAATCACAAATAGAAAGAAAATGGAAGAACTCTCTGCCGTTACTATGAATGCTAATTGTTCTGCAGTGCTGTTGAATAAGATACCAGAAAAATTATTTGATCCAGGAAGCTTCACAATTCCATGTTTTCTGGGTAGTCTTAGTTCAATAGAAGCATTGGCAGACTTATGTGCTAGTATAAATTTAATGCCGTATTCACTATACGCTAAACTAGACCTTGGAGAATTGAAACCAACAAGAATAAGCATACAACTAGCCGATAGATCAATAAAATATCCTAGAGGGATAATGGAGAACATGCTAGTTAAAGTTGGTACTTTAGTATTTCCAGTAGATTTTGTTGTTCTGGACATGGAAGAAGATTCTCAAGTTCCTCTCATATTAGGAAGACCATTCTTAAACACGGCTAAAGCAATGATAGACGTGTTTGGTAAGAAACTGACCCTAAGTATAGAGGACGAGAGTGTTACCTTTTCAGTTGATAGAGCAATGCAACAACCACAATCTGCAGATGATACATGTTATTATATTCAAACTATAGAATCACATGCAGAATTGTTAGAAGAAATTCCAGAATTACAAGGAACAGGAGAATGTTCTTTAGGAGAAGGAACTGAACCAATTGATGAAACTGAAATGTTAGCTACACTAATAGCTAATGGATATGAACCAACAACAGAAGAAATTCAAATGCTAAAAGAAGAAGACATATATCGATATAAATCATCGATAGAAGAACCACCAACATTAGAGTTAAAGCCACTTCCAAATCATTTGGAATACTCTTATTTACATGGTGAATCTGAATTACCTGTAATAATATCGTCTTCTCTTACTGAAAATGAGAAATCACAACTCATTTCTGTGTTAAAAGCTCATAAACCAGCCATTGCATGGAAGATTAATGATATTAAAGGAATAAGTCCTTCGTATTGCACACATAAAATCCTTATGGAAGAAGGTCATAAAACGTATGTGCAACGCCAACGAAGACTAAATCCGAATATGCAAGATGTAGTTAAGAAAGAAATTATTAAACTGCTTGATGCAGGTTTAATTTATCCAATCTCTGATAGTCCATGGGTAAGCCCAGTTCAATGCGTGCCTAAGAAGGGTGGCATGACTGTCATTACAAATGAGAAAAATGAGCTTATTCCTACTAGGACTGTAACAGGATGGCGTGTATGTATTGATTATAGAAAATTAAATGACGCCACCAGAAAAGATCACTTTCCCTTACCTTTTATTGATCAAATGTTGGAAAGATTAGCCGGAAATAGTTACTATTGTTTTCTTGATGGATTTTCCGAATATTTTCAAATTCTAATAGCACCCGAGGACCAAGAGAAAACCACATTCACATGCCCTTATGGTACTTTTGCTTACAAACGCATGCCATTTGGACTTTGCAACGCCCCTGCAACCTTTCAAAGGTGCATGATGGCGATTTTTCACGACATGATAGAAGAATGCATGGAAGTTTTCATGGATGACTTTTCAGTCTTCGGTGATACATTTGAAACATGTCTAGTTAATCTTGAACGAATGCTTATTAGATGTGAACAATCAAATCTAGTACTTAATTGGGAGAAATGCCATTTCATGGTCAAAGAAGGCATCGTTCTTGGACATAAAATCTCAAAGGAAGGAATTGAAGTGGATAGAGATAAAGTAGATGTAATTGCTAAACTTCCACATCCCACCAATGTTAGAGGAGTTAGGAGTTTTCTAGGGCATGCCGGTTTTTACCGACGTTTTATAAAAGATTTTTCTAAAATTGCCACTCCTATGAATAAACTCCTAGAAAAGGATGCTCCATTCATCTTTTCAGATGAATGTATCAAATCTTTTAATATTCTTAAAGAGATACTCACTAATGCGCCGATCATGATAACACCAAATTGGAATCTACCATTTGAACTAATGTGCGATGCAAGTGATTTTGCAATGGGAGCCGTTTTAGGACAAAGGATTGAAAAACGATTTCAACCTATATATTATGCTAGTAAGACATTATAAGGAGCACAAACAAATTATACAACTACTGAAAAAGAACTCCTTGCTATTGTCTTTGCTTTTGACAAATTTCGTTCATATCTCGTTCTAGCAAAAACGGTGGTCTATACCGACCATTCTGCTCTTAGATACCTATTTTCGAAACAAGATGCCAAACCAAGATTAATCCGTTGGATCTTACTCTTACAAGAATTCGATATTGAAATCCGAGATAAAAGAGGAGCAGAAAATCTCGCCGCTGATCATCTTTCTCGTCTTGAAAATCCCGAATTAGAAGTTCTAAATGAATCGGCCATACAAGACAACTTTCCTGATGAATATCTATTGAAGATAGATTATAATAAAATTCCATAGTTTGTAGACTATGCAAACTACTTAGTTTGTAGATTCCTTGAAAAAGGATTGTCATACCAAAAACGAAAGAAATTCTTTAGTGATATAAAACACTATTTCTGGGAAGATCCACATTTGTTTAAAAGTTGTCCCGATGGAATAATGCGCCAATGTGTATTCGGAGATGAAGCTAGTAAAATCTTAAACCATTGTCACGCAGGACCAACAGGAGGGCATTATGGGCCTCAACTCACAGCAAGAAAAGTTTACGATACTGGATTCTATTGGCCTACAATTTACAAAGACACGCACCTTCTTTGCAAATCCTGTGATGCTTGTCAAAGGGCCGGAAAAATAAGTCAACGTGATGAAATGCCACAAAATGTCATTCAAGTATCTGAAGTATTTGACATTTGGGGTATTGACTTTATGGGTCCATTTCCAAAATCTCATAATAATCTATATATTCTCGTAGCCATTGATTATGTATCTAAATGGGAGGAAGCATAAGCTCTCCCAACTAACGATGCACGAGTTGTAGTCAACTTTTTAAAACGTCTTTTTGCAAGGTCTGGAACACCGAAAGCTTTAATAAGTGATCGGTGAACTCATTTTTGTAATAATCAACTTGAGAAAGTTCTTAAAAGATATGGAGTAACTCATAAAATCTCCACTGCATATCATCCACAAACAAGTGGACAAGTTGAAAACACCAACCGAGCTTTAAAACGTATTCTAGAGAAAACCGTAGGATCAAATCCGAAGGAATGGTCCATAAAATTGGAGGATGCACTTTGGGCTTTTAGAACAGCCTACAAAACTCCAATTGGAACCACACCTTTCAGACTCGTTTACGGAAAAGCATGTCATCTTCCAGTAGAAATTGAACACAAAGCATTTTGGGCTTTGAAGACATGTAATCTTGATTTACATGAAGCTGGACGTCTACGGTTAAGTCAATTAAACGAATTAGAAGAATTAAGACATGAAGCATACGAAAATTCGTTAATCTATAAGGAAAGAACGAAGAAATGGCATGATAAAAGAATCAGAAGTTCAAAAGAATTTAAAGAAGGAGACAAAGTTCTTCTTTTCAATTCACGATTCAAGCTATTTCCTGGAAAATTGAAATCAAGATGGTCTGGACCATTCATAGTCAAAAGAGTTTTCCCGTACGAAATAGTAGAATTAATAAATTCAAATGGGATTGAATTTAAAGTTAATGGTCACAGAGTTAAACACTACATAGATAGTCCAATGGAAGTCGACAACGAAGTTAATCACAATTTCAACACCACAGCTAACTAAGTGTGGGGAGAATCAAGTCTTTAAAGGATAATATGTATTTCTATTAGAGTTAGATTTTCTGTTTTTGTATAGTTCTCAAAAATGGAACCCGAATGGTCTTTCCCTAGCAGACCCTAAAGAACTAGTCTTCTCCCCCCATTCTGAATTTTTATTTTTTTTAGGTTTTTACGAAATGAAGACTTCCTGTGAATTAAACCATGGTCTAATACTACACGCTTTGATCACTAAACGTAATAATGACACACTTCCAAGTGAAATAGTATCATTAATCAGAGGTAAATTGGACGGAGTAAGAAAAGAATCCAGATGCGAAGATAATAAGTTACAATTTGGTAAAGGAAAATCAAAATCCGCAGCGAAAAGAAGAGCACGACAAGTTGAAAGATGTCACAAATGCGGAAAATGGTCACATGGAGGTAAATGTTCAAATAATCAAGCCTATTCAAATACCGAATTTGTTACTTTATGCAGAGATGGACTGTTCATATGTTTAGAAGAAAAAACACTGAATGCTCGAGGTTACGCCTATGTAGACATGGAAAATCAATTAGTCCAACTATCTTATGAGTGGACTAGAGCATATCACTAAGAAATCTATTTCACAGGTAAGTTTGTACAGTTTTTATTTTTATTTTTATTTTTAACCTTTTGATAATAAACGCTAATTTGTTCGCTATAAAGTATTAAATTGGTATTCGATGAAATTAGGTCTTGCGACCGAAATTATTGATATCATACCAAAAAATTTTACATCACTGCGAAATTTACCGTTTATTCTTAAGGTATAAATATCTTTAATCAATCAACCCAAAATATTTCAAAAATTCATCATGAGTTAAATTAAGTCATGGAACCGAAATTACTTTATCGAAAAGAGGGACGTATATTTTTGATAATATTTGATTGATTAAAGTGGGATAAAAGCCAAAAAGATTTTTAATTTTATTTTTACCATGTTTTTAAAAAATTAATAAATTAATATTAAATAAGTATTGTAAACTTTTAAAATTGTAAATATTTGGAAAATTAATTTTTTTAATATAAGTTTGTATGTATAAAAACAAAAAAAATATAATATAAGTTTGGTGTGAATTTTTAATTTTTAAAATATAAATTTTTAATTTTATGCATTTTAAATTTAAGTTGTGTGAATTTAAAAATAAAAATTTACTTTATTTCGCTAAGCTAAAAATATGATTTTTAAAATTCGTCGTGAGTTGAAGATTAGGTCGTTGAACCGAAATTGCTTTACCCGAGGGAGGGACGAGAACTTTTATTATCATTATTTTTAATCTTATTGAATTAAATATGCCAAAAACATTAAAAAACCCAAAAAATCTTTGCTTTTAAAACAATCGCTTGAAAAAGATAAATTTTAAAATTTTGTCGAGGGACGGACTAGGACATCTTTCCGAAACGACCTCGTCCTAAATAACAAGGGAAACAAATTTGTAAAATTAATTAATATTTGTTTTATAAGTTAAAGATTTAGAAAAAAAATAAAATAAACGTCGCGACTCGCGGAGTTTGAAGGTGTCAAATACCGCAAGTCGCGGAGAATCAAAATTCCAGAAAAAAATAAAACGCAGATCAGACAGTCCCCAACACACAAACACCCACAAAACTGCGAAAAAACCCGAAAAAACACACACAAATTCGTAATTTTTCACCATTTTTCATCAAATCTTTTACAAAATCATGTTGAAAAGGATGCTATCAAGGAATTACTCAAGAAAAATGGTAAATTTCTACACCAAAACACCCTTTAATCCGAAAATTTAGTGTTCTTGAGCAATTTTATACCCAATTCGATTTTGATGCTTTTTATTGTAATTATGCTTAAATCACTTGTGTATTATGCTTGTATAACCTAGATTGATGCTATTTAACATAATTAGAAGCCTTAAACTTCAAATTTTGAATAATCTAGGGTTTGTGTTCTTGAGCAAAATTGGGGCTTTTTGATATAAACAGGTTATGGCCGATTTTTGTCATGAATTATTGCTAAATTAAGTAGTGTAACATGTTTAGGTAGTTAAATGATCCAAAATTTGAGCCTAAACATGATTTTTGAGAATTAAAGTGGACTTTTTCAAGTCTAAAATTCATGAACTTGATTTTTGAGAGATAATGCCATTTGAAACTTGTTTAATTGCTAATAATGATTATTTTGACATGTTATTTGAGTTGAATGCTTATGAACTTGGCGAACAATTTCGTATATGCTTATTTGAAAAAGTGTAGATTTGATAAAAATATGAAAATGAGCATAAGTTTGATATAAATTGAACATGTCATTGTAATTATTTTGATTGATGATTTTGCTGACACTAATGCATATTTGGATGCACAAAAATTGTGTTTGATGTGTTTTGCAGACTGAAAGGGGTGAATCTTATCCCAAGCTCGCATTGCTCCTCATGAGAATGCGGAACAACAGGATGTTGATAACTATTACAAACAAGATATACCTCATCCAGTTATGACATTTTCAGATATGCACGTGGAAGATTTGCACCCGAACTTGAGATTAGACAGACGTTGGATAGATTATCCAAAATACCAAAGGAGCTTGCACACTCTTCATTCTAAAGATGTTGAAGTACCTAGGGTAATAGAATGGGAACCGTTAGAAGCCGTAGGATTGGCCGAACGGATTAGAGAATTACTTACGCAGAGGTATGGTAATTCTACTTTTAACGATTGGGTACGATTATTCAACATGCGTAGACCTGTATATTGTAGTGACCCAAACTTTTCCATGTTTATATATATTAATTGAGATTGATATTTACATGATTAAATGTTTCCAACATGTTAAGCAATCAAACTTGTTAAGACTTGATTAATTGAAATATGTTTCATATAGACAATTGACCACCCAAGTTGACTGGTGGTTCACGAACGTTAAAACTTGTAAAAACTATATGATGACATATATATGGATATATATATAGTTAACATGATACTATGATAAGTAAACATATCATTAAGTATATTAACAATGAACTACATATGTAAAAACAAGACTACTAACTTAATGATTTTTAAACGAGACATATATGTAACGATTATCGTTGTAAAGACATTTAATGTATATATATATATCATATTAAGAGATATTCATACATGATAATATCATGATAATATAATAATTTAAAATCTCATTTGATATTATAAACATTGGGTTAACAACATTTAACAAGATCGTTAACCTAAAGGTTTCAAAACAACACTTACATGTAACGACTAACGATGACTTAACGACTCAGTTAAAATGGATATACATGTAGTGTTTTAATATGTATTTATACACTTTTGAAAGACTTCAATACACTTATCAAAATACTTCTACTTAACAAAAATGCTTACAATTACATCCTCGTTCAGTTTCATCAACAATTCTACTCGTATGCACCCGTATTCGTACTCGTACAATACACAGCTTTTAGATGTATGTACTATTGGTATATACACTCCAATGATCAGCTCTTAGCAGCCCATGTGAGTCACCTAACACATGTGGGAACCATCATTTGGCAACTAGCATGAAATATCTCATAAAATTACAAAAATATGAGTAATCATTCATGACTTATTTACATGAAAACAAAATTACATATCCTTTATATCTAATCCATACACCAACGACCAAAAACACCTACAAACACTTTCATTCTTCAATTTTCTTCATCTAATTGATCTCTCTCAAGTTCTATCTTCAAGTTCTAAGTGTTCTTCATAAATTCCAAAAGTTCTAGTTTCATAAAATCAAGAATACTTTCAAGTTTGCTAGCTCACTTCCAATCTTGTAAGGTGATCATCCAACCTCAAGAAATCTTTGTTTCTTACAGTAGGTTATCATTCTAATACAAGGTAATAATCATATTCAAACTTTGGTTCAATTTCTATAACTATAACAATCTTATTTCAAGTGATGATCTTACTTGAACTTGTTTTCGTGTCATGATTCTGCTTCAAGAACTTCGAGCCATCCAAGGATCCATTGAAGCTAGATCCATTTTTCTCTTTTCCAGTAGGTTTATCCAAGGAACTTAAGGTAGTAATGATGTTCATAACATCATTCGATTCATACATATAAAGCTATCTTATTCGAAGGTTTAAACTTGTAATCACTAGAACATAGTTTAGTTAATTCTAAACTTGTTCGCAAACAAAAGTTAATCCTTCTAACTTGACTTTTAAAATCAACTAAACACATGTTCTATATCTATATGATATGCTAACTTGATGATTTAAAACCTGGAAACACGAAAAACACCGTAAAACCGGATTTACGCCGTCGTAGTAACACCGCGGGCTGTTTTGGGTTAGTTAATTAAAAACTATGATAAACTTTGATTTTAAAGTTGTTATTATGAGAAAATGATTTTTATTATGAACATGAAACTATATCCAAAAATTATGATTAAACTCAAAGTGGAAGTATGTTTTCTAAAATGGTCATCTAGACGTCGTTCTTTCGACTGAAATGACTACCTTTACAAAAACGACTTGTAACTTATTTTTTCGACTATAAACCTATACTTTTCTGTTTAGATTCATAAAATAGAGTTCAATATGAAACCATAGCAATTTGATTCACTCAAAACGGATTTAAAATGAAGAAGTTATGGGTAAAACAAGATTGGATAATTTTTCTCATTTTAGCTACGTGAAAATTGGTAACAAATCTATTCCAACCATAACTTAATCAACTTGTATTGTATATTATGTAATCTTGAGATACCATAGACACGTATACAATGTTTCAACCTATCATGTCGACACATCTATATATATTTCGGAACAACCATAGACACTCTATATGTGAATGTTGGAGTTAGCTATACAGGGTTGAGGTTGATTCCAAAATATATATAGTTTGAGTTGTGATCAATACTGAGATACGTATACACTGGGTCGTGGATTGATTCAAGATAATATTTATCGATTTATTTCTGTACATCTAACTGTGGACAACTAGTTGTAGGTTACTAACGAGGACAGCTGACTTAATAAACTTAAAACATCAAAATATATTAAAAGTGTTGTAAATATATTTTGAACATACTTTGATATATATGTATATATTGTTATAGGTTCGTGAATCAACCAGTGGCCAAGTCTTACTTCCCGACGAAGTAAAAATCTGTGAAAGTGAGTTATAGTCCCACTTTTAAAATCTAATATTTTTGGGATGAGAATACATGCAGGTTTTATAAATGATTTACAAAATAGACACAAGTACGTGAAACTACATTCTATGGTTGAATTATCGAAATCGAATATGCCCCTTTTTATTAAGTCTGGTAATCTAAGAATTTGGGAACAGACACCCTAATTGACGCGAATCCTAAAGATAGATCTATTGGGCTTAACAAACCCCATCCAAAGTACCGGATGCTTTAGTACTTCGAAATTTATATCATATCCGAAGGGTGTCCCGGAATGATGGGGATATTCTTATATATGCATCTTGTTAATGTCGGTTACCAGGTGTTCACCATATGAATGATTTTTATCTCTATGTATGGGATGTGTATTGAAATATGAAATCTTGTGGTCTATTGTTACGATTTGATATATATAGGTTAAACCTATAACTCACCAACATTTTTGTTGATGTTTAAAGCATGTTTATTCTCAGGTGAATATTAAGAGCTTCCGCTGTTGCATACTAAAATAAGGACAAGATTTGGAGTCCATGTTTGTATGATATTGTGTAACAATTGCATTCAAGAAACTGATTTCGATGTAACATATTTGTATTGTAAACCATTATGTAATGGTCGTGTGTAAACAGGATATTTTAGATTATCATTATTTGATAATCTACGTAAAGCTTTTTAAACCTTTATTTATGAAATAAAGGTTATGGTTTGTTTTAAAAATGAATGCAGTCTTTGAAAAACGTCTCATATAGAGGTCAAAACCTCGCAACGAAATCAATTAATATGGAACGTTTTTAATCAATAAGAACGGGACATTTCAGTTGGTATCCGAGCGTTGGTCTTAGAGAACCAGAATTTTGCATTAGTGTGTCTTATCGAGTTTGTTAGGATGCATTAGTGAGTCTGGACTTCGACCGTGTTTACTTGAAAAATGATTGCTTAACAAATTTTGTTGGAAACTATATATTTTTAACATGTGAATATTATGTGATATATTAATCTCTTAACGCGTTTGATATTATGTGATAGATGTCTACCTCTAGAACAAGTCTCATTGACTCACCTAATAATAATGAAGATTCAAATGTAAATTGGAATGATTCGTGGACTGATTCACAAGTTCCCGAAGCGGAACCGGAAGAAGAGTCGGAACCGGAAGAAGAATCGGAACCGGAAGAAGAATCGGAACCGGATGAAGAAATAGAACCGGTGGGGGAAATAATAAAATGGTTAAGTAAAAGAAAATCCTCAACCAACCGACCAAGGTTAATTATGGTCAATGGTGTTTCCGCCAAGGAAGCAAAATATTGGGAGGATTACCAATTCTCCGATGAATCGGATTCCGACGAGAATTCCGATGATGTTATAGAAATTACCCCAACTGAATTTAAAAAGGCAAAAGAAAATAATAAAGGAAAGGGCATAAAAATAGAGAAATCTAATTCCAACCCCGATGAACTTTATATGTATCGTCAACGCCCGAAGTCCTTAAGTTGTAACAATGACCCGGGAACCTCTAAACCACCAGGTTTTTCTAAACCAATGTGGACAACGACGGCTCGTATTAGGGGAACATCATATATCCCTAGAAACTTGGCAAAACGAACCAAAACCGAAGAAGAAGAAACGAGCGAGTCGGAATAAGATAGTTGTATTCGTGTGGTGTAATATATGTAATATAGTGTTCTTATGCTTTATGATATATGTAAAAATTGCTTGTATTAATAAGTATTTTTTTATGAATCTAACTCTTGTCTATTTTACAGTTTAAAAACACAAAATGGATAGACAACCCAATATTTTAAGAGACCTACCCGGAGACATGATTGATGAAATCTTGTCTAGAGTCGGCCAGAATTCCTCGGCACAACTATTTAAGGCGAGATCAGTTTGTAAGACATTCGAAGAACGTTCCAAGAATGTCTTGGTTTATAAGAGACTTTCGTTTGAAAGATGGGGGATATCACATTGGGAAACCCATAAGTTACGATGTGTTTACTTTGACGCATATATTGCGGGGAACCCAAATGCTATTTTACGCAACGGGTTAAGAAATTATTTTGACTCAATATATCCGAATATTGGACTTCGTGATTTAGAAAAAGCGGCTAACATGCAACATAAAGAAGCATGTTATGCTTACGGATTAGTAATGTTCGCTTCTCACCAAAGTGAGAACAAGAACATCGGGCTACAACTATTAAACAAAACGTTTCCACAAGTGACGGAGTCGGTAATTGGGGTAAGAAATGAGGTTTTTAGATTATTACGGGACTGTTAGACATTACGTAACCCTCGTCCCTTTGACGACGTTACAACACGCTGTCTTATCAACGGCCATAACGGTTATGTTGCACAAGACCAAGGATGGGAAGTAGTCCTAGTAAAACCAGAATGCATGACTTGTTTCTGGACGTATGAATTACGTGTCTTTATTGCCTTTGCTGAACGACTTGTGTACTAGCTAGAATTATCTTCACAACTATCTTGTATCAAAGTTATTGTGTGCTATATTTCATGCTTTATGTAAAATAAGCGGTATTGTAAGTTTGTAAAATATTGTATAAAAGTTTGAACGCGAAATATTATTATAATCAGTTTTTCATATAGAATTGTAGTAGTTGAATTGTATATTAGCTACTAAGTATGAACTTAACGGGTAGGTACTACCCGAATTTAAACTTATAAAACGCTAATATGAAGAAAAAGCTTTTATAAATGAGTTCATATTATGCTACGAAATACTATTAACTACTCTTAATATTCTGTATGATTAACTTGTTCCATTTAACTATTTTGAAGGAAATGGCACCGACTACTCGACACACCGTGAATATGAATGAAGAGGAATTCCGTACTTTTCTAGCTTCAAACATAGCCGCAGTACAGGCTGCGCTACATACCAACAATAACCTTGGATCTAGCAGTACAGGAAATCGTGTAGGATGCACCTACAAAGAATTCACTGCCTGCAAACCTTTGAAATTTGATGGAACCGAAGGACCGATCGGATTGAAACGGTGGACCGAGAAGGTCGAATCGGTGTTTGCCATAAGTAAGTGTACTGAAGAGGATAAAGTAAAGTACGCTACGCATACCTTCACAGGTTCTGCGTTAACATGGTGGAATACCTATCTAGAGCAAGTGGGACAAGACGATGCGTACGCACTACCGTGGTCAGCATTCAAGCACTTGATGAACGAGAAGTACCGTCCCAGAACCGAGGTCAATAAGCTCAAGACAGAACTTAGAGGGTTACAAACCCAAGGATTTGATATTACCACGTACGAAAGACGATTCACAGAATTGTGCCTATTGTGTCCGGGAGCATTCGAAGATGAGGAAGAGAAGATCGACGCGTTTGTGAAAGGA
Source organism: Rutidosis leptorrhynchoides (assembly GCF_046630445.1). Taxonomy (NCBI): domain Eukaryota; kingdom Viridiplantae; phylum Streptophyta; class Magnoliopsida; order Asterales; family Asteraceae; genus Rutidosis; species Rutidosis leptorrhynchoides. Next base: position 193,266,360 of record NC_092343.1, read on the forward strand.
TTACCGGAAAGAATCCAAGAAGATATAAGTTCACACGAGCCCGCCTCCATACAACAGGCATGTAGAATGGCTCACAAACTCGTGAACCAAATTGAAGAAAGAATTAAAGAACAGACTGCTGAAGAGGCCAATGTGAAGCAAGTCAAAAGAAAGTGGGAGGAAAACGGTGATAAGAATCACCAATACAACAACAACAGCAATTACAACAATAATCGCAACAATTATCCCAACAATCGCAACATCAATCGCAACTACAACAAACGGCCCAACAACAACAACAACAACAACAACAGCAACTACAACAATCATCCCAACAACAATAATAACCGCAACAACAACAACAATCAGAAGCAGCTATGCCAAAGGTGTGAAAAGAATCACTCGGGGTTCTGCACCAAATTTTGCAACAAGTGTAAAAGAAATGGTCATAGCGCGGCGAAGTGTGAGGTCTACGGACCAGGGGTTAATAGAACGAAAGGAACAAATGGTGTCAGAACGAGTAATGGCGGAGCAAGTAGTGTCGGAGCAAGTTATGCCAATGTAGTTTGTTATAAATGTGAAAAACCGGGCCACATTATTAGAAATTGCCCGAACCAGGAGAACACGAATGGACAAGGCCGTGGAAGAGTTTTCAATATTAATGCGGCAGAGGCACAGGAAGACCCGGAGCTTGTTACGGGTACGTTTCTTATTGACAATAAATCTGCTTACGTTTTATTTGATTCGGGTGCGGATAGAAGCTATATGAGTAGAGATTTTTGTGCTAAATTAAGTTGTCCATTGACGCCTTTGGATAGTAAATTTTTACTCGAATTAGCAAATGGTAAATTAATTTCAGCAGATAATATATGTCGGAATCGAGAAATTAAACTGGTTAGCGAAACATTTAAGATTGACTTGATACCAGTAGAGTTAGGGAGTTTTGATGTGATAATCGGTATGGACTGGTTGAAAGAAGTGAAAGCAGAGATCGTTTGTTACAAAAATGCAATTCGCATTATACGAGAAAAAGGAAAACCCTTAATGGTGTACGGAGAAAAGGGCAACACGAAGCTACATCTTATTAGTAATTTGAAGGCACAAAAACTAATAAGAAAAGGTTGCTATGCTGTTCTAGCACACGTCGAGAAAGTACAAACTGAAGAAAAGAGCATCAATGATGTTCCCGTCGCAAAAGAATTTCCTGATGTATTTCCGAAAGAATTACCGGGATTACCCCCACATCGATCCGTTGAATTTCAAATAGATCTTGTACCAGGAGCTGCTCCAATAGCTCGTGCTCCTTACAGACTCGCACCCAGCGAGATGAAAGAACTACAAAACCAATTACAAGAACTTTTAGAGCGTGGTTTCATTCGACCAAGCACATCACCGTGGGGAGCTCCTGTTTTGTTTGTCAAGAAGAAAGATGGTACATTCAGGTTGTGTATCGACTACCGAGAGTTGAACAAACTTACCATCAAGAACCGCTACCCACTACCAAGAATCGATGACTTATTTGATCAACTACAAGGCTCGTCTGTTTATTCAAAGATTGACTTACGTTCCGGGTATCATCAAATGCGGGTGAAAGAAGATGATATTCCAAAGACTGCTTTCAGAACACGTTACGGTCATTACGAGTTTATGGTCATGCCGTTTGGTTTAACTAATGCACCAGCTGTGTTCATGGACCTTATGAACCGAGTGTGTGGACCATACCTTGACAAGTTTGTCATTGTTTTCATTGATGACATACTTATTTACTCAAAGAATGACCAAGAACACGGTGAACATTTGAGAAAGGTGTTAGAAGTATTGAGGAAGGAAGAATTGTACGCTAAGTTTTCAAAGTGTGCATTTTGGTTGGAAGAAGTTCAATTCCTCGGTCACATAGTGAACAAAGAAGGTATTAAGGTGGATCCGGCAAAGATAGAAACTGTTGAAAAGTGGGAAACCCCGAAAACTCCGAAACACATACGCCAGTTTTTAGGACTAGCTGGTTACTACAGAAGGTTCATCCAAGACTTTTCCAGAATAGCAAAACCCTTGACTGCATTAACGCATAAAGGGAAGAAATTTGAATGGAATGATGAACAAGAGAAAGCGTTTCAGTTATTGAAGAAAAAGCTAACTACGGCACCTATATTGTCATTGCCTGAAGGGAATGATGATTTTGTGATTTATTGTGATGCATCAAAGTAAGGTCTCGGTTGTGTATTAATGCAACGAACGAAGGTGATTGCTTATGCGTCTAGACAATTGAAGATTCACGAACAAAATTATACGACGCATGATTTGGAATTAGGCGCGGTTGTTTTTGCATTAAAGACTTGAAGGCACTACTTATATGGGGTCAAAAGTATTATATATACCGACCACAAAAGTCTTCAACACATATTTAATCAGAAACAACTGAATATGAGGCAGCGTAGGTGGATTGAATTATTGAATGATTACGACTTTGAGATTCGTTACCACCCGGGGAAGGCAAATGTGGTAGCCGATGCCTTGAGCAGGAAGGACAGAGAACCCATTCGAGTAAAATCTATGAATATAATGATTCATAATAACATTACTACTCAAATAAAGGAGGCGCAACAAGGAGTTTTAAAAGAGGGAAATTTAAAGGATGAAATACCCAAAGGATCGGAGAAGCATCTTAATATTCGGGAAGACGGAACCCGGTATAGGGCTGAAAGGATTTGGGTACCAAAATTTGGAGATATGAGAGAAATGGTACTTAGAGAAGCTCATAAAACCAGATACTCAATACATCCTGGAACGGGGAAGATGTACAAGGATCTCAAGAAACTTTTTTGGTGGCCGGGTATGAAAGCCGATGTTGCTAAATACGTAGGAGAATGTTTGACGTGTTCTAAGGTCAAAGCTGAGCATCAGAAACCATCAGGTCTACTTCAACAACCCAAAATCCCGGAATGGAAATGGGAAAACATTACCATGGATTTCATCACTAAATTGCCAAGGACTGCAAGTGGTTTTGATACTATTTGGGTAATAGTTGATCGTCTCACCAAATCAGCACACTTCCTGCCAATAAGAGAAGATGACAAGATGGAGAAGTTAGCACGACTGTATTTGAAGGAAGTCGTCTCCAGACATGGAATACCAATCTCTATTATCTCTGATAGGGATGGCAGATTTATTTCAAGATTCTGGCAGACATTACAGCAAGCATTAGGAACTCGTCTAGACATGAGTACTGCCTATCATCCACAAACTGATGGGCAGAGCGAAAGGACGATACAAACGCTTGAAGACATGCTACGAGCATGTGTTATTGATTTCGGAAACAGTTGGGATCGACATCTACCATTAGCAGAATTTTCCTACAACAACAGCTACCATTCAAGCATTGAGATGGCACCGTTTGAAGCACTTTATGGTAGAAAGTGCAGGTCTCCGATTTGTTGGAGTGAAGTGGGGGATAGACAGATTACGGGTCCGGAGATTATACAAGAAACTACCGAGAAGATCATCCAAATTCAACAACGGTTGAAAACCGCCCAAAGTCGACAAAAGAGCTACGCTGACATTAAAAGAAAAGATATAGAATTTGAAATTGGAGAGATGGTCATGCTTAAAGTTGCACCTTGGAAAGGCGTTGTTCGATTTGGTAAACGAGGGAAATTAAATCCAAGGTATATTGGACCATTCAAGATTATTGATCGTGTCGGACCAGTAGCTTACCGACTTGAGTTACCTCAACAACTCGCGACTGTACATAACACTTTCCACGTCTCGAATTTGAAGAAATGTTTTGCTAAAGAAGATCTCACTATTCCGTTAGATGAAATCCAAAATTAACGAAAAACTCCAATTCATCGAAGAACCCGTTGAAATAATGGATCGTGAGGTTAAAAGACTTAAGCAAAACAAGATACCAATTGTTAAGGTTCGATGGAATGCTCGTAGAGGACCCGAGTTCACCTGGGAGCGTGAAGATCAGATGAAGAAGAAATACCCGCATCTATTTCCAGAAGATTCGTCAACACCTTCAACAGCTTAAAATTTCGGGACGAAATTTATTTAACGGGTAGGTACTGTAGTGACCCGAACTTTTCCATGTTTATATATATTAATTGAGATTGATATTTACATGATTAAATGTTTCCAACATGTTAAGCAATCAAACTTGTTAAGACTTGATTAATTGAAATATGTTTCATATAGACAATTGACCACCCAAGTTGACCGGTGGTTCACGAACGTTAAAACTTGTAAAAACTATATGATGACATATATATGGATATATATATAGTTAACATGATACTATGATAAGTAAACATATCATTAAGTATATTAACAATGAACTACATATGTAAAAACAAGACTACTAACTTAATGATTTTTAAACGAGACATATATGTAACGATTATCGTTGTAAAGACATTTAATGTATATATATCATATTAAGAGATATTCATACATGATAATATCATAATTTAAAATCTCATTTGATATTATAAACATTGGGTTAACAACATTTAACAAGATCGTTAACCTAAAGGTTTCAAAACAACACTTACATGTAACGACTAACGATGACTTAACGACTCAGTTAAAATGGATATACATGTAGTGTTTTAATATGTATTTATACATTTTTGAAAGACTTCAATACATTTATCAAAATACTTCTACTTAACAAAAATACTTACAATTACATCCTCGTTCAGTTTCATCAACAATTCTACTCGTATGCACCCGTATTCGTACTCGTACAATACACAGCTTTTAGATGTATGTACTATTGGTATATACACTCCAATGATCAGCTATTAGCAGCCCATGTGAGTCACCTAACACATGTGGGAACCATCATTTGGCAACTAGCATGAAATATCTCATAAAATTACAAAAATATGAGTAATCATTCATGACTTATTTACATGAAAACAAAATTACATATCCTTTATATCTAATCCATACACCAACGACCAAAAACACCTACAAACACTTTCATTCTTCAATTTTCTTCATCTAATTGATCTCTCTCAAGTTCTATCTTCAAGTTCTAAGTGTTCTTCATAAATTCCAAAAGTTCTAGTTTCATAAAATCAAGAATACTTTCAAGTTTGCTAGCTCACTTCCAATCTTGTAAGGTGATCATCCAACCTCAAGAAATCTTTGTTTCTTACAGTAGGTTATCATTCTAATACAAGGTAATAATCATATTCAAACTTTGGTTCAATTTCTATAACTATAACAATCTTATTTCAAGTGATGATCTTACTTGAACTTGTTTTCGTGTCATGATTCTGCTTCAAGAACTTCGAGCCATCCAAGGATCCATTGAAGCTAGATCCATTTTTCTCTTTTCCAGTAGGTTTATCCAAGGAACTTAAGGTAGTAATGATGTTCATAACATCATTCAATTCATACATATAAAGCTATCTTATTCGAAGGTTTAAACTTGTAATCACTAGAACATAGTTTAGTTAATTCTAAACTTGTTCGCAAACAAAAGTTAATCCTTCTAACTTGACTTTTAAAATCAACTAAACACATTTTCTATATCTATATGATATGCTAACTTAATGATTTAAAACCTGGAAACACGAAAAACACCGTAAAACCGGATTTACGCCGTCGTAGTAACACCGCGGGCTGTTTTGGGTTAGTTAATTAAAAACTATGATAAACTTTGATTTTAAAGTTGTTATTCTGAGAAAATGTTTTTTATTATGAACATGAAACTATATCCAAAAATTATGATTAAACTCAAAGTGGAAGTATGTTTTCTAAAATGGTCATCTAGACGTCGTTCTTTCGACTGAAATGACTACCTTTACAAAAATGACTTGTAACTTATTTTTTCTACTATAAACCTATACTTTTCTGTTTAGATTCATAAAATAGAGTTCAATATGAAACCATAGCAATTTGATTCACTCAAAACGGATTTAAAATGAAGAAGTTATGGGTAAAACAAGATTGGATAATTTTTCTCATTTTAGCTACGTGAAAATTGGTAACAAATCTATTCCAACCATAACTTAATCAACTTGTATTGTATATTATGTAATCTTGAGATACCATAGACACGTATACAATGTTTCAACCTATCATGTCGACACATCTATATATATTTCGGAACAACCATAGACACTCTATATGTGAATGTTGGAGTTAGCTATACAGGGTTGAGGTTGATTCCAAAATATATATATATTGAGTTGTGATCAATACTGAGATATGTATACACTGGGTCGTGGATTGATTCAAGATAATATTTATCGATTTATTTCTGTACATCTAACTGTGGACAACTAGTTGTAGGTTACTAACGAGGACAGCTGACTTAATAAACTTAAAACATCAAAATATATTAAAAGTGTTGTAAATATATTTTGAACATACTTTGATATATATGTATATATTGTTATAGGTTCGTGAATCAACCAGTGGCCAAGTCTTACTTCCCGACGAAGTAAAAATCTGTGAAAGTGAGTTATAGTCCCACTTTTAAAATCTAATATTTTTGGGATGAGAATACATGCAGGTTTTATAAATGATTTACAAAATAGACACAAGTACGTGAAACTACATTCTATGGTTGAATTATCGAAATCGAATATGCCCCTTTTTATTAAGTCTGGTAATCTATGAATTAGGGAACAGACACCCTAATTGACGCGAATCCTAAAGATAGATCTATTGGGCCTAACAAACCCCATCCAAAGTACCGGATGCTTTAGTACTTCGAAATTTATATCATATCCGAAGGGTGTCCCGGAATGATGGGGATATTCTTATATATGCATCTTGTTATTGTCGGTTACCAGGTGTTCACCATATGAATGATTTTTATCTCTATGTATGGGATGTGTATTGAAATATGAAATCTTGTGGTCTATTGTTACGATTTGATATATATAGGTTAAACCTATAACTCACCAACATTTTTGTTGACGTTTAAAGCATGTTTATTCTCAGGTGAATATTAAGAGCTTCCGCTGTTGCATACTAAAATAAGGACAAGATTTGGAGTCCATGTTTGTATGATATTGTGTAAAAACTGCATTCAAGAAACTGATTTCGATGTAACATATTTGTATTGTAAACCATTATGTAATGGTCGTGTGTAAACAGGATATTTTAGATTATCATTATTTGATAATCTACGTAAAGCTTTTTAAACATTTATTTATGAAATAAAGGTTATGGTTTGTTTTAAAAATGAATGCAGTCTTTGAAAAACGTCTCATATAGAGGTCAAAACCTCGCAACGAAATCAATTAATATGGAACGTTTTTAATCAATAAGAACGGGACATTTCATATATAAAGTATGGTGTGAAGAATTATTGTGTAGTATAGAAATAAATGATCGAGTAACTAGTTTAACCGATCGAACTTTTATTAGATTTTTGTTAGAAGGTTTTATGCGCAGCATGTCTCTACTAGACATGGCTCAGGCCTTACGTATATATACGCCTGAGGAGCTAGCATATGCCGATTATCAAGGGTTGATATTAAATGGTAGGAAGATTGATGAAAAATTTGATACGCATGGTGTATGGAGTCAAATGACTAGCCATCACTGATTTAAAGGGAGAAATTACTCTTATTTGGATATAGATAGAGCTGAGTTAAGAGTAATTCACAGGTTTTTAGCGAACTCGATTACACAGCGAGGTAAAAATAAGGAAAAGGTAAATGAGCAAGATTTATTTTACCACATGTGTATTCGAGACCCACAAAGCACTGTAAGTATTCCTTATTGTATGGGTTATTATTTATCAGCTATGGTTAGGGGGATGAGACCGCATAGTATAATAGGAGGTGGTATATTTATTACATTAATTGCTGAGTATCTCAATGTGGATATAAGTCGGGGGGATTATTAATCGAAGAACCAGAACCCCACGATACAATTGGTTTAAATGTATATCATGGTGCTAAGGTTTTGAAGAGGCGAAATAACGCCGCAGTAGCATATAATGGAAGACATCCACAGGTTGAGAGAAATCAACAGCCAGGTAATGTGGGAGGGGGAAATGAAATGACAGAAATGCAATGGTTTATAGCTTCACAAGAGTATGAAAATGCTAGACATCGAGCATTTGAAGATTGGCAAGTTCATCAAAACCATATCATAGCACATTGCCAACATATAGGTAGAAACTATATTCCTACTCCAAAGCCCGTATTTCCTCTCTGGTCTATAGAGATCCAACCACCGTATCCTACTTATAACCCAGCTGAAGCATTTTATAACACATACGGTTATGCATGGAACCCCTACTGGTATCAGTAACAACCCTAGTATATTTAGTTTTATTTATTTTATTTTTGTAATGTTACTACATTTAGCACTTATGTTGATATTGTAATAGTTTTTATAATTTTCTAACTTTTATTAGATTTTAATAATTTTTGAATGTGGGGTAATATACCAAACTTCAAAAATATGTATATATGTTTGCAGTTTATCTTATGTACACAACAGGGTAAAACAACGCATTTTTAAAGACTGGCATTAAGTTCAGCAAAAGCAACTAATTTTGATGACAAGATGCAAAATATATGTGAAATAACGACAAGACGGAATGAACAAATGATGTGCACCATTTATCATTCAACACAAACAACAATATGTTTGGAAACTTTGGTAAAATTTAATCATTTTTCTACGCTAATCACCCTCAATAATTTAAATTGTTACTGATTTCTTGCAAATGAGGGCATTGCAAGATCTTAAGTGTGGGAAGGGGTTAAATTCTTTCGGATTTAAAATTTTTTTACTTTAAACACTTGGTTACCATTAAAAATACTAGTAACGCAGTAGTTGTATTAGAATCTAGTGCTCTCTGATAATAAAGAACAGCCCTAGTCTTATATACTGACTACCCAATTCTAGTAAAATTTTTCAAAATTTTCAATTAAATGAACTCAAAATCATGTTTATACATATTTATGAACGATAAAACTAGGTGTTAACACCGAAATTATTGTTACCTCGGAAAGGACATAAATTTAGAAACAAACCAAAATGTTAGAATTCATTTAAAATGGAATAGAGGACAATAAAAAGGAAAATAAAAGCCAAGTGTGAGAAAATTACCAAGTTATTTTAAACATATGTCACATATTTTTGTACAAATAATTGAAAATACTTTTGTTTTGGACGATAATTAACTGTTTTACCCAATGAAAGAAAAGGAAAGATAGATCTGCACGATGAATCAATTCCATCATTAAAAGGAAGTAAAGTCTTCCGAAAAAGAAACGCGCTTCTTGATTTAGGTCATGAAGTTGTCGTCCAGACCATCTGTAGGTTGACGAAAAACCTAGAAAAGTCATCTCTAAAATCAGCAGGAAATCCACGGACCTCAGCATAAAACAGGGTCGCCAAGTGGTCAGATTTATCCTAACCATGAGAAAGATTTATCTAGTACAATGGGGGCACCATGCAAATTAGCTTGATAAGACTAATGAATCAGATCCCCAGAAAGGATAATCTCCTTAAATGATCAAAAATCAGCTTTTAAGACTGATATTACTCAATCCTTGAGATTGACCTTAAAGATTGAGAATTCAAACTCATGGAATTCAATGATATCTAAACTTGAGCTTGAACGAGAAAATATTTTGATCAAATTAAAACCGATTTGTTTTCTAAAAACCCATTTTCAATGCGTTCATTACCATTGAACATAAAATCCTAGGAATTCACCTGGAATTCACTAGGTCACATGAACCAAATCGGTTGTCAACCGTAAGAACGGTGGTTGCATAGCATGGTCAAAGACAGGACCTTGTGCTAGACCAGAAAAATTATAAGGGTGAGCTTTACGATTGCTCCTACAAAGGATAGTAATTGCGTCCGACACGTTATAGACCATAATTAAAAGTATGTCAGGGGACATTGCCTTAACAGTTGCTTGTTCAACGCTTTCCTTTACAACCGGACGGTAGTTTATCGAAAGGTAATATACGGAGCAAGTAAACTGGACGTGTTGCTTTCCCAATACAAGGTTAGCAAGTGGGTGACACAAAACCGCAAGTTTTGAGCTAAAATTTTCAAATCTGAAACCCACCAAACCCACAAAAAGAATTTGCAAACACCGGTGAAGGGTTATTCCGGAAAACTTATCTAGGGTAAAAACTAGATTTAATTTTCAAAAGATCAAATGTTTTCATAAAAGATCCAATTTCCTTAATGGATCTAAATTTTTATAGTCATGTGGGACTGTAAACCACATCGTTACTACCATTATTTATACCGCCGTATAGAAATCACTGATGTACAAAGTGTGAAGAATAAAGAAGTGATTCTAGTATTTCAAGACTATATTGCTTGAGGACAAGCAACGCTCAAGTGTGGGAATATTTGATAATGATAAAAACGAACATATATTTCATAGCATTATTCCTCAAGAAAGACAAGCTTTTAGTTGCAATTGTCCTATTTACAAGTGATATTCGGTTAAATAATAAAAGGTGAAGACAAAAGATAGATTCGAAGAATTGAAGACGCAAACAACCAAAAAGCTCAAAAGTACAAAATACAATCAAAGTGGTTCCAATTATTGATAAGAAACGTCTCAGAATTACAAGAGTAAAAGATTCAAAACGCAAAGTACAAGATATTAAATTGTACGCAAGGACGTTCGAAAATCTGGAACCGGGACCAGAGTCAACTCTCAATGCTCGACGCAACGGACTAAAAATTACAAGTTAACTATGTATATAAATATAATATAATATATAATTAATTATATAAATTATATATATATATATTATATTTATATATTAAAACCGTCGGCAAGAAAGGTTCCAAAATGAGATGAGCTGTAGAAACAAACTCCGCGAGTTGCGGAGTTTGAAGGCCAAAGGCCGCGACTCGCGGAGTCTCCCTGGACAAAAATGCCTATAAAAGCCAGCGCAATTCGACGTTTTAAATATCCATATATATCAATCTCTCTATCTATATGTAAACGTATATATATATATATATATATATATATATATATATATATATATATATATATATATATATATATATATATATATATATTTTAATTTTAAATCCTAATAATAAGGGTATGTTAGCGAATGTTGTAAGGGTGTAAGTCGAAATTCTGTCCGTGTAACGCTACGCTATTTTTAATCATTGTAAGTTATGTTCAACCTTTTTACATTAATGTCTCGTAGCTAAGTTATTATTATGCTTATTTAATACCGAAGTAATCATGATGTTGGGCTAATTATTAAAATTGGGTAATTGGGCTTTGTACCATAATTGGGGTTTGGACAAAAGAACGACACTTGTGGAAATTAGACTATGGGCTATTAATGGGCTTTATATTTGTTTAACTAAATGATAGTTTGTTAATTTTAATATAAAGATTTACAATTGGACGTCCCTATAAATAACCATATACACTCGATCGGACACGATGGGCGGGGTATTTATATGTACGAATAATCATTCATTTAACCGGACACGGGAATGGATTAATAGTCTATGGAATTATTAAAACAGGGGTGAAATTATGTACAAGGACACTTGGCATAATTGATAACAAAGTATTAAAACCTTGGGTTACACACAGTCGATATCCTGGTATAATTATTAAACAAAGTAATAAAACCTTGTTACAGTTTAAGTCCCCAATTAGTTGGAATATTTAACTTCGGGTATAAGGATAATTTGATGAGGACACTTGCACTTTATATTTATGACTGATGGACTGTTATGGACAAAAACCAGACGGACATATTAAATAATCCAGGACAAAGGACAATTAACCCATGGGCATAAAACTAAAATCAACACGTCAAACATCATGATTACGGAAGTTTAAATAAGCATAATTATTTTATTTCATATTTAATTTCCTTTATTTTACATTTAATTGCACTTCTAATTATCGCACTTTTATTTATTGTCATTGTATTTAATTGCACTTTTAAATATCGTACTTTTTAATTATCGCAATTTTATTTTATCGCACTTTTATTTATCGCAATTTCATTATCGTTATTTACTTTACTCTTTAAATTAAGTTATATTTATTTTTATTATTTTACATTAGGTTTTAACTGCGACTAAAGTTTTTAAAATCGACAAACCGGTCATTAAACGGTAAAAACCCACCTTTATAATAATAATATTACTTATATATATATATATTTGTATTTTTATAAAATAAAACTAATATAGCGTTAAGCTTTGTTTAAAGATTTTCCCTGTGGAACGAACCGGACTTACTAAAAACTACACTACTGTACGATTAGGTACACTGCCTATAAGTGTTGTAGCAAGGTTTAAGTATATCCATTCTATAAATAAATAAATATCTTGTGTAAAATTGTATCGTATTTAATAGTATTTAGTTGTAAAAATAAAGCTATTTTATATACACCTAGCATAACATCACATATGTTATAATCAATATTTTAATTCATTTTAATTGTCCAATATTGGCAGTCCACAGTTGATAGTCCACAATTAACAGTCCAATAATTCATATATAGCTTAATATATAATATCCGAATTAATTAATACGTATCGTGACCCGTATACGTCTCAGACTCGATCACAACTCAAAGTATATATATTATTATAGAATCAACCTCAACCCTGTATAGAGAACTCGATCATTACTGCATATAGAGTGTCTATGGTTATTCCAAATAATATATATATATATATATATATATATATATATATATATATATATATATATATATATATATATATATATATATATATATATATATATATATATATATTTGCATCTATATGATATGTCAAAACCTTGTATACGTGTCCCGATATTTAAAGTGTGTAAAAATAAATAACAGAAATTAAATGACGATAAATAAAGTGCGTAAAGTAAATAACTGAAATTAAATGACGATAAATAAAATTGCGAGAATGTAAATTGCGATAAATAAAATGTAACCAGTTAGCTAGGAACAATTAGCTAGGAATAGTTAGCGTGGATTCTTAATAAAATTCCTCATAGTTAATTTGTTTGTTTCTAACAAATTTTATTTTGTCAAATGTTTTCTTCATTATGCCATGAAATGTCCCGTTCTTATTGATTAAAAACATTCCATATTAATTGATTTCGTTGCGAGGTTTTGACCTCTATATGAGACGTTTTTCAAAGACTGCATTCATTTTTAAAACAAACCATAACCTTTATTTCATAAATAAAGGTTTAAAAAGCTTTACGTAGATTATCAAATAATGATAATCTAAAATATCCTGTTTACACACGACCATTACATAATGGTTTACAATACAAATATGTTACATCGAAATCAGTTTCTTGAATGCAGTTTTTACACAATATCATACAAACATGGACTCCAAATCTTGTCCGTATTTTAGTATGCAATAGCGGAAGCTCTTAGTATTCACCTGAGAATAAACATGCTTTAAACGTCAACAAAAATGTTGGTGAGTTATAGGTTTAACCTATATATATCAAATCGTAACAATAGACCACAAGATTTCATATTTCAATACACATCCCATACATAGAGATAAAAATCATTCATATGGTGAACACCTGGTAACCGACATCACCAAGATGCATATATAAGAATATCCCCATCATTCCGGGACACCATTCAGATATGATATAAATTTCGAAGTACTAAAGCATCCGGTACTTTGGATGGGGTTTGTTAGGCCTAATAGATCTATCTTTAGGATTCGCGTCAATTAGGGTGTCTGTTCCCTAATTCTTAGATTACCAGACTTAATAAAAAGGGGCCTATCCGATTTCGATAATTCAACCATAGAATGTAGTTTCACGTACTTGTGTCTATTTTGTAAATCTTTTATAAAACCTGCATGTATTCTCATCCCAAAAATATTAGATTTTAAAAGTGGGACTATAACTCACTTTCACAGATTTTTACTTCGCCGGGAAATAAGATTTGGCCACTGGTTGATTCACGAACCTATAACAATATATACATATATATCAAAATATGTTCAAAATATATTTACAATACTTTTAATATATTTTGATGTTTTAAGTTTATTAAGTCAGCTGTCCTCGTTAGCAACCTACAACTAGTTGTCCACGGTTAGATGTACAGAAATAAATCGATAAATATTATCTTGAATCAATCCACGACCCAGTGTATACGTATCTCAGTATTGATCACAACTCAAACTATATATATTTTGGAATCAACCTCAACCCTGTATAGCTAACTCCAACATTCACATATAGAGTGTCTATGGTTGTTTCGAAATATATATAGATGTGTCGATATGATAGGTCAAAACATTGTATACGTGTCTATGGTATCTCAAGATTACATAATATACAATACAAGTTGATTAAGTTATGCTTGGAATAGATTTGTTACCAATTTTCACGTAGCTAAAATGAGAAAAATTATCCAATCTTGTTTTACCCATAACTTCTTCATTTTAAATCCATTTTGAGTGAATCAAATTGCTATGGTTTCATATTGAACTCTATTTTATGAATCTAAACAGAAAAAGTATAGGTTTATAGTCAGAAAAATAAGTTACAAGTCGTTTTTGTAAAGGTAGTCATTTCAGTCGAAAGAACGACGTCTAGATGACCATTTTAGAAAACATACTTCCACTTTGAGTTTAACCATAATTTTTGGATATAGTTTCATATTCATAATAAAAATCATTTTCCCAGAATAACAACTTTTAAATCAAAGATTATCATAGTTTTTAATTAACTAACCCAAAACAGCCCGCGGTGTTACTACGACGGCGTAAATCCGGTTTTACGGTGTTTTTCGTGTTTCCAGGTTTTAAATCATTAATTTAGCATATCATATAGATATATAATATGTGTTTAGTTGATTTTAAAAGTTAAGTTAGAAGGATTAACTTTTATTTGAGAACAAGTTTAGAATTAACTAAACTATGTTCTAGTAATTACAAGTTTAAACCTTCGAATAAGATAGCTTTATATGTATGAATCGAATGATGTTATGAACATCATTACTACCTTAAGTTCCTTGGATAAACCTACTGGAAATAAGAAAAATAGATCTAGCTTCAAAGGATCATTGGATGGCTTGAAAGTTCTTGAAGCAGAATCATGACACGAAAACAATTTCAAGTAAGATTTTCACTCGAAATAAGATTGTTATAGTTATAGAAATTGAACTAAAGTTTGAATATGATTATTACCTTGTATTAGAAAGATAACCTACTGTAAGTAACAAAGGTTTCTTGATCTTGGATGATTACTTGGAATGGATTTAGAAAACTTGGAAGAAAACTTGCAATCTTGGAAGTATTCTTGATTTTATGAAACTAGAACTTTTGGAATTTATGAAGAACACTTAGAACTTGAAGATAGAACTTGAGAGAGATCAATTAGATGAAGAAAATTGAAGAATGAAAGTGTTTGTAGGTGTTTTTGGTCGTTGGTGTATGGATTAGATATAAAGGATATGTAATTTTGTTTTCATGTAAATAAGTCATGAATGATTACTCATATTTTTGTAATTTTATGAGATATTTCATGCTAGTTGCCAAATGATGGTTCCCACATATGTTAGGTGACTCACATGGGCTGCTAAGAGCTGATCATTGGAGTGTATATACCAATAGTACATACATCTAAAAGCTGTGTATTGTACGAGTACGAATACGGGTGCATACGAGTAGAATTGTTGATGAAACTGAACGAAGATGTAATTGTAAGCATTTTTGTTAAGTAGAAGTATTTTGATAAGTGTCTTGAAGTCTTTCAAAAGTGTATGAATACATATTAAAACACTACATGTATATACATTTTAACTGAGTCGTTAAGTCATCGTTAGTCGTTACATGTAAATGTTGTTTTGAAACCTTTAGGTTAACGATCTTGTTGAATGTTGTTAACCCAATGTTTATTATAACAAATGAGATGTTAAATTGTTATATTATCATGATATTATGATATATAATATATCTTAGTATGATATATATACAGTTAAATTTTGTTACAACGATAATCGTTACATATATGTCTCGTTTCGAAATCATTAAGTTAGTAGTCTTATTTTTACATA
This sequence comes from Rutidosis leptorrhynchoides, assembly GCF_046630445.1. Lineage (NCBI taxonomy): Eukaryota > Viridiplantae > Streptophyta > Magnoliopsida > Asterales > Asteraceae > Rutidosis > Rutidosis leptorrhynchoides. The sequence goes on from NC_092343.1 coordinate 193,282,388, forward strand.
TGTATTTCATTGTTAATACACTTAATAATATATTTACCTATCATTTAACATAATTAACCAAGTGTATCAATATCTTAATATGATTCATTTGTACCTAGTAAGACATTGTTATAACGATAATCGTTATATATATCGTTTTCGAGTTTCTTAAATTAATAGTCTCATTTTTATGTATATAACTCATTGTTAAAATACCTAATGAGATATATAATTATAATAAAATCATGTTAACTATATATATAACCATATATATGTCATCGCATAGTTTTTACAAGTTTTAACGTTCGTGAATCACATGTCAACTTGGGTGGTCAATTGTCTATATGAAACCTATTTCAATTAATCAAGTCTTAACAAGTTTGATTGCTTAACATGTTAGAAACACTTAATCATGTAAATAACAATTTCATTTAATATATATATAAACATGGAAAAGTTCGGGTCACTACAGTACCTACCCGTTAAATAAATTTCGTCCCGAAATTTTAAGCAGTTGGAGGTGTTGACGTATCTTCTGGAAATAAATGCGGGTATTTCTTCTTCATCTGATCTTCATGCTCCCAGGTGAACTCGGGTCCTCTACGAGCATTCCATCGAACCTTAACAATCGGTATCTTGTTTTGTTTAAGTCTCTTAACCTCACGATCCATTATTTCGACGGGTTCTTCAATGAATTGAAGTTTTTCATTGATTTGGATTTCGTCCAACGAAATAGTGAGATCTTCTTTAGCAAAACATTTCTTCAAATTTGAGACGTGGAAAGTGTTACGTACAGTCGCGAGTTGTTGAGGTAGCTCCAGTTGGTAAGCTACTGGTCCGACACGATCTATAATCTTGAATGGTCCAATGTACCTTGGATTTAGTTTTCCCCGTTTACCAAATCGAACAATGCCTTTCCAAGGTGAAACCTTAAGCATGACCATTTCTCCAATTTCAAACTCTATATCTTTTCTTTTACTGTCCGCGTAGCTCTTTTGTCGACTCTGGGCGGTTTTCAATCTTTGTTGAATTTGGATGATTTTCTCGGTAGTTTCTTGTATTATCTCCGGACCCGTAATCTGTCTATCCCCCACTTCACTCCAACAAATCGGAGACCTGCACTTTCTACCATAAAGTGCTTCAAACGGCGCCATCTCAATGCTTGAATAGTAGCTGTTGTTGTAGGAAAATTCTGCTAACGGTAGATGTCGATCCTAACTGTTTCCGAAATCAATAACACAAGCTCGTAGCATGTCTTCAAGCGTTTGTATCGTCCTTTCACTCTACCCATCAGTTTGTGGATGATAGGCAGTACTCATATCTAGACGAGTTCCTAATGCTTGCTGTAATGTCTGCCAGAATCTTGAAATAAATCTGCCATCCCTATCAGAGATAATAGAGATTGGTATTCCATGTCTGGAGACGACTTCCTTCAAATACAGTCATGCTAACTTCTCCATCTTGTCATCTTCTCTTATTGGCAGGAAGTGTGCTGACTTGGTGAGCCGATCAACTATTACCCAAATAGTATCATAACCACTTGCAGTCCTTGGCAATTTAGTAATGAAATCCATGGTAATGTTTTTCCATTTCCATTCCGGGATTTCAGGTTGTTGTAGTAGACCTGATGGTTTCTGATGTTCAGCTTTGACCTTAGAACACGTCAAACATTCTCCTACATATTTAGCAATATCGGCTTTCATACCTGGCCACCAAAAATATTTCTTAAGATCCTTGTACATCTTCCCCGTTCCAGGATGTATTGAGTATCTGGTTTTATGAGCTTCTCTAAGTACCATTTCTCTCATATCTCCAAATTTTGGTACCCAAATTCTTTCAGCCCTATACCGGGTTCTGTCTTCCCGAATATTAAGATGCTTCTCCGATCCTTTGGGTATTTCATCCTTTAAATTTCCCTCTTTTAAAACTCGTTGTTGCGCCTCCTTTATTTGAGTAGTAAGATTAGTGTGAATCATTATATTCATAGATTTTACTCGAATGGGTTCTCTGTCCTTTCTGCACAAGGCGTCAGCTACCACATTTGCCTTCCCCGGGTGGTAACGAATCTCAAAGTTGTAACCATTCAACAATTCAATCCACCTACGCTGCCTCATATTCAGTTGTTTCTGATTAAATATGTGTTGAAGACTTTTGTGGTCGGTATATATAATACTTTTGACCCCATATAAGTAGTGCCTCCAAGTCTTTAATGCAAACACAACCGCACCTAATTCCAAATCATGCGTCGTATAATTTTGCTCGTGAATCTTCAATTGTCTAGACGCATAAGCAATCACCTTCGCCCGTTGCATTAATACACAACTGAGACCTTGCTTTGATGCGTCACAATAAATCACAAAATCATCATTCCCTTCAGGCAATGACAATATAGGTGCCGTAGTTAGCTTTTTCTTCAATAATTGAAACGCCTTCTCTTATTCATCCTTCCATTCAAATTTCTTCCCTTTATGCGTTAATGCAGTCAAGGGTTTTGCTATTTTGGAGAAATCTTGGATGAGTCTACTGTAGTAACCAGCCAATCCTAAAAATTGACGTATATGCTTCGGAGTTTTTGGGGTTTCCCACTTTTCAACATTTTCGATCTTTCCCGGGTCCACCTGGATACCTTATTTGTTCACTATGTGACCGAGGAATTGAACTTCTTCCAACCAAAATGCACACTTTGAAAACTTAGCGTACAGTTTTTCTTTCCTCAATACTTCTAGCACTTTTCTCAAATGTTCTTCGTGCTCTTGATCATTCTTTGAGTAAATAAGTATGTCATCGATGAAAACAATGACAAACTTGTCAAGATATGGCCCACACACTCGGTTCATAAGGTCCATGAACACAGCTGGTGCGTTAGTCAATCCAAACGGCATAACCATAAACTCGTAATGACCATAACGCGTCCTAAAAGCAGTTTTTGGAATATCATCCTCCTTTACTCGCATTTGATGATATCCAGAACGTAAATCGATCTTCAAATAAATCGACAAGCCTTGTAGTTGATCAAATAAGTTGTCAATTCTCGGCAGCGGATAACGGTTTTTGATGGTAAGTTTGTTCAACTCTCTGTAGTCAATACACAACCTAAATGTACCATCCTTCTTCTTGACAAACAAAATAGGAGCTCCCCATGGTGATGTGCTTGGTCGAATGAAACCACGTTCTAATAGTTCTTGTAGTTGGCTTTGCAGTTCTTTCATCTCGCTGGGTGTGAGTCTATAAGGAGCACGAGCTATTGGTGCAGCTCCTGGTACAAGATCTATTTGAAATTCAACAGATCGATGTGGAGGTAGTCCCGGTAATTCTTTCGGAAATACATCGGGAAATTCTTTTGCGACGGGAACATCATTGATGCTCTTTTCTTCAGTTTGTACTTTCTCGACGTGTGCTAGAACAACATAGCAACCTTTTCTTATTAGTTTTTGTGCCTTCAAATTACTAATAAGATGTAGCTTCATGTTGTCATTTTCTCCGTTCACCATTAAGGGTTCTCCTTCTTCTCGTACAATGCGAAGTGCATTTTTATAACATACGATCTCTGCTTTCACCTTCTTCAGCCAGTCCATGCCAACTATTACATCAAAACTCCCTAACTCTACTGGTATCAAATCAATCTTAAATATTTCGCTACCCAGTTTAATTTCTCGATTCCGGCATATATTATCTGCTGAAATTAATTTACCGTTTGCTAATTCGAGTAAAAATTTACTATCCAATGGCGTCAATGGATAACTTAATTTAGCACAAAAATCTCTACTCATATAGCTTCTATCCGCACCCGAATCAAATAAAACGTACGCAGATTTATTGTCAATAAGAAACGTACCCGTAACAAGCTCCGGGTCTTCCTGTGCCTCTGCCGCATTAATATTGAAAACTCTTCAGCGGCCTTGTCCATTCGTGTTCTCCTGGTTTGGGCAATTTCTAATAATGTGGCCCGGTTTTCCACATCTATAACAAACTACATTGGCATAACTTACTCCGACACTACTTGCTTCGCCATTACTCGTTCCGACACCATTTGTTCCTTTCGTTCTGTTAACCCCTGGTCCGTAGACCTCACACTTCGCCGCGCTATGACCATTTCTTTTACACTTGTTGCAAAATTTGGTGCAGAAACCCGAGTGAAACTTTTCACACCTTTGGCATAGCTGCTTCTGATTGTTGTCGTTGTTGCGGTTGTTATTGTTGTTGGGATGATTGTTGTTGTAGTTGTTATTGTTGTTGTTGTTGTTGTTGTTGTTGTTGTTGTTGTTGTTGTTGTTGTTGTTGTTGTTGTTGTTGTTGTTGTTTGTTGTTGTTGTTGTTGTTGTTGTTGTTATTGTTGTTGTTGTTGTTGTTGTTGGGCCGTTTGTTGTAGTTGCGATTGATGTTGCGATTGTTTGAATAAATGTTGCGATTATTATTGTAATTGCTGTTGTTGTTGTATTGGTGATTCTTATCACCGTTTTTCTCCCACTTTCTTTTGACTTGCTTCACATTGGCCTCTTCAGCCGTCTGTTCTTTAATTCTTTCCTCAATCTGGTTCACTAGTTTGTGAGCCATTCTACATGCCTGTTGTATGGAGGCGGGCTCGTGTGAACTTATATCTTCTTGGATTCTTTTCGGTAATCCTTTCACAAACGCGTCGATCTTCTCTTCCTCATCTTCGAACGCTCCCGGACACAATAGTCACAATTCTGTGAATCATCTTTCGTACGTGGTAATATCAAATCCTTGGGTTCGTAACCCTCTAAGTTCTGTCTTGAGCTTATTGACCTCGGTTCTGGGACGGTACTTCTCGTTCATCAAGTGCTTGAATGCTGACCACGGTAATGCGTATGCATCATCTTGTCCCACTTGCTCTAGATAGGTATTCCACCATGTTAACGCAGAACCTGTGAAGTTATGCGTAGCATACTTCACTTTGTCCTCTTCAGTACACTTACTTATGGCAAACACCGATTCGACCTTCTCGGTCCACCGTTTCAATCCGATCGGTCCTTCGGTTCCATCAAATTCCAAAGGTTTGCAGGCAGTGAATTCTTTGTAGGTGCATCCTACACGATTTCCTGTACTGCTAGATCCAAGATTATTGTTGGTATGTAGTGCAGCCTGTACTACGGCTATGTTTGAAGCTAGAAAAGTACGGAATTCCTCTTCATTCATATTGACGGTGTGTCGAGTAGTCGGTGCCATATCCTTCAAAATAGGCAAATGGAACAAGTTAATCCTACAGAATATTAAGAGTAGTTAATAGTATTTCGTAGCATAATATGAACTCATTTATAAAAGCTTTTTCTTCATATTAGCATTTTATAAGTTTAAATTCGGGTAATACCTACCCGTTAAGTTCATACTTAGTAGCTAATATACAATTCAACTACTACAATTCTATATGAAAAGCTGATTATAATAATATTTCGCGTTCAAACTTTTATACAATATTTTACAAACTTACAATACCGCTTATTTTACATAAAGTATGAAATATAGCACACAATAACTTTGATACAAGATAGTTATGAAGATAATTCTAGCTAGTACACAAGTCGTTCAGCAAAGGCAATAAAGACACGTAATTCATACGTCTAGAAACAAGTCATGCATTCTGGTTTTACTAGGACTACTTCCCATCCTTGGTCTTGTGGAACATAACCGTTATGGCCGTTGAAAAGACAGCGTGTTGTAATGTCGTCAAAGGGATGAGGGTTACGTAATGACCAACAATCTCGTAATAACCTAAAAACCTCATTTCTTACCCCAATTACCGACTCCGTCACTTGTGGGAACGTTTTGTTTAATAGTTGTAGCCCGATGTTCTTTTTCTCACTTTGGTGAGAAGCGAACATTACTAACCCGTAAGCATAGCATGCTTCTTTATGTTGCATGTTAGCCGCTTTTTCTAAATTATGAAGTCCTATATTCAGATACATTGAGTCAAAATAATTTCTTAACCCGTTGCGTAAAATAGCATTTGGTTTATAAGAGACTTTCGTCCAGGAACCCAAATGCTATTTTACGCAATGGGTTAAGAAATTATTTTGACTCAATATATCCGAATATTGGACTTCGTGATTTAGAAAAAGCGGCTAACATGCAACATAAAGAAGCATGTTATGCTTACGGATTAGTAATGTTCGCTTCTCACCAAAGTGAGAACAAGAACATCGGGCTACAACTATTAAACAAAACGTTCCCACAAGTGACGGAGTCGGTAATTGGGGTAAGAAATGAGGTTTTTAGATTGTTACGGGACTGTTGGACATTACGTAACCCTCGTCCCTTTGACGACGTTACAACACGCTGTCTTATTAACGGCCATAACGGTTATGTTCCACAAGACCAATGATGGGAAGTAATCCTAGTAAAACCAGAATGCATGACTTGTTTCTGGACGTATGAATTACTTGTCTTTATTGCCTTTACTGAACGACTTGTGTACTAGCTAGAATTATCTTCACAACCATCTTGTATCAAATTTATTGTGTGCTATATTTCATGCTATATGTAAAATAAGCGGTATTGTAAGTTTGTAAAATATTGTGTAAAAGTTTGAACGCGAAATATTATTATAATCAGTTTTTCATATAGAATTGTAGTAGTTGAATTGTATATTAGCTACTAAGTATGAACTTAACGGGTAGGTACTACCCGAATTTAAACTTATAAAACGCTAATATGAAGAAAAATCTTTTATAAATGAGTTCATATTATGCTACGAAATACTATTAACTACTCTTAATAATCTGTATGATTAACTTGTTCCATTTGACTATTTTGAAGGAAATGGCACCGACTACTCGACACACCGTGAATATGAATGAAGAGGAATTTCGTACTTTTCTAGCTTCAAACATAGCCTCAGTATAGGCTGCGCTACATACCAACAATAACCTTGGATCTAGCAGTACAGGAAATCGTGTAGGATGCACCTACAAAGAATTCACTGCCTGCAAACCTTTGGAATTTGATGGAACCGAAGGACCGATCGGATTGAAACGGTGGACCGAGAAGGTCGAATCGGTGTTTGCCATAAGTAAGTGTACTGAAGAGGACAAAGTGAAGTACGCTACGCATACCTTCACAGGTTCTGCGTTAACATGGTGGAATACCTATCTAGAGCAAGTGGGACAAGACGATGCGTACGCACTACCGTGGTCAGCATTCAAGCACTTGATGAACGAGAAGTACCGTCCTAGAACCGAGGTCAATAAGTTCAAGACAGAACTTAGAGGGTTACGAACCCAAGGATTTGATATTACCACGTACGAAAGACGATTCACAGAATTGTGCCTATTGTGTCCGGGAGCGTTCGAAGATGAGGAAGAGAAGATCTACGCGTTTGTGAAAGGATTACCGAAAAGAATCCAAGAAGATATAAGTTCACACGAGCCCGCCTCCATACAACAGGCATGTAGAATGGCTCACAAACTAGTGAACCAGATTGAGGAAAGAATTAAAGAACAGACGGCTGAAGAGTCCAATGTGAAGCAAGTCAAAAGAAAGTGGGAGGAAAACGGTGATAAGAATTACCAATACAACAACAACAGCAATTACAATAATAATCGCAACAATTATTCAAACAATCGCAACATCAATAGCAACTACAACAAACGGCCCAAAAACAACAACAACAACAACAACAACAACAACAACAACAACAACAACAACAACAACAACAACAACAACAACAACAACAACAACAACAACAACAACAACAACTACAACAACAATCATCCCAACAACAATAACAACCACAATAATAACAACAATCAGAAGCAGCTATGCCATAGGTGTGAAAAGTATCACTCGGGGTTCTGCACCAAATTTTGCAACAAGTGTAAAAGAAATGGTCATAGCGCGGTGAAGTGTGAGGTCTACGGACCAGGGGTTAACAGAACGAAAGGAACAAATGGTGTCGGAACGAGTAATGGCGAAGCAAGTAGTGTCGGAGCAAGTTATGCCAATGTAGTTTGTTATAGATGTGGAAAACCGGGCCACATTATTAGAAATTGCCCGAACCAGGAGAACACGAATGGACAAGGCCGCGGAAGAGTTTTCAATATTAATGCGGCAGAGGCACAGGAAGACCCGGAGCTTGTTACGGGTACGTTTCTTATTGACAATAAATCTGCGTACGTTTTATTTGATTCGGGTGCGGATAGAAGCTATATGAGTAGAGATTTTTGTGCTAAATTAAGTTGTCCATTGACGCCTTTGGATAGTAAATTTTTACTCGAATTAGCAAATGGTAAATTAATTTCAGCAGATAATATATGTCGGAATCGAGAAATTAAACTGGTTAGCGAAACATTTAAGATTGATTTGATACCAGTAGAGTTAGGGAGTTTTGATGTGATAATCGGTATGGACTGGTTGAAAGAAGTGAAAGCAGAGATCGTTTGTTACAAAAATGCAATTCGCATTATACGAGAAAAAGGAAAACCCTTAATGGTGTACGGAGAAAAGGGCAACACGAAGCTACATCTTATTAGTAATTTGAAGGCACAAAAACTAATAAGAAAAGGTTGCTATGCTGTTCTAGCACACGTTGAGAAAGTACAAACTGAAGAAAAGAGCATCAATGATGTTCCCGTCGCAAAAGAATTTCCCGATGTATTTCCGAAAGAATTATCGGGATTACCCCTACATCGATCCGTTGAATTTCAAATAGATCTTGTACCAGGAGCTGCACCAATAGCTCGTGCTCCTTACAGACTCGCACCCAGAGAGATGAAAGAACTGTAAAGCCAATTACAAGAACTTTTAGAGCGTGGTTTCATTCGACCAAGCACATCACCGTGGGGAGCTCCTGTTTTGTTTGTCAAGAAGAAAGATGGTACATTCAGGTTGTGTATCGACTACCGAGAGTTGAACAAACTTACCATCAAGAACCGCTACCCACTACCGAGAATCGACGACCTATTTGATCAACTACAAGGCTTGTCTGGTTATTCAAAGATTGACTTACGTTTCGGGTATCATCAAATGCGGGTGAAAGAAGATGATATTCCAAAGACTGCTTTCAGAACACGTTACGGTCATTACGAGTTTTTGGTCATGCCGTTTGGTTTAACTAATGCACCAGCTGTGTTCATGGACCTTATGAACCGAGTGTGTAGACCATACCTTGACAAGTTTGTCATTGTTTTCATTGATGACATACTTATTTACTCAAAGAATGACTAAGAACACGGTGAACATTTGAGAAAGGTGTTAGAAGTATTGAGGAAGGAAGAATTGTACGCTAAATTTTCAAAGTGTGAATTTTGGTTGGAAGAAATTCAATTCCTCGGTCACATAGTGAACAAAAAAGGTATTAAGGTGGATCCGGCAAAGATAAAAACTGTTGAAAAGTGGGAAACCCCAAAAACTCCGAAACACATACGCCAGTTTTTAGGACTAGCTGGTTACTACAGAAGGTTCATCCAAGACTTTTCCAAAATAGCAAAACCCTTGACTGCATTAACGCATAAAGGGAAGAAATTTGAATGGAAGGATGAACAAGAGAAGGCGTTTCAATTATTGAAGAAAAAGCTAACTACGGCACCTATATTGCCGTTGCCTGAAGGGAATGATGATTATGTGATTTATTGTGACGCATCAAAGCAAGGTCTCGGTTGTGTATTAATGCAACAGACGAAGGTGATTGCTTATGCGTCTAGACAATTGAAGATTCACGAGCAAAATTATACGACGTATGATTTGGAATTAGGCACGGTTGTTTTTACATTAAAGACTTGGAGGCACTACTTATATGTGAAATGTCCCGTTCTTATTGATTAAAAACGTTCCATATTAATTGATTTCGTTGCGAGGTTTTGACCTCTATATGAGACGTTTTTCAAAGACTGCATTCATTTTAAAACAAACCATAACCTTTATTTCATCAATAAAGGTTTAAAAAGCTTTACGTAGATTATCAAATAATGATAATCTAAAATATCCTGTTTACACACGACCATTACATAATGGTTTATAATACAAATATGTTACAACAAAATAAGTTTCTTGAATGCAGTTTTTACACAATATCATACAAGCATGGACTCCAAATCTCGTCCTTATTTAAGTATGCGACAGCGGAAGCTCTTAATAATCACCTGAGAATAAACATGCTTAAAACGTCAACAAAAATGTTGGTGAGTTATAGGTTTAACCTATATATATCAAATCATAATAATAGACCACAAGATTTCATATTTCAATACACATCCCATACATAGAGATAAAAATCATTCATATGGTGAACACCTGGTAACCGACATTAACAAGATGCATATATAAGAATATCCCCATCATTCCGGGACACCCTTCGGATATGATATAAATTTCGAAGTACTAAAGCATCCGGTACTTTGGATGGGGTTTGTTAAGCCCAATAGATCTATCTTTAGGATTCGCGTCAATTAGGGTGTCTGTTCCCTAATTCTTAGATTACCAGACTTAATAAAAAGGGGCATATTCGATTTCGATAATTCAACCATAGAATGTAGTTTCACGTACTTGTGTCTATTTTGTAAATCATTTATAAAACCTGCATGTATTCTCATCCCAAAAATATTAGATTTTAAAAGTGGGACTATAACTCACTTTCACAGATTTTTACTTCGTCGGGAAGTAAGACTTGGCCACTGGTTGATTCACGAACCTATAACAATATATACATATATATCAAAGTATGTTCAAAATATATTTACAACACTTTTAATATATTTTGATGTTTTAAGTTTATTAAGTCAGCTGTCCTCGTTAGTAACCTACAACTAGTTGTCCACAGTTAGATGTACAGAAATAAATCGATAAATATTATCTTGAATCAATCCACGACCCAGTGTATACGTATCTCAGTATTGATCACAACTCAAACTATATATATTTTGGAATCAACCTCAACCCTGTATAGCTAACTCCAATATTCACATATAGAGTGTCTATGGTTGTTCCGAAATATATATAGATGTGTCGACATGATAGGTCGAAACATTGTATACGTGTCTATGGTATCTCAAGATTACATATTATACAATACAAGTTGATTAAGTTATGGTTGGAATAGATTTGTTACCAATTTTCACGTAGCTAAAATGAGAAAAATTATCCAATCTTGTTTTACCCATAACTTCTTCATTTTAAATCCGTTTTGAGTGAATCAAATTGCTATGGTTTCATATTGAACTCTATTTTATGAATATAAACAGAAAAGTATAGGTTTATAGTCGGAAAAATAAGTTACAAGTCATTTTTGTAAAGGTAGTCATTTCAGTCGAAAGAACGACGTCTAGATGACCATTTTAGAAAACATACTTCCACTTTGAGTTTAATCATAATTTTTGGATATAGTTTCATGTTCATAATAAAAATCATTTTCTCATAATAACAACTTTAAAATCAAAGTTTATCATAGTTTTTAATTAACTAACCCAAAACAGCCCGCGGTGTTACTACGACGGCGTAAATCCGGTTTTACGGTGTTTTTTGTGTTTCCAGGTTTTAAATCATTAAGTTAGCATATCATATAGATATAGAACATGTGTTTAGTTGATTTTAAAAGTCAAGTTAGAAGGATTAACTTTTGTTTGCGAACAAGTTTAGAATTAACTAAACTATGTTCTAGTGATTACAAGTTTAAACCTTCGAATAAGATAGCTTTATATGTATGAATCGAATGATGTTATGAACATCATTACTACCTTAAGTTCCTTGGATAAACCTACTGGAAAAGAGAAAAATGGATCTAGCTTCAATGGATCCTTGGATGGCTCGAAGTTCTTGAAGCAGAATCATGACACGAAAACAAGTTCAAGTAAGATGATCCCTTGAAATAAGATTGTTATAGTTATAGAAATTGAACCAAAGTTTGAATATGATTATTACCTTGTATTAGAATGATAACCTACTGTAAGAAACAAAGATTTCTTGAGGTTGGATGATCACCTTACAAGATTGGAAGTGAGCTAGCAAACTTGAAAGTATTCTTGATTTTATGAAACTAGAACTTTTGGAATTTATGAAGAACACTTAGAACTTGAAGATAGAACTTGAGAGAGATCAATTAGATGAAGAAAATTGAAGAATGAAAGTGTTTGTAGGTGTTTTTGGTCGTTGGTGTATGGATTAGATATAAAGGATATGTAATTTTGTTTTCATGTAAATAAGTCATGAATGATTACTCATATTTTTGTAATTTTATGAGATATTTCATGCTAGTTGCCAAATGATGGTTCCCACATGTGTTAGGTGACTCACATGGGCTGCTAAGAGCTGATCATTGGAGTGTATATACCAATAGTACATACATCTAAAAGCTGTGTATTGTACGAGTACGAATACGGGTGCATACGAGTAGAATTGTTGATGAAACTGAACGAGGATGTAATTGTAAGCATTTTTGTTAAGTAGAAGTATTTTGATAAGTGTATTGAAGTCTTTCAAAAGTGTATAAATACATATTAAAACACTACATCTATATACATTTTAACTGAGTCGTTAAGTCATCGTTAGTCGTTACATGTAAGTGTTGTTTTGAAACCTTTAGGTTAACGATCTTGTTAAATGTTGTTAACCCAATGTTTATAATATCAAATGAGATTTTAAATTATTATATTATCATGATATTATCATGTATGAATATCTCTTAATATGATATATATACATTAAATGTCTTTACAACGATAATCGTTACATATATGTCTCGTTTAAAAATCATTAAGTTAGTAGTCTTGTTTTTACATATGTAGTTCATTGTTAATATACTTAATGATATGTTTACTTATCATAGTATCATGTTAACTATATATATATATCCATATATATGTCATCATATAGTGTTTACAAGTTTTAACGTTCGTGAATCACCGGTCAACTTGGGTGGTCAATTGTCTATATGAAACATATTTCAATTAATCAAGTCTTAACAAGTTTGATTGCTTAACATGTTGGAAACATTTAATCATGTAAATATCAATCTCAATTAATATATATAAACATGGAAAAGTTCGGGTCACTACAGTACCTACCCGTTAAATAAATTTCGTCCCGAAATTTTAAGCTGTTGAAGGTGTTGACGAATCTTCTGGAAATAGATGCGGGTATTTCTTATTCATCTGATCTTCACGCTCCCAGGTGAACTCGGGTCCTCTACGAGCATTCCATCGAACCTTAACAATTGGTATCTTGTTTTGCTTAAGTCTTTTAACCTCACGATCCATTATTTCAATGGGTTCTTCGATGAATTGGAGTTTTTCGTTGATTTGGATTTCATCTAACGGAATAGTGAGATCTTCTTTAGCAAAACATTTCTTCAAATTCGAGACGTGGAAAGTGTTATGTACAGCCGCGAGTTGTTGAGGTAACTCAAGTCGGTAAGCTACTGGTCCGACACGATCAATAATCTTGAATGGTCCAATATACCTTGGATTTAATTTCCCTCGTTTACCAAATCGAACAACGCCTTTCCAAGGTGCAACTTTATGCATGACCATCTCTCCAATTTCAAATTCTATATCTTTTCTTTTAATGTCAGCGTAGCTATTTTGTCGACTTTGGGCGGTTTTCAACCGTTGTTGAATTTGGATGATCTTCTCGGTAGTTTCTTGTATAATCTCCGGACCCGTAATCTGTCTATCCCCCACTTCACTCCAACAAATCAGAGACCTGCACTTTCTACCATAAAGTGCTTCAAACGGCGCCATCTCAATGCTTGAATGGTAGCTGTTGTTGTAGGAAAATTCTGTTAATGGTAGATGTCGATCCCAACTGTTTCCGAAATCAATAACACATGCTCGTAGCATGTCTTCAAGCGTTTGTATCGTCCTTTCGCTCTGCCCATCAGTTTGTGGATGATAGGCAGTACTCATGTCTAGACGAGTTCCTAATGCTTGCTGTAATGTCTGCCAGAATCTTGAAATAAATCTGCCATCCCTATCAGAGATAATAGAGATTGGTATTCCATGTCTGGAGACGACTTCCTTCAAATACAGTCGTGCTAACTTCTCCATCTTGTCATCTTCTCTTATTGGCAGGAAGTGTGCTGATTTGGTGAGACGATCAACTATTACCCAAATAGTATCAAAACCACTTGCAGTCCTTGGCAATTTAGTGATGAAATCCATGGTAATGTTTTCCCATTTCCATTCCGGGATTTCGGGTTGTTGAAGTAGACCTGATGGTTTCTGATGCTCAGCTTTGACCTTAGAAAACGTCAAACATTCTCCTACGTATTTAGCAACATCGGCTTTCATACCCGGCCACCAAAAATGTTTCTTGAGATCCTTGTACATCTTCCCCGTTCCAGGATGTATTGAGTATCTGGTTTTATGAGCTTCTCTAAGTACCATTTCTCTCATATCTCCAAATTTTGGTACCCAAATTCTTTCAGCCCTATACCGGGTTCCGTCTTCCCGAATATTAAGATGCTTCTCCGATCCTTTGGGTATTTCATCCTTTAAATTTCCCTCTTTTAAAACTCCTTGTTGCGCCTCCTTTATTTGAGTAGTAATGTTATTATGAATCATTATATTCATAGATTTTATTCGAATGGGTTCTCTGTCCTTCCTGCTCAAGGCATCGGCTACCACATTTGCCTTCCCCGGGTGGTAACGAATCTCAAAGTCGTAATCATTCAATAATTCAATCCACCTACGCTGCCTCATATTCAGTTGTTTCTGATTAAATATGTGTTGAAGACTTTTGTGGTCGGTATATATAATACTTTTGACCCCATATAAGTAGTGCCTCCAAGTCTTTAATGCAAAAACAACCGCGCCTAATTCCAAATCATGCGTCGTATAATTTTGTTCGTGAATCTTCAATTGTCTAGACGCATAAGCAATCACCTTCGTTCGTTGCATTAATACACAACCGAGACCTTGCTTTGATGCATCACAATAAATCACAAAATCATCATTCCCTTCAGGCAATGACAATATAGGTGCCGTAGTTAGCTTTTTCTTCAATAACTGAAACGCTTTCTCTTGTTCATCATTCCATTCAAATTTCTTCCCTTTATGCGTTAATGCAGTCAAGGGTTTTGCTATTCTGGAAAAGTCTTGGATGAACCTTCTGTAGTAACCAGCTAGTCCTAAAAACTGGCGTATGTGTTTCGGAGTTTTCGGGGTTTTCCACTTTTCAACAGTTTCTATCTTTGCCGGATCCACCTTAATACCTTCTTTGTTCACTATGTGACCAAGGAATTGAACTTCTTCCAACCAAAATGCACACTTTGAAAACTTAGCGTACAATTCTTCCTTCCTCAATACTTCTAACACCTTTCTCAAATGTTCACCGTGTTCTTGGTCATTCTTTGAGTAAATAAGTATGTCATCAATGAAAACAATGACAAACTTGTCAAGGTATAGTCCACACACTCGGTTCATAAGGTCCATGAACACAGCTGGTGCATTAGTTAAACCAAACGACATGACCATAAACTCGTAATGACCGTAACGTGTTCTGAAAGCAGTCTTTGGAATATCATCTTCTTTCACCCGCATTTGATGATACCCGGAACGTAAGTCAATCTTTGAATAAACAGACGAGCCTTGTAGTTGATCAAATAAGTCATCGATTCTCGGTAGTGGGTAGCGGTTCTTGATGGTAAGTTTGTTCAACTCTCGGTAGTCGATACACAACCTGAATGTATCATCTTTCTTCTTGACAAACAAAACAGGAGCTCCCCACGGTGATGTGCTTGGTCGAATGAAACCACGCTCTAAAAGTTCTTGTAGTTGGCTTTGTAGTTCTTTCATCTCGCTGGGTGCGAGTCTGTAAGGAGCACGAGCTATTGGTGCAGCTCCTGGTACAAGATCTATTTGAAATTCAACGGATCGATGTGGGGGTAATCCCGATAATTCTTTCGGAAATACATCAGGAAATTCTTTTGCGACGGGAACATCATTGATGCTCTTTTCTTCAGTTTGTACTTTCTCGACGTGTGCTAGAACAGCATAGCAACCTTTTCTTATTAGTTTTTGTGCCTTCAAATTACTAATAAGATGTAGCTTCATGTTGCCCTTTTCTCCGTACACCATTAAGGGTTTTCCTTTTTCTCGTATAATGCGAATTGCATTTTTGTAACAAACGATCTCTGCTTTCACTTCTTTCAACCAGTCCATACCGATTATCACATCAAAACTCCCTAACTCTACTGGTATCAAGTCAATCTTAAATGTTTCGCTAACCAGTTTAATTTCTTGATTCCGACATATATTATCTGCTGAAATTAATTTACCATTTGCTAATTCGAGTAAAAATTTACTATCCAAAGGCGTCAATGGACAACTTAATTTAGCACAAAAATCTCTACTCATATAGCTTCTATCCGCACCCGAATCAAATAAAACGTAAGCAGATTTATTGTCAATAAGAAACGTACCCGTAACAAGCTCTGGGTCTTCCTGTGCCTCTGCCGCATTAATATTGAAAACTCTTCCGCGGCCTTGTCCATTCGTGTTCTCCTGGTTCGGGCAATTTCTAATAATGTGGCCCGGTTTTCCACATTTATAACAAACTACATTGGCATAACTTGCTCCGACACTACTTGCTCCGCCATTACTCATTCCGACACCATTTGTTCCTTTCGTTCTATTAACCCCTGGTCCGTAGACCTCACACTTCGCCGCGCTATGACCATTTCTTTTACACTTGTTGCAAAATTTGGTGCAGAACCCCGAGTGATTCTTTTCACACCTTTGGCATAGCTGCTTCTGATTGTTGTTGTTGTTGCGGTTATTATTGTTGTTGGGATGATTGTTGTAGTTGCTGTTGTTGTTGTTGTTGTTGTTGTTGGGCCGTTTGTTGTAGTTACGATTGATGTTGCGATTGTTGGGATAATTGTTGCGATTATTGTTGTAATTGCTGTTGTTGTTGTATTGGTGATTCTTATCACCGTTTTCCTCCCACTTTCTTTTGACTTGCTTCACATTGGCCTCTTCAGCAGTCTGTTCTTTAATTCTTTCTTCAATTTGGTTCACGAGTTTGTGAGCCATTCTACATGCATGTTGTATGGAGGCGGGCTCGTGTGAACTTATATCTTCTTGGATTCTTTCCGGTAATCCTTTCACAAACGCGTCGATCTTCTCTTCCTCATCTTCGAATGCTCCCGGACACAATAGGCACAATTCTGTGAATCGTCTTTCGTACGTGGTAATATCAAATCCTTGGGTTCGTAACCCTCTAAGTTCTGTCTTGAGCTTATTGACCTCGGTTCTGGGACGGTACTTCTCGTTCATCAAGGGCTTGAATGCTGACCACGGTAGTGCGTACGCATCGTCTTGTCCCACTTGCTCTAGATAGGTATTCCACCATGTTAACGCAGAACCTGTGAAGGTATGCGTAGCGTACTTTACTTTGTCCTCTTCAGTACACCTACTTATGGCAAACACCGATTCGACCTTCTCGGTCCACCGTTTCAATCCGATCGGTCCTTCGGTTCCATCAAATTCCAAAGGTTTGCATGCAGTGAATTCTTTGTAGGTGCATCCTACACGATTTCCTGTACCGCTAGATCCAAGGTTATTGTTGGTATGTAGCGCAGCCTGTACTGCGGCTATGTTTGAAGCTAGAAAAGTACGGAATTCCTCTTCATTCATATTCACGGTGTGTCGAGTAGTCGGTGCCATTTCCTTCAAAATAGTTAAATGGAACAAGTTAATCATACAGAATATTAAGAGTAGTTAATAGTATTTCGTAGCATAATATGAACTCATTTATAAAAGCTTTTTCTTCATATTAGCGTTTTATAAGTTTAAATTCGGGTAGTACCTACCCGTTAAGTTCATACTTAGTAGCTAATATACAATTCAACTACTACAATTCTATATGAAAAACTGATTATAATAATATTTCGCGTTCAAACTTTTATACAATATTTTACAAACTTATAATACCGCTTATTTTACATAAAGCATGAAATATAGCACACAATAACTTTGATACAAGATAGTTGTGAAGATAATTCTAGCTAGTACACAAGTCGTTCAGCAAAGGCAATAAAGACACGTAATTCATACGTCCAGAAACAAGTCATGCATTCTGGTTTTACTAGGACTACTTCCCATCCTTGGTCTTGTGCAACATAACCGTTATGGCCGTTGATAAGACAGCGTGTTGTAACGTCGTCAAAGGGACGAGGGTTACGTAATGTCCAACAGTCCCGTAACAATCTAAAAACCTCATTTCTTACCCCAATTACTGACTCCGTCACTTGTGGAAACGTTTTGTTTAATAGTTGTAGCCCGATGTTCTTGTTCTCACTTTGGTGAGAAGAGAACATTACTAATCCGTAAGCATAACATGCTTCTTTATGTTGCATGTTAGCCGCTTTTTCTAAATCACGAAGTCCAATATTCGGATATATTGAGTCAAAATAATTTCTTAACCCGTTGCGTAAAATAGCATTTGGGTTCCCCGCAATATATGCGTCAAAGTAAACACATCGTAACTTATGGGTTTCCCAATGTGATATCCCCCATCTTTCAAACGAAAGTCTCTTATAAACCAAGACATTCTTGGAACGTTCTTCGAATGTCTTACAAACTGATCTCGCCTTAAATAGTTGTGCCGAGGAATTCTGGCCGACTCTAGACAAGATTTCATCAATCATGTCTCCGGGTAGGTCTCTTAAAATATTGGGTTGTCTATCCATTTTGTGTTTTTAAACTGTAAAATAGACAAGAGTTAGATTCATAAAAAAATACTTATTAATACAAGCAATTTTTACATATATCATAAAGCATAAAAACACTATATTACATATATTACACCACACGAATACAACTATCATATTCCGACTCGCTAGTTTCTTCTTCTTCGGTTTTGGTTCGTTTTGCCAAGTTTCTAGGGATATATGATGTTCCCCTAATACGAGCCGTCGTTGTCCACATTGGTTTAGAAAAACCTGGTGGTTTAGAGGTTCCCGGGTCATTGTTACAACTTAAGGACTTCGGGGGTTGACGATACATATAAAGTTCATCGGGGTTGGAATTAGATTTCTCAATTTTTATGCCCTTTTCCTTATTATTTTCTTTTTCCTTTTTAAATTCAGTTGGGGTAATTTCTATAACATCATCGGAATTCTCGTCGGAATCCGATTCATCGGAGAATTGGTAATCCTCCCAATATTTTGCTTCCTTGGCGGAAACACCATTGACCATAATTAACCTTGGTCGGTTGGTTGAGGATTTTCTTTTACTTAACCGTTTTATTATTTCCCCCACCGGTTCTATTTCTTCATCCGGTTCCGATTCTTCTTCCGGTTCCGATTCTTCTTCCGGTTCCGACTCTTCTTCCGGTTCCTCTTCGGGAACTTGTGAATCAGTCCACTAATCATTCCAATTTACATTTGACTCTTCATTATTATTAGGTGAGTCAATGGGACTTGTTCTAGAGGTAGACATCTATCACATAATATCAAACACGATAAGAGATTAATATATCACATAATATTCATATGTTAAAAATATATAGTTTCCAACAAAAATGTTAAGCAATCATTTTTAAAGAAAACACGGTCGAAGTCCAGACTCACTAATGCATCCTAACAAACTCGATAAGACACACTAATGCAAATTTTCTGGTTCTCTAAGACCAACGCTCGGATACCAACTGAAATGTCCCGTTCTTATTGATTAAAAACGTTCCATATTAATTGATTTCGTTGCGAGGTTTTGACCTCTATATGAGACGTTTTTCAAAGACTGCATTCATTTTAAAACAAACCATAACCTTTATTTCATCAATAAAGGTTTAAAAAGCTTTACGTAGATTATCAAATAATGATAATCTAAAATATCCTGTTTACACACGACCATTACATAATGGTTTATAATACAAATATGTTACAACAAAATAAGTTTCTTGAATGCAGTTTTTACACAATATCATACAAGCATGGACTCCAAATCTTGTCCTTATTTAAGTATGCGACAGCGGAAGCTCTTAATAATCACCTGAGAATAAACATGCTTAAAACGTCAACAAAAATGTTGGTGAGTTATAGGTTTAACCTATATATATCAAATCATAATAATAGACCACAAGATTTCATATTTCAATACACATCCCACACATAGAGATAAAAATCATTCATATGGTGAACACCTGGTAACCGACATTAACAAGATGCATATATAAGAATATCCCCATCATTCCGGGACACCCTTCGGATATGATATAAATTTCGAAGTACTAAAGCATCCGGTACTTTGGATGGGGTTTGTTAAGCCCAATAGATCTATCTTTAGGATTCGCGTCAATTAGGGTGTCTGTTCCCTAATTCTTAGATTACCAGACTTAATAAAAAGGGGCATATTCGATTTCGATAATTCAACCATAGAATGTAGTTTCACGTACTTGTGTCTATTTTGTAAATCATTTATAAAACCTGCATGTATTCTCATCCCAAAAATATTAGATTTTAAAAGTGGGACTATAACTCACTTTCACAGATTTTTACTTCGTCGGGAAGTAAGACTTGGCCACTGGTTGATTCACGAACCTATAACAATATATACATATATATCAAAGTATGTTCAAAATATATTTACAACACTTTTAATATATTTTGATGTTTTAAGTTTATTAAGTCAGCTGTCCTCGTTAGTAACCTACAACTAGTTGTCCACAGTTAGATGTACAGAAATAAATCGATAAATATTATCTTGAATCAATCCACGACCCAGTGTATACGTATCTCAGTATTGATCACAACTCAAACTATATATATTTTGGAATCAACCTCAACCCTGTATAGCTAACTCCAACATTCACATATAGAGTGTCTATGGTTGTTCCGAAATATATATAGATGTGTCGACATGATAGGTCGAAACATTGTATACGTGTCTATGGTATCTCAAGATTACATATTATACAATACAAGTTGATTAAGTTTTGGTTGGAATAGATTTGTTACCAATTTTCACGTAGCTAAAATGAGAAAAATTATTCAATCTTGTTTTACCCATAACTTCTTCATTTTAAATCCGTTTTGAGTGAATCAAATTGCTATGGTTTCATATTGAACTCTATTTTATGAATATAAACAGAAAAGTATAGGTTTATAGTCGGAAAAATAAGTTACAAGTCGTTTTTGTAAAGGTAGTCATTTCAGTCGAAAGAACGACGTCTAGATGACCATTTTAGAAAACATACTTCCACTTTGAGTTTAATCATAATTTTTGGATATAGTTTCATGTTCATAATAAAAATCATTTTCTCATAATAACAACTTTAAAATCAAAGTTTATCATAGTTTTTAATTAACTAACCCAAAACAGCCCGCGGTGTTACTACGACGGCGTAAATCCTGTTTTACGGTGTTTTTCGTGTTTCCAGGTTTTAAATCATTAAGTTAGCATATCATATAGATATAGAACATGTGTTTAGTTGATTTTAAAAGTCAAGTTAGAAGGATTAACTTTTGTTTGCGAACAAGTTTAGAATTAACTAAACTATGTTCTAGTGATTACAAGTTTAAACCTTCGAATAAGATAGCTTTATATGTATGAATCGAATGATGTTATGAACATCATTACTACCTTAAGTTCCTTGGATAAACCTACTGGAAAAGAGAAAAATGGATCTAGCTTCAATGGATCCTTGGATGGCTCGAAGTTCTTGAAGCAGAATCATGACACGAAAACAAGTTCAAGTAAGATGATCCCTTGAAATAAGATTGTTATAGTTATAGAAATTGAACCAAAGTTTGAATATGATTATTACCTTGTATTAGAATGATAACCTATTGTAAGAAACAAAGATTTCTTGAGGTTGGATGATCACCTTACAAGATTGGAAGTGAGCTAGCAAACTTGAAAGTATTCTTGATTTTATGAAACTAGAACTTTTGGAATTTATGAAGAACACTTAGAACTTGAAGATAGAACTTGAGAGAGATCAATTAGATGAAGAAAATTGAAGAATGAAAGTATTTGTAGGTGTTTTTGGTCGTTGGTGTATGGATTAGATATAAAGGATATGTAATTTTGTTTTCATGTAAATAAGTCATGAATGATTACTCATATTTTTGTAATTTTATGAGATATTTCATGCTAGTTTCCAAATGATGGTTCCCACATGTGTTAGGTGACTCACATGGGCTGCTAAGAGCTGATCATTGGAGTGTATATACCAATAGTACATACATCTAAAAGCTGTTTATTGTACGAGTACGAATACGGGTGCATACGAGTAGAATTGTTGATGAAACTGAACGAGGATGTAATTGTAAGCATTTTTGTTAAGTAGAAGTATTTTGATAAGTGTATTGAAGTCTTTCAAAAGTGTATAAATACATATTAAAACACTACATGTATATACATTTTAACTGAGTCGTTAAGTCATCGTTAGTCGTTACATGTAAGTGTTGTTTTGAAACCTTTAGGTTAACGATCTTGTTAAATGTTGTTAACCCAATGTTTATAATATCAAATGAGATTTTAAATTATTATATTATCATGATATTATCATGTATGAATATCTCTTAATATGATATATATACATTAAATGTCTTTACAACGATAATCGTTACATATATGTCTCGTTTAAAAATCATTAAGTTAGTAGTTTTGTTTTTACATATGTAGTTCATTGTTAATATACTTAATGATATGTTTACTTATCATAGTATCATGTTAACTATATATATATCCATATATATGTCATCATATAGTGTTTACAAGTTTTAACGTTCGTGAATCACCGGTCAACTTGGGTGGTCAATTGTCTATATGAAACATATTTCAATTAATCAAGTCTTAACAAGTTTGATTGCTTAACATGTTGGAAACATTTAATCATGTAAATATCAATCTCAATTAATATATATAAACATGGAAAAGTTCGGGTCACTACAATATGGGGTCAAAAGTATTATATATACCGACCACAAAAGTTTTCAGCACATATTTAATCAGAAACAACTGAATATAAGGCAGCGTAGGTGGATTGAATTGTTGAATGATTACGACTTTGAGATTCGTTACCACCCGGGGAAGGCAAATGTGGTAGCCGACGCCTTGAGCAGAAAGGACAGAGAACCCATTCGAGTAAAATCTATGAATATAATGATTCACAATAACCTTACTACTCAAATAAAGGAGGCGCAACATGGAGTTTTAAAAGAGGGAAATTTAAAGGATGAAATACCCAAAGGATCGGAGAAGCATCTTAATATTCGGGAAGACGGAACCCGGTATAGGGCTGAAAGAATTTGGGTACCAAAATTTGGAGATATGAGAGAAATGGTACTTAGAGAAGCTCATAAAACCTGATACTCAATACATCCTGGAACGGGGAAGATGTACAAGGATCTTAAGAAACATTTTTGGTGGCCGGGTATGAAAGCCGATGTTGCTAAATACGTAGGAGAATGTTTGACGTGTTATAAGGTTAAAGCTGAGCATCAGAAACCATCAGGTCTACTTCAACACCCTGAAATCCCGGAATGGAAATGGGAAAACATTACCATGGATTTCATCACTAAATTGCCAAGGACTGCAAGTGGTTTTGATACTATTTGGGTAAAAGTTGATCGTCTCACCAAATCAGCACACTTCCTGCCAATAAGAGAAGATGACAAGATGGAGAAGTTAGCACGACTGTATTTGAAGAAAGTTGTCTCCAGACATGGAATACCAATCTCTATTATCTTTGATAGGGATGGCAGATTTATTTCAAGATTCTGGCAGACATTACAGCAAGCATTAGGAACTCGTCTAGACATGAGTACTGCCTATCATCCACAAACTGATGGGCAGAGCGAAAGGATGATACAAACGCTTGAAGACATGCTACGAGCATGTGTTATTGATTTCCGAAACAGTTGGGATCGACATCTACCGTTAGCAGAATTTTCCTACAACAACAGCTAACATTCAAGCATTGAGATGGCGCCGTTTGAAGCACTTTATGGTAGAAAGTGCAGGTCTCCGATTTGTTGGAGTGAAGTGGGGGATAGACAGATTACGGCTCCAGAGATTATACAAGAAACTATCAAGAAGATCATCCAAATTCAACAACGGTTGAAAACCGCCCAAAGTCGACAAAAGAGCTACGCTGACATTAAAAGAAAAGATATAGAATTTGAAATTGGAGAGATGGTCATGCTTAAAGTTGCACCTTGGAAAGGTGTTGTTCGATTTGGTAAACGAGGGAAATTAAATCCAAGGTATATTGGACCATTCAAGATTATTGATCGTGTCGGACCAGTAGCTTACCGACTTGAGTTACCTCAACAACTCACGGCTGTACATAACACTTTCCACGTCTCGAATTTGAAGAAATGTTTTGCTAAAGAAGATCTCACTATTCCGTTAGATGAAATCCAAATCAACGAAAAACTACAATTCATCGAAGAACCCATCGAAATAATGGATCGTGAGGTTAAAAGACTTAAGCAAAACAAGATACCAATTGTTAAGGTTCAATGGAATGCTCGTAGAGGACTCGAGTTCACCTGGGAGCGTGAAGATCATATGAAGAAGAAATACCCGCATCTATTTCCTGAAGATTCGTCAACACCTTCAACAGCTTAAAATTTCGGGACGAAATTTATTTAACGTGTAGGTACTGTAGTGACCCGAACTTTGCCATGTTTATATATATTAATTGAGATTGATATTTACATGATTAAATGTTTCCAACATGTTAAGAAATCAAACTTTTTAAGACTTGATTAATTGAAATATGTTTCTTATAGACAATTGACCACCCAAGTTGACCGGTGGTTCACGAACGTTAAAACTTGTAAAAACTATATGATGACATATATATGGATATATATATAGTTAACATGATACTATGATAAGTAAACATATCATTAATTATATTAACAATGAACTACATATGTAAAAACAAGACTACTAACTTAATGATTTTTAAACGAGACATATATGTAACGATTATCGTTGTAAAGACATTTAATGTATATATATCATATTAAGAGATATTCATACATGATAATATCATGATAATATAATAATTTAAAATCTCATTTGATATTATAAACATTGGGTTAACAACATTTAACAAGATCGTTAACCTAAAGGTTTCAAAACAACACTTACATGTAACGACTAACGATGACTTAACGACTCAGTTAAAATGTATATACATGTAGTGTTTTAATATGTATTTATACACTTTTGAAAGACTTCAATACACTTATCAAAATACTTCTACTTAACAAAAATGCTTACAATTACATCCTCGTTCAGTTTCATCAACAATTCTACTCGTATGCACCCGTATTCGTACTCGTACAATACACAGCTTTTAGATGTATGTACTATTGGTATATACACTCCAATGATCAGCTCTTAGTAGCCCATGTGAGTCACCTAACACATGTGGGAACCATCATTTGACAACTAGCATGAAATATCTCATAAAATTACAAAAATATGAGTAATCATTCATGACTTATTTACATGAAAACAAAATTACATATCCTTTATATCTAATCCATACACCAATGACCAAAAACACCTACAAACACTTTCATTCTTCAATTTTCTTCATCTAATTGATCTCTCTCAAGTTCTATCTTCAAGTTCTAAGTGTTCTTCATAAATTCTACAAGTTCTAGTTACATAAAATCAAGAATACTTTCAAGTTTGCTAGCTCACTTCCAATCTTGTAAGGTGATCATCCAACCTCAAGAAATCTTTGTTTCTTACAGTAGGTTATCATTCTAATACAAGGTAATAATCATATTCAAACTTTGGTTCAATTTCTATAACTATAACAATCTTATTTCAAGTGATGATCTTACTTGAACTTGTTTTCGTGTCATGATTCTGCTTTAAGAACTTTTAGCCATCCAAGGATCCGTTGAAGCTAGATCCATTTTTCTCTTTTCCAGTAGGTTTATCCAAGGAATCTAAGGTAGTAATGATGTTCATAACATCATTCGATTCATACATATAAAGCTATCTTATTCGAAGGTTTAAACTTGTAATCACTAGAACATAGTTTAGTTAATTCTAAACTTGTTCGCAAACAAAAGTTAATCCTTCTAACTTGACTTTTAAAATCAACTAAACACATGTTCTATATCTATATGATATGCTAACTTAATGATTTAAAACCTGGAAACACGAAAAACACCGTAAAACCGGATTTACGCCGTCGTAGTAACACCGCGGGCTGTTTTGGGTTAGTTAATTAAAAACTATGATAAACTTTGATTTAAAAGTTGTTATTTTGGCAAAATGATTTTTATTATGAACATGAAACTATATCCAAAAATCATGGTTAAACTCAAAGTGGAAGTATGTTTTCTAAAATGGTCATCTAGACGTCGTTCTTTCGACTGAAATGACTACCTTTACAAAAATGACTTGTAACTTATTTTTCCGACTATAAACCTATACATTTTCTGTATATATTCATAAAATAGAGTTCAATATTAAACCATAGCAATTTGATTCACTCAAAACGGATTTAAAATGAAGAAGTTATGGGTAAAACAAGATTGGATAATTTTTCTCATTTTAGCTACGTGAAAATTGGTAACAAATCTATTCCAACCATAACTTAATCAACTTGTATTGTATATTATGTAATCTTGAGATACCATAGACACGTATACAATGTTTCGACCTATCATGTCGACACATCTATATATATTTCGGAACAACCATAGACACTCTATATGTGAATGTTGGAGTTAGCTATACAGGGTTGAGGTTGATTCCAAAATATACATAGTTTGAGTTGTGATCAATACTGAGATATGTATACACTGGGTCGTGGATTGATTCAAGATAATATATATCGATTTATTTATGTACATCTAACTGTGGACAACTAGTTGTAGGTTACTAACGAGGACAGCTGACTTAATAAACTTAAAACATCAAAATGTATTAAAAGTGTTGTAAATATATTTTGAACATACTTTGATATATATGTACATATTTGTTATAGGTTCGTGAATCGACCAGTGGCCAAGTCTTACTTCCCGACGAAGTAAAAATCTGTGAAAGTGAGTTATAGTCCCACTTTTAAAATCTAATATTTTTGGGATGAGAATACATGCAGGTTTTATAAATGATTTACAAAATAGACACAAGTACGTGAAACTACATTCTATGGTTGAATTATCGAAATCGAATATGCCCCTTTTTATTAAGTCTGGTAATCTAAGAATTAGGGAACAGACACCCTAATTGACGCGAATCCTAAAGATAGATCTATTGGGTCTAACAAACCCCATCCAAAGTACCGGATGCTTTAGCACTTCGAAATTTATATCATATCCGAAGGGTGTCCCGGAATGATGGGGATATTCTTATATATGCATCTTGTTAACTTCGGTTACCAGGTGTTCACCATATGAATGATTTTTATCTCTATGTATGGGATGTGTATTGAAATATGAAATCTTGTGGTCTATTGTTACGATTTGATATATATAGGTTAAACCTATAACTCACCAACATTTTTGTTGACGTTTAAAGCATGTTTATTCTCAGGTGAATATTAAGAGCTTCTGCTGTTGCATACTAAAATAAGGACAAGATTTGGAGTCCATGTTTGTATGATATTGTGTAAAAACTGCATTCAAGAAACTGATTTCGATGTAACATATTTGTATTGTAAACCATTATGTAATGGTCGTGTGTAAACATGATATTTTAGATTATCATTATTTGATAATCTACGTAAAGGTTTTTAAACCTTTATTTATGAAATAAAGGTTATGGTTTGTTTTAAAAATGAATGCAGTCTTTGAAAAACGTCTCATATAGAGGTCAAAACCTCGCAACGAAATCAATTAATATGGAACATTTTTAATCAATAAGAACGGGACATTTCAGTTGGTATCCGAGCATTGGTCTTAGAGAACCAGAATTTTGCATTAGTGTGTCTTATCGAGTTTGTTAGGATGCATTAGTGAGTCTGGACTTCGACCGTGTTTACTTGAAAAATGATTGCTTAACAAATTTTGTTGGAAACTATATATTATTAACATGTGAATATTATGTGATATATTAATCTCTTAACGTGTTTGATATTATGTGATAGATGTCTACCTCTAGTGTTGGGATTTAACAAGTTTCATAATACTTAAAACCTTTTAAGAATCATTCAAAGCGGAAGCATGTAAAATTACCAATTGAAACTTGTATATCTTTAACCATATAAAAGTTAAATCCCAAGAAAAGGATCAAGTTGAGAAATAAGCTTACAAACTACAAGCAAGAATAAGATGTTATACCTATTCCAAGCTAGTTGAAAGTGATGAAGATGATGATGTTGAATGGAGCTTCAAATGGATGAAACCTCAAGAGATTATACCCCAAACTTGTAACCAACACCTTTTACTTTGGTTAGGATTTGTTAACACTTGAATCTAGCTTCCAAAAACCAAATTATCAACCCTTTCTTGCCCCTAAACCCCACGGTTTTACAGCTGCTGTATGGGAGAGTTTTTGCAGAATTTTGAAGTGTTAATTGCATGTGTTGGTTCCTACAAGAGTCAAGATGCTTACATATGGAATTGAGAAAGTATGGGTGAAAGATTCCAAGCCTAAAGCATGTGTATCTCATTCCCTATGCCACTTCTCTTTCAAGTATTATTAAATAAGTTTTATAAAAGTAATTAGATTTTATAAAACTCTCCATAATACTTCCATATGTATATATTTGTTATGTACATTTATTTTATAAAACCAAAACTTTATAAAATGTAACATAACAAAATAAATTATTTAACCTATAAATAATTTAAACTCTTGTTATATATAAATTAATCCATAATTTATATATATATATACACATCAAGTAATATTTCAGAAAACCATTTTTCTTGAAGTTCAAGTGTCGCGTATTTGATCAATGAACCAATCGTTAAAATCAAAGACGAATAAGGTGTCGGTAAGTTTGTTATTGGGTATGACCCGACTTGGATCATAATATATTAGCCACATTAATTAAATATGTCTCTCGGGCATACGAAATACCTTCAATCTCCCACTTGCACGAGAAACATAAGAAATTAATGCAAGTGATGGATACAGCCTAACACACCGTCCATCACCCCTAATATGTTATGACTTTGTGCCATTCAATAACATCATCCCTTTTGAGTTCCCATCTCGAATATGATTAGGTGAATCTTTCATTATTTCCTTTTGTCCTAGATGTCATGTTAAATCCAAGAGATACAGAGTGATCACTCTCTTATAGATTTAACTTTTCAGGCCTTAGACATCTGACTCTCAACGAATAAGAGGGACAAATTCCATCTTGACTACATACGTCCTAGATATACACTTTGTAATATACCTGAGTTCTTCCTTATGTACTACCATGTTTCAGAATAGCGAAGGAAAGAATCAAGGCACAGTACTTGGTGAATATCCGAACCCAATATGTATCTCAGGTCAGAGGATACAATGATATTCGCCTTTACTCAAGATTACATGTGATCAACCACAAAGGCTCTATACAGTAATTCTTGAGAGCGGGTCTTCCAATATTTGTTTCCCACAAATATCTATGAACCTTGGTTGCAACCTTGCCCCACATTCAACCTATGAATGTATACCAATCCGAGTTCATAATAGTCTAAACCTCACACTTGTTCCCACAAATGTGATCAACTACGGAATTTAGAATAATAGTTTATTCATGGATAAAATATGCAAAATTGGAACATGACTCATAAATAAATTAATACCATAATTATATTAATGAGTTTGAACTAATTCGTTCCGTTACAATACATAAAATAGATCAATTCCAATCACTAGAATATCGAAGCCCTAATGCACAAACATGTCCCTCATGTTTTGGCCCATGTAAAAGCTTCGTGAGTGGATCCGCAACATTATGATCTGTATGAACTTTGCGAATACATATCTTTCCTTTTTCAACTTCATCCCTTATGTAGTTGAATCTCCGCTCAATGTGACGAGTCTTTTGATGGGCACGAGGTTCCTTGATTTGAGCAATCGCACCCTCGTTGTCACAAAAGATCTCAAGAGGGTCCTGAATGGAAGGGACCACTCCTAAGTCGTCGATGAATTTCTTCATCCATGCAGCTTCCTGAGCTGCCAGTGAGGCGGCAATGTACTCCGACTCTGTAGTGGATAACGCAACAACCTCCTGTTTCGAACTCTTCCAAGAGACCGCACCACCATTTAGCATGAAGACATAACCGGATTGTGATCGAGAGTCATCTCGATCAGTTTGAAAACTCGCGTCCACGTAACCTTTTACAGCGAGTTCCTCCTCACCAGACCCATATATTAGAAACATATCCTTAGTCCTCCTAAGGTATTTTAATATGCTTTTAACAGCAATCCAATGACTATTTCCTGGGTTATTCTGGTATCTACTTGTCAAGCTTAGAGCGCATGACACATCCGGTCTAGTACATATCATTGCATACATGATAGACCCAATAGCAGACGCGTATGGGACTTTCTTCATTCTCTCTTGTTCATCTTCCGTGGCAGGACACTGAGATGAACTGAGAACGGTTCCTTTTTGAATAGGTACCAAACCTCTCTTAGAGTTTTCCATCTTGAACCTTTTCAAGATTTTATCAATGTATGTACTTTGACTTAAACCTATCAATCTCTTGGATCTATTCCTATAGATCCCTATCCCCAATATGTATTGTGCATCTCCAAGATCCTTAATGGAGAAGCAACTCTTTAGCCAAGTTTTGACTCCTTGCATTGTGGTAATATCATTCCCAAATAATAATATATCATCCACATATAGTACAAGGAACATGATAGTGCTCCCACTAGCTTTCTTATATACACAAGCTTCATCACCATTTTTAATGAAGCCAAATTTCTCGGCTTCCTCATTAAAACGATGATTCCACATTCTAGATGCTTGTTTCAATCCGTAGATTGACTTCTTTAACTTGCATACACTTTTAGGATATTTTGGATCAACAAAACCTTCAGGCTGGACCATATAGACATCTTCCATAAGATATCCATTTAGGAAAGCGGTTTTGACATCCATTTGCCATATTTCATAGTCGTAGTGAGCAGCAATGGCAAATAATATCCTAATAGACTTTAGCATTGCCACAGGCGAGAAAGTTTCATCATAATCAACCCCTTGAGTTTGAGTGAAACCTTTTGCAACAAGTCTAGCTTTATATGTATCCAAGTTTCCATGTATGTCGGTTTTCTTCTTGAAAAGCCATTTGCAATCAACTAGCTTGGAGCTAGGAGGTTGCACAACAAGTTCCCAAACTTGGTTTTCATACATGGATTGCATCTCGGCGTTCATGGCTTCCTGCCATTTATCTTTATCGATCCTTGATAAAGCATCTTCGTAGTTTGTCGGTTCATCCAAATCAACCGTATAGCAACCATCTATGAGAAACCCATATCTCTCAGGAGGATTGCTAATCCTACCAGATCTACGAATGCCTTGTGTATTTTGATCATTCATTTGATCACTATCAACATTTTCATGTTGAGTGCTAGTGTCAACCAATTGTGTATCATCTACTTGATCTTGAACCTCTTCAAGATCTATCTTCCTTTCACTATTTCCTTCTATTAGGAACTTAGTTTCAAGGAATTCCGCCTTTCGAGCAACAAATACATTCTGCTCGGATGGATCATAGAAATAGTATCCCATATCATCCTTGGGATATCCTATGAAGATACACTTCGTGGATCGAGCATTCAACTTATTAGGGACGTAACGCTTAGGATAAGCTTCACATCCCCATACCTTTAAGTATGATAGAGAAGGAGGTTTTCCAAACCACATCTCATGAGGAGTTCGTTCCACTTTCTTGGTTGGGGCCATATTTAAAATACGAGCCGCGGAGCTTAGACAATAACCCCAAAATGACAGAGGTAACGAGCTTCTTGCCATCATAGATCGAACCATATCCATTAGGGTTCGGTTTCTCCTTTCAGAAACTCCATTAAGTTGGGGTGTTCCGGGTGGAGTAAGTTGTGAGATAATCCCACAACTCCTAAGATGATCTTGGAAGGCATCGCTTAGGTATTCACCTCCTCTATCGGTACGTAGTACCTTAATTGTCTTATTGAGTTGATTTTGTACTTCGTTTTGATATTCTTTGAATGCTTCAAACATTTCGTCCTTGTGTCTTAATAAGTAGACATATCCGAAACGACTAAAGTCATCAATGAAAGTAACAAAATATCTTTCACCTTTCCTAGTCATGGGTTTAAAGGGTCCACATACATCCGAATGTATTAATCCCAATAAATCTTTAGCCCTTTCATAGGTCCCTTTGAAAGGTGCTTTAGTCATCTTGCCTTGTAAACAAGATTCACATACTTCAAACGAATCCATTTCATTTGATTTCAAAAGTCCATTCTTTTGAAGTGTATGTATTCGGTTCTTGTTTATGTGACCAAGGCGACAATGCCATAAGTAGGAATCACTCAAATCCCTTTTGAGTTTCTTGGTGCTTGTATGGTACATTGAGCTACTAGATGATGTGTCATCATGAACCAATTCATAAATTCCATTTGAAGGCGAAGCCTTGAAATAGAATACATTATCTTTAGAAACATGAATATCATCATCAATAAAATTAACAACGTAACCACATTGTTTTAAGCGAGAAATAGAAATAATGTTTCTACACAAATCCGGAGCATACAAAACATTTTCTAAAATAAGTTCCAATCCGCTTGGAAGCTTCAAAATAAAATCTCCTTGAGCTTTAACATGCACCTTTGCACCATTGCCCATATAGAGACTTGATGTTCCCGCCTTATGATCACTTCTTTTGAACCCCTGCAAAGAATTGCAAATATGAGTTCCACATCCAGTGTCTAATACCCATGTATTAGAAGAAGTAATACTTAGCTCTATATATACCATATATATATTACCTGAGGTTTGCCCTGCATTCCTCTTGTCCTTCAACTCCTTAAGGTAGACCGGACAGTTTCGTTTCCAATGACCCATCTCACCGCAACCGAAACATGGGTCTTCCTTGGGGTTTGCCTTCTCGGTGATCTTTTGCTTCTTGGCCTTGTTGATGGTTGGGGTAACCATCTTCCCCTTCCCTTTGCCTTGATAGGCGGGTCCTTTTCTCTTAGCCACCTTTGGCTTAGAGGTGTTACCCTTGGACCCACCTTGATCGATTGCTAACACGGGTAAAGCCCTTTTACCCATGCTAGTTTCCGCCGTTCTAAGCATACCGTGAAGCTCACCTATGCTCTTATCCATCCCATTCATATTGTAATTAATTACAAATTGATCAAACCTTTTTGATAGGGAATTAAGGATAAGATCGGTGGCTAACTCATTTGATATGTTTAGGTTAAGACGGTTAGCACGATCAATAAGGCTCTTCATTTTGAGGACATAAGAGGAGACGGATTGGGTGTCATCCATACGACATGCATGTAGCGCTCGAACCGTTTCGAAGCGCTCGACACGTGCTTGTTGAAGGAACATCTCCTTCAATTGCGTAATCATGTCATATGCACTATGATGTTCGAAATCCTTTTGGAGTTCGGGTATCATAGTCCCAAGCATTAGACAAGCGACTTGCACCGAATCGGCGCAATACTTGTCATAATAAGCCATGCCCTCTATATCTTCCTCATCCGGTTGGTCGGGAGTAGGGTCCTCCAACACATACGCTTTGTCCTCAAGTTTGAGGACAATCCTAAGATTACGGAACCAATCCATAAAGTTCGTATGGTTGAGTTTGTCTTTCTCGATGAGAGACCTTAATGATAGGTTGTTTAGGTTAAGTGGTGCATTTTGCATGTTGTTGTTATTTGCGGCCATCTACAAAATTAACAAAGTTCGTTTAAGTATCGATTTTTAATTTAACATTCAATACCCTTTTAAATTTTAATTGACTTATTAAATATTAGAATCCAACGGTAAATCAAATTTCGGTTAGGTGACCTTTATCCCGTTATTTGATTTAGCTAGGTAGTCATTATATGACAATTGCAATCCTTTTGCAACTTCTAAGTTATGGGATCATGCAATCCTTTTGTATGGCATATTTATCCCATCAACGCCTATTTGTTCTTCATGCTTCGGTGACCCTAAGTTCATGATTCCCAAATCAAGTCGTCCTACTTGTATAGACTTGTAGACTTAACATACAAGTGGTTAGGTGACCTTTATCCCACATGTATGCGAAGTGTACCTTATTCATATTAGTTCGCTCATGACGGTTAGGTGACCTTTATCCCATCAAGAGTTTCCTAATACGTCTAAGTGTTTCCACAAAAGGATGGCGTTTAACTTGTTTGCCTTGTTAATAAGGGATTTTAAGTTTTCATAAATTCTAGTTTAAGAAAACATTTGTCATACACCAACATGCATTTGGTGTATAGTTCATTATGAAAAGCCAATTTCATGTCTATAAACCATTTTATATATATGATCCTAATCATGATCTTAATAACCGTTTATTAATGTCCTTTTAGCCATTTTTAATTTAACCATTTAAATTGACGTTTTGCATGTCGTTAATAATGTCAATTTTAACCAATTTAAATTGCCATTTTAGATTGTTGTTAACTTGTGTGATTAACTTGTAGCATACAAACATACAATCCACATAATCATACAAAACAACCACGCATGCAAAATCATATGTTCACAATCAAGCCATTTTTGGTAGACATTTGTTTAGCCGAAAACAAATGCCACCGGTTAAGGGTAATTACACAAAGTAGGAGATTTCAAATCTCCCACTTAACCTTGCATCCAAATGCTTCTTCATGTGTTCTTCAAGTCTTCATCATTCTTCATCATTTTACAAAATATATCCTAATACATTTTGTCTAAAAAATGAAATTACAACCTAATCTATTTTACATACCAAATATAAAATAAATTACATAACCAAATGAATTATTACATGCCAAATGAATAAATATTATTACAAACCAATTGAATAAATATCAATCAACCATGCATGCAACCAAACACAAGGTCAAGGCTTAGATTGTGAACATCATCAACATAAGTGATAGGCAATACAGAATCACAAGTGATTGGAAACACAGAATCACAAGTGATCTGCAATACAGAATCACAAGTGATTGGCAATACAGAATCACAAGTGATCGGCAACACAGAATCACAAGTGATCTGCAACACAGAATCACAAGTGATTGGCAATACAGAATCACAAGTGATTTGCAGTACAGAATGCAGAATCACAAGTGATTTTGGCCAAAATGACAACCACCCAAAACCGAAAATTTTACATTCTACTTCATGCATGTTCATAGAATGCAAAATTATAGTGGGTTTAATAACCATCTCGAAGCATATTTCAACAACTTCGGCTCTAGATACCATTGTTGTGATTTAACAAGTTTCATAATACTTAAAACCTTTTAAGAATCATTCAAAGCGGAAGCATGTAAAATTACCAATTGAAACTTGTATATCTTTAACCATATAAAAGTTAAATCCCAAGAAAAGGATCAAGTTGAGAAATAAGCTTACAAACTACAAGCAAGAATAAGATGTTATACCTATTCCAAGCTAGTTGAAAGTGATGAAGATGATGATGTTGAATGGAGCTTCAAATGGATGAAACCTCAAGAGATTATACCCCAAACTTGTAACCAACACCTTGTACTTTGGTTAGGATTTGTTAACACATGAATCTAGCTTCCAAAAACCAAATTATCAACCCTTTCTTGCCCCTAAACCCCACGGTTTTACAGCTGCTGTATGGGAGAGTTTTTGCAGAATTTTGAAGTGTTAATTGCATGTGTTGGTTCCTACAAGAGTCAAGATGCTTACATATGGAATTGAGAAAGTATGGGTGAAAGATTCCAAGCCTAAAGCATGTGTATCTCATTCCCTATGCCACTTCTCTTTCAAGTATTATTAAATAAGTTTTATAAAAGTAATTAGATTTTATAAAACTCTCCATAATACTTCCATATGTATATATTTGTTATGTACATTTATTTTATAAAACCAAAACTTTATAAAATGTAACATAACAAAATAAATTATTTAACCTATAAATAATTTAAACTCTTGTTATATATAAATTAATCCATAATTTATATATATATATACACATCAAGTAATATTTCAGAAAACCATTTTTCTTGAAGTTCAAGTGTCGCGTATTTGATCAATGAACCAATCGTTAAAATCAAAGACGAATAAGGTGTCGATAAGTTTGTTATTGGGTATGACCCGACTTGGATCATAATATATTAGCCACATTAATTAAATATGTCTCTCGGGCATACGAAATACCTTCATCTAGAACAAGTCCCATTGACTCACCTAATAATAATGAAGAGTCAAATGTATATTGGAATGATTCATGGACTGATTCACAAGTTTCCGAAGAGGAACCGGAAGAAGAGTCGGAACCGGAAGAAGAATCGGAACCGGAAGAAGAATCGGAACCGGATGAAGAAATAGAACCGGTGGGGGAAATAATAAAACGGTTAAGTAAAATAAAATCCTCAACCAACCGACCAAGGTTAATTATGGTCAATGGTGTTTCCGCCAAGGAAGCAAAATATTGGGAGGATTACCAATTCTCCGATGAATCGGATTCCGACGAGAATTCCGATGATGTTATAGAAATTACCCCAACTGAATTTAAAAAGGTAAAAGAAAATAATAAGGGAAAGGGCATAAAAATATAGAAATCTAATTCCAACCCCGATGAACTTTATATGTATCGTCAACCCCCGAAGTCCTTAAGTTGTAACAATGACCCGGGAACCTCTAAACCACCAGGTTTTTCTAAACCAATGTGGAAAATGACGGCTCGTATTAGGGGAACATCATATATCCCTAGAAACTTGGAAAAACGAACCAAAACCGAAGAAGAAGAAACAAGCGAGTCGGAATAATATAGTTGTATTCGTGTGGTGTAATATATGTAATATAGTGTGCTTATGCTTTATGATATATGTAAAAATTGCTTGTATTAATAAGTATTTTTTTTATGAATCTAACTCTTGTCTATTTTATAGTATAAAAACATAAAATCGATAGACAACCCAATATTTTAAGAGACCTACCCGGAGACATGATTGATGAAATCTTGTCTAGAGTCGGTCAGAATTCTTCGGCACAACTATTTAAGGCGAGATCAGTTTGTAAGACATTCGAAGAACGTTCCAAGAATGCCTTGGTTTATAAAAGTCTTTCGTTCAAAAGATGGAGGATATCACATTGGGAAATCCATAAGTTACGATGTATTTACTTTGACGCATATATTGCGGGGAACCCAAATGCTATTTTACGCAATGGGTTAAGAAATTATTTTGACTGAATATATCCGAATACTGGACTTCGTGATTTAGAAAAAGAAGCTAACATGCAACATAAAGAAGCATGTTATGCTTACGGATTAGTAATGTTCGCTTCTCACCAAAGTGAGAACAAGAACATCGGGCTACAACTATTAAACAAAACGTTCCCACAAGTGACGGAGTCGGTAATTGGGGTAAGAAATGAGGTTTTTAGATTGTTACGGGACT
Organism: Rutidosis leptorrhynchoides; assembly: GCF_046630445.1. NCBI lineage: Eukaryota > Viridiplantae > Streptophyta > Magnoliopsida > Asterales > Asteraceae > Rutidosis > Rutidosis leptorrhynchoides. Next base: position 193,319,839 of record NC_092343.1, read on the forward strand.
GTTGGACATTACGTAACCCTCGTCCCTTTGACGACGTTACAACACGCTGTCTTATCAACGGCCATAACGGTTATGTTCCACAAGACCAAGGATGGGAAGTAGTCCTAGTAAAACCAGAATGCATGACTTGTTTCTGGATGTATGAATTACGTGTCTTTATTGCCTTTGCTGAACGACTTGTGTACTAGCTAGAATTATCTTCACAACCATCTTGTATCAAATTTATTGTGTGCTATATTTCATGCTATATGTAAAATAAACGGTATTGTAAGTTTGTAAAATATTGCGTAAAAGTTTGAACGCGAAATATTATTATAATCAGTTTTTCATATAGAATTGTAGCAGTTGAATTGTATATTAGCTACTAAGTATGAACTTAACGGGTAGGTACTACCCGAATTTAAACTTATAAAACGCTAATATGAAGAAAAAGCTTTTATAAATGAGTTCATATTATGCTACGAAATACTATTAACTACTCTTAATATTCTGTATGATTAACTTGTTCCATTTGACTATTTTGAAGGAAATGGCACCGACTACTCGACACACCGTGAATATGAATGAAGAGGAATTCCGTACTTTTCTAGCTTCAAACATAGCCGCAGTACAGGTTGCGCTACATACCAACAATAACCTTGGATCTAGCAGTACAGGAAATCATGTAGGATGCACCTACAAAGAATTCACTGCCTGCAAACCTTTGGAATTTGATGGAACCGAAGGACCGATCGGATTGAAATGGTGGACCGAGAAGGTCGAATCGGTGTTTTCCATAAGTAAGTGTACTGAAGAGGACAAAGTGAAGTACGCTACGCATACCTTCACAGGTTCTGCGTTAACATGGTGGAATACCTATCTAGAGCAAGTGGGACAAGACGATGCGTACGCACTACCGTGGTCAGCATTCAAGCACTTGATGAACGAGAAGTACCGTCCCAGAACCGAGGTCAATAAGCTCAAGACACAACTTAGAGGGTTACGAACCCAAGGATTTGATATTACCACGTACGAAAGACGATTCATAGAATTGTGTCTATTGTGTCTGGGAGCGTTCGAAGATGAGGAAGAGAAGATCAACGCGTTTGTGAAAGGATTACCGAAAAGAATCCAAGAAGATATAAGTTCACACGAGCCCGCCTCCATACAACAGGCATGTAGAATGGCTCACAAACTAGTGAACCAGATTGAAGAAAGAATTAAAGAACAGACTGCTGAAGAGGCCAATGTGAAGCAAGTCAAAAGAATGTGGGAGGAAAACGGTGATAAGAATCACCAATACAACAACAACAGCAATTACAACAATAATCGCAACAATTATCCCAACAATCGCAACATCAATCGCAACTACAACAAACGTCCATCAACAACAACAACAACAGCAACTACAACAATCATCCCAATAACAATAATAACCGCAACAATAACAACAATCAGAAGCAGCTATGCCAAAGGTGTGAAAAGTATCACTCGGGGTTCTGCACCAAATTTTGCAACAAGTGTAAAAGAAACAGTCATAGCGCGGTGAAGTGTGAGGTCTACGGACCAGGGGTTAATAGAACGAAAGGAACAAATGGTGTCGGAATGAGTAATGGCGGAGCAAGTAGTGTCGGAGCAAGTTATGCCAATGTAGTTTGTTATAAATGTGGAAAACCGGGCCACATTATTAGAAATTGCCCGAACCAGGAGAACACGAATGGACAAGGCCGCGGAAGAGTTTTCAATATTAATGCGGCAGAGGCACAGGAAGACCTGGAGCTTGTTACAGGTACGTTTCTTATTGACCATAAATCTGCTTACGTTTTATTTGATTCGGGTGCGGATAGAAGCTATATGAGTAGAGATTTTTGTGCTAAATTAAGTTGTCCATTGACGCCGTTGGATAGTAAATTTTTACTCGAATTAGCAAACGGTAAATTGATTTCAGCAGATAATATATGTCGGAATCGAGAAATTAAACTGGTTAGCGAAACATTTAAGATTGACTTGATACCAGTAGAGTTAGGGAGTTTTGATGTGATAATCGGTATGGACTGGTTGAAAGAAGTGAAAGCAGAGATCGTTTGTTACAAAAATGCAATTCGCATTATACGAGAAAAAGGAAAACCCTTAATGGTGTACGGAGAAAAGGGCAACACGAAGCTACATCTTATTAGTAATTTGAAGGCACAAAAACTAATAAGAAAAGGTTGCTATGCTGTTCTAGCACACGTCGAGAAAGTACAAGCTGAAGAAAAGAGCATCAATGATGTTCCCGTCGCAAAAGAATTTCCCGATGTATTTCCGAAAGAATTACCGGGACTACCTCCACATCGATCTGTTGAATTTCAAACAGATCTTGTACCAGGAGCTGCACCAATAGCTCGTGCTCCTTATAGACTCGCACCCAGCGAGATGAAAGAACTGTAAAGCCAATTACAAGAACTTTTAGAGCGTGGTTTCATTCGACCAAGCACATCACCGTGGGGAGCTCCTGTTTTGTTTGTCAAGAAGAAAGATGGTACATTCAGGTTGTGTATTGACTACAGAGAGTTGAACAAACTTACCATCAAAAACCGTTATCCACTGCCGAGAATTGACGACTTGTTTGATCAACTACAAGGCTAGTCAGTTTATTCAAAGATTGATTTACGTTCTGGATATCATCAAATGCGAGTAAAGGAGGATGATATTCCGAAAACTGCTTTTAGGACGCGTTATGGTCATTACGAGTTTATGGTTATGCCATTTGGGTTGACTAACACACCAGCTGTGTTCATGGACCTCATGAACCGAGTGTGTGGGCCATATCTTGACAAGTTTGTCATTGTTTTCATCGATGACATACTTATTTACTCAAAGAATGATTAAGAGCACGAAGAACATTTGAGAAAGGTGTTAGAAGTATTGAGGAAAGAAAAACTGTACGCTAAGTTTTCAAAGTGTGCATTTTGGTTGGAAGAAGTTCAATTCCTTGGTCACATAGTGAACAAAGAAGGTATCCAGGTGGACCCGGCAAAGATCGAAACTGTTGAAAAGTGGGAAACCCCAAAAACTCCGAAGCATATACGCCAATATTTAGGATTGGTTGGTTACTACAGAAGATTCATCCAAGATTTCTCCAAAATAGCAAAACCCTTGACTGCATTAACACATAAAGGGAAGAAATTTGAATGGAAGGATGAACAAGAGAAAGCGTTTCAATTATTAAAGAAAAAGCTAACTACGGCACCTATATTGTCATTGCCTGAAGGGAATGATTATTTTGTGATTTATTACGACGCATCAAAGCAAGGTCTCGGTTGTGTATTAATGCAACGGACGAAGGTGATTGCTTATGCGTCTAGACAATTGAAGATTCACGAGAAAAATTATACGATGCATGATTTGGAATTAGGCGCGGTTGTTTTTGCATTAAAGACTTGGAGGCACTACTTATATGGGGTCAAAAGTATTATATTTACCGACCACAAAAGTCTTCAACACATATTTAATCAGAAACAACTGAATATGAGGCAGCGTAGGTGGATTGAATTGTTGAATGATTACGACTTTGAAATTCGTTACCACCCGGGGAAGGCAAATGTGGTAGCCGATGCCTTGAGCAGAAAGGACAGAGAACCCATTCAAGTAAAATCTATGAATATAATGATTCACACTAACCTTACTACTCAAATAAAGGAGGCGCAACAAGGAGTTAAAAAGAGGGAAATTTAAAGGATGAAATACCCAAAGGATCGGAGAAGCATCTTAATATTCGGGAAGACGGATCCCGGTATAGGGCTGAAAGAATTTGTGTACCAAAATTTGGAGATATGAGAGAAATGGTACTTAGAGAAGCTCATAAAACCAGATACTCAATACATCCTGGAACGGGGAAGATGTACAAGGATCTTAAGAAACATTTTTGGTGGCCAGGTATGAAAGCCGATATTGCTAAATATGTAGGAGAATGTTTGACGTGTTCTAAGGTCAAAGCTGAACATAAGAAACCATCAGGTCTACTACAACAACCTGAAATCCCGGAATGGAAATGGGAAAACATTACCATGGATTTCATTACTAAATTGCCAAGGACTGCAAGTGGTTATGATACTATTTGGGTAATAGTTGATCGTCTCACCAAGTCAGCACACTTCCTGCCAATAAGAGAAGATGACAAGATGGAGAAGTTAGCATGACTGTATTTGAAGGAAGTCATCTCCAGACATGGAATACCAATCTCTATTATCTCTGATAGGGATGGCAGATTTATTTCAAGATTCTGGCAGACATTACAGCAAGCATTGGGAACTCGTCTAGACATGAGTACTGCCTATCATCCATAAACTGATGGGCAGAGCGAAAGGACGATACAAACGCTTGAAACATGCTACGAGCATGTGTTATTGATTTTGGAAACAGTTGGGATCGACATCTACCGTTAGCAGAAATTTCCTACAACAACAGCTACCATTCAAGCATTGAGATGGTGCCGTTTGAAGCACTTTATGGAAGAAAGTGCAGGTCTCCGATTTGTTGGAGTGAAGTGGGGGATAGACAGATTACGGGTCCGGAGATAATACAAGAAACTACCGAGAAAATCATCCAAATTCAACAACGATTGAAAACCGCCCAGAGTTGACAAAAGAGCTACGCAGACAGTAAAAGAAAAGATATAGAGTTTGAAATTGGAGAAATGGTCATGCTTAAGGTTTCACCTTGGAAAGGCGTTGTTCGATTTGGTAAATGGGGGAAACTAAATCCGTGGTACATTGGACCATTCAAGATTATAGATCGTGTCGGACCAGTAGCTTACCAACTGGAGCTACCTCAACCACTCGCGGCTGTACATAACACTTTCCACGTCTCGAATTTGAAGAAATGTTTTGCTAAAGAAGATCTCACTATTCCGTTGGATGAAATCCAAATCAATGAAAAACTTCAATTCATTGAAGAACCCGTCGAAATAATGGATCGTGAGGTTAAGAGACTTAAGCAAAACAAGATACTGATTATTAAGGTTTGATGGAATGCTCGTAGAGGACCCGAGTTCACCTGGGAGCATGAAGATCAGATGAAGAAGAAATACCCGCATCTATTTCCAGAAGATTCGTCAACACCTTCAACAGCTTAAAATTTCGGGACGAAATTTATTTAACGGGTAGGTACTGTAGTGACCCGAACTTTTCCATGTTTATATATATTAATTGAGGTTGATATTTACATGACTAAATGTTTCAAACGTGTTAAGCAATCAAACTTGTTAATACTTGATTAATTGAAATAGGTTTCATATAGACAATTGACCACCCAAGTTGACCGGTGATTCACGAACGTTAAAACTTGTAAAAACTATATGATGACATATATATGGATACATATATAGTTAACATGATATTATGATAAGTAAACATATCATTAAGTATATTAACAATGAACTACATATGTAAAAACAAGACTACTAACTTAATGATTTTGAAACGAGACATATATGTAACGATTATCGTTGTAACGACATTTAATGTATATATATATCATATTAAGAGATATTCATACATCATAATATCATGATTCATGATAATATAATAATTTAAAATCTCATTTGATATTATAAACATTGGGTTAACAACATTTAACAAGATCGTTAACCTAAAGGTTTCAAAACAACACTTACATGTAACGACTAACGATGACTTAACGACTCAGTTAAAATGTATATACATGTATTGTTTTAATATGTATTTATACACTTTTGAAAGACTTCAATACACTTATCAAAATACTTCTACTTAACAAAAATGCTTACAATTACATCCTCGTTCAGTTTCATCAACAATTCTACTCGTATGCACCCGTATTCGTACTCGTACAATACACAGCTTTTAGATGTATGTACTATTGGTATATACACTCCAATGATCAGATATTAGCAGCCCATGTGAGTCACCTAACACATGTGGGAACCATCATTTGGCAACTAGCATGAAATATCTCATAAAATTACAAAAATATGAGTAATCATTCATGACTTATTTACATGAAAACAAAAATTACATATCCTTTATATCTAATCCATACACCAACGACCAAAAACACCTACAAACACTTTAATTCTTCAATTTTCTTCATCTAATTGATCTATCTCAAGTTCTATCTTCAAGTTCTAAGTGTTCTTCATATATTCCAAAAGTTCTAGTTTCATAAAATCAAGAATACTTCTAAGATTGCAAGTTTACTTCCAAGTTTTCTAAATCCATTCCAAGTAATCATCCAAGATCAAGAAACCTCTATTATTTACAGTAGGTTATATTTATAATACAAGGTAATAATCATATTCAAACTTTAATTCAATTTCTATAACTATAACAATCTTATTTCGAGTGGAAATCTTACTTGAAATTGTTTTCGTGTCATGATTCTGCTTCAAGAACTTTCAAGCCATCCAAGGATCCTTTGAAGCTAGATCCATTTTTCTCATTTCTAGTAGGTTTATCCAAGGAACTTGAGGTAGTAATGATGTTCATAACATCATTCGATTCATACATATAAAGCTATCTTATTCGAAGGTTTAAACTTGTAATCACTAGAACATAGTTTAGTTAATTCTAAACTTGTTCGCAAATAAAAGTTAATCCTTCTAACTTGACTTTTAAAATCAACTAAACACATGTTCTATATCTATATGATATGCTAACTTAATGATTTAAAATCTGGAAACACGAAAAACACCGTAAAACCGGATTTACGCCGTCGTAGTAACACCGCGGGCTGTTTTGGGTTAGTTAATTAAAAACTATGATAAATTTTGATTTAAAAGTTGTTATTCTGAGAAAATAATTTTTATTATGAACATGAAACTATATCCAAAAATTATGGTTAAACTCAAAGTGGAAGTATGTTTTCTAAAATGGTCATCTAGACGTCGTTCTTTCGACTGAAATGACTACCTTTACAAAAACGACTTGTAACTTATTTTCCGACTATACACCTATACTTTTTCTGTTTAGATTCATAAAATAAAGTTCAATATGAAACCATAGCAATTTGATTCACTCAAAATGGATTTAAAATGAAGAAGTTATGGGTAAAACAAGATTAGATAATTTTTCTCATTTTAGCTACGTGAAAATTGGTAACAAATCTATTCCAACCATAACTTAATCAACTTGTATTGTATATTGTGTAATCTTGAGATACCATAGACACGTATACAATGTTTCGACCTATCATGTCGACACTTCTATATATATTTCGGAACAACCATAGACACTCTATATGTGAATGTTGGAGTTAGCTATACAGGGTTGAGGTTGATTCCAAAATATATATAGTTTGAGTTGTGATCAATACTGAGATACGTATACACTGGGTCATGGATTGATTCAAGATAATATTTATCGATTTATTTCTGTACATCTAAATGTGGACAACTAGTTGTAGGTTACTAACGAGGACAGCTGACTTAATAAACTTAAAACATCAAAATATATTAAAAGTGTTGTAAATATATTTTGAACATACTTTGATATATATGTATATATTGTTATAGGTTCGTGAATCAACCAGTGGCCAAGTCTTACTTCCCGACGAAGTAAAAATCTGTGAAAGTGAGTTATAGTCCCACTTTTAAAATCTAATATTTTTGGGATGAGAATACATGCAGGTTTTATAAATGATTTACAAAATAGACACAAGTACGTGAAACTACATTCTATGGTTGAATTATCGAAATCGAATATGCCCCTTTTTATTAAGTCTGGTAATCTAAGAATTAGGGAACAGACACCCTAATTGACGCGAATCCTAAAGATAGATCTATTGGGCCTAACAAACCCCATCCAAAGTACCGGATGCTTTAGTACTTTGATATTTATATCATATCCGAAGGGTGTCCCGGAATGATGGGGATATTCTTATATATGCAACTTGTTAATGTCGGTTACCAGGTGTTCACCATATGAATGATTTTTATCTCTATGTATGGGATGTGTATTGAAATATGAAATCTTGTGGTCTATTGTTACGATTTGATATATATAGGTTAAACCTATAACTCACCAACATTTTTGTTGACGTTTAAAGCATGTTTATTCTCAGGTGAATACTAAGAGCTTCAGCTGTTGCATACTAAAATAAGGACAAGATTTGGAGTCCATGTTTGTATGATATTGTGTAAAAACTGCATTCAAGAAACTGATTTCGATGTAACATATTTGTATTGTAAACCATTATGTAATGGTCGTGTGTAAACAGGATATTTTAGATTATCATTATTTGATAATCTACGTAAAGCTTTTTAAATCTTTATTTATGAAATAAAGGTTATGGTTTGTTTTAAAAATGAATGCAGTCTTTGAAAAACGTCTCATATAGAGGTCAAAACCTCGCAATGAAATCAATTAATATGGAACGTTTTTAATCAATAAGAACAGGACATTTCATATCACATTGGGAAACCCATAAGTTACGATGTGTTTACTTTGACGCATATATTGCGGGGAACCCAAATGCTATTTTACGCAACGGGTTAAGAAATTATTTTGACTCAATGTATCCGAATATAGGACTTCATGATTTAGAAAAAGCGGCTAACATGCAACATAAAGAAGCATGTTATGCTTACGGGTTAGTAATGTTCGCTTCTCACCAAAGTGAGAATAAGAACATCGGGCTACAACTATTAAACAAAATGTTCCCACAAGTGACGGAGTCGGTAATTGGGGTAAGAAATGAGGTTTTTAGGTTATTACGAGACTGTTGGTCATTACGTAACCTTCGTCCTTTTGATGACGTTACAACACGTTGTCATACTATCAGTCACAACGGTTACGTTCCACAAGACCAAGGATGGGAAGTGGTATTAGTAAAACCAGAATGCATGACTTGTTTCTGGACGTATGAATTACGTGTCTTTGTTACCTTTGCTGAACGCCTTATTTATTAACTAGAATTATCTTCGCAACTACTTTGTATCAAAGTTTTATATGCTATATTTCATGCTATATGTAAATTAGCGGTATTGTAAGTTTGCAAGTTATTATATAAAGGTTTGAATATGATATATATATTTTTTTTGTGATTAGTTTTTTATATAGAATTGTAGTAGTTGAAATGGTATGTTAGCTACTAAGTATGAACTTAACGGGTAGGTACTACCCGAATTAAAGAGTATAAAACGCTAATATGAAGAAAGAGCTTTTATAAATAAGTTCATATTACGCTACGAAATACTATTGACTACTCTTGATATTCTATATGATTAACTCGTTTCATTTGACTATTTTGAAGGAAATGGCACCGACTACTCGACACACCTTGAATATGAGTGAAGAGGAATTTCGTGCCTTTCTTGCTTCAAACATTGCCGCAGTACAGGCCGCGCTACATACCAACAATAACCATGGATCTAGCAGTACAGGAAATCGTGTAGGATGCACCTACAAAGAATTCACTGCCTGCAAACCTTTGGAATTTGATGGAACTGAAGGACCGATCGGATTGAAACGGTGGACCAAGAAGGTCGAATCGGTGTTTGCATAAGTAAGTGTACTGAAGAGGACAAAGTGAAGTATGCTACGCATACCTTCACAGGTTCTGCGTTAACATGGTGGAATACCTATCTAGAGCAAGTGGGACAAGATGATGCTTACGCACTACCGTGGTCAGCATTCAAGCACTTGATGAACGAGAAGTACCGTCCCAGAACCGAGGTCAATAAGCTCAAGACAGAGCTTAGAGGGTTACGAACCCAAGGATTTGATATTACCACGTACGAAATACGATTCACAGAATTGTGCCTATTGTGTCCGGGAGCGTTCGAAGATGAGGAAGAGAAGATCGACGCGTTTGTGAAAGGATTACCGGAAAGAATCCAAGAAGATATAAGTTCACACGAGCCTGCCTCCATACAACAGGCATGTAGAATGGCTCACAAACTAGTGAACCAGATTGAAGAAAGAATTAAAGAACAGACTGCTGAAGAGGCCAATGTGAAGCAAGTCAAAAGAAAGTGGGAGGAAAACGGTGATAAGAATCACCAATACAACAACAACAGCAATTACAACAATAATCGCAACAATTATCCCAACAATCGCAACATCAATCGCAACTACAACAAACGGCCCAACAACAACAACAACAACAACAACAACAACAACAACAACAACAACGACGACAACAACAACAACAACAACAACAACAACAACAACAACAACAACAACAACAACAACAACAACAACAACAACAACAACAACAACAACAACAACAACAACAGCAACTACAACAATCATCCCAACAACAATAACAACCGCAACAACAACAACAATCAGAAGCAGCTATGCCAAAGGTGTGAAAAGTATCATTCGGGGTTCTGCACCAAATTTTGCAACAAGTGTAAAAGAAATGGTCATAGCGCGGCGAAGTGTGAGGTCTATGGACCAGGGGTTAACAGAACGAAAGGAACAAATGGTGTCGGAACGAGTAATGGCAGAGCAAGTAGTGTCGGAGCAAGTTATGCCAATGTAGTTTGTTATAAATGTGGAAAACCGGGCCACATTATTAGAAATTGCCCGAACCAGGAGAACACGAATGGACAAGGCCGCGGAAGAGTTTTCAATATTAATGCGGCAGAGGCACAGGAAGACCCGGAGCTTGTTACGGGTACGTTTCTTATTGACAATAAATCTGCTTACGTTTTATTTGATTCGGGTGCGGATAGAAGCTATATGAGTAGAGATTTTTATGCTAAATTAAGTTGTCCATTAACACCGTTGGATAGTAAATTTTTACTCGAATTAGAAAACGGTAAATTAATTTCAGCAGATAATATATGCCGGAATCGAGAAATTTAACTGGGTAGCGAAATATTTAAGATTGATTTGATACCAGTAGAGTTAGGGAGTTTTGATGTAATAGTTGGCATGGATTGGCTGAAGAAGGTGAAAGCAGAGATCGTATGTTATAAAAATGCAATTCGCATTGTACGAGAAGAAGGAGAACCCTTAATGGTGTACGGAGAAAAGGGTAACATGAAGCTACATCTTATTAGTAATTTGAAGGCACAAAAACTAATAAGAAAAGGTTGCTATGCTGTTCTAGCACACGTCGAGAAAGTACAAACTAAAGAAAAGAGCATCAATGATGTTCCCGTCGCAAAAGAATTTCCCGATGTATTTCCGAAAAAATTATCGGGACTACCTCCACATCGATCTGTTGAATTTCAAATAGATCTTGTACCAGGAGCTGCACCAATAGCTCGTGCTCCTTATAGACTCTCACCCAGCGAGATGAAAGAACTGCAAAGTCAACTGCAAGAACTATTAGAACGTGGTTTCATTCGACCAAGCACATCACCATGGGGAGCTCCTGTTTTGTTTGTCAAGAAGAAGGATGGTACATTTAGGTTGTGTATTGACTACAGAGAGTTGAACAAACTTACCATCAAAAACCGTTATCCACTGCCGAGAATTGACGACTTATTTGATCAACTACAAGGCTCGTCGGTTTATTCAAAGATCGATTTATTCAAAGATCGATTTATGACGACTTATTTGGTCATTACGAGTTTATGGTTATGCCGTTTGGATAGACTAACGCACTAGCTGTGTTCATGGACCTTATGAACCGAGTGTGTGGGCCATATCTTGACAAGTTTGTCATTGTTTTCATAGATGACATACTTATTTACTCAAAGAATGATCAAGAGCACGAAGAACATTTGAGAAAAGTGCTAGAAGTATTGAGGAAAGAAAAATTGTACGCTAAGTTTTCAAAGTGTGAATTTTGGTTGGAAGAAGTTCAATTCCTCGGTCACATAGTGAACAAAGAAGGTATCCAGGTAGACCCGGCAAAGATCGAAACCGTTGAAAAGTGGGAAACCCCAAAAACTCCGAAGCTTTTACGTCAATTTTTAGGATTGGCTGGTTACTACAGAAGATTCATCCAAGATTTCTCCAAAATAGCAAAACCCTTGACTGCATTAACACATAAAGGGAAGAAATTTGAATGAAAGGATGAACAAGAGAAGGCGTTTCAATTATTAAAGAAAAAGCTAACTACGGCACCTATATTGTCATTTCCTGAAGGGAATGATGATTTTGTGATTTATTGTGACACATTAAAGCAAGGTCTCGATTGTGTATTAATGCAACGGACGAAGGTGATTGCTTATGCGTCTAGACAATTGAAGATTCACGAGCAAAATTATACGACGCATGACTTGGAATTAGGCGCGGTTGTTTTTGCATTAAAGACTTGGAGGCACTACTTATATGGGGTCAAAAGTATTATATATTTAATTAGAAACAACTGAATATGAGGCAGCGTAGGTGGATTGAATTGTTGAATGATTACGACTTTGAGATTCGTTACCACCCGGGGAAGGTAAATGTGGTAGCTGACACCTTGAGCAGAAAGGACAGAGAACCCATTCGAGTAAAATCTATGAATATAATGATTCACACTAACCTTACTACTCAAATAAAGGAGGCGCAACAAGGAGTTTTAAAAGAGGGAAATTTAAAGGATGAAATACCCAAAGGATCGGAGAAGCATCTTAATATTTTGGAAGACGGAACCCGGTGTAGGGCTGAAAGAATTTGGGTACCAAAATTTGGAGATATGAGAGAAATGGTACTTAGAGAAGCTCATAAAACCAGATACTCAATACATCCTGGAACGGGGAAGATGTACAAGGATCTTAAGAAACATTTTTGGTGGCTAGGTATGAAATTCGATATTGCTAAAGATGTAGGAGAATGTTTGACGTGTTCTAAGGTCAAAGCTGAACATCAGAAACCATCAGGTCTACTACAACAACCTGAAATCCCGAAATGGAAATGGGAAAACATTACCATGGATTTCATTACTAAATTGCCAAGGACTGCAAGTGGTTATGATACTATTTGGGTAATAGTTGATCATCTCACCAAGTCAGCACACTTCCTGCCAATAAGAGAAGATGACAAGATGGAGAAGTTAGCACAACTGTATTTGAAGGAAGTCGTCTCCAGACATGGAATACCAATCTCTATTATCTCTGATAGGGATGGCAGATTTATTTCAAGATTCTGGCAGACATTACAGCAAGCATTGGGAACTCGTCTAGACATGAGTACTGCCTATCATCCACAAACTGATGGGCAGAGCGAAAGGACAATACAAGCGCTTGAAGACATGCTACGAGCTTGTGTTATTGATTTCGGAAACAGTTGGGATCGACGTCTACCGTTAGCAGAATTTTCCTACAAAAATAGCTACCATTCAAGCATTGAGATGGCGCCGTTTGAAGTACTTTATGGTAGAAAGTGCAGGTCTCCGATTTGTTGGAGTGAAGTGGGGGATAGACAGATTACGGGTCCGGAGATAATACAAGAAACTACCGAGAAAATCATCCAAATTCAACAAAGATTGAAAACCGCCCAGAGTCGACAAAAGAGCTACGCGGATAGTAAAAGAAAAGATATAGAGTTTGAAATTGGAGAAATGTTCATGCTTAAGGTTTCACCTTGGAAAGGCGTTGTTTGATTTGGTAAACGGGGGAAACTAAATCCAAGGTACATTGGACCATTCAAGATTATAGATCGTGTCGGACCAGTAGCTTACCAACTGGAGCTACCTCAACAACTCGCGGCTGTACATAACACTTTCCACGTCTCAAATTTGAAGAAATGTTTTGCTAAAGAAGATCTCCCTATTTCGTTGGACGAAATCCAAATCAATGAAAAACTTCAATTCATTGAAGAACCCGTCGAAATAATGGATCGTGAGGCTCAGAGACTTAAACAAAACAAGATACCGATTGTTAAGGTTCGATGGAATGCTCGTAGAGGACCCGAGTTCACCTGGGAGCATGAAGATCAGATGAAGAAGAAATACTCGCATTTATTTCCAGAAGATACGTCAACACCTCAAACTGCTTAAAATTTTGGGACGAAATTTATTTAACGGGTAGGTACTGTAGTGACCCGAACTTTTCCATGTTTATATATATATTAAATGAAATTGTTATTTACATGATTAAGTGTTTCCAACATGTTAATCAATCAAACTTGTTAAGACTTGATTAATTGAAATAGGTTTCATATAGACAATTGACCACTCAAGTTGACCGGTGATTCACGAACGTTAAAACTTGTAAAAACTACACGATGACATATATATGGTTATATATATAGTTAACATGATTTTATTATAAGTATGTATCTCATTAGGTATTTTAACAATGAGTTATATACATAAAAATGAGACTATTAATTTAAGAAACTCGAAAACGATATATATAACGATTATCGTTATAACAACGTCTTACTAGGTACATATGAATCATATTAAGATATTGATACATGATAAGGCTAAAAAGGAACATATATTTCATAGCAAAATCCCCCAAGAAAGACAAGATTTTAGTTGCAATTGTTCCATTTTCAAGTAATATTCGTTTATTTTAAATAAGTGCGAAGACAAAAGGCGAAAACGACGAATTGAAGACACAAAGGTCCAAAAAGCTCAAAAGTACAAGATACAATCAAAAAGGTTCAAATTATTGATGAGGAACGTCTAAAAATGACAAGAGTACAAGTTACAAAATGCAAAGTACAAAATATAAAATTGTACGCAAGGACGTTCGAAAATCCGGAACCGGGACCAGAGTCAACTCTCAACGCTCGACGCAACGGTGTAAAAATTACGAGTCAACTATGCACAAGAATAAAATATAATATTTAAATAATTCATAATAAGAATAATATTAAATAATAAAAAGTTGTTAATTGAGCATAGTTCAGGGGTCATAAGTGAAAATTCAATTTCTAAATTCGCCTATAAAAGGCTTTGTAATCGTAATGTAAAAACACACCTTTTTCTATCTTTTTCTTATTTATCAATATCAATTATCAATATCTATATTCTATATCTCTATCATAATGTTAACTTAATAAGATATAACAATAATCTTAATTTTAATTTTAAATTATGATAATAATAAGATTTATGATAGAGATCGTTTGAGTGTGTAAGTCGAAATTCTGTCCGTGTAACGCTACGCTATTTTTAATCATTGTAAGTTATGTTCAACCTTTTTACATTAATGTATCGTAACTAAGTTATTATTATGCTTATTTGAGCCGAAGTAATCGTGATGTTGGGCTAAAATATTAAGAAGGGGTTATTGAACTTTAGACCATAATTAAGGTTTGGGCAAAAGACCGACACTTGTGGAAATTGAACTATTGACTATTAATAGATGGGGGGTATTGTCTAATTGAGTGACAACTCATTGGAGTCTGTCGAACCTATCTTCAAATTAATTAACCTAATAATTAATAATGATTATGGTTGTCCTATTTAGTGATGTTCATATGGAATCTGTTATAATCATTTAATTAATCAATTGGGTTGGGTAATTGATTATTCATTCTGATCAAGTGGATGAATTAATATTCATAAACTAATTAAAACAGGGGTGGATTACATACAGTGATAACTGGTGTAATTGTTGACAGAAGTGATAACTGCGTCACAGTTTAAATCCTTAATCAGTTGGAATATTTGACTTCGGGTATAAGGGTAATTTGACGAGGATACTCGCACTTTATTTTTATGACCGATGGACTATTATGGACAAAAACCAGATAGACGTATCAAATAAACCAGGACAAAGGACAATTAACCCATGGTAATAAATTAAAATCAACACGTCAAACATCATGATTACGGAAGTTTAAATAAGCATAATTCTTTTATTATATTTCTCATCGTATCTTTATTTACTGTCATTTTATTACTCGCAATTTTATTTACTGTCATTTTATTTATTGTCATTATTTTACGCACTTTAATTATCGTCATTTATCTTTACGCTTAAAATATAGAATCGACAAACCGGTCATTAAACGGTAAAACCCCCCTTTTATAATAATATTACTACTTATATAATTATATATATTTTGTATAAATATAGTTAAAAATATAGTAAGTATCACCAGCTCCCTGTGGAACGAACCGGACTTACTAAAAACTACACTACTCTACGATTAGGTACACTGCCTATAGTGTTGTAGCAAGGTTTAGGTATATCCCATCCGTAAATTAATAAAACTTGTGTCATATTTTGTAGTATTTTGTATTAAAAATAATACTATTTCGTACCCTCACGCTACATCATCAAGTTTTTGGCGCCGCTGCCGGGGAGCGCTAAAACGCTATATTTTTAAATATAATAATATTGAAATAAAATATAATAATATAATAATATTGAAATAGAATATAATAATATAATAATATTTTAGATAGAATATAATAATATAATAATATTTTAGAATCAAAATTTGATACGTAAATTTTAAAAAAGTCGTATTTATTAAATACTTCAGGGGTATATTATGTAACTTATAATTAATAATTTCTATAATGTCGCTTTCATGTGAATAGTAAATTAATTAATTTCTTTTCATTTACTATTCATGAATAGTAAATGAGTTAAAAAAAAAATTGTGTAAAAAAAAACGTTTTTTTTAAAGAAAAAAAATTCGTTTTTTATAAAAAAAAAAATTTGTAAAAAAAAATCGTTTTTTTTAAGAAAAAAAAATTCGTTTTAAAAAAAAAAAAAAATTGTAAAAAAAAAATCGTTTTTTTTTAAAAAAAATTTTAAAAAAAATAATAAATAATAATATTTTTTTTTTAAGTTTTATTACCTTTAGATTTTTAGATTATAGTCGCAACTTTTAGTATTAAGTTTATTTTTGGCGTAGTTATTTTTTTTATTTCTAGATTTTTAGGCTTTGCCGTAAAATCCCTTAAGTGCTTATTCCTTAGACTAAGATTTAGGTGCTTTAGAATTTTGCGACGCCATTTTTCGTGCTACCTTCTTATTTTTATTTTTCGACGCTTATTTTTCGACACTTTTCGACGCGCAATCTTTTTCTTTCTTATTTCTCGACGCTCTAGTTATAGGATATAGAATTTTCTTTACTTCTTATCTAATTCTTCAAACGGAAAGAAAAATTATTTAAGCGGTTAAGTTAATAGACGTTGACATTTTTCTGGTTCGTAGTAATAGTTGGATTTGTTAGTGGCAAGTTGTGGGCTTCCGATTTAAAGGGTCCTGGCTTCCTGCTGCATCTTTTGGCTATTCGAAACGTGGGCAAAATCAGAAAAGTCTATTAATTGGACAACTTATATAAGTTTTTCTTATTTTTTTTATAACTACTAGGATATTCTGTGAATGCACCGAGTAAAACGTTCACCACCTTTCATACATTCACCACCTGTAACTCGATCAAGACATTTAGCAAATATTGTCGCCGTTGATTTTTCTTTAGAATCATCATCCAGTCGAACAAATACTCCAATTCAAATTTCCGACAATCCATCTTTTGAACCCGATTTCACAACTAAGAAACTGGAGGATATTCAAGGACAATTCCAAGATCCTGAACCACAAACCGTTAAATCAGAGTCCTCTAGTGATTCGTATTCAACGAATTCAATTATGGAAGTAACGGAACCTCTAAGTATGGAAGATCGAATGAGAGCTAAACGCACTGGCCAAGGTCACGCCATTATTAAGCCAGAAGTTAATGCTCCAGATTATGAAATCAAAGGACAAATCCTACACATGGTAACTAATCAGTGCCAATATAGTGGTACGCCGAATGAAGACCCAAATGAACATCTTCGTACGTTCAATAGGATCTGTACACTATTCAAAATTCGAGAAGTGGAGGATGAACAGATCTATCTCATGTTATTTCCCTGGACCTTAAAGGGAGAAGCCAAAGATTGGTTAGAATCGTTACCTGAAGGGGCGATTGATACATGGGATGTTTTAGTAGAAAAATTTCTTAAACAATTCTTTCCGGCATCCAAAGCCGTGAGACTTCAAGGAGAAATTGTTACATTCGCGCAAAAGCCAAATGAAACATTATATGAGGCGTGGACAAGATTCGGAAGGATGTTGAGAGGATGTCCTCAACACGGATTAGATACTTTTCAAATAGTGCAAATCTTCTATAAAGGCGTAGACATCGCTACAAGAAAAGACATCGACATAACAGCTGGTGGTTCCATCATGAAGAAAACCGCAACTGAAGCTTACAAAATTATTGATAACACAGCATCCCACTCTCATGAGTGGCACCAAGAAAAAGATATCGTTAGATCATCTAAAGCGGCTAGAGCCGATTCTAGCCATGACTTTGATTCCGTTTCCGCAAAAATAGATGCTTTCGAAAGACGAATGGAAAAGATGAATAAAGATATTCACGCAATACGAATCAGTTGTGAGCAGTGCGGTGGACCACACTTATTGAAAGATTGTCACTTTGAACCAACCATGGAACAACGAGAGAATGTTTCCTACATGAACCAAAGGCCGGGAAATAATTATCAAAATAATTATCAACCGCCAAAGCTAAACTTCAATCGAAATCAAAACATTCTTTACAATCCAAATGGACCAAACAACAACTCGTATAACCAACAAGGTCCGAATAACAAACCAACTCAAAACAACACTTTCAATCAACAAAGACCTAGCTTGTATAAACCACCACAACAAACCGAAGAGAAAAAGTCAAATCTGGAAGAAGTGGTATTTAAGCTAGTTGAATCTCAAACACAATTTATTGAAACTCAAACTCAAACGAATGAGAGGTTTGATCAGTCATTTAGAACTCAACAAGCTTCTATTTTGAATCTAGAAAAACAAGTAGGTTCTCTTGTTAGATTGATGAGTGAAAGGAAACAAGGAAAGCTACCGAGTAATACTGAAGTAAATCCTCGGAATGAAAATGTTAATATGGTTTCAACAAATTCTGAAAAACCAGCTCCGGAAGATGGGAAGGTTTTAGATGAGAATAAAAATGAAGAAGTTACACCACCACCACCAGAGTATGTAAAGCCAGTGGTGGCACCATATAAACCACCCATCCCGTTTCCAAGAAAAAGAGTTGAGTATGAGCAAGTAATAGGTAATAAAGTTGGTGATACCTCTGGAAAGAAGAAAAAGAAAAAGAATAAGAAAGTACAAGAAACAAAAACCGTAGAAGTAAACCCGGTGAAGACAGTTCCACCAAAACCTCCACCTAGGGTAGGTGATCCGGGTGAATTTATTGTTCCTTGTCTACTTAGTGATTGTGTCATGTATGATGCACTGGCAGATTTAGGTGCAAGTGTGAGTGTTATGCCTCTTTCCTTATATAAGAGATTAGGTGTAGGTAAGTTAAGCCCAACGGATATGAGTGTTCGACTCCTTGATCAAACCATTAAGCACCCAGTTGGAATTGCTAACAACCTACCCATTCAAGTAGGTAATTTAACCTTTCTAGTCGAATTCATTGTCATTGACATAGAAGAGGACCCAAACATTCCTCTAATTTTAGGTCGACCATTCTTAGCGTCCACCGGGGCGTTATTTGATGTAAGAAATGGTAGAATGACACTTAGTAATGATGAAAAATCGATCACCTTTATGATTCGAAAGTCTAAATCTCCACCAACCAAAACCGTTGAACCAGCAAAAACGATTGGTAAGAACCATGTTGTTTTACCAACTCCAACGGTAGTGCTTAGCAATAATAAAATGCCTAAGTGTGGGGAAAATGAAGTAACACCTAATGATGACCTGATAACAAAGAACCCCGTTGTTGATACGAAATTAAATGACCCCGTTATTAATAGTTCAATGAAGAAACTTATTAAACGGATTCGCGATGCTAGAACCAAGGGGAACTTTAAGTTATGTAACCGGTTAGTATCCAATCTATCACCTAAAGAAAAGGAGAAACTAGTTGAAATTGTGGATATTACACAGGAATCCGACCAATGGCTTAAAGAAAAAGTCACGGATATGCAAGTTGATTATGGACCAAGAGAAATTGACGATGAAGTTAATCACAATTTCGACACCACTGCTACCTAAGTGTGGGGAGATTTAAATGTTCTAAAAAGAAAATGCTGTCTAGAGTTAATTGTTCTGTTCTCGTGTAGTTCCGAGAATGGAATCCGATTGGTCTTTTCCGCTAGCAGACACTAAAGAACTAGTTTTCTCCCACCATTCTGAATTTTTATTTTTTAGGTTTTAATTAATATGCCTTTTAAATTTAAGTTTTGTGTGATTTTAAAAACAAAATTTACTTTATTTCATTAAGTTTAAAAAATTGATTTCTAAAATTCGTCGTGAGTTGAAGACTAGGTCGTTGAACCGAAATTGCTTTACCCGAGGGCGGGGCGACAAATTTTGTTATCATTTAATTTTATTGATCTAAAGTATGCAAAAAAAAAAAAATATATTATATTAATTTTTGAACGTAGGGGTTATATACCAAACTTCAAAAATATGTATATATGTTTGTATTTTATGTTATGTACACAACAGGGTAAAACAGCGCACTTTCAAAGACTGTCATTAAGTTCAACAAAAAGCTACTAATTTTGATGACAAGGCGCAAAATATCAAATGTGATGTAAAATAATATGCTTACAAACTGGGTATTTTTAATCACTTTTCTACACTAATCACCCTCATGAATTTATAATTATAGTCTGATTTCATGCAAATGAGGGCATTGCATGATCTCAAGTGTGGGGAAGGGTTATAAATTCTCTCGGGTTTACACTTAGTTTATTTGCCAAATTTTGTGAAAATTTGAAAAAATTTCAATTAAATGAACTCAAAATCATGTTTATACATATTTATGAACGATGAAAACTAGGTGATAATACCGAAATTATCGTTACCTCGAAAAGGACATAAATTGAGAAACACCCTAAAACGCTTGAATTCATTTAAAATGAAATAGAAGAAAATAAAAAGGCAAAGAAAGAAACTAAGTGTGGGAAGAATGTACCAAGTTATTCAATTTAAAACATATATCACATATTTTTGTACAAGATTATTGCAGGTACTTTTGCTTTGGACGATACTAATCAATTTTACCCGGTTTACTGTAATACATTTGAAAGAAAGATGGATCTACACGATGAATCAATTCCATCATTAAAAGGAAGTAAAGTCTTCCGAAAAAGATACGCGCTTCTTGATTTAGGTCATGAAGTTGTCGTCCAGACCAGCTGTAGGTTGACGAAAAATCTAGAAAAGTCATCTCTAAAATCAGCAGGAAATCCACGGACTTCAGCATCAAACAAGGTCGCCATGTGGTCAGATTTATCCTAACCATGAGAAGGATTTATCTCGTACAATGGGGAGGCACCGTGCAAATTAGCTTGATAAGACTAATGAATCAGATCCCCAGAAAAGGATAATCTCCTTAAAGATTAAAAATCAGCTTTTAAGACTGATAATACTCAATCCTAGAGATTGACCTTAAAGATTGAGAATTCAAACTCATGGAATTCGATGATATCTAAACTCGAGCTTGAACGAGAAAATATTTTGATCAAAATTGCAAACCGATTTGTTTTCTGAAAATCCATTTTCAATGCGTTCATTACCATTGAACGTAAAATCCTAGGAATTCACCTGGAATTCATTAGGTCACCTGAAGCAAATCGGGTGTCAACCGTAAGAACGGTGGTTGCATAGCATGGTCGGAGACAGGACCTTGTGCCAGACCGAAAAATTATAGGATGATCTTTACTATTGCTCATACCAAGGATAGTACTAGCATCCGACACGTTAAAAAGACCATAAACAAATGCATGTCATTAGACATTGCCTTAACAGTTTCTTGTTCATCGCTTTCCTTTACAACCGGACGGTAGTTTGCCGAAAGGTAATATACGGAACAAGTAAACTGGATGTGTGCTTTCCGATACAGGGATAGCAGTGGATTACACGAGCCTAAAAGTTTTTAGCCAAAATATTGATCCACAAATATATTTTGCAACACCGATGGTGGATCAAATCAGAAAACTTGTCTAGGGTAAAATCTAGCTTGAATTTTCAAAAGTTCAAATGTTTTCATAAAGATCCAATTTCCTTAAGGATCTACATTTTTATAGTCATGTGGGACTTCAAACCGCCTTTCAAATGTGCACTTTGCTTTGGAAACCGAAAGTAAATCGGCTATTTGATTGCAAGTGTCGTTGACCTAAACCCGATGCAACTGTGGATGGCACAACCACCTTTAACCATGGTTCTATCGTTACTATCATTGTTTATAACACCGTATCAAAATCACTGATGTATAAAGTGTGAAGAATAAAGAAGTGATTCTAGTATGTTATTTCAAGACTGTATTGCTTGAGGACAAGCAATGCTCAAGTGTGGGGATATTGATAAGGCTAAAAAGGAACATATATTTCATAGCAAAATCCCCCAAGAAAGACAAGATTTTAGTTGCAATTGTTCCATTTTCAAGTAATATTCGTTTATTTTAAATAAGTGCGAAGACAAAAGGCGAAAACGACGAATTGAAGACACAAAGGTCCAAAAAGCTCAAAAGTACAAGATACAATCAAAAAGGTTCAAATTATTGATGAGGAACGTCTAAAAATGATAAGAGTACAAGTTACAAAATGCAAAGTACAAAATATAAAATTGTACGCAAGGACGTTCGAAAATCCGGAACCGGGACCAGAGTCAACTCTCAACGCTCGACGCAACGGTGTAAAAATTACGAGTCAACTATGCACAAGAATAAAATATAATATTTAAATAATTCATAATAAGAATAATATTAAATAATAAAAAGTTGTTAATTGAGCATAGTTCAGGGGTCATAAGTGAAAATTCAATTTCTAAATTCGCCTATAAAAGGCTTTGTAATCGTAATGTAAAAACACACCTTTTTCTATCTTTTTCTTATTTATCAATATCAATTATCAATATCTATATTCTATATCTCTATCATAATGTTAACTTAATAAGATATAACAATAATCTTAATTTTAATTTTAAATTATGATAATAATAAGATTTATGATAGAGATCGTTTGAGTGTGTAAGTCGAAATTCTGTCCGTGTAACGCTACGCTATTTTTAATCATTGTAAGTTATGTTCAACCTTTTTACATTAATGTATCGTAACTAAGTTATTATTATGCTTATTTGAGCCGAAGTAATCGTGATGTTGGGCTAAAATATTAAGAAGGGGTTATTGAACTTTAGACCATAATTAAGGTTTGGGCAAAAGACCGACACTTGTGGAAATTGAACTATTGACTATTAATAGATGGGGGGTATTGTCTAATTGAGTGACAACTCATTGGAGTCTGTCGAACCTATCTTCAAATTAATTAACCTAATAATTAATAATGATTATGGTTGTCCTATTTAGTGATGTTCATATGGAATCTGTTATAATCATTTAATTAATCAATTGGGTTGGGTAATTGATTATTCATTCTGATCAAGTGGATGAATTAATATTCATAAACTAATTAAAACAGGGGTGGATTACATACAGTGATAACTGGTGTAATTGTTGACAGAAGTGATAACTGCGTCACAGTTTAAATCCTTAATCAGTTGGAATATTTGACTTCGGGTATAAGGGTAATTTGACGAGGATACTCGCACTTTATTTTTATGACCGATGGACTATTATGGACAAAAACCAGATAGACGTATCAAATAAACCAGGACAAAGGACAATTAACCCATGGTAATAAATTAAAATCAACACGTCAAACATCATGATTACGGAAGTTTAAATAAGCATAATTCTTTTATTATATTTCTCATCGTATCTTTATTTACTGTCATTTTATTACTCGCAATTTTATTTACTGTCATTTTATTTATTGTCATTATTTTACGCACTTTAATTATCGTCATTTATCTTTACGCTTAAAATATAGAATCGACAAACCGGTCATTAAACGGTAAAACCCCCCTTTTATAATAATATTACTACTTATATAATTATATATATTTTGTATAAATATAGTTAAAAATATAGTAAGTATCACCAGCTCCCTGTGGAACGAACCGGACTTACTAAAAACTACACTACTCTACGATTAGGTACACTGCCTATAGTGTTGTAGCAAGGTTTAGGTATATCCCATCCGTAAATTAATAAAACTTGTGTCATATTTTGTAGTATTTTGTATTAAAAATAATACTATTTCGTACCCTCACGCTACATCATCAATACACATGGTTAATTATGTTAAATGATAATTAAATATATTATTAAGTATATTAACAATGAAATACATATGTAAAAATAAGACTACTAACTTAATGATTTCGAAACGAGACATATATGTAACGATTATCGTTGTAACGACATTTAACTGTATATATATATATCATACTAAGATATATTATATATCATAATATCATGATAATATAACAATTTAACATCTCATTTGTTATAATAAACAATGGGTTAACAACATTCAACAAGATCGTTAACCTAAAGGTTTCAAAACAACATTTACATGTAACGACTAACGATGACTTAACGACTCAGTTAAAATGTATATACATGTAGTGTTTTAATATGTATTCATACACTTTTGAAAGACTTAAATACACTTATCAAAATACTTCTAATTAACAAAAATGCTTACAATTACATCCTCGTTTAGTTTCATCAACAATTCTACTCGTATGCACCCGTATTCGTACTCGTACAATACACAGCTTTTAGATGTATATACTATTGGTATATACACTCCAATGATCAGCTCTTAGCAGCCCATGTGAGTCACCTAACACATGTGGGAACCATCATTTGGCAACTAGCATGAAATATCTCATAAAATTACAAAAATATGAGTAATCATTCATGACTTATTTACATGAAAACAAAATTACATAACCTTTATATCTAATCCATACACCAACGACCAAAAACACCTACAAACACTTTCATTCTTCAATTTTCTTCATCTAATTGATCTCTCTCAAGTTCTATCTTCAAGTTCTAAGTGTTCTTCATAAATTCCAAAAGTTCTAGTTTCATAAAATCAAGAATACTTCCAAGATTGCAAGTTTACTTCCAAGTTTTCTAAATCCATTCCAAGTAATCATCCAAGATCAAGAAACCTTTGTTACTTACAGTAGGTTATATTTCTAATACAAGGTAATAATCATATTCAAACTTTAATTTAATTTCTATAACTATAACAATCTTATTTCGAGTGGAAATCTTACTTGAAATTGTTTTCGTGTCATGATTCTGCTTCAAGAACTTTCAAGCCATCCAAGGATCCTTTGAAGCTAGATCTATTTTTCTCATTTCCAGTAGGTTTATCCAAGGAACTTGAGGTAGTAATGATGTTCATAACATCATTCGATTCATACATATAAAGCTATCTTATTCGAAGGTTTAAACTTGTAATCATTAGAACATAGTTTAGTTAATTCTAAACTTGTTAGCAAATAAAAGTTAATCCTTCTAACTTGACTTTTAAAATCAACTAAACACATGTTCTATATCTATATGATATGCTAACTTAATGATTTAAAACCTGGAAACACGAAAAACACCGTAAAACCGGATTTACGCCGTCGTAGTAACACCGCGGGCTGTTTTGGGTTAGTTAATTATAAACTATGATAAACTTTGATTTAAAATTTGTTATTCTGGGAAAATGATTTTTATTATGAACATGAAACTATATCAAAAAATTATGGTTAAACTCAAGGTGGAAGTATGTTTTCTAAAATGGTCATCTAGACGTCGTTCTTTCGACTGAAATGACTACCTTTACAAAAACGACTTGTAACTTATTTTTCCGACTATAAACCTATACTTTTTCTGTTTATATTCATAAAATAGAGTTCAATATGAAAGCATAGCAATTTGATTCACTCAAAACGGATTTAAAATGAAGAAGTTATGGGTAAAACAAGATTGGATAATTTTTCTCATTTTAGCTACGTGAAAATTAGTAACAAATCTATTCCAACCATAACTTAATCAACTTGTATTGTATATTATGTAATCTTGAGATACCATAGACACGTATACAATGTTTCGACCTATCATGTCAACACATCTATATATATTTCGGAACAACCATAGACACTCTATATGTGAATGTTGGAGTTAGCTATACAGGGTTGAGGTTGATTCCAAAATATATATAGTTTGAGTTGTGATTAATACTGAGATACGTATACACTGGGTCGTGGATTGATTCAAGATAATATTTATCGATTTATTTCTGTACATCTAACTGTGGACAACTAGTTGTACGTTACTAACGAGGACAGCTGACTTAATAAACTTAAAACATCAAAATATATTAAAAGTGCTGTAAATATATTTTGAACATACTTTGATATATATGTATATATTGTTATAGGTTCGTGAATCAACCAGTGGCCAAGTCTTACTTCCCAACGAAGTAAAAATCTGTGAAAGTGAGTTATAGTCCCACTTTTAAAATCTAATATTTTTGGGATGAGAATACATGCAGGTTTTATAAATGATTTACAAAATAGACACAAGTACATGAAACTACATTCTATGGTTGAATTATCGAAATCGAATATGCCCTTTTTTTATTAAGTCTGGTAATCTAAGAATTAGGGAACAGACACCCTAATTGACGCGAATCCTAAAGATAGATCTATTGGGTCTAACAAACCCCATCCAAAGTACCGGATGCTTTAGTACTTCAAAATTTATATCATATCCGAAGGGTGTCCCGGAATGATGGGGATATTCTTATATATGCATCTTATTAATGTCGGTTACCCGGTGTTCATCATATGAATGATTTTTATCTCTATGTATGGGATGTGTTGTGATGACCCGGGAATTTCCGACCAAATTTAAACTTAATCCTTACTTGACTTCGACACGATAAGCAAAGTCTGTAATGTTGAGTCTTAAAATTTTTGAACTGTTTTTCTTGCATTCATTTATCTTCAACCATTCCCGACGATTCACGAACATGTACTTGTAAATAAATATGTATATAGATAATATAAATATAAATATAAGTATATATATAATGTTTTGAATTAATAAAGTATACTTTAATTAATTGGAATTTAAAATGTAAAATAATAATTAGAATAATTAAACTATTATTAAAACAAATACATATATATATATATATATATATATATATATATATATATATATATATATATATATATATATATATATATATATATATATATATATATATATATAAACATATAAATATATATGTTATTATGAATCTATATATGATTTCTATTAAAGCTATACAAAATATATAAATACTAACAATTCAGTAAATGTCATCACATACTATGATATCACATAAATGGTATTATATTTAATTAAAAGTTTGAAATATAATTGTTATATTAATATTATTATCATTAATATAAATTGTATATAATTGTTATTAGTATTAATACATGTATATACTTAATAATACAAATTATGATCAACTACATATACATGTATATATGTAAAATACAGTTAGGTATATAATTAAATACATATACAGATTTATATGTATACAAAAACAATAATTACATATATAAACAAAGATGAATATGTATTCTGTTTTCCTATCACTATCTTACTATTCTAAAATTGTGATTTATGTCTCTACAAATGAATCCCATCGATCTCAAATCATTGATACAATCCAAAAGTTGTTAAATGTCAATTCCACTTTTACATTTTATATTTCTGACAGAATATTGAATTGTCGAGAAATCAAACTGTAGTACAATCGATAATTGAGTTAATCCAGCTGTATTAATATCTGTTAAACTTTATAATTCTCCATTAAGATAATTTGAGGAAAGAAACAACAAAAATCAAAGTTTAAATTAAAGAACGTAACTCCTTTTCTCTGTCTTGCTCTATTAACCGAACTAACACCACCTCTTTTTATCTTTATGTTTTTTTCTTCAAGAAACTACCACAACCAAAGCAACCCATTCGATCACAACCATAATCGGAATCCAAGTTTACATTATGTATTCTCACAAGTTTCAACCCTAACACGTACCATCATTCGAGAACACTTCACAACCACCACCTATGATCAACCATGATCACCTCACCATCTAAACACCCTAAACCACCACCGTTAGAACCCATTGCTACTGTTGTTATCTGTTTCTATTACCAACCAAAACACCCGAATAAAATCCATGAAAAACTTACATGTGTTATTATTACTGCTACGGGCTGTTGCTTGACCGAAATCACCACCACTCTCTTTTCTCTCCTCTTTTGGATATGAACACCAAACAACCACCTACAATTCATTTAGGAAACCTGCTGCTACTGAAATTTTTCTGCTTACCAGTTGCAACCGAGTCCCAAACGAAAAACAAATAGTCCTTTCGATGTCGACTGCAACAACCATTACTGTTTCTATTTCTGTTCGAAGTCACACCATCAAACACAACCCATTTGATACCCGTTCTTGTCTATTTCTGTTTCTTTAGGAGTTCTTCAAAAATTGCCACCATATCTCTTCTCTCTCTCCTCTTTCTCTTCTTGTTATCTCCTTCGTGAACTCACAAAAACCTTCCATCTTTCTGTTTTCTATTTTCAAACAAACTAAAAACAAAATCAAACGAAACCCATAAAAACTGCTAATGGTTCTGTTATGATAGATGATTTTATGTATGATTGTGATAATTCAAAAATTTAGTGAAGAGAAATATAAATGGTTCTGTGATGTTGTTAGATGTAATAATGAGGAGGAGGTGATAATAATGGGAAGCTGTTAACGATGATTATGCATAAATAGCTGTAAAGCTAATTTTTATTTTCGAATCCTATGATCAGAGGAAACCTCACGGCTGTATCCCACTTAACCCTATTCGATTTAATTTAAAAGAAAACAAGGTCTGGACCGTAATCTTATCTTGCTAATGATTGGGTCGTAGTCTAGTTGGATCAATTAATTGGGCTATGATCCAACATCTGTTTGTTGACGGGCTGAATAGTTTATTTTCCTTGGGCCATGAACTTGTAATTCTGGGTTAAAGCTTTTAAGATACGAGTTTAATCAGAAATATATAAGGTAGATAAATGGTTAAGGGTGTTGTGGGTCGAGTGAGAGGTTGCGGGTTCAATCCCTAGCAGTGGCAGTTTCATATTTTTTTTCTTGGAAAGCTTATTTACCTCACTAAGGTAGTATTATTATTCTTATTTATTATTATTTTTATTGTTATTAAATTAAAATTACTTAACATTATTACTAAGAATAATAACATGATTTTTATGATTATCATTAAATATAACTTATAGTATTATAATTATTGTTACTAGTAATATCATTAAGTATTATTAGTAGTATTATTACTATAGTTATTATTATCAGTATTACTAAAAGTAACATTATATTTAAATCTATCATTTTTATTAAAACTAGTATTATCATTATTAATAGTACGGAGTATCATTATTATTAATATTAGTATTAGAACTCTCGTTTAACATTGATATCAGTATTATTATTAATATGACTATTAAAAAGCTATTAAAACTATCATTAATAATAGAATTACCATTATTATTAAAAATATTATCTTTATAAAACTATCATTTTTATCTTATCATTATCACAATTTTTATTAAAACTATTATTATTACTATAATTATTATTATTATTAGTATTAAAGTTTTCATTACTATTATTATACTTATTCTAGTATTATTATAAATATTATTTTGCAAACAAAAGAAATTTATATGAAAATATATTTATTATATAGGTATAATAGTATTACTTACTATTATGATATAATATTATTTATATTGATGTAATGTCAACTAAATTATATAACAAATAAGCATTATAATACATCATGAATATTAATAAAGTTATATATGAATATTAATCTTAATACATAACTAAATTGCTCGATAACGATTATATGTTTTAATATATAAATGAATGATATAGGTTCGTGAATCCGAGGCCAACCCTACATTTGTTCAATATCGTTATATGTATTTTTACTACAAAATACAATAGGTGAGTTTTATTTGCTCCCTTTTACTCTTTACATTTTTAGGACTGAGAATACATGCACTGTTTTAATAACTGTTTTACAATATTTATATGCATGAGTTTCATTTGCCCTTTTTACTCTTTATGTTTTTGGGCTGAGAATACATGCAAATGCTTTATTAACTGTTTTACAATATTTATATGTGTGAGTTTCATTAATCCCTTTTTAAATACTTTTGCAATATATATTTTTGGGACTGAGAATACATGCGCTGTTTTTATAACTGTTTTACGAAATAGACACAAGTAATCGAAAACTACATTGTATGGTTGAATGATCGAATCGAATATACCTCTATATAGTCTGGTAATCTAAGAATTAGGGAACAGACACCCTAATTGACGCGAACTCTAAAGATAGATCTATCGGGCCCAACAAGCCCCATCCAAAGTACCGGATGCTTTAGTACTTCGAAATTATATCATGTCCGAAGGAGGATCCCGGAATGATGGGGATATTCTTATATGTATATTGTGAATGTCGGTTACCAGGTGTTCAATCCATATGAATGATATTTTTGTCTCTATGCACAGGACGTATGTTTATGAGAAATGGAAATATGAAATCTTGTGGTCTATTAAAATTATGAAATGATTCTTTATGTTAAACTAATGAACTCACCAACATTTTGATTGACACTTTAAAGCATGTTTATTCTCAGGTATGAAAGAAATCTTTCGCTGTGCATTTGTTCAATTAGAGATATTACTTGGAGTCATTCATGACATATTTCAAAAGACGTTGCATTCGAATCGTTGATTTCATCAAGATTATTATTAAGTCAATTATAGTTGAATGTATTAAGAAATGGTATGCATGTTGTCAACTTTTAATGAAATGAAAGTTTGTCTTTTAAAAACGAATGCAATGTTTGTAAAAATGTATCATATAGAGGTCAAGTACCTCGCGATGTAACCAACTATTGTGAATCGTTTATAATCGAAATGGACTTCATCCAGATGGATTAGGACGGGTCCTTTCATGTGTATTGAAATATGAAATCTTGTGGTCTATTGTTACGATTTGATATATATAGGTTAAACCTATAACTCACCAACATTTTTGTTGACATTTAAATCATGTTTATTCTCCGGTGAATACTAAGAGCTTCCGCTGTTGCATACTAAAATAAGGACAATATTTGGAGTCCATGTTTGTATGATATTGTGTAAAAACTGCATTCAAGAAACTGATTTCGATGTAACATATTTGTATTGTAAACCATTATGTAATGGTCGTGTGTAAACAGGATATTTTAGATTATCATTATTTGATAATCTACGTAAAGCTTTTTAAACCTTTATTTATGAAATAAAGGTTATGGTTTGTTTTAAAAATGAATGCAGTCTTTGAAAAAATGTCTCATATAGAGGTCAAAACCTCGCAACGAAATCAATTAATATGGAACGTTTTTAATCAATAAGAACGGGACATTTCAGCAACCTACAACTAGTTGTCTACAGTTACATGTACAGAAATAAATCGATAAATATTATCTTGAATCAATCCACGACCCAGTGTATACGTATCTCAGTATTGATCACAACTCAAACTATATATATTTTGGAATCAACCTCAACCCTGTATAACTAATTCCAACATTCACATATAGAGTGTCTATGGTTGTTCCGAAATATATATAGATGTGTCGACATGATAGGTCGAAACATTGTATACGTGTCTATGGTATCTCAAGATTACATAATATACAATACAAGTTGATTAAGTTATGCTTGGAATAGATTTGTTACCAATTTTCACGTAGCTAAAATGAGAAAAATTATCCAATCTTGTTTTACCCATAACTTCTTCATTTTAAATCCATTTTGAGTGAATCAAATTGGTATGGTTTCATATTGAACTCTATTTTATGAATCTAAACAGAAAAAGTATAGGTTTATAGTCAGAAAAATAAGTTACAAGTCGTTTTTGTAAAGGTAGTCATTTCAGTCGAAAGAACGACGTCTAGATGACCATTTTAGAAAACATACTTCCACTTTGAGTTTAACCATAATTTTTGGATATAGTTTCATGTTCATAATAAAAATCATTTTCCCAGAATAACAACTATTAAATCAAAGTTTATCATAGTTTTTAATTAACTAACCCAAAACAGCCCGCGGTGTTACTACGACGGCGTAAATCCGGTTTTACGGTGTTTTTCGTGTTTCCAGGTTTTAAATCATTAATTTAGCATATCATATAGATATAGAATATGTGTTTAGTTGATTTTAAAAGTAAAGTTAGAAGGATTAACTTTTATTTGCGAACAAGTTTAGAATTAACTAAACTATGTTCTAGTGATTACAAGTTTAAACTTTCGAATAAGATAGCTTTATATGTATGAATAGAATGATGTTATGAACATCATTACTACCTCAAGTTCCTTGGATAAACCTACTAGAAATGAGAAAAATAGATCTAGTTTCAAAGGATCCTTGGATGGCTTGAAAGTTCTTGAAGCAGAATCATGACACGAAAACAATTTCAAGTAAGATTTCCACTCGAAATAAGATTGTTATAGTTATAGAAGTTGAATTTAAGTTTGAATATGATTATTACCTTGTATTAGAAAGATAACCTACTGTAATTAACAAAGGTTTCTTGATCTTGGATGATTACTTGGAATGGATTTAGAAAACTTGGAAGTAAACTTGCAATCTTGGAAGTATTCTTGATTTTATGGAACTAGAACTTTTGGAATTTATGAAGAACACTTAGAACTTGAAGATAGAACTTGAGAGAGATCAATTAGATGAAGAAAATTGAAGAATGAAAGTGTTTGTAGGTTTTTTTGGTCGTTGGTGTATGGATTAGATATAAAGGATATGTAATTTTGTTTTCATGTAAATAAGTCATGAATGATTACTCATATTTTTGTAATTTTATGAGATATTTCATGCTAGTTGCCAAATGATGGTTCCCACATATGTTAGGTGACTCACATGGGCTACTAAGAGCTGATCATTGGAGTGTATATACCAATAGTACATACATCTAAAAGCTGTGTATTGTACGAGTATGAATACGGGTGCATAAGAGTAGAATTGTTGATGAAACTGAACGAGGATGTAATTGTAAGCATTTTTGTTAAGTAGAAGTATTTTGATAAGTGTCTTTAAGTCTTTCAAAAGTGTATGAATACATATTAAAACACTACATGTATATACATTTTAACTGAGTCGTTAAGTCATCGTTAGTCGTTACATGTAAATGTTGTTTTGAAACCTTTAGGTTAACGATCTTGTTGAATGTTGTTAACCCATTGTTTATTATAATAAATGAGATGTTAAATTGTTATATTATCATGATATTATGATATATAATATATCTTAGTATGATATATATACAGTTAAATGTCGTTACAACGATAATCGTTACATATATGTCTCGTTTCGAAATCATTAAGTTAGTAGTCTTATTTTTACATATGTATTTCATTGTTAACACACTTAATAATAAATTTACTTATCATTTAACATAATTAACCAAGTGTATCAATATCTTAATATGATTCATATGTACCTAGTAAGACATTGTTATAACGATAATCGTTATATATATCGTTTTCGAGTTTCTTAAATTAATAGTCTCATTTTTATGTATATAACTCATTGTTAAAATACCTAATGAGATACATACTTATAATAAAATCATGTTAACTATATATATAACCATATATATGTCATCGCATAGTTTTTACAATTTTTAACGTTCGTGAATCACCGGTCAACTTGGGTGGTCAATTGTCTATATGAAACCTATTTCAATTAATCAAGTCATAACAAGTTTGATTTCTTAACATGTTAGAAACACTTAATCATGTAAATAACAATTTCATTTAATATATATATAAACATGGAAAAGTTCGGGTCACTACATGCCACTTGTTGAATTCTGATAGATTAAAATCCAAATATGAAATTGAATGAAAATGGTTATTCTGTGGTGAACGGATATGTATATCTGTGAATGTAAGTAGGATAGTAAATGACTGTTGAATTAACTTCGTCGAATGTACAGTGTAACTTTTTAATGTGAAATCTAAATATTCCTCGGGTATTACCTACCCGTTAAAATATTTTCACCATTAACAGTTGTACAAAAGAATTTTCAATTACAGTCTTTATGAAAATATATATACATATATATTTTCTTCAGATGTAATCATGGATTTAATGAGTAGATATAATATTAACTCATTTGATTTACCTTTAGAACTAGAATACATAATCTCTAAAACATTAGAGATTACATAATCATCATGAAGAACGAAGATAACCGACGTAGAACAAGATGTAGAGTGAAGATTATGCTCGAGGTATAGATTGCGATGTTGAAGCGTGTGATGTTGTGGCTTATGTTATTGGTGGTACTGGTATTGATGTTGGTGCTGGTGATGTTGCTGAAGCTGGTAAATTTTGCACCATTTTCTCTAAATTGATTTACTCGAGCGCGAAGTTCGTTGACTTCTTCTATTATTCCGGAATGATTGTCAGTTAGAACGAGCGGATGAATAAGGTTTTGAATTTTTAAATAGAATATACTCGTGGCGAGATATTCGGGAAATGAGGCTGAAGATGGTATTTCGGACTGATTCACCGGTAAGAGCTTCGGGTTCTTCGTCAAGAGGTAAATTCGATTGGTGAAAAGGATCGCCTTCTTCGCGTCTCCATTGATTAAGTCGACTACGAACCCATCAGATGAATTCGGGATGGCTGATTGATGGATTCATTCTGGTGACACCGCTTTCGGAGCTTAGGTGTATATCCATGTCGGAATAGCTGTCGGAATAACTATCGGAATAGCTATCGAAATCTGAGGGACTCGAATTGGTTGAGGGATTCATCTCATACGATCAGATGAAGAATTTTTGATAAGAAATAGATTATAGGATGTAGATTAGTACCCTACAATACATAATTTACATATGCATATATAATACTAAAATTCCATAAGTTACGGAGGAATCTACGGAAACTGTCAGGTAAAGGTAACAATAACATATACGCTAAGATATGAATTTATCTATACACTGTCTATACAATAGAGGTAGTAAGACGTGTCTAGACTTTAAGGGTGATAAGCAAATAAATTTTCGACACTAAATGATAAGCAAAACTTTTGACATGCAGACACGGTCGAAGTCCAGACCCACTAATGCATCTAAACAACTACCAGTTAGACACACTAATGCAAGACCTGGTTCACTAAGACCACCGTTCTGATACCAACTGAAAGGACCTGTCCTAATCCATCTGGACGAATACATTACATTTGGTTACATCGCGAGGTACATGACCTCTATATGATACATTTTACAAACATTGCATTCGTTTTTAAAAGACAAACTTTCATTTCATCGAAGCTTGACGGCATGCATACCATTTCATAATATATCCAACTATAATTGACTTAATAATAATCTTGATGAACTCAACGACTCGAATGCAACGTCTTTTGAAATATATCATGAATGACTCCAAGTAATATCTCTAAATTGAGCAAATGTATAGCGTAAGATTTCTTTAATACCTGAGAATAAACATGCTTTCAAGTGTCAACCAAAAGGTTGGTGAGTTCATAGGTTTATCATAAAACAATAAAATTCATCATTTTGATAGACCATAAGATTTAAATCCTGCATGGTACAAATGGGCCCGAATCATATACCCACCTGTAATGCACATGCGATATCTTTTAAATACAGTACACCTTTCTCGTGTACAAAATCATCTTTCATAAATCATAGTAACCGTACACATATCTCGTGCACAAAAACTAATACACATAACCTGTGTATAAAATTCATTCTCTCGATACATAATATTCATATCAATTAGTGGCAATTATCATGTCCACATAATTCAATGGTGGCAATTATCATATCCACATAACTAAATGGTGGCAATTATCATGTCCACATAATTCAATGGTGGCAATTATCATGTTCACATAATTCAATAATAATCCGCAGAACTTCTGTCTACATAATAATTATTCGATGAATGTTTTGCTTGTGTCTATCTCATCAAACATTCATAAAAGCATTTCATGTATTCGCAGTTCAAAATATATTTCAAAAGCATTTAATAAAACAGTTATAAAAACAGCGCATATATTCTCAGTCTCAAAAATGTAAGGAGTAAAAGGGAATCAAATGAACTCACCTAATGTATTTTGTAGTAAAAATACATATGACTAAATTGAACAACGCAAGTTTGGCCTCGGATTCACGAACCTATATCATTCATATATGTATTAAAACATATTCTTATAATCGAACAATTTATTTATATATTAATTTATATATTATATATTTTAATTGGTGTTTATATTCAAAATTATTATTATTTATATAGTTATATTAATATATCCATATTTATATATATAATTGTTTAGTGTTATATTTAAAATCAATAGTTTGTTTTATGTAAATATTTATATAACTAATATTAATATGTTTGATATATATGTAGTTATGTAAAATATTAATAATAAAAATATTGATATTGTTAGTAATAATACTAATAGTTACAAAAGTGTTTCTAATACTAATTTTAATGAAAATAATGATAACTTGCATTATCTTCATAATAATGATAATAAAATTAATGTTAATGATAATAATAACTAATATTGATTTTAGTATTAGCATAATAATAATAATAATAATAATAAATAGAAATAAAATTACTACCTCAAAATCTATCAAAAAAATAATTACGCCACAGACAAGGCCTGAACCCGCGACGTCCCGTGATGTGCGTAGAGGTGTATATGAAATAGTTATATTTTTACTACGAAAAACTATTAAATACGATACAATTTTACACAAGTTATTTATTTATTTATAGAGTGGATATACCTAAACCTTGCTACAACACTTATAGGCAGTGTACCTAATCGTACATTAGTGTAGTTTTTAGTAAGTCCGGTTCGTTCCACATGGATCTTTTAAACAATCTTAACGCTATATTTTTAAAAACAATATTTGTAAAAATACAAAAATATATAAGTAATATTATTATTATAAAAAGGGGGTTTTTACCGTTTAATGACCGGTTTGTCGATTTTAAAACTTTAGTCGCAGTTAAAACCTAATGTAAAATATTAAAAATAAATACAACTTAATTTAAAGCGTAAGGTAAATAACGATAATGAAATTGCGATAAATAAAAGTGCGATAAAATAAAATTGCGATAATTAAAGAGTACGATAATTAAAAGTGCAATTAAATACAATGACAATAAATAAAAGTGCGATAATTAAAAGTGCAATTAAATATGATGACAGTAAATAAAAGTGTAATAATTAAAAGTACAATTAAATATGAAATAAAAGAATTATGCTTATTTAAACTTCCATAATCATGATGTTTGACATGTTGATTTTTAATTTATTCATATGGGTTAATTGTTCTTTGTCCTGGATTATTCAATATGTCCATACGGATTTGTCCATAATAGTCCATCAGTCATAATTATAAAATGCGAAAGTCTTCGTCAAATTATTCTTATTCCCGAAGTCAAATATTCCAACTAATTGGGGATTCGAATTGTAACAAGGTCTTAATACTTTGTTTAATGAATACACCAGGTTATCGACTGCGTGTAAACCAAGGTTTTACTACTTTGTTAACAATTACACCAATTACCCTTGAATGTAATCTACCCCTGTTTCAACAAGTCTATTAACTATTAATCCAGTTCCGTGTACGGTAAATTGAACAATTATTGGTATTTATAGATATCCCGCCCACCGTACTCAGTCAAGCGTATGTGGTTATATATAAATACGTCAAATTATAAGTCTATATATTAAATTAACGAGGTATCATTTGGAAAATATAAAGCCCATTAATAGCCCATAGTCTAATTTCCACATGTGTCGTTCTTTTATCCAAACCCCAATTATGGTACAAAGCCCAATTACCCAAATTTAATATTTAGTCCAACATCACGATTACTTCGTTTTAAATAAGCATAATAATAATTTATCTACGAGACATTAATTTAAAAATAATATTAACCATAACTTACAGTGATTAAAAATAGCGTAGTGTTATACGGACAGAATTTCGACTTACACCCTTACAACATTCGCTAACATACCCTTATTATTAGACTTTAAAATTAAAATTAAAATTAAAATTATAATATATATATATATATATATATATATATATATATATATATATATATATATATATATATATATATATATATATATATATATATATATATATATATATATATATTTTACGTATGATGAAAAGAAAAAGAAGGTGTAAAAATATCGATCGAATGCGTTGCCTTTTATAGGCCCCATTTCAGTTTTGGTGTGCTCCGCGATCTCGAAGGGTTTCTCCTTCACAGCTCCGCGATCGCGGAGTGATGGATTACAGCTCATCCAAGTTTGGCTCCTAGCTTGCCGACGGATTTTTTAATAAATAAATATAAAATATATATAATTTTAAGAATTATTTATATATTATATTATATTTATATGCATAGTTGACTTGTAATTTTCGCTCCGTTGCGTCGTGCGTTGAAAGTTGACTTAGGTCCCGGTTTCGGATTTTCGAACGTCCTTGCGTACAATTTAATATCTTGTACTTTGCGTTTTGTAACTTGTACTTTTGTCATTTCTAGATGCTTCTCATCAATAAATTGAACCTCTTGGATTGTACTTTGTACTTTTGATCTTTTTGGTCGTTTGCGTCTTCAAATCATCGAATCTGCCTTTTGTCTTCACCTTTTATTATTTAAACGATTATTACTTGTAAATAGAACAATTGCAACTAAAATCTTGTCTTTCTTGAGGAATAATGCTATGAAATATATGTTCATTTTTAGCATTATCAATATTCCCACACTTGAGCGTTGCTTGTCCTCGAGCAATATAGTCTTGAAATAAAAACATACTTGAATCACTTCTTTATTCTTCACACTTTGTACATTAGTGATTTTGATAAGGCGGTATAAACAATGAGAGTAACATTGTGGTTTACAGTCCCACATGACTATAAAAATTTAGATCCTTTAGGAAGTTGGATCTTTATGAAAACATTTGATCTTTTTGAAAATTAAATCTAGCTTTTACCCTAGATAAGTTTTCCGGAATAACCCTTCACCGGTGTTTGCAAATTGTTTTTTTTTTGTGGGTTTGGCGGGTTTCAGATTTTAAAATTTTAGCTCAAAACTTACGGTTTTGTGTTACCCACTTGCTAACCTTGTATTGGGAAAGCAACACGTCCAGTATACTTGCTCTGTATATTACCTTTCGGTAAAGTACCGTCCGGTTGTAAAGGAAAGCGTTGAACAAGCAACTGTTAAGGCAATGTCCCCTGACATGCTTTTAATTATGGTCTATGATGTGTCGGATGCAATTACTATCCTTTGTAGGAGCAATAGTAAAGCTCATCCTTATAATTTTTTGGTCTGGCACAAGGTCCTGTCTTTGGCCATGCTATGCAACCACCGTTCTTACGGTTGACACCCGATTTGGTTCAGGTGACCTAATGAATTCCAGGTGAATTCCTAGGATTTTACGTTCAATGGTAATGAATGTAGTGACCCGAACTTTTCCATGTTTATATATATTAATTGAGATTGATATTTACATGATTAAATGTTTCCAACATGTTAAGCAATCAAACTTGTTAAGACTTGATTAATTGAAATATGTTTCATATAGACAATTGACCACCCAATTTGACCGGTGATTCACGAACGTTAAAACTTGTAAAAACTATATGATGACATATATATGGATATATATATAGTTAACATGATACTATGATAAGTAAACATATCATTAAGTATATTAACAATAAACTACATATGTAGAAACAAGACTACTAACTTAATGATTTTTAAACGAGACATATATGTAACGATTATCGTTGTAAAGACATTTAATGTATATATATCATATTAAGAGATATTCATACATGATAATATCATGATAATATAATAATTTAAAATCTCATTTGATATTATAAACATTGGGTTAACAACATTTAACAAGATCGTTAACCTAAAGGTTTCAAAACAACACTTACATGTAACGACTAACGATGACTTAACGACTCAGTTAAAATGTATATACATGTAGTGTTTTAATATGTATTTATACACTTTTGAAAGACTTCAATACACCTATCAAAATACTTCTACATAATAAAAATGCTTACAATTACATCCTCGTTCAGTTTCATCAACAATTCTACTCGTATGCACCCGTATTCGTACTCGTACAATACACAGCTTTTAGATGTATGAACTATTGGTATATACACTCCAATGATCAGCTCTTAGCAGCCCATGTGAGTCACCTAACACATGTGGGAACCATCATTTGGCAACTAGCATGAAATATCTCATAAAATTACAAAAATATGAGTAATCATTCATGACTTATTTACATGAAAACAAAATTACATATCCTTTATATCTAATCCATACACCAACGACCAAAAACACCTACAAACACTTTCATTCTTCAATTTTCTTCATCTAATTGATCTCTCTCAAGTTCTATCTTCAAGTTCTAAGTGTTCTTCATAAATTTCAAAAGTTCTAGTTTCATAAAATCAAGAATACTTTCAAGTTTGCTAGCTCACTTCCAATCTTGTAAGGTGATCATCCAACCTCAAGAAATCTTTGTTTCTTACAGTAGGTTATCATTCTAATACAAGGTAATAATCATATTCAAACTTTGGTTCAATTTCTATAACTATAACAATCTTATTTCAAGTGATGATCTTACTTGAACTTGTTTTCGTGTCATGATTCTGCTTCAAGAACTTCGAGCCATCCAAGGATCCATTGAAGCTAGATCCATTTTTTTCTTTTCCAGTAAGTTTATCCAAGGAACTTAAGGTAGTAATGATGTTCATAACATCATTCGATTCATACATATAAAGCTATCTTATTCGAAGGTTTAAACTTGTAATCACTAGAACATAGTTTAGTTAATTCTAAACTTGTTCGCAAACAAAAGTTAATCCTTCTAACTTGACTTTTAAAATCAACTAAACACATGTTCTATATCTGTATGATATGCTAACTTAATGATTTAAAACCTGGAAACACGAAAAACACCGTAAAACCGGATTTACGCCGTCGTAGTAACACCGCGGGCTGTTTTGGGTTAGTTAATTAAAAACTATGATAAACTTTGATTTAAAAGTTGTTATTCTGAGAAAATGATTTTTATTAAGAACATGAAACTATATCCAAAAATTATGGTTAAACTCAAAGTGGAAGTATGTTTTCTAAAATGGTCATCTAGACGTCGTTCTTTCGACTGAAATGACTACCTTTACAAAAAACGACTTGTAACTTATTTTTCCGACTATAAACCTATACTTTTTCTGTTTAGATTCATAAAATAGAGTTCAATATGAAACCATAGCAATTTGATTCACTCAAAACGGATTTAAAATGAAGAAGTTATGGGTAAAACAAGATTGGATAATTTTTCTCATTTTAGCTACGTGAAAATTGGTAACAAATCTATTCCAACCATAACTTAATCAACTTGTATTGTATATTATGTAATCTTGAGATACCATAGACACGTATACAATATTTCGACCTATCATGTCGACACATCTATATATATTTCGGAACAACCATAGACACTCTATATGTGAATGTTGGAGTTAGCTATACAGGGTTGAGGTTGATTCCAAAATATATATAGTTTAAGTTGTGATCAATACTGAGATACGTATACACTGGGTTGTGGATTGATTCAAGATAATATTTATCGATTTATTTCTGTACATCTAACTGTGGACAACTAGTTGTAGGTTACTAACGAGGACAGCTGACTTAATAAACTTAAAACATCAAAATATATTAAAAGTGTTGTAAATATATTTTGAAC
The DNA here is from genome assembly GCF_046630445.1 of Rutidosis leptorrhynchoides. Classification (NCBI taxonomy): domain Eukaryota; kingdom Viridiplantae; phylum Streptophyta; class Magnoliopsida; order Asterales; family Asteraceae; genus Rutidosis; species Rutidosis leptorrhynchoides. The sequence continues at coordinate 193,361,600 of NC_092343.1, forward strand.
ATACTTTGATATATATGTATATATTGTTATAGGTTCGTGAATCAACCAGTGGCCAAGTCTTACTTCCCGACGAAGTAAAAATCTGTGAAAGTGAGTTATAGTCCCACTTTTAAAATCTAATATTTTTGGGATGAGAATACATGCAGGTTTTATAAATGATTTACAAAATAGACACAAGTACGTGAAACTACATTCTATGGTTGAATTATCGAAATAGAATATGCCCCTTTTTATTAAGTCTGGTAATCTAAGAATTAGGGAACAGACACCCTAATTGACGCGAATCCTAAAGATAGATCTATCGGGCCCAACAAGCCCCATCCAAAGTACCGGATGCTTTAGTACTTCGAAATTTATATCATATCCGAAGGGTGTCCCGGAATGATGGGGATATTCTTATATATGCATCTTGTTAATGTCGGTTACCAGGTGTTCACCATATGAATGATTTTTATCTCTATGTATGGGATGTGTATTGAAATATGAAATCTTGTGGTCTATTATTATGATTTGATATATATAGGTTAAACCTATAACTCACCAACATTTTTGTTGACGTTTTAAGCATGTTTATTCTCAGGTGATTATTAAGAGCTTCCGCCATCGCATACTTAAATAAGGACGAGATTTGGAGTCCATGCTTGTATGATATTGTGTAAAAACTGCATTCAAGAAACTTATTTTGTTGTAACATATTTGTATTGTAAACCATTATGTAATGGTCGTGTGTAAACAGGATATTTTAGATTATCATTATTTGATAATCTACGTAAAGCTTTTTAAACTTTTATTGATGAAATAAAGGTTATGGTTTGTTTTAAAATGAATGCAGTCTTTGAAAAACGTCTCATATAGAGGTCAAAACCTCGCAACGAAATCAATTAATATGGAACGTTTTTAATCAATAAGAACGGGACATTTCAGTTGGTATCCAAGCATTGGTCTTAGAGAACCAGAATTTTGTATTAGTGTGTCTTATCGAGTTTGTTAGGATGCATTAGTGAATCTGGACTTCGACCGTGTTTACTTGAAAAATGATTGCTTAACAAATTTTGTTGGAAACTATATATTTTTAACATGTGAATATTATGTGATATATTAATCTCTTAACGCGTTTGATATTATGTGATAGATGTCTACCTCTAGAACAAGTCCCATTGACTCACCTAATAATAATGAAGAGTCAAATGTAAATTGGAATGATTCGTGGACTGATTCACAAGTTCCCGAAGAGGAACCGGAAGAAGAGTCGGAACCGGAAGAAGAATCGGAACCGGATGAAGAAATAGAACCGGTGGGGGAAATAATAAAACGGTTAAGTAAAAGAAAATCCTCAACCAACCGACCAAGGTTAATTATGGTCAATGGTGTTTCCGCCAAGGAAGCAAAATATTGGGAGGATTACCAATTCTCCGATGAATCGGATTCCGACGAGAATTCCGATGATGTTATAGAAATTACCCCAACTGAATTTAAAAAGGCAAAAGAAAATAATAAGGGAAAGGGATTAAAAATAGAGAAATCTAATTCTAACCCCGATGAACTTTATATGTATCGTCAACCCCCGAAGTCCTTAAGTTGTAACAATGACCCGGGAACCTCTAAACCACCAGGTTTTTCTAAACCAATGTGGAAAACGACGGCTCGTATTAGGGGAACATCATATATCCCTAAAAACTTGGCAAAACGAACCAAAATCGAAGAAGAAGAAACAAGCGAGTCGGAATAAGATAGTTGTATTCGTGTGGTGTAATATATGTAATATAGTGTGCTTATGCTTTATGATATCTGTAAAAATTGCTTGTATTAATAAGTATTTTTTTTATGAATCTAACTCTTGTCTATTTTACAGTATAAAAACACAAAATGGATAGACAACCCAATATTTTAAGAGACCTACCCGGAGACATGATTGATGAAATCTTGTCTAGAGTCGGTCAGAATTCTTCGGCACAACTATTTAAGGCGAGATCAGTTTGTAAGACATTCGAAGAACGTTCCAAGAATGCCTTGGTTTATAAAAGGCTTTCATTCGAAAGATGGGGGATATCACATTGGGAAATCCATAAGTTACGATGTGTTTACTTTGACGCATATATTGCGGGGAACCCAAATGCTATTTTACGCAATGGGTTAAGAAATTATTTTGACTCAATATATCCGAATATTGGACTTCGTGATTTAGAAAAAGCGGCTAACATGCAACATAAAGAAGCATGTTATGCTTACGGATTAGTAATGTTCGCTTCTCACCAAAGTGAGAACAAGAACATTGGGCTACAACTATTAAACAAAACGTTCCCACAAGTGACGGTGTCGGTAAGTGGGGTAAGAAATGAGGTTTTTAGATTGTTACGGGACTGTTGGACATTACGTAACCCTCGTCCCTTTGACGACGTTACAACACGCTGTCTTATCAACGGCCATAACGGTTATGTTCCACAAGACCAAGGATGGGAAGTAATCCTAGTAAAACCAGAATGCATGACTTGTTTCTGGACGTATGAATTACGTGTCTTTATTGCCTTTGCTGAACGACTTGTGTACTAGCTAGAATTATCTTCACAACCATCTTGTATCAAATTTATTGTGTGCTATATTTCATGCTATATGTAAAATAAGCGGTATTGTAAGTTTGTAAAATATTGTGTAAAAGTTTGAACGCGAAATATTATTATAATCAGTTTTTCATATAGAATTGTAGTAGTTGAATTGTATATTAGCTACTAAGTATGAACTTAACGGGTAGGTACTACCCGAATTTAAACTTATAAAACGCTAATATGAAGAAAAAGCTTTTATAAATGAGTTCATATTATGCTACGAAATACTATTAACTACTCTTAATATTATGTATGATTAACTTGTTCCATTTGACTATTTTGAAGGAAATGGCACCGACTACTCGACACACCGTGAATATGAATGAAGAGGAATTCCGTACTTTTCTAGCTTCAAACATAGCCGCAGTACAGGCTGCGCTACATACCAACAATAACCTTGGATCTAGCAGTACAGGAAATCGTGTAGGATGCACCTACAAAGAATTCACTGCCTGCAAACCTTTGGAATTTGATGGAACCGAAGGACCGATCGGATTGAAACGGTGGACCGAGAAGGTCGAATCGGTGTTTGCCATAAGTAAGTGTACTGAAGAGGATAAAGTGAAGTACGCTACGCATACCTTCACAGGTTCTGCGTTAACATGGTGGAATACCTATCTAGAGCAAGTGGGACAAGATGATGCTTACGCACTACCGTGGTCAGCATTCAAGCACTTAATGAACGAGAAGTACCGTCCCAGAACTGAGGTCAATAAGCTCAAGACAGAACTTAGAGGGTTACGAACCCAAGGATTTGATATTACCACGTACGAAAGACGATTCACAGAATTATGCCTATTGTGTCCGGGAGCGTTTGAAGATGAGGAAGAGAAGATCGACGCGTTTGTGAAAGGATTACCGGAAAGAATCCAAGAAGATATAAGTTCACACGAGCCCGCCTCCATACAACAGGCATGTAGAATGGCTCACAAACTAGTGAACCAGATTGAAGAAAGAATTAAAGAACAGACTGCTAAAGAGGCCAATGTGAAGCAAGTCAAAAGAAAGTGGGAGGAAAACGGTGATAAGAATCACCAATACAACAACAACAGCAATTACAACAATAATCGCAACAATTATCCCAACAATCGCAACATCAATCGCAACTACAATAAACGGCCCAACAACAACAACAACAACAACAATAACAACAACAGCAACTACAACAATAATAACCGCAACAACAACAACAATCAGAAGCAGCTATGCCAAAGGTGTGAAAAGTATCACTCGGGGTTCTGCACCAAATTTTGCAACAAGTGTAAAAGAAATGGTCATAGCGCGGCGAAGTGTGAGGTTTACGGACCAGGGGTAAATAGAACGAAAGGAACAAATGGTGTCGGAACGAGTAATGGCGGAGCAAGTAGTGTCGGAGCAAGTTATGCCAATGTAGTTTGTTATAAATGTGGAAAACCGGGCCACATTATTAGAAATTGCCCGAACCAGGAGAACACGAATGGACAAGGCCGCGGAAGAGTTTTCAATATTAATGCGGCAGAGGCACAGGAAGACCCGGAGCTTGTTACGGGTACGTTTCTTATTGACAATAAATCTGCTTACGTTTTATTTGATTCGGGTGCGGATAGAAGCTATATGAGTAGAGATTTTTGTGCTAAATTAAGTTGTCCATTGACGCCTTTGGATAGTAAATTTTTACTCGAATTAGCAAATGGTAAATTAATTTCAGCAGATAATATATGTCGGAATCGAGAAATTAAACTGGTTAGCGAAATATTTAAGATTGATTTGATACCAGTAGAGTTAGGGAGTTTTGATGTGATAATCGGTATGGACTGGTTGAAAGAAGTGAAAGCAGAGATCGTTTGTTACAAAAATGCAATTCGCATTATACGAGAAAAAGGAAAACCCTTAATGGTGTACGGAGAAAAGGGCAACACGAAGCTACATCTTATTAGTAATTTGAAGGCACAAAAACTAATAAGAAAAGGTTGCTATGCTGTTCTAGCACACGTCAATAAAGTACAAACTGAAGAAAAGAGCATCAATGATGTTCCCGTCGCAAAAGAATTTCTCGATGTATTTCCGAAAGAATTACCGGGATTACCCCCACATCGATCCGTTGAATTTCAAATAGATCTTGTACCAGGAGCTGCACCAATAGCTCGTGTTCCTTACAGACTCGCACCCAGCGAGATGAAAGAACTGCAAAGCCAATTACAAGAACTTTTAGAGCGTGGTTTCATTCGACCAAGCACATCACCGTGGGGAGCTCCTGTTTTGTTTGTCAAGAAGAAGGATGGTACATTCAGGTTGTGTATCGACTACCGAGAGTTGAACAAACTTACCATCAAGAATCGCTACCCACTACCGAGAATTGACGACTTATTTGATCAACTACAAGGCTCGTCTGTTTATTCAAAGATTGACTTACGTTCCGGGTATCATCAAATGCGGGTGAAAGAAGATGATATTCCAAAGACTGCTTTTAGAACACGTTACGGTCATTACGAGTTTATGGTCATGCCGTTTGGTTTAACTAATGCACCAGCTGTGTTCATGGACCTTATGAACCGAGTGTGTGGACCATACCTTGACAAGTTTGTCATTGTTTTCATTGATGACATACTTATTTACTCAAAGAATGACCAAGAACATGGTGAACATTTGAGAAAGGTGTTAGAAGTATTGAGGAAGGAAGAATTGTACGCTAAGTTTTCAAAGTGTGCATTTTGGTTGGAAGAAGTTCAATTCCTCGGTCACATAGTGAACAAAGAAGGTATTAAGGTAGATCCGGCAAAGATAGAAACTGTTGAAAAGTGGGAAACCCCGAAAACTCCGAAACACATACGCCAGTTTTTAGGACTAGCTGGTTACTACAGAAGGTTCATCCAAGACTTTTCCAGAATAGCAAAACCCTTGACTGCATTAACGCATAAAGGGAAGAAATTTGAATGGAATGATGAACAAGAGAAAGCGTTTCAGTTATTGAAGAAAAAGCTAACTACGGCACCTATATTGTCATTGCCTGAAGGGAATGATGATTTTGTGATTTTTTGTGACGCATCAAAGCAAGGTCTCGGTTGTGTATTAATGCAACGAACGAAGGTGATTGCTTATGCGTCTAGACAATTGAAGATTCACGAACAAAATTATACGACGCATGATTTGGAATTAGGCGCGGTTGTTTTTGCATTAAAGACTTGGAGGCACTACTTATATGGGGTCAAAAGTATTATATATACCGACCACAAAAGTCTTCAACACATATTTAATCAGAAACAACTGAATATGAGGCAGCGTAGGTGGATTGAATTATTGAATGATTACGACTTTGAGATTCGTTACCACCCGGGGAAGGCAAATGTGGTAGCTGATGCCTTGAGCAGGAAGGACAGAGAACCCATTCGAGTAAAATCTATGAATATAATGATTCATAATAACCTTACTACTCAAATAAAGGAGGCGCAACAAGGAGTTTTAAAAGAAGGAAATTTAAAGGATGAAATACCCAAAGGATCGGAGAAGCATCTTAATATTCGGGAAGACCGAACCCGGTATAGGGCTGAAAGGATTTGGGTACCAAAATTTGGAGATATGAGAGAAATGATACTTAGAGAAGCTCATAAAACCAGATACTCAATACATCCTGGAACGGGGAAGATATACAAGGATCTCAAGAAACATTTTTGGTGGCCGGGTATGAAAGCCGATGTTGCTAAATACGTAGGAGAATGTTTGACGTGTTCTAAGGTCAAAGCTGAGCATCAGAAACCATCAGGTCTACTTCAACAAGCCGAAATCCCGGAATGGAAATGGGAAAACATTACCATGGATTTCATCACTAAATTGCCAAGGACTGCAAGTGGTTTTGATACTATTTGGGTAATAGTTGATCGTCTCACCAAATCAGCACATTTCCTGCCAATAAGAGAAGATGACAAGATGGAGAAGTTAGCACGACTGTATTTGAAGGAAGTCGTCTCCAGACATGGAATACCAATCTCTATTATCTCTGATAGGGATGGCAGATTTATTTCAAGATTCTGGCAGAGATTACAGCAAGCATTAGGAACTCGTCTAGACATGAGTACTGCCTATCATCCACAAACTGATGGGCAGAGTGAAAGGACGATACAAACGCTTGAAGACATGCTACGAGCATGTGTTATTGATTTCGGAAACAGTTGGGATCGACATCTACCGTTAGCAGAATTTTCCTACAACAACAGCTACCATTCAAGCATTGAGATGGCACCATTTGAAGCACTTTATGGTAGAAAGTGCAGGTCTCCGATTTGTTGGAGTGAAGTGGGGGATAGACAGATTACGGGTCCGGAGATTATACAAGAAACTACCGAGAAGATCATCCAAATTCAACAACGGTTGAAAACCGCCAAAAGTCGACAAAAGAGCTACGCTGACATTAAAAGAAAAGATATAGAATTTGAAATTGGAGAGATGGTCATGCTTAAAGTTGCACCTTGGAAAGGCGTTGTTCAATTTGGTAAACGAGGGAAATTAAATCCAAGGTATATTGGACCATTCAAGATTATTGATCGTGTCGGACCAGTAGCTTACCGACTTGAGTTACCTCAACAACTCGCGGCTGTACATAACACTTTACACGTCTCAAATTTGAAGAAATGTTTTGCTAAAGAAGATCTCACTATTCCGTTAGATGAAATCCAAATCAACGAAAAACTTCAATTCATCGAAGAACCCGTCGAAATAATGGATCGTGAGGTTAAAAGACTTAAGCAAAACAAGATACCAATTGTTAAGGTTCGATGGAATGCTCGTAGAGGACCCGAGTTCACCTGGGAGCGTGAAGATCAGATGAAGATGAAATACCCGCATCTATTTCCAGAAGATTCGTCAACATCTTCAACAGCTTAAAATTTCGGGACGAAATTTATTTAACGGGTAGGTACTGTAGTGACCCAAACTTTTCCATGTTTATATATATTAATTGAGATTGATATTTACATGATTAAATGTTTCCAACATGTTAAGCAATCAAACTTGTTAAGACTTGATTAATTGAAATATGTTTCATATAGACAATTGACCACCCAATTTGACCGGTGATTCACGAATGTTAAAACTTGTAAAAACTATATGATGACATATATATGGATATATATATAGTTAACATGATACTATGATAAGTAAACATATCATTAAGTATATTAACAATGAACTACATATGTAGAAACAAGACTACTAACTTAATGATTTTTAAACGAGACATATATGTAACCATTATCGTTGTAAAGACATTTAATGTATATATATATCATATTAAGAGATATTCATACATGATAATATCATGATAGTATAATAATTTAAAATCTCATTTGATATTATAAACATTGGGTTAACAACATTTAACAAGATCGTTAACCTAAAGGTTTCAAAACAACACTTACATGTAACGACTAACGATGACTTAACGACTCAGTTAAAATGTATATACATGTAGTGTTTTAATATGTATTTATACACTTTTGAAAGACTTCAATACACCTATCAAAATACTTCTACTTAATAAAAATGCTTACAATTACATCCTCGTTCAGTTTCATCAACAATTCTACTCGTATGCACCCGTATTCGTAATCATACAATACACAGCTTTTAGATGTATGTACTATTGGTATATACACTCCAATGATCAGCTCTTAGCAGCCCATGTGAGTCACCTAACACATGTGGGAACCATCATTTGGCAACTAGCATGAAATATCTCATAAAATTACAAAAATATGAGTAATCATTCATGACTTATTTACATGAAAACAAAATTACATATCCTTTATATCTAATCCATACACCAACGACCAAAAACACCTACAAACACTTTAATTCTTCAATTTTCTTCATCTAATTGATCTCTCTCAAGTTCTATCTTCATGTTCTAAGTGTTCTTCATAAATTTCAAAAGTTCTAGTTTCATAAAATCAAGAATACTTTCAAGTTTGCTAGCTCACTTCCAATCTTGTAAGGTGATCATCCAACCTCAAGAAATCTTTGTTTCTTACAGTAGGTTATCATTCTAATACAAGGTAATAATCATATTCAAACTTTGGTTCAATTTCTATAACTATAACAATCTTATTTCAAGTGATGATCTTACTTGAACTTGTTTTCGTGTCATGATTCTGCTTCAAGAACTTCGAGCCATCCAAGGATCCATTGAAGCTAGATCCATTTTTCTCTTTTCAAGTAGGTTTATCCAAGGAACTTAAGGTAGTAATTATGTTCATAACATCATTCGATTCATACATATAAAGCTATCTTATTCGAAGGTTTAAACTTGTAATCACTAGAACATAGTTTAGTTAATTCTAAACTTGTTCGCAAACAAAAGTTAATCCTTCTAACTTGACTTTTAAAATCAACTAAATACATGTTCTATATCTGTATGATATGCTAACTTAATGATTTAAAACCTGGAAACACGAAAAACACCGTAAAACCGGATTTACGCCGTCGTAGTAATACCGCGGGCTGTTTTGGGTTAGTTAATTAAAAACTATGATAAACTTTGATTTAAAAGTTGTTATTCTGAGAAAATGATTTTTATTATGAACATGAAACTATATCCAAAAATTATGGTTAAACTCAAAGTGGAAGTATGTTTTCTAAAATGGTCATCTAGACGTCGTTCTTTCGACTGAAATGACTACCTTTACAAAAAATGACTTGTAACTTATTTTTCCGACTATAAACCTATACTTTTTCTATTTAGATTCATAAAATAGAGTTCAATATGAAACCATAGCAATTTGATTCACTCAAAACGGATTTAAAATGAAGAAGTTATGGGTAAAACAAGATTGGATAATTTTTCTCATTTTAGCTACGTGAAAATTGGTAACAAATCTATTCCAACCATAACTTAATCAACTTGTATTGTATATTATGTAATCTTGAGATACCATAGACACGTATACAATATTTCGACCTATCATGTCGACACATCTATATATATTTCGGAACAACCATAGACACTCTATATGTGAATGTTGGAGTTAGCTATACAGGGTTGAGGTTGATTCCAAAATATATATAGTTTGAGTCGTGATCAATACTGAGATACGTATACACTGGGTCGTGGATTGATTCAAGATAATATTTATCGATTTATTTCTGTACATCTAACTGTGGACAACTAGTTGTAGGTTACTAACGAGGACAGCTGACTTAATAAACTTAAAACATCAAAATATATTAAAAGTGTTGTAAATATATTTTGAACATACTTTGATATATATGTATATATTGTTATAGGTTCGTGAATCAACCAGTGGCCAAGTCTTACTTCCCGACGAAGTAAAAATCTGTGAAAGTGAGTTATAGTCCCACTTTTAAAATCTAATATTTTTGGGATGAGAATACATGCAGGTTTTATAAATGATTTACAAAATAGACACAAGTAAGTGAAACTACATTCTATGGTTGAATTATCGAAATCGAATATGCCCCTTTTTATTAAGTCTGGTAATCTAAGAATTAGGGAACAGACACCCTAATTGACGCGAATCCTAAAGATAGATCTATCGGGCCCAACAAGCCCCATCCAAAGTACCGGATGCTTTAGTACTTCGAAATTTATATCATATCCGAAGGGTGTCCCGGAATGATGGGGATATTCTTATATATGCATCTTGTTAATGTCAGTTACCAGGTGTTCACCATATGAATGATTTTTATCTCTATGTATGGGATGTGTATTGAAATATGAAATCTTGTGATCTATTATTATGATTTGATATATATAGGTTAAACCTATAACTCACCAATATTTTTGTTGACGTTTTAAGCATGTTTATTCTCAGGTGATTATTAAGAGCTTCCGCTATCGCATACTTAAATAAGGACGAGATTTGGAGTCCATGCTTGTATGATATTGTGTAAAAACTGCATTCAAGAAACTTATTTTGTTGTAACATATTTGTATTGTAAACCATTATGTAATGGTCGTGTGTAAACAAGATATTTTAGATTATCATTATTTGATAATCTACGTAAAGCTTTTTAAACCTTTATTGATGAAATAAAGGTTATGGTTTGTTTTAAAATGAATGCAGTCTTTGAAAAACGTCTCATATAGAGGTCAAAACCTCGCAACGAAATCAATTAATATGGAACGTTTTTAATCAATAAGAACGGGACATTTCAATGAACGCATTAAAAATGGGTTTTTCAGAAAACAAATCGGTTTGTAATTTTGATCAAAATATTTTATCGTTCAAGCTCGAGTTTAGATATCATCGAATTCCATGAGTTTGTAATTCTCAATCTTTAAAAGTCAATCTCAAGGATTGAGTAATATCAGTCTTAAAAGCTGATTTTTGATCTTTAAGGAGATTATCCTTTCTGGGGATCTGATTCATTAGTCTTATAAGCTAATTTGCACGGTGCCCCCCCATTATACGAGACAGATCCTCTCATGGTTAGGATAAGTCTGACCACTTGGCGACCCTATTTTATGCTGAGGTCCGTGGATTTCCAGCTGATTTTCGAGAAACTTTTCAAGGTTTTTCGTAGACTCTACAACTGGTCTGGACGACAACTTCCTGACCTAAATCAATAAGCGCGTGTCTTTTTCGGAAGACTTTAATTCCTTTTAATGATGGAATTGATTCATCGTGTAGATCCATCTTTTCTTTCAAATATATTATAAGAGATTGGGTAAAACTGATAAAATTGTCCAAAACAAAAGTATCTTCAATTATTTGTACAAAAATATATGACATATGTTCTAAATAACTTGGTAAATTTTTCCCACACTTGGCTTTTATTTTCATTTCTTTGCCTTTTTATTGTCCTCTATTCCATTTTAAATGAATTCTAACATTTTGGGTTGTTTCTCAATTTATGTCCTTTCCAAGGTAACAATAATTTCGGTGTTAATACCTAGTTTTATCGTTCATAAATATGTATAAACATGATTTTGAATTCATTTAGTTGAAAATTTTGAAAAATTTTACTAGAATTGGGTAGTCAGTATATAAGACTAGGGCTGTTCTTTATTATCAGAGAGCACTAGATTCTAATACAACTACTGCGTTACTAGTATTTTTAATGGTAACCAAGTGTTTAAATTTTTTTTAAAATTCCGAAAGAATTTAACCTCTTCCCACACTTAAGATCTTGCAATGCCCTCATTTGCAAGAAATCAGTAACAATTTAAATTATTAAGGGTGATTAGCGTAGAAAAACGATAAAATTTTACCAAAGTTTCCAAACATATTGTTGTTTGTTTGTTGAATGATAAATGGTGAACATCATTTGTTCATTCCGTTTGTTGTTTCATCACATTTATTTTGCATCTTGTCGTCAAAATTAGTAGCTTTTGCTGAACTTAATGTCAGTCTTTGAAAATGCGTCGTTTTACCCTGTTGTGTACATAAGATAAACTGCAAATATATATACATATTTTTGAAGTTTGGTATATTACCCCACATTCAAAAATTATTAAAATATAATAATAAAAGTTAAAAAATTATAAAAACTAATACAATACCAACATAAGTATTAAATATAGCAACATTACAAATAAATAAGATAAATAAGACTAAGTAAACTAGGGTTGATTCTGAAACCAGTAGGGGTTCCATGGTTCATTTTATCTATCTTGATATGCTTGAAATGGGTCATAGGTAGGAAAAGGTGGTCTCGTATCCTCGGTCCACGGAGGAAAATAGACTGGCTCAGTAGGAATGTAGTTCCTACCTTGGGAGGCTAAATAGGCTTTGATATATTCTTGATGATATTGCCAAGCCTGAAACTCTTGTTGCATAGCCCGTTGGTATTTAGTTTGGGACATTATTCTTTGTATATCGGTCATTTGGTTTCCTCCTCCCACATTACCTTGTTGTTGACCTCTTTCTCCCTGTGGATGATTCCCTTGATATGGAAGTGCAACATTATTTCTTTTTAACAAAACCTTTGCACCAGCATATACCCGCATATCAATCCGATCACGAGGAATGGGTACTTGTACTAACTCCCTTCCTCGAGTAATATCCACACCGAGGTACTCGGCAATTAAAGTCACAAAAATACCACCTCCTATAATACTATTGTTTCGCATTCCCTTTATCATATCCGATAAATAATAGCCCACACAATAAGGAATATTTACAAAGCTCTGTGGGTCTCTAATACACATCAGATAAAATAAATCATCTTCAGTCACTTTATCTTTATTTCTACCCCTTTGTGTAATAGAGTTGGAAATGAATCTATGGATTACCCTAAGCTCGGCTCTATCTATATCAGTATAAGAATAATGACCTCCATGAAAACGATTTTGGCTAGTCATTATACTCCACAACTCATTCTTATCAAAATCATAATCAACCCTTCTACCATTACTTATCAACTGTCTACAATCATCAGTTAATAATTCTTCAGCCGTATAAATACACAAAGCTTCAGCCATATCTAATAAAGACATATGGCGCATCACACCTCCTAATAGAAATCTAATAAAACTTCTATCCGTTAAACTAGTTACTTCATCATTTAGTTCAATAGTACTTACTAACTCAACGCACCATTCCTTATACACAAGTCTACGTATAGTGAATAGATTAATCCAATCATTGAAAGTAGAATTACCATACCTTTGTGTAAGTAATTCTCTTATTGGCTCGGCCAATCCCACTGTCTCTAATGGTGCCCAATCTATCACCCTGGACACTTCAACATCTTTGGGATAAAGAATGCTCAAGTTCCTCTGATATTTTGGATAGTCTATCCAAAATCTGTCAAATCGTAAGTTAGGGTGTAGATTTGCTTCAACTGCTCGTGACAATGAAATAAAAGGGTGCGGTTGATTCTGTTTGTATTGTTCACTAAGATCTTGATCCTCGTCACTTTCATTATAAGTATTCAAATTTTGTGGCGCGGATGAAGATTCACCTCGTTCATTCTGCTAAACACATTAAACAAAAAGGAATTGTGCATCCAAAAATGCATTGGTATTAGCAAAATAACAATTAAAAATAACTACATGATATGTTTAATCCATATTAAACTCATGCTCATTTTCATATTTTTAACAATTCTACACTTTTTCAAATAAGCATATATGAAAATGTTTACCAAGTTTATAAGCATTCTACTCAAATAACATGTCAAAATAATCATTATAGCAATTAAACAAGTTTCAAATGGCTTTTATATCAAATTAATCAAGTTCATGAATTTTAGACTTAAAAAGTCCACTTTAATTCTCAAAAATCATGTTTAGGATCAAAGTTTTGATCATTTAGCTACCTAAACATGTTACACTACTTAATTTAGCAATAATTTTTGACAAAAATCGGCCATAACCTGTTTATATCAAAAAGCCCCAAATTGCTCAAGAACACAAACCCTAGATTCCTAAAATTTTTGAAGTTTTTGGCTTCAAATCATGTTAAATAGCATCAATCTAGGCTATCCATGCATAATATATCAACAATTTAACACTAATTACACTAAAAATTAACAAAAATCAAATTAAAAAAATAGCTCAAGAACACAAAAAATTCGAATTTAAGAGTGTTAGGGGTGTAGAAATTACCATTCTTCTTGAAAGGGATCTAGGTAGGAATCTCCACATCAATTTTTAGCAAAAAATTTGATGAAAAACGGTGCAAAATGGCTATTTGTGTGTGTTTTTTCGTGGATTTTCGCAGAAATATGTGGTGTGTGTGTGTATGAAACTGGTCTGTCGACCAGTTTATGCTTTCTGGAAATTTGCTGCTCCGCGATCTCGAAGGAGGATAGCCTCCTGGCTCCGCGATCTCGAAGGGCCTTTTTTTTTTTTTTTAAACCTTTATCTTTTAAAATAGAAATTACATAATTTAAAAATTTTGTTTTCCTTGTTATTTAGGACGAGGTCGTTTCGGATCGTTGTCCTAGTCCGTCCCTCGACAAAATTTTAAAATTTGTCTTTTTGAAGCGATTGTTTTAAAAACTAAGATTTTTGGGTTTTTTTTAAATGTTTTTGGCATACTTTAATTCAATAAGATTAAAAATAATGATAATAAAAGTTCTCGTCCCTCCCTTGGGTAGAGCAATTTCGGTTCAACGACCTAGTTTTCAACTCACGACGAATTTTAAAAATCACATTTTTAACTTAGCGAAATAAAGTAAATTTTTGTTTTTAAATTCACACCAAACTTAAATTTAAAATGCATAAAATTAAAAATTCATTTTATTAAAAATTCATACCAAACTCATATTATATTTTTGTTTTTATACATACGAACTTATATTAAAAACATAAAATTTTCAAATATTTACAAACTTAAATATATTAATTTTAAAAAGTTTACAATATTATTTTAATATATAGAAATTTAAAAAAACAAAAAGTAAAAATAAAAATTAAAAATCTTTTTGGTCTTTTATCCTACTTTAATCAATCAAATATTATCAAAAATATACGCCCCTCTTTTCGATAAAGTAATTTCGCTTATATTACCTAGTTTTACTCCTGACGAATTTCTGAAATATTTTGGGTTGATTGATTAAAGATATTTATACCTTAAGAATAAACGGTAAATTTCGCAGTGATGTAATAAATTTTTGTATGATATCAATAATTTCGGTCGCAAAACCTAAATTTATTGAGTATCAATTTAATACTTTATAGCGAATAATTTAGTATTTATTATCAAAAGGGTAAAAGCAATAAAAATAAAAATAAAAACTGTACATACTTACCTGTGAGATAGAATTCTTAATGACCTGCTTTAGCCCACTCATAAGATAGTCGGACTAACTGGTTTTCCATAGCTACATAGGCGTAATCTCGAGCATTCAACGTTTTTTTTTTCGAAACATATGAACGGTCCTTCTCTGTATAAAGTAACAAATTCGGTATTTGAATATGTTTGATTATTTGAACATTTACCTTCGTGTGACCATTTTCCGCATTTGTGGCATCTTTCAAGGTGTCGTGCTCTTCTTTTCGCTGCGGATTTTGATTTTCCTTTACCAAAATGTAACTTATTATGATCGTTTCTGAGTTCTTTTCTTACTTCGTCCAATTTGGCTCTTATTACTGATACCAGGTCACTCGGGAGTGTATCATTGTTACCTTTAGTGATCAAAGCGTGTAGCATTAGACCATGGTTCAGTTCACAGGAATTCTTCATCTCGTAAAACCTAAAAAAAATAAAAATTCAGAATGGGGGGAGAAGACTAGTTCTTTAGGGTCTGCTAGGGAAAGACCATTCGGATTCCATTCTCGGAAACTACATGAAAACATAATATCTAACTCTAACAGAAATATATATTACCCTAAAAAGATTCGAATCTCCCCACACTTAGTTAGATGTGGTGTTGAAATTGTGATTAACGTTATTTTCAATTGGATCATCAACAATTTGTATATCTCTGACTTTTGCTTCAATCCATTTGTTGATTTCCTCCGTAGCTTTCACAAATTCAACTAACATCGCCTTTTCTTTTGGCGATAAATTGGATACTAATCGGTTACATAACTTAAGGTTTAGCATCGTGAATCCGTTTATAAAGTTTCTTCGTTGAACTGTAAAAAATGGGTTCATCTAATTTCTTATCATCAATGGGGTTCTTTGTGATTGGATCATCATTAAGTGTTTCTTCATCTTCCCCACACTTATGTATTTTTATTGGTCTAACAGTTTTGGTTGGTGGAGATCTAAACTTTCGGTTCATAAAGGTGATCGATTTATCACCATCCCTAAGTGTCATTCTTCCTTCTCTTACATCAATGAATGCCTCGGTGGTTGCTAAAAATGGGCGACCTAAAATTAGAGGAATATCAAGGTTTTCCTCCATATTAATAACTATAAAGTTTGCAACAAAGGTCAAACTTCCCATGTTAACAAGTAAATTACTTGCTATTCCAACCGGGTGTTTAATAGTTAGGTCAAATGATTGAACACCTATTTTGGTTGGTTTTAATTTACCCATACCTAATCTTTTGTATAAGGAAAGAGGCATAATATTTGCACTTGCTCCTAAATCTGCGAGTCCATTATATATAGCACCATCATTAAGCAAGCAAGAAATGATAAATTCACCCGGGTCTCCTGCTTTAGTAAGTCGAGTTGGTTTGTAAACCTTTTTCGGGTGTTCTTTTCTTGGTTCTTTCACTTCTATTTGAACTTCTTGTTCACATTTTTCTTTGTTTCTTGGAATGGGAGGTTTGTATAAGAATTCTTCTTCATCACTCCAATTTGAATCCTCCCTATTTTCCAATTTTGATTTTTCATATGTTGTTGATAACATATTTATGTTTTCATTTTGAAGGTTTTCTTGGGTGGTGAAATTATGATTGACTTCATTGTCAACTTCCATCGGACCATGTATGTAATGTTTAACTCTGTGACCATTAACTTTAAATTCAATCCCATTTGAATTTATTAACTCTATTGTTCCGTATGGAAAAACTCTTTTGACTATGAATGGTCCAGACCATCTTGATTTCAATTTTTCAGGAAATAGCTTGAATCGTGAATTGAAAAGAAGAACTCGGTCTCCTTCTTTAAATTCTTTTGAACTTCTGATTCTTTTATCATGTCATTTCTTCGTTCTTTCCTTATAGATTAACGAATTTTCATATGCTTCATTTCTTAATTCTTCTAATTCGTTTAATTGACTTAACCGTAGACGTCCGGCTTCATGTAAATCAAGATTACATGCCTTCAAAGCCCAAAATGCTTTGTGCTCAATTTCTACTGGAAGGTGACATGCTTTTCCGTAAACGAGTTTAAAAGGTGTGGTACCAATTGGAGTTTTGTAGGCTGTTCTAAAAGCCCAGAGTGCATCCTCCAATTTCATGTACCATTCCTTCGGATTTGATCCTACGGTTTTCTCTAGAATACGTTTTAAAGCTCAGTTGGTATTTTCAACTTGTCCACTTGTTTGTGGATGATATGCAGTGGAGATTTTATGAGTTACTCCATATCTTTTAAGAACTTTCTCAAGTTGATTATTACAAAAATGAGTACCCCGATCACTTATTAAAGCTTTCGGTGTTCCAAACCTGGCAAAAAGATGTTTTAAAAAGTTGACTACAACTCGTGCAGCGTTAGTTGGGAGAGCTTGTGCTTCCACCCATTTAGATACATAATCAATGGCAACGAGAATGTAGAGATTATTATGAAATTTTGGAAATGGACCCATAAAGTCAATACCCCAAATGTCAAATACTTCACATACTTGAATGACATTTTGTGGCATTTCATCACGCTGACTTATTTTTCCGGCCCTTTGACAAACATCACAGGATTTGCAAAGAAGGTGTGCGTCTTTGAAAATTGTAGGCCAATAGAATCCAGCATCGTAAACTTTTCTTGCTGTGAGTTGAGGCCCATAATGCCCTCCTGTTGGTCCTGTGTGACAATGGTTTAAAATTTGACTAGCTTCATCTCTGAATACACATCGGCATATTATTCCATCGGGACAACTTTTAAACAAATGTGGATCTTCCCAGAAATAGTGTTTTATATCACTAAAGAATTTCTTTCGTTTTTGGTACGATAATTCTTTTTCAAGGAATCCACATACTAAATAGTTTGCATAGTCTGCAAACCATGGAATTTCATTATAATCTATCTTCAATAGATATTCATCAGGAAAGTTGTCTTGTATGGCCGATTCATTTAGAACTTCTATTTCGGGATTTTCAAGACGAGAAAGATGATCAGCGGCGAGATTTTCTGCTCCCTTTTTATCTCGGATTTCAATATCGAACTCTTGTAAGAGTAAAATCCAACGGATTAATTGTGGTTTGGCATCTTGTTTTGAAAATAGGTATCTAAGAGCAGAATGGTCGGTATAGACCACCGTTTTAGCTAGAACGAGATATGAACGAAATTTGTCAAACGCAAAGACAATGGCAAGGAGTTCTTTTTCAGTAGTTGTATAATTCGTTTGTGTTCCTTGTAACGTCTTACTAGCATAATAAATAGGTTGAAATCGTTTTTCAATCCTTTGTCCTAAAACGGCTCCCATTGCAAAATCACTTGCATCGCACATTAGTTCAAACGGTAGATTCCAATTTGGAGTTATCATGATCGGCGTATTAGTGAGTTTTTCTTTAAGAATATTAAAAGATTTGATACATTCATCTGAAAAGATGAATGGAGCATCTTTTTCTAGGAGTTTATTCATAGGAGTGGCAATTTTAGAAAAATCTTTTATGAAACGTCGGTAAAAACGGCATGCCCTAGAAAACTCCTAACTCCTCTAACATTGGTGGGATGTGGAAGTTTAGCAATTACATCTACTTTAGCTCTATCCACTTCAATTCCTTCTTTTGAAATTTTATGACCAAGAACGATGCCTTCTTTAACCATGAAATGACATTTCTCCCAATTAAGTACTAGATTTGATTGTTCGCATCTAATAAGCATTCATTCAAGATTAACTAGACATGATTCAAATGTATCACCGAATACTGAAAAGTCATCCATGAAAACTTCCATGCATTCTTCTATCATTTCGTGAAAAATCGCCATCATGCACCTTTGAAAGGTTGCAGGGGCGTTGCAAAGTCCAAATGGCATACGTTTGTAAGCAAAAGTATCATAAGGGCACGTGAATGTGGTTTTCTCTTAGTCCACGGGTGCTATTGGAATTTGAAAATATACGGAAAAACCATCAAGAAAATAATAGTAACTATTTCTGGCTAATCTTTTCAACATTTGATCAATGAAAGGTAAGGGAAAGTGATCTTTTCTGGTGGCGTCATTTAATTTTCTATAATCAATACAAACACACCATCATGTTACAGTCCTAGTAGGAATAAGCTTATTTTTTTCATTTGTGATGACAGTCATGCCACCCTTCTTAGGTACGCATTGAACTGGGCTTACCCATGGACTATCAGAAATTGGATAAAATAAACCTGCATCAAGCAGTTTAATAATTTCTTTCTTAACAACATCTTGCATATTAGGATTTAGTCTTCGTTGGCGTTGCACATACGTTTTATGACCTTCTTCCATAAGGATTTTATGTGTGCAATACGAAGGACTTATTCCTTTAATATCATGAATCTTCCATGCAATAGCTGGTTTATGAGCTTTTAGCACATAAATGAGTTGAGATTTTTCATTTTCAGTAAGAGAAGACGATATTATTACAGGTAATTCAGATTCACCATGTAAATAAGCATATTCCAAATGGTTTGGAAGTGGCTTTAACTCTAATGTCGGTGGTTCTTCTATCGATGTTTTATATCGATATCTGTCTTCTTCTTTTAGCATTTGAATTTCTTCTGTTGTTGGTTCATATCCATTAGCCATAAGTGTAGCTAACATTTTAGTTTCATCAATTGGTTCAGTTCCTTCTCCTAAAGAACATTCTCCTGTTCCTTGTAATTCTGAAAATTCTTCTAACAATTCTGCATGTGATTCTATAGTTTGAATATAATAACATGTATCATCTGCAGATTGCGGTTATTGCATGGCTCAATCAACATAAAAGGTAACACTCTCGTCCTCTATACTTAGGGTCAGCTTCTTACCAAACACGTCTATTATTGCTTTGGCTGTGTTTAAGAATGGTCTTCCTAATATGAGAGGAACTCGAGAATCTTCTTTCATGTCCAGAATAACAAAATCTACTGAAAATACTAAAGTGCCAACTTTAACTAGCATGTTCTCCATTATCCCTCTAGGATATTTTACGAATCTATCTGCTAGTTGTATACTTATTCGTGTTGGTTTCAATTCTCCAAGGTCTAGTTTAGCGTATAGTGAATACGGCATTAAATTTATACTAGCACCTAAGTCTGCCAATGCTTCTATTGAACTAAGACTACCCAGAAAACTTGGAATTGTGAAACTTCCTGGATCAGATAATTTTTCTGGTATCTTATTCAATAGCAATGCAGAACAATTAGCATTCACAGTAACAGTCGAGAGTTCTTCCATTTTCTTTCTATTCGTGATTAAATCTTTCAAGAATTTAGCATATCTAGGCATTCCTGAAATTACATCAATGAAAGGAAGATTGACATTTATCTGTTTAAACATATCCAAGAATTTGGATTGCTCGGCTTCAAGTCTCTCTTTTTTCATTTTACTCGGGTAAGAAAGTGGTGGTTGGTATGGTTTAACATAAGGTTTAGCCTTAACTGTGTTATCTTCATTAACCTTTTCAACTACCGGTTCTTTTTCCTTATCTTGATCAGATTGTGGTTCTTGTGGAGTAGGAATAGCTTCATCAGAAATTACAGGTATTTCAGGTGGTTTAAGTGTAATACCACTTCTTGTGGTAATGGCTTTAGCTGTTTTATTCCGGGGGTTAGCATTTGTATCACTAGGTAGACTTCCCGATTTTCTTTCACCTATCAACCTTGCTAGGTTACTTACTTCTTGTTCCAAATTTTGAATAGAAGCTTGTTGATTTCTAAATGCTTGAGCATTTTGTTCATTGGTTTGTTTCTGAGATGTGAAAAACTGTGTTTGAGAATCAACTACCTTTGACATCATATCTTCTAAATTTGGCTTTTTATCATCGGTTTGTGGTGGTTTGTTTTGAAAAGTAGGTCTTTGCTGATTGTAAGTATTATTGGATACTTGTTGATTACTAGGACCTTGTTGGTTGTTGTATGAACATTTCGGTTATAATTCTGATTTTGATTGTAGATTGGTCTTGGCTATTGATAATTATTTCCAGGCCTTTGGTTTATGTATGAAACATTCTCTCTTTGTTCCATTGTTAGTTCAATACTGAGACAATCTTTTGTCAAATGTGGTCCTCCACACTGCTCACAACTAATTCGTATTGAGTGAATATCTTTAGTCATCTTTTCCATTCGTCTTTCGACAGCATCTATCTTTGCGGAAATGGAATCTAAGTCATGGCTAGAATCGGCTCTAGCTGCTTTAGATGATCTAACGATATCTTTTTCTTGGTGCCACTCATGTGAGTGGGAAGCATTGTTATCAATAATTTTATAAGCGCCAGTTGCTGTTTTCTTCATAATGGAACCACCAGCTGCTATATCGATGTCTTTTCTTGTAGTGATGTCGCATCCTTGGTAGAATATTTGTACTATTTGACAGGTGTCTAAACCATGTTGCGGACATCCTCTTAATAACTTTCCAAATCTTGTCCACGCTTCGTATAGAGTTTCGTTTGGTATTTGTGTGAACGTAACAATTTCTCCTTGAAGTCTCACGGCTTTAGATGCCGGAAAGAATTGTTTAAGAAATTTTTCAACTAAAACGTCCCATGTATCAATCTCCCCTTCAGGTAACGATTCTAACCAATCTTTGGCTTCTCCCTTTAAAGTCCGGGGAAATAACATGAGGTATATCTGTTCATCCTCCACTTCACTTATTTTAAATAGAGTGCAGATCCTATTAAATGTACGAAGATCTTCATTTGGATCTTCCTTCGGCGCACCACTAAATTGGCATTGATTAGTTACCATGTGTAGAATTTGTCCTTTGATTTCATAATCTGGCGCATTAATGTCTGGTTGAGTAATTGCGTGACCTTGCCAGTGCGTTTAGCTCTCATTCGGTCTTCCATACTTAGAGGTTCCAGATTTTCCATGATTAAATTTGTTGAATCTGAATCACTAGAGTATTCTGATTTAATGGTAGGTTCCTCAACAATCTCTGTTTGAATGATTGGTGGTTCTGGAGGAAAGATTAGTGGTTCAGGATCTCTGAATTGTCCTTGAATATCCTCCGGATTCTCAATTGTGAGGTCGGGTTTAAAAAATGGATTATCGGAAATTTGAATTGGAGTACTTGGTCGACTGGATGACGATTCTAAAGAAAAATCAGCGGCGATAATATTTGCTAGATGTCTTGATCGAGTTACAGGTGGTGAACGTACAAAAGGTGGTGAACGTTTTGCTCGGTGCATTCACTGAATATCCTATTAGTTATAAAGAAAAAAATTATTAAAGTTATCAAATTAATAGACTTTTCTGCTTTTACCCACGTTTCGAATAGCCAATAGATGCAGCAGGGAGCCAGAACCCTTTAAATCGGAAGCTCACAACTCAGTCACTAACAAATCCAACTATTACTACGAAGCAGAAAATTTGGATGTCTATCAATTTAACCGCTTAAAATAATTTTTCGTTAAAATTTAAAGAAATTTTAGAGAAGAAATAGAAAAAATCTAAGTCCTAAAAACTAGAGCGTCGAAAAATAAAAATAAGAAAGTAGCGCGTCGAAACTTAAAAAGTCTAAAAACTAAGAATTAAAAGTTGCGTCTAAAAATATTAAAGCTTAAAAGAAAAACTATACCCCAAAACGGCAATAACTTAAAAAGTACTAAAAATATTAAAAACGGCGTCGCAAAATTCTAAAGTACCTAAATCTTAGTCTAAAGAAAAAGCACTTAAGGGATTTTACGGCAAAGCCTAAAAAATCTAGAAATAAAAATAACTATGGAAAAAACTATGTCTTAAAACTAAATACGAGCAAAAAATACAAAAATTACGCTAAAACGAATAAAAAGATACAAAATATAAAAATAAACTTAAAGTTGTAAAAAGTACAATTTTTATAAAAATATTATTTTTATATTATTATATTATAAAACTATTAATTTTATAATTTATTAAAACTAATTAAACTTAATAATACAAATAATAAATAAACTAAACTAAATAATATAAAAAAATATAACCCTAATTAGGGTTTAAAGTAATAATAATAAATAATACTCCGTAATTAATGCAGATTTAGGTCAAACCAGACGTGTCAGGGTGTGCTACGCGATCTCGTAACTTTGTAGCTTGTCTCCTCCGAGATTGCGGAGTGCAATTTTACCGGATTAAAAACTGGGCTAAAACAGTTCGGCCCAATTTAATATTCAAATAAAAATAGTGTTGGACTTCGACGGGTTTTGGCCCAATTCGATTTTTTATATTTTTTTTTCAGTTTTCTGTTTTATATTAATACAAAATATTTAAATAAAATTTATATTTTTACAAACTAAAAATAAAAATAAAGAAACTTTATAAAACTTAAATATTTAACAAACTCTTAAAAATATATAAATTTTGTTTTTCTTTTTAAATTTTTGAATATATTATTATTAATTTTTTTAAAACTTATATTTTTATAAGAAAAATATTTTATATATATATATATATATTTAGCGTTGCGCTTTTGGCGTTTTAGCTTTCCCCGGCAGCGGCGCCAAAAATACTTGATGTGCGTAGAGGTGTATACGAAATAGTTATATTTTTACTACGAAAAATTATTAAATACGATATAATTTTACACAAGTTATTTATTTATTTATAGAGTGGATATACCTAAACCTTGCTACAACACTTATAGGCAGTGTACCTAATCGTACAGTAGTGTAGTTTTTAGTAAGTCCGGTTCGTTCCACAGGGATCTTTTAAACAAGCTTAACGCTATATTTTTAAAAACTATATTTGTAAAAATACAAAAATATATAAGTAATATTATTATTATAAAAAGGGGGTTTTTATCGTTTAATAACCGGTTTGTCGATTTTAAAACTTTAGTCGCAATTAAAACCTAACGTAAAATATTAAAAATAAATACAACTTAATTTAAAGCGTAAGGAAAATAACGATAATGAAATGGCGATAAATAAAAGTGCGATGAAATAAAATTGCGATAATTAAAGAGTACGATAATTAAAAGTGCAATTAAATACAATGACAATAAATAAAAGTGCGATAATTAAAAGTGCAATTAAATATGATGATAGTAAATAAAAGTGCAATAATTAAAAGTGCAATTAAAAATGAAATAAAAGAATTATGCTTATTTAAACTTCCATAATCATGATGTTTGACGTGTTGATTTTTAATTTATTCATATGGGTTAATTGTTCTTTGTCCTGGATTATTCAATATGTCCATACGGATTTGTCCATAATAGTCCATCAGTCATAATTATAAAATGCGGAAGTCTTCGTCAAATTATTCTTATTCCTGAAGTCAAATATTCCAACTAATTGGGGATTCGAATTGTAACAAGGTCTTAATACTTTGTTTAATGAATACACCAGGTTATCGACTGCGTGTAAACCAAGGTTTTACTACTTTGTTAACAATTACACCAATTACCCTTGAATGTAATCCACCCATGTTTCAACAAGTCTATTAACTATTAATCCAGTTCCGTGTTCGGTAAAATGAACAATTATTGGTATTTATAGATATCCCGCCCACCGTACCCAGTCAAGCGTATGTGGTTATATATAAATACGTCAAATTATAAGTCTATATATTAAATTAACGAGGTATCATTTGGTTAATATAAAGCCCATTAATAGCTCATAGTCTAATTTCCACAAGTGTCGTTCTTTTATCCAAACCCCAATTATGGTACAAAGCCCAATTACCCAAATTTAATATTTAGTCCAACATCACGATTACTTCTTTTTAAATAAGCATAATAATAATTTAGCTACGAGACATTAATTTAAAAATAACATTAACCATAACTTACAGTGATTAAAAATAGCATAGTGTTACACGGACAGAATTTCGACTTACACCCTTACAACATTCGCTAACATACCCTTATTATTAGACTTTAAAACTAAAATTAAAATTATAATATATATATATATATATATATATATATATATATATATATATATATATATATATATATATATATATATATTTTACGTGTGATGAAAAGAAAAAGAAGGTGTAAAAATATCGATCGAATGCGTTGACTTTTATAGGCCCCATTTCAGTTTTGGTGTGCTCCGCGATCTCGAAGGGTTTCTCCTTCACAGCTCCGCGATCGCGGAGTGGTGGATTACAGCTCATCCAAGTTTGGCTCCTAGCTTGCCGACAGATTTTTTAATAAATAAATATAATTGATAGTGCTCCAAATGAACATATATTTAGTAGCAATATCCTTCCAATATGTAAATTTTTCAGTTGCAATTGTTCTATTTTCAAGTAATATTCGTTTATATTAAATAAGTGCGAAGACAAAAGGCGAAAACGAAGATTCGAAGACAAAAACGTCCAAAATGCTCAAATGTACAAGATACAATCCAAGTGGTTCCATTTATTGATGAGAAACGTCTAAAAATTACAAGAGTACAAGTTGCGGAATGCAAAGTACAAGATATTAAATTATACGAAAAAGCGTTCGAAAATCAGGAACCGGCACCTGAGCCAACTATCAACGCCCGACGCAACAGACCAAAAATTACAAGTCTACTATGCACAAGAATATAATATAATATTTAAATAATTATATAAATTATTTATATATTATATATTATATTACATAACGTCGACAAGCAAATGGCCAAAAGTTGGTGAGCTGGAGTGCGTTACTTCACGATCTCGGAGCTGGAAGGCACATTTGCTTCGCGATCTCGGAGCAGAAATTTCAGAATCTGCCAATAAAAGGCCACGAAATCCGACGAGTTTATACACAAAAAAAATATATATATACATTACTCCCTCTGTTTAGTATAATATATATATATATATATATAATAGGTTAGTTTTCTATTAGATTAGTTTGGGTTATGTAAAAGTTATTTTACGGGTTTTAAAGTCAAAGTTCTGTATGTGTAAAGCTACGCGATAAATACTCAATGTAAGTTATGTTCTCCTTTTTAAATTAATGTCTCGTAACTAAGTTATTATTATGCATATTTGAGCCGAAGTAATCGTGATGTTGGGCTAAATATTAAGATTGGGTTATTTGATTTTGTACCATAATTGGGGTTTGGACAAAAGATCGACACTTGTGGAAATTAGACTATGGGCTATTAATGGGCTTTATATTAAATAAACGATACCTCGTTAATTTAATATAAAGGTTATGATTTGACGTATCTATATGTAACCACATACGCTTAATCGGACACAATGGGCGAGATATTTATAAGTACGAATTATTGTTCATTTGACCGGACACGGGGATGGATTAATAGTTACTGGACTCATTAAAATAGGGGTGGATTACATTCAAGGGTAATTGGTGTAATTGTTAACAAAGTATTAAAACCATGGAGTACACACAGTCGATAACCTGGTGTATTCATTAAACAAAGTATTAAGACCTTGTTACAGTTCGAATCCCCAGTTAGTTGGAATATTTGACTTCGGGTATAAGGTTAAATTTGCCGAGCAGTTTATAATTATGACCAATGAACTATTATGGACAAAAATCAGATAGGTTTCAAATACATCCAGGACAAAGGATAATTAACCCAGGGTAATAAATAATCAAAACGTCAAACATCATGGTTACGGAAGTTTAAATAAGCATAATTATTATATTGTTATTTATTTTACGCACTTTAATTATCGTCATTTATATTTTGCATTAGGTTTTAATTGTGACTTAAAATATAAAATATACAAACCGGTCATTAAACGGTAAACCCCCTTTTATATATTATTATATATAATTATATATATTTTGTACAAATATAGTTATTTAAAATATAGTGTGAAATAAGCCATCTTCCTGTGAAATGAACCGGACTTACTAAAAACTACACTACTCTACGATTAGGTACACTGCCTATAGTGTTGTAGCAAGGTTTAGGTATATCTCATCTGTAAATAAATAATTAAAACTTGTGTAATCTGTATCGCTTTTTGTATCAAAAATATATAGTATTTCACGTACACCTCGCACGACATCAAGTTTTTGGCGCCGCTGCCGGGGAATCGGTGAAACGCTATAATTTTTAATATATATTTGTATAAATATTTTTATATAATTTTTAGAAAAACAATATAAAAAAACGAACCTGTTTTGGCCCCCTACATATCTCCGCGATCTCGGAGAAAAATAGGCAAACCACATAGCGATCGCGGAGTCTGGTCTGACAGGCCTGACCTGATACACATTAATTACGAAGTAAGGTTTTATTTATTATTATTATTATAATATTTAATTTTTAGGGTTTTATTATTTAATATAATTAATATCTAGTTTTATTATTAATTTGTAATATCAAGTTTTATTTATTTGTATTATTATTGTTATTAATTATATAGATTAATATTTTTATATAATAATAATATAAAAATAATATTTTTATAAAATTTGTATTTTTATTATAATTTGTATTTGTATCGTTTATTTTATATTTGTCGTTCGTAATTAGTTTTAAAATTTGTTTTTGCCGTAGTTATTTTATATTTCTAGATTTTTAGGCTTTGCCGTAAAATCCCTTAAGTGCTTTTTCTTTAGACTAAGATTTAGGTGCTTTAGAATTTTGCGACGCTGTTTATAAATTTTAGTACCTTTTAAGATACGACGCGCTACTTTCTTATTTTTATTTTTCGACGTTTTTCGACGCGTAATCTTTTTCTTTCTTATTTCTTGACACGCTAGGACATAGATTTTATATTTCTTCTCTAAAATTTCAAACGAAAAAAAAATTATTTTAAGCGGTTAAATTGATAGACATCCAAAATTTTCTGGTTCGTAGTAATAGTTGGATTTGTTAGTGGCGAGTTGTGGGCTTCCGATTTAAAGGGTCCTGGCTACCTGCTGCATCTATTGGCTATTCGAAACGTGGGCAAAATCGGAAAAGTCTATTAATTTGATAACTTATATAATTTTTATATTTATAACTAATAGGATAATTAATAAATGCACCACATTGTAGCTAAAATTTGGTAATAAGTGTAGTATGGAAAACCTCAAAAATATCTTGGAAACTCTTTATGACATCCAAAATCAATACCCTCAAACGGGTGTTGATGACAATTCGTTCGGTCAATCTTGGATCACGAATAACGAAACAATAACTGGTTGTGAAATCTGTGGAGATTATCATTCAACATGGGAATGTTATTATCACTTTCCTATGGAAAATTATGCACTCACGGAACCTGAATGGAATGATTATGAAGAATATAAGCCAAATTGGGATTATTCCCAAGAATATATCCAAACTCAACAACCAGAGGACGAGGAAAATTATGTGTCTGAAAATTCTTTAGATTATATGAAAATCAAACTCGAAGAACTTGATACTCAAAATGAACAAATGAGAGAGTTTGTAAATTGGCAAGCTGAAACTCTATCAGATTACACACCTGTTGATCTGAGGAATATTGTGCAAGAAAATCTCATATCATCGAATTTTGATGAATTCGAGAGCTCCGAAATCACCAATTATCCCAATGATACTTTTTATTCAGCTTTACCAATTTCACAACATATCGACACATTAGCCTCAACCGACGAAATCATCGATCCATCAATGGATGAAGAAGAAGTAAGGGTGACAAATTGGTACTCTTGGGAAAATGATAACGTTGGAAATTTTACCCCCGAGACCAAAGTGGTAGAACCAATAAGGACCGTTAATGAAGAAGAAATTACTTTGATCCAGCCACAACCTTCCAACCCAATATTCGCAATAGACGAGTCATCTACCGAAGATGAACCACGAGCTGTAATAGATAATGACACCTCGAATTTCACCCAATTGGGTAATAGAGGTGAAAACTTTAATCCCGAGAATAAACGGAAGGAAATGTTAGGAATTGTCCACCCTATAGTATGTATGTCGATGTATATCGATCCATTTGACCAAGAACCAGAAAAGAGACATATTCATTTACTAAAAGCTACACTTAAAAAAGAATAAAATAGTGACGATCTGGTGGGTCTAAACTTTAAACCCATTGATATATTTTATACCACCCGAGATGTAAATAACTGGCTCACTATTTTAATTCGTGGAACTTATTCTACCGACTTCACATGTCGTCAGCTAAGTGTGGGGAAGTCTAACCTCACTTAACGTTAAATTAGGGGTTCGGGTTAGTGCATAACTCATTAATAAAAATGCATGATGAGTAAGGGTAAAAGACGCATTTTCAAAAATTAGCAAACAGTTCAGAAAAGCAACCATTCTTGAAGAAAAACATGTGTGATAAAACAAGAAGGAATGAACGATGAGGTGCACCATCTATCATTCGACGAGCTTTGTAATTACAAACTGGGTATTATTAATCACTTTTCTACACTAATCACCCTCATGAATTTATAATTAGAGTCTGATTTCATGCAAATGAGGGCATTGCATGATCTCAAGTGTGGGGAAGGGTTATAAATTCTCTCGAGTTTATACTTGGCTTGTTTTCTAAATATTGTGAAAATTTTAAAATTTTTCAACTAAATGAATTCAAAATCATGTTTATACATATTTATGAACGATAAAACTAGGTGTTAATGCCGAAATTATTGTTACCTCGAAAAGGACATAAATTGAGAAACAACTAAAACGCTTGAATTTATTTATTAGGATATAAAAAGACGCATGAAAAAAGCCAAGTGTGGGGAGAATGTACCAAGTTATTCAATTAAGAACTATCTATCACATGTTTCTGTAAAGTTATTGCAGGTGCTTTTGTTTTGGACTAAATTAACTGTTTTACCCAACGAAAGAAAAGAAAAGATGGATCTACACGATGAATCAATTCCATCATTAAAAGAAAGTAAAGTCTTCCGAAAAAGACGCGCGCTTCTTGATTTAGGTCAAGAAGTTGCCGTCCAGACCAGCTGTAGGTTGACGAAAAATCTAGAAAAGTCATCTCTAAAATCAGCAGGAAATCCACAGACCTCAGCATCAAACAGGGTCGCCATGTGGTCAGACTTATCCTATCCATGAGAGGATCTGTCTCGTAAAATGGGGAGGGCGCCATGCAAATTAGCTTGATAAGACTAATGAATTAGACCCCCAGAAAGGATAATCTCCTTAAAGATTAAAAATCAGCTTTTAAGCCTGATATTACTCAATCCTTGAGATTAACCTTAAAGATTGAGAATTACAAACTCATGGAATTCGATGATATCTAAACTCGAGCTTGAACGAGAAAATATTTTGATCAAAAATAAAACCGATTTGTTTTCTGAAAACCCATTTTCAATGCGTTCATTACCATTGAACGTAAAATCCTGAGAATTCACCTGGAATTCATTAGGTCACCTGAACCAAATCGGGTGTCAACCGTAAGAACGGTGGTTGCATAGCATGGTCGAAGACAGGACCTTGTGCCAGACCGAAAAATTATAGGATGATCTTTACTATTGCTCCAATAAAGGATAGTAATAGCATCCAACACGTTTTAGACCATGAACAAATGCATGTCATTAGACATTGCCTTAACAGTTTCTTGTTCATCGCTTTCCTTTACAACTGGACGGTAGTTTGCCGAAAGGTAATATACGGGACAAGTAAACTGGACGTGTTGCTTTCCTAATACAAGGTTAGCAAGTGCGTAACACAAAATCGCAAGTGTTGAGCTAAAATTTTCAAATCTGAAACCCACAAAACCCACAAAAATATTGTGCAACACCGGTGAAGGGTTATTCCGGAAAACTTATCTAGGGCAAAAGCTAGAATGAAATTTTCAAAAGATCAAATATTTTCATAAAGATCCAATTTCCTTAAAGGATCTAAATTTTCATAGTCATGTGGGACTGTAAACCACACCGTTACTATCATTGTCTATACCGCCGTATTAAAATCACTGATGTATAAAGTGTGAAGAATAAAGAAGTGATTCGTGTGATTTAATTTCAAGGTATGTATTGCTTGAGGACAAGCAACATTCAAGTGTGGGGATATTTGATAGTGCTCCAAATGAACATATATTTAGTAGCAATATCCTTCCAATATGTAAAGTTTTCAGTTGCAATTGTTCTATTTTCAAGTAATATTCGTTTATATTAAATAAGTGCGAAGACAAAAGGCGAAAACGAAGATTCGAAGACAAAAACGTCCAAAATGCTCAAACGTACAAGATACAATCCAAGTGGTTCCATTTATTGATGAGAAACGTCTAAAAATTACAAGAGTACAAGTTGCGGAACGCAAAGTACAAGATATTAAATTATACGAAAAAGCGTTCGAAAATCCGGAACCGGCACCTGAGCCAACTATCAACGCCCAACGCAACGGACCAAAAATTACAAGTCTACTATGCACAAGAATATAATATAATATTTAAATAATTATATAAATTATTTATATATTATATATTATTTTAAATAACGTTGACAAGAAAATGGCCAAAAGTTGGTGAGCTGGAGTGCGTTACTTCACGATCTCGGAGCTGGAAGGCACATTTGCTTCGCGATCTTGGAGCAGCAATTTCAAAATCTGCCTATAAAAGGCCACGAAATCCGACGAGTTTATACAAAAAAAAAAAAATATATACATTACTCCCTCTGTTTAGTATAATATATATATATATATATATATATATATATATATATATATATATATATATATATATATATATATATATATATATATATATATATATATATATATATATATATATATATATATAATAGGTTAGTTTTATATTAGATTAGTTTGGGTTATGTAAAAGTTATTTTACGGGTTTTAAAGTTAAAGTTCTGTCTGTGTAAAGCTACGCAATAAATACTCAATGTAAGTTATGTTCTCCTTTTTAAATTAATGTCTCGTAACTAAGTTATTATTATGCTTATTTGAGCCGAAGTAATCGTGATGTTGGGCTAAATATTAAGATTGGGTTATTGGATTTTGTACCATAATTGGGGTTTGGACAAAAGATCGACACTTTTGGAAATTAGACTATGGGCTATTAATGGGCTTTATATTAAATAAACGATACCTCGTTAATTTAATATAAAGGTTATGATTTGACGTATCTATATATAACCACATACGCTTAATCGGACACGATGGGCGGGATATTTATAAGTACGAATTATTGTTCATTTGACCGGACACGGGGATGGATTAATAGTTACTGGACTCATTAAAATAGGGGTGGATTACATTCAAGGGTAATTGGTGTAAATGTTAACAAAGTATTAAAACCTTGGATTACACACAGTCGATAACCTGGTGTATTCATTAAACAAAGTATTAAGACCTTGTTACAGTTCGAATCCCCAGTTAGTTGGAATATTTGACTTCGGGTATAAGGTTAAATTTGCCGAGCAGTTTATAATTATGACCAATGAACTATTATGGACAAAAATCAGATAGGTTTCAAATACATCCAGGACAAAGGATAATTAACCCAGGGTAATAAATAATCAAAACGTCAAACATCATGGTTACGGAAGTTTAAATAAGCATAATTATTATATTGTTATTTATTTTACGCACTTTAATTATCGTCATTTATATTTTGCATTAGGTTTTAATTGTGACTTAAAATATAAAATCGACAAACCGGTCATTAAACGGTAAACCCCCTTTTATATATTATTATATATAATTATATATATTTTGTACAAATATAGTTATTTAAAATATAGTGTGAAATAAGCCATCTTCCTGTGAAACGAACCGGACTTACTAAAAACTACACTACTCTACGATTAGGTACACTGCCTATGGTGTTGTAGCAAGGTTTAGGTATATCCCATCTGTAAATAAATAATTAAACTTGTGTAATCTGTATCGCTTTTCGTATCAAAAATATATAGTATTTCACGTACACCTCGCACGACATCAAGTTTTTGGCGCCGCTGCCGGGGAATCGGCGAAACGCTATAATTTTTAATATATATATTTGTATAAATATTTTTATATACTTTTTAGAAAAACAATATAAAAAAGCGAACCTGTTTTGGCCCCCTACATATCTCCGCGATCTCGGAGAAAAATAGGCAAACCACATAGCGA
Source organism: Rutidosis leptorrhynchoides (assembly GCF_046630445.1). NCBI lineage: Eukaryota > Viridiplantae > Streptophyta > Magnoliopsida > Asterales > Asteraceae > Rutidosis > Rutidosis leptorrhynchoides. The sequence goes on from NC_092343.1 coordinate 193,394,827, forward strand.
TCGCGGAGTCTGGTCTGACAGGCCTGACCTGATACACATTAATTACGAAGTAGGGTTTTATTTATTATTATTATTATAATATTTAATTTTTAGGGTTTTATTATTTGATATAATTAATATCTAGTTTTATTATTAATTTGTAATATCAAGTTTTATTTATTTGTATTATTATTGTTATTAATTATATAGATTAATATTTTTATATAATAATAATATAAAAATAATATTTTTATAAAATTTGTATTTTTATTATAATTTGTATTTGTATCGTTTATTTTATATTTGTCGTTCGTAATTATTTTTAAAATTTGTTTTTGCCGTAGTTATTTTATATTTCTAGATTTTTAGACTTTGCCATAAAATCACTTAAGTGCTTTTTCTTTAGACTAAGATTTAGGTGCTTTAGAATTTTGCGACGCTGTTTATAAATTTTAGTACCTTTTAAGATACGACGCGCTACTTTCTTATTTTTATTTTTCGACGTTTTTCGACGCGTAATATTTTTCTTTCTTATTTCTCGACACGCTAGGACATAGATTTTCTATTTCTTCTCTAAAATTTCAAACGAAAAAAAAATTATTTTAAGCGGTTAAATTAATAGACATCCAAAATTTTCTGGTTCGTAGTAATAGTTGGATTTGTTAGTGGCGAGTTGTGGGCTTTCGATTTAAAGGGTCCTGGCTACCTGCTGCATCTATTGGCTATTCGAAACGTGGGCAAAATCGGAAAAGTCTATTAATTTAATAACTTATATAATTTTTATATTTATAATTAATAGGATAATTAATAAATGCACCACATTGTAGCTAAAATTTGGTAATAAGTGTAGTATGGAAAACCTCAAAAATATCTTGGAAACTCTTTATGACATCCAAAATCAATACCCTCAAACGGGTGTTGATGACAATTCGTTCGGTCAATCTTGGATCACGAATAACGAAACAATAACTGGTTGTGAAATCTGTGGAGATTATCATTCAACATGGGAATGTTATTATTACTTTCCTATGGAAAATTATGCACTCACGGAACCTGAATGGAATGATTATGAAGAATATAAGCCAAATTGGGATTATTCCCAAGAATATATCCAAACTCAACAACCAGAGGACGAGGAAAATTATGTGTCTAAAAATTCTTTAGATTATATGAAAATCAAACTCGAAGAACTTGATACTCAAAATGAACAAATGAGAGAGTTTGTAAATAGGCAAGCTGAAACTCTATCAGATTACACACCTGTTGATCTGAGGAATATTGTGCAAGAAAATCTCATATCATCGAATTTTGATGAATTCGAGAGCTCCGAAATCACCAATTATCCCGATGATACTTTTTATTCAGCTTTACCAATTTCACAACATATCGACACATTAGCCTCAACCGACGAAATCATCGATCCATCAATGGATGAAGAAGAAGTAAGGGTGACAAATTGGTACTCTTGGGAAAATGATAACGTTGAAAATTTTACCCCCGAGACCAAAGTGGTGAAACCAATAAGGCCCGTTAATGAAGAAGAAATTACTTCGATCCAGCCACAACCTTCCAACCCAATATTCTCAATAGACGAGTCATCTACCGAAGATGAACCACGAGCTGTAATAGATAATGACACCTCGGATTTCACCCAATTGGGTAATAGAGGTGAAAACTTTAATCCCGAGAATAAACGGAAGGAAATGTTAGGAATTGTCCACCCTATAGTATGTATGTCGATGTATATCGATCCATTTGACCAAGAACCAGAAAAGAGACATATTCATTTACTAAAAGCTACACTTAAAAAAGAATAAAGTAGTGACGATCGGGTGGGTCTAAACTTTAAACCCATTGATATATGTTATACCACCCGAGATGTAAATAACTGGCTCACTATTTTAATTCGTGGAACTTATTCTACCGACTTCACATATCGTCAGCTATGTGTGGGGAAGTCTAACCTCACTTAACGTTAAATTAGGGGTTCGGGTTAGTGCATAACTCAGTAATAAAAATGCATGATGAGTAAGGGTAAAAGACGCATTTTCAAAAATTAGCAAACAGTTCAGAAAAGCAACCATTCTTGAAGAAAAACATGTGTGATAAAACAAGAAGGAATGAACGATGAGGTGCACCATCTATCATTCGATGAGCTTTGTAATTACAAACTGGGTATTATTAATCACTTTTCTACACTAATCACCCTCATGAATTTATAATTAGAGTCTGATTTCATGCAAATGAGGGCATTGCATGATCTCAAGTGTGGGAAAGGGTTATAAATTCTCTCGGGTTTATACTTGGCTTATTTTCTAAATATTGTGAAAATTTTAAAATTTTTCAACTAAATGAATTCAAAATCATGTTTATACATATTTATGAACGATAAAACTAGGTGTTAATGCCGAAATTATTGTTACCTCGAAAAGGACATAAATTGAGAAACAACTAAAACTCTTGAATTTATTTATTAGGATATAAAAAGACGCATGAAAAAAGCCAAGTGTGGGGAGAATGTACCAAGTTATTCAATTAAGAACTATCTATCACATGTTTCTGTAAAGTTATTGCAGGTGCTTTTGTTTTGGACTAAATTAACTGTTTTACCCAACGAAAGAAAAGAAAAGATGGATCTACACGATGAATCAATTTCATCATTAAAAGAAAGTAAAGTCTTTCGAAAAAGACACGCGCTTCTTGATTTAGGTCAAGAAGTTGCCGTCCAGACCAGCTGTAGGTTGACGAAAAATTTAGAAAAGTCATCTCTAAAATCAGCAGGAAATCCACGGACCTCAGCATCAAACAGGGTCTCCATGTGGTCAGACTTATCCTATCCATGAGAGGATCTGTCTCGTAAAATGGGGAGGGCGCCATGCAAATTAGCTTGATAAGACTAACGAATCAGACCCCCAGAAAGGATAATCTCCTTAAAGATTAAAAATCAGCTTTTAAGCCTGATATTACTCAATCCTTGAGATTGACCTTAAAGATTGAGAATTACAAACTCATGGAATTCGATGATATCTAAACTCGAGCTTGAACGAGAAAATATTTTGATCAAAAATAAAACCGATTTGTTTTCTGAAAACCCATTTTCAATGCGTTCATTACCATTGAACGTAAAATCCTGAGAATTCACCTGGAATTCATTAGGTCACCTGAACCAAATCGGGTGTCAACTGTAAGAACGGTGGTTGCATAGCATGGTCGAAGACAGGACCTTGTGCCAGACCGAAAAATTATAGGATGATCTTTACTATTGCTCCTACAAAGGATAGTAATAGCATCCAACACGTTTTAGACCATGAACAAATGCATGTCATTAGACATTGCCTTAATAGTTTCTTGTTCATCGCTTTCCTTTACAACTGGATGGTAGTTTGCCAAAAGGTAATATACGGGACAAGTAAACTGGACGTGTTGCTTTCCTAATACAAGGTTAGCAAGTGCGTAACACAAAACCGCAAGTGTTGAGCTAAAATTTTCAAATCTGAAACCCACAAAACCCACAAAAATATTTTGCAACACCAGTGAAGGGTTATTCTGGAAAACTTATCTAGGGCAAAAGCTAGAATGAAATTTTCAAATGATCAAATGTTTTCATAAAGATCCAATTTCCTTAAAGGATCTAAATTTTCATAGTCATGTGGGACTGTAAACCACACCGTTACTATCATTTTCTATACCGCCGTATTAAAATCACTGATGTATAAAGTGTGAAGAATAAAGAAGTGATTCGTGTGATTTAATTTCAAGTTATGTATTGCTTGAGGACAAGCAACGTTCAAGTGTGGGGATATTTGATAGTGCTCCAAATGAACATATATTTAGTAGCAATATCCTTCCAATATGTAAAGTTTTCAGTTGCAATTGTTCTATTTTCAAGTAATATTCGTTTATATTAAATAAGTGCTAAGACAAAAGGTGAAAACGAAGATTCGAAGACAAAAACGTCCAAAATGCTCAAACATAAAAGATACAATCCAAGTGGTTCCATTTATTGATGAGAAACATCTAAAAATTACAAGAGTACAAGTTGCGGAACGCAAAGTACAAGATATTAAATTATACGAAAAAGCGTTCGAAAATCCGGAACCGGCAACTGAGCCAACTATCAACGCCCAACGCAACGGACCAAAAATTACAAGTCTACTATGCACAAGAATATAATATAATATTTAAATAATTATATAAATTATTTATATATTATATATTATATTAAATAACAAGTTGGTGAGCTGGAGTGCGTTACTTCACGATCTCGGAGCTGGAAGGCACATTTGCTTCGCGATCTCGGAGCAACAATTTCAAAATCTGCCTATATATTAATTGAAATTTACATGAACTTTTCCATGTTTATATATATTAATTGAGATTGATATTTACATGATTAAATGTTTCCAACATGTTAAGCAATCAAACTTGTTAAGACTTGATTAATTGAAATATGTTTCATATAGACAATTGACCACCCAAGTTGACCGGCGATTCACGAACGTTAAAACTTGTAAAAACGACATGACGATATATATATGGATATACATATGGTTAACATGAGATTATGATAAGTAATTATCTCCATAAGTATATTAAAAATGAGTTATATACATATAAACAAGACTACTAACTTAAGGATTTCGAAACGAGACATATATGTAACGATTATCGTTGTAACGACATTTAAATGTATATATATCATATTAAGATATATTAATATATCATAATATCATGATAATATAATAATTTAACATCTCATTAGATATAATAAACAATGGGTTAACAACATTAATTGAGATCGTTAACTTAAAGGTTTCAAAACAACACTTACATGTAACGACTAACGATGACTTAACGACTCAGTTAAAATGTATATACATGTAGTGTATTTAGATGTATTAAAATACTTTTGGAAGACTTCAAGACATATATCAAAACACTCATACTTAACGAAAATGGTTACAGTTACTTTCCCATTCTTTTCTTTCATCAAGAATTCTAGTCGTATTCTTACCCGTATTATACACAGCTTCAAAACGTACTTACTATTGGTATATACCAATAGGAACTAGCATGGGATTCCACTCTTGATTATGTCATGTATGACTAATCAATTTTAACTTCTACCATGAGCTAGTCAACTAACTAGAACTCCTTTTAACCCCACTCACCACTCACCAATTACCACTCATCATTCACTCCATTTCACTTCCAATTCTCTTTCTAATTCTCTCTCAACACACACACACTATTATGAACGTATTTTTCTAGCAGTTAATCATCATCTTCATCAAAAATCACTTCAAGAATCAAGCTATAATCATCATAGGATGAACACTTCAAGAACACTTCAAAAATCCCTTCAAGTTTACTAATTTACTTCCAAGCTTTCTAATCCATTCCAAGTAATCATATAAGATCAAGAAACCTTTGTTATATATAGTAGGTTATCTTTCTTATTCAAGGTAATATTCATATTCAAACTTTGATTCAATTTCTATAACTATAAACTATCTTAATTCGAGTAAAAATCTTACTTGAACTTGTTTTTGTGTCATGATCCTACTTCAAGAACTTTCAAGCCATCCAAGATCCTTTGAAGCTAGATCATTTCTTGTCACTTCCAGTAGGTTTACCTACTAAACTTGAGGTTCGTGAATCAACAGTGGCCAAGTCTTACTTCTCGACGAAGTAAAAATCTGTGAAAGTGAGTTATAGTCCCACTTTTAAAAATCTAATATTTTGGGATGAGAATACATGCAGGTTTTATAAATGATTTACAAAATAGACACAAGTACGTGAAACTACATTCTATGGTTGAATTATCGAAATCGAATATGCCCCTTTTTATTAAGTCTGGTAATCTAAGAATTAGGGAACAGACACCCTAATTGACGCGAATCCTAAAGATAGATCTATTGGGCCAAACAAACTCCATCCAAAGTACCAGATGCTTTAGTACTTCGAAATTTATATCATATCCGAAGGGTGTCCAGGAATGATGGGGATATTCTTATATATGAATCTTGTTAATGTCGGTTACCAGGTGTTCACCATATGGATGATTTTTATCTCTATGTATGGGATGTGTATTGAAATATGAAATCTTGTGGTCTATTATTACGATTTGGTATATATAGGTTAAACCTATAACTCACCAACATTTTTGTTGACGTTTAAAGCATGTTTATTCTCAGGTGAATATTAAGAGCTTCCGCTGTTGCATACTAAAATAAGGACAAGATTTGGAGTCCATGTGTGTATGATATTGTGTAAAAACTGCATTCAAGAAACTGATTTCGATGTAACATATTTGTATTGTAAACCATTATGTAATGGTCGTGTGTAAACAGGATATTTTAGATTATCATTATTTGATAATCTACGTAAAGCTTTTTAAACCTTTATTTATGATATAAAGGTTATGGTTTGTTTTAAAAATGAATGCAGTCTTTGAAAAACGTCTCATATAGTGGTCAAAACCTCGCAACGAAATCAATTAATATGGAACGTTTTTAATCAATAAGAACGGGACATTTCAGTTGGTATCAGAGCGTTGGTCTTAGAGAACCAGAATTTTGCATTAGTGTGTCTTATCGAGTTTGTTAGGATGCATTAGTGAGTCTGGACTTCGACCGTGTTTACTTGAAAAATGATTGCTTAACAAATTTTGTTGGAAACTATATATTTTTAACATGTGAATATTATGTGATATATTAATCTCTTAACGCGTTTGATATTATGTGATAGATGTCTACCTCTAGAACAAGTCCCATTGACTCACCTAATAATAATGAAGAGTCAAATGTAAATTGGAATGATTCGTGGACTGATTCACAAGTTCCCGAAGAGGAACCGGAAGAAGAGTCGGAACCGGAAGAAGAATCGGAACCGGAAGAAGAATCGGAACCGGATGAAGAAATAGAACCGGTGGGGGAAATAATAAAACAGTTAAGTAAAAGAAAATTCTCAACCAATCGACCAAGGTTAATTATGGTCAATGGTGTTTCCGCCAAGGAAGCAAAATATTGGGAGGATTACCAATTCTCCGATGAATCGGATTCCGAAGAGAATTCCGATGATGTTATAGAAATTACCCCAACTGAATTTAAAAAGGCAAAAGAAAATAATAAGGGAAAGGGCATAAAAATAGAGAAATCTAATTCCAACCCCGATGAACTTTATATGTATCGTCAACCCCCGAAGTCCTTAAGTTGTAACAATGACCCGGGAACCTCTAAACCACCAGGTTTTTCTAAACCAATGTGGAAAACGATGGCTCGTATTAGGGGAACATCATATATCCCTAGAAACTTGGCAAAACGAACCAAAACCGAAGAAGAAGAAACAAGCGAGTCGGAATAAGATAGTTGTATTCGTGTGGTGTAATATATGTAATATAGTGTGCTTATGCTTTATGATATATGTAAAAATTGCTTGTATTAATAAGTATTTTTTTTTATGAATCTAACACTTGTCTATTTTACAGTATAAAAACACAAAATGGATAGACAACCCAATATTTTAAGAGACCTACCCGGAGACATGATTGATGAAATCTTGTCTAGAGTTGGTCAGAATTCTTCGGCACAACTATTTAAGGCTAGATCAGTTTGTAAGACATTCGAAGAATGTTCCAAGAATGCCTTGGTTTATAAAAGGCTTTCGTTTGAAAGATGGGGGATATCACATTGGGAAATCCATAAGTTACGATGTGTTTACTTTGACGCATATATTGCGGGGAACCCAAATGCTATTTTACGCAATGGGTTAAGAAATTATTTTGACTCAATATATCTGAATATTGGACTTCGTGATTTAGAAAAAGCGGCTAACATGCAACATAAAGAAGCATGTTATGCTTATGGATTAGTAATGTTCGCTTCTCACCAAAGTGAGAACAAGAACATCGGCCTACAACTATTAAACAAAATGTTCCCACAAGTGACGGAGTCGGTAATTGGGGTAAGAAATGAGGTTTTTAGATTGTTACAGGACTGTTGGACATTACGTAACCCTCGTTCCTTTGACGATGTTACAACACGCTGTCTTACAACGGCCATAACGGTTATGTTCCACAAGACCAAGGATGGGAAGTAGTCCTAGTAAAACCAGAATGCATGACTTGTTTCTGGACATATGAATTACGTGTCTTTATTGCCTTTGCTGAACGACTTGTGTACTAGCTAGAATTATCTTCACAACTATCTTGTATCAAAGTTATTGTGTGCTATATTTCATGCTTTATGTAAAATAAGCGGTATTGTAAGTTTGTAAAATATTGTATAAAAGTTTGAACGCGAAATATTATTATAATCAGTTTTTCATATAGAATTGTAGTAGTTGAATTGTATATTAGCTACTAAGTATGAACTTAACGGGTAGGTACTACCCGAATTTAAACTTATAAAAAGCTAATATGAAGAAAAAGCTTTTATAAATGAGTTCATATTATGCTATGAAATACTATTAACTACTCTTAATATTCTGTATGATTAACTTGTTCCATTTGACTATTTTGAAGGAAATGGCATCGACTACTCGACACACCGTGAATATGAATGAAGAGGAATTCCGTACTTTTCTAGCTTCAAACATAGCCACAGTACAGGCTGCGCTACATACCAACAATAACCTTGGATCTAGCAGTACAGGAAATCGTGTAGGATGCACCTACAAAGAATTCACTGCCTGCAAACCTTTGGAATTTGATGGAACCGAAGGACCGATCGGATTGAAACGGTGGACCGAGAAGGTCGAATCGGTGTTTGCCATAAGTAAGTGTACTGAAGAGGACAAAGTAAAGTACGCTATGCATACCTTCGCAGGTTCTGCGTTAACATGGTGGAATACCTATCTAGAGCAAGTGGGACAAGACGATGCGTACGCACTACCGTGGTCAGCATTCAAGCACTTGATGAACGAGAAGTACCGTCCCAGAACCGATTTCAATAAGCTCAAGACAGAACTTAGAGGGTTACGAACCCAAGGATTTGATATTACCACGTACGAAAGACGATTCACAGAATTGTGCCTATTGTGTCCGGGAGCATTCGAAGATGAGGAAGAGAAGATCGACGCGTTTGTGAAAGGATTACCGGAAAGAATCCAAGAAGATATAAGTTCACACGAGCCCGCCTCCATACAACAGGCATGTAGAATGGCTCACAAACTAGTGAACCAAATTGAAGAAAGAATTAAAGAACAGACTGCAGAAGAGGCCAATGTGAAGCAAGTCAAAAGAAAGTGGGAGGAAAACGGTGATAAGAATCACCAATACAACAACAACAGCAATTACAACAATAATCGCAACAATTATCCCAACAATCGCAACATCAATCGCAACTACAACAAACGGCCCAACAACAACAACAACAACAACAACAACAACAACAACAACAACAACAACAACAACAACAACAACAACAACAACAACAACAACAACAACAACAACAACAACAACAACAACAACAACAACAACAACTACAACAATCATCCCAACAACAATAATAACCGCAACAACAACAACAATCAGAAGCAGCTATGCCAAAGGTGTGAAAAGTATCACTCGGGGTTCTGCACCAAATTTTGCAACAAGTGTAAAAGAAATGGTCATAGCGCGGTGAAGTGTGAGGTCTACGGACCAGGAGTTAATAGAACGAAAGGAACAAATGGTGTCGGAACGAGTAATGGCGGAGCAAGTAGTGTCGGAGCAAGTTATGCCAATGTAGTTTGTTATAAATGTGAAAAACCGGGCCACATTATTAGAAATTGCCCGAACCAGGAGAACACGAATGGACAAGGCCGCGGAAGAGTTTTCAATATTAATGTGGCAGAGGCACAGGAAGACCCGGAGCTTGTTACGGGTACGTTTCTTATTGACAATAAATCTGCTTACGTTTTATTTGATTCGGGTGCGGATAGAAGCTATATGAGTAGAGATTTTTGTGCTAAATTAAGTTGTCCATTGACGCCCTTGGATAGTAAATTTTTACTCGAATTAGCAAATGGTAAATTAATTTCAGCAGATAATATATGTCAGAATCGAGAAATTAAACTGGTTAGCGAAACATTTAAGATTGACTTGATACCAGTAGAGTTAGGGAGTTTTGATGTGATAATCGGTATGGACTGGTTGAAAGAAGTGAAAGCAGAGATCGTTTGTTACAAAAATGCAATTCGCATTATACGAGAAAAAGGAAAACCCTTAATGGTGTACGGAGAAAAGGGCAACACGAAGCTACATCTTATTAGTAATTTGAAGGCACAAAAACTAATAAGAAAAGGTTGCTATGCTGTTCTAGCACACGTCGAGAAAGTACAAACTGAAGAAAAGAGCATCAATGATGTTCCCGTCGCAAAAGAGTTTCCCGATGTATTTCCGAAAGAATTACAGGGATTACCCCCACATCGATCCATTGAATTTCAAATAGATCTTGTACCAGGAGCTGCACCAATAGCTCGTGCTCCTTACAGACTCGCACCCAGCGAGATGAAAGAACTGCAAAGCCAATTACAAGAACTTTTAGAGCATGGTTTCATTCGACCAAGCACATCACCGTGGGGAGCTCCTGTTTTGTTTGTCAAGAAGAAAGATGGTACATTCAGGTTGTGTATCGACTACCGAGAGTTGAACAAACTTACCATCAAGAACCGCTACCCACTACCGAGAATCGACGACTTATTTGATCAATTACAAGGCTCGTCTGTTTATTCAAAGATTGACTTACGTTCCGGGTATCATCAAATGCGGGTGAAAGAAGATGATATTCCAAAGACTGCTTTCAGAACACGTTACGGTCATTACGAGTTTATGGTCATGCCATTTGGTTTAACTAATGCACCAGCTGTGTTCATGGACCTTATGAACCGAGTGTGTGGACCATACCTTGACAAGTTTGTCATTGTTTTCATTGATGACATACTTATTTACTCAAAGAATGACCAAGAACACGGTGAACATTTGAGAAAGGTGTTAGAAGTATTGAGGAAGGAAGAATTGTACGCTAAATTTTCAAAGTGTGCATTTTGGTTGGAAAAAGTTCAATTCCTCGGTCACATAGTGAACAAAAAAGGTATTAAGGTGGATCCGGCAAAGATAGAAACTGTTGAAAAGTGGGAAACCCCGAAAACTCCGAAATACATACGTCAGTTTTTAGGACTAGCTGGTTACTACAGAAGGTTAATCCAAGACTTTTCCAGAATAGCAAAACCCTTGACTGCATTAACGCATAAAGGGAAGAAATTTGAATGGAAGGATGAACAAGAGAAAGCGTTTCAGTTATTGAAGAAAAAGCTAACTACGGCACCTATATTGTCATTGCCTGAAGGGAATGATGATTTTGTAGCGACCCGACAAAATCGTCATTGACGGTGCCGCTAACTTAGGTCCCGTTACGTGGTCGTAGTCCCTATATGAGACTCGTTTGACCAAAATTATGTCGCATTCATTTGAAATGTACAAAACTTACAAAGTTTAGTTTACCAAACGGTTCGACAACAAGTTTAAGTTTACAAAAGTTGTAAAGTATAAATGAAATAACTTGCGACATAATATAAGTTGAAAGTCACGGTTTGCTATAAATAGCGTAAGTATGTAAACAACATGTTTGAATCCAAAGGTGCTATCACTAGCGTATGCATGTATGTATGCTTGACCCCAAGCAAGTATGAGTGTACGCGGAATCATGTATCAAATAGCCATGTATGAACCTGAGAAACATATAGAAAACTGTCAACGAAAAATGTTGGTGAAATCATAGGTGTTTTAGTAAACGTTGTATTTGAACCACAAGATTTAATATAAGATGATTATCAAAATCATTTGCATTCCAAAAGTTGTTATTTGTATCCCGGGCACCCAATTATCAAACTTAACTGTTTTGCACCCTTTGCGTAGTGTTAGAACATACACTAGACCCGAAAATATATTTCATCCGCTAACGGTAGCGAACCGTCCGAATGAGGCTCGTCAAGCCCATGTGATCACATAATATAAGTTCTCGTTTACACCCTGCAAGTGTAACTAATGATAATTGAATTGAGGCTTTTTGTTCAAACCCGCACGTGGAATGTTCGTTTCCGTACTTGTGTTCAAAGTGTAAAAGTATGTAGTATAAAACCGTATATGTTTCTCATCCCATGATTTAAAAGTATAAAAGTTGTTGAAAGATGGGACTATGATCTCACCTCGAGTGCACGAGTATAAATGTACTTCACAAAGTAAACGTGTGCATGAATGTTGCTTAGCCTTGACCTAAACAAGTAAGTTGTATCAATTAACCGGTTATGACACAAGGTCGGGCGAAATGTGTTCAATTAGTCCTATGGCTCATTACGACTCGATTATATAGCATGTGAATCACGTTGTCAAGTTTCATGCAAGAATCAAGTATAAAATAAGATTAGAACGATTGTATAAGTGTTTTGTTAAGTTTGACTAAAAGTCAAACTTGGTCAAAGTCAACGAAAAAGTCAACGGGATCGGGTCGGGTCCCGAACTATTTTTCTGAGGTTTTTATTCATATATAAGCATGTTAGAACAAGTTACATGTGAATCAGAGGTGCGTAGCATAGCAAACATTTTTCGAAATTTGACAAAGTAGGTCAGAACCCAAACACGGCTATTGCCGCGCCGCGGCCAGAGGTGTCGCGCCGCGACATTAGGCGTGGCCTGGTACCTGGTCAGTTTCAAAAGTTCAAGTCTTGATCCAAAATTCAATTTAGCACAAAACGCAAACCGTAAACACTTAGAATACGCATCTTATATCATTGGAAAGCTCTTTTGACAAGGAATACAATTAACTACCTTTCACAAGCAAAAACATCAATTACAATAACCGAAAACTCGTCAATTGATCAAGAAAGGTTTATTTTTAAAGTTTCAAGTTCGTAAAACGTATTTTATGATTCAGGAATCCAATTTACACATACGATATGCCGTTTCGAAGGTAATTAAGCATACATTGCATCTAAACACTTACTAACAACATTAACAAGCATTCAACGCATCAAAAGTTCATTTCAAAGTCTATCAAACCCTAACCAAAATTCACAAAAATCAATAATCATGTGTTTGAAGTTTTCTTAATCAACCTACGCATCAAAACGAAGCTAGTGATACTAGTAACACAATTAAAACATGAACTTTAACAATCAAACAACATTTAATCTTCCAAAATGCAAGATTAAGCAAACCCATTTCAAATGTTCAAACTAGTTACTCAAAACAACAAATCGAGCAAACAAAATATATATTCATGTTACACACGAGCCATAGACACTAACTAACACCATTTCAAGTATAAAAACACGAATTTAGAGAAAATCTAGAGTTTTAGAAATGTTACCCAAACTTGATGAAATTGGTACCAAAATGTAGAGGATGAAGAGAGGATCACGAAAATGTAATTTGTTTTGATGTTTCCTTCTTGATCCGGATTTAGATGATGATTTTATAAGGATGGGTGTTTGAGTTCTAAAATGGAAGAGAGAAAAAGAGGGAGAAGATGAAGTGAGAAATGAATGGATGAGATGGTGGGAGGTGGTGGTGACTAGTTACCAAAATTTGGCCAAGTGCCAAGATTAGTCCCTCAAGTTTCAAAGCGGGTGCGGGAATTAACCAAATGAATATTTTAAAAACGCTCGAGTAAACGAGTGATGTTATAATTAAATGACGGAATTATTATGAACGTTAGTCAACGGAAACTATGAATTTAAATAACGAAAGGTATTATTTAAAAAAAACGGTGTTAAAAATAAATTTAACGGAAAAACGCGGGATGTTACATTACCTACACCTTAAAAGAAATTTCGTCCCGAAATTTAGTTGGAAGTAGTAGTTGTTATTTCTTCTTCGAAACCTTGCGTTGCAAATTCTACGGATATGTGAAGGTACTTCCTTGGGCATTTCAACGAACTTCGACGGTCGGGATTTTACGTTGGTTTAAAGCTTGGTTTCACGATTTATAGTTTCAACCGGTCCTCCTAGGAAGTAAAGTTTATCGTTGATAGTAAGTTCATCGAAGAGGATAACAAGTTCTTGTTTCGCAAGACACGCCTTTAAGTTTGATACACAGAATGTAGGATAAACGGTATTTGTTTGAGTCGGAGGTTTGAAGCGGTAAGCAACGGGCACAACACGCCCCAAGATTTCAAAAGGACTAAAAATATCGCGGATTTAGCTTTCTACGTTTCCGAAACGGACTACACCTTTTTAAGGTGCGACTTTTAACGTTACGCGGTTTCCCACTTGGAATTCGAGAGGTTTACGTTTAACACTTGTATGACTCTTTTGGCGACTACGGGCCGTCTTGAGCCTTTCTTGGAATTGAAATTTTTTTTTTTTTCGGTTGTTTCATGAATGAGTTCGGGTCCGGTGGTTCGCTTGTCACCTACTTCGGTTCAACAATTTAAGAAAATGACATTTACGGCTATACGAGTCCTCGAAAAGTGTGACGTTAATACTCGAATGAAAATTATTGTAGTAAGAGAATTTGGCTAAAGGCAACTACTTTTCTCAAGTAAATTTGAAGTTGATAACGCAAATTCGTATTACGGTTTTCAAAGTTTGAATCGTATGTTTGCTCGGTCCGTCGGTTTGTGGTTGATGTGTTGTACTCATGTTTAAACGTGGTCCCGAGGCTTTTTGTAAGGCACCCCGAAATCTAGAAGTGGAACGAGGATCTCGATCCGAAACGAAGTATATCTCCTCAAGATATATTTTGAACAAGTTTTTGTTTCTCAAGAATCTCGCTCCGCGGAAGATTTATCGGTTTCTGAAAACGTTCGTTAGGACTATTCACCCTCGTGGTGAATATTAGTATAACGTGAAGAGTCTCTCCCTCCAAATGAGAATTTAGAATAAAGATTTCCTTATACGAAAGTATGAGTCTAATGCGAGAGAAGTTTCCGCCTCGATGTGAGCATAACAAGTATGTTGTAGTTCATCGATAAAATCGTAAGAAAACGAGATAGTATACGCGTATAACACATGTTTGAAGTCGAAAGAATTTGTCATTCATTCGGAAGCGTAAATATGATTCGGCAATAATCGAATGTGTGTCCTTGGTATGGTTGTTATCAGTATTCTCGGAGTTTTAGGATATCCAACAAGAAAAATGAAGTCATGTACATGGCACATGGTGGTGATTAGGTTGATCGAGTCCAACCACCATCACGTGTCATTAGAACTTTGGTATGACTAACCATAATATAACCACGTTGATCAGGTGTCGTTATATTATGCTAACTCATACCTCCATTCCCACATCACCCCATAAATTCAAGTTCGTGTAATCGTGAAAATTTAAAATAAACAAAGTGTAACGACGTCTCTAACGTGACTCGTATTGAATCGAAAGAATTAGTGCAACTCTAAAGAAGCGTTCTCCGAGGGAAGTGTATAAATGATTGTTTACGTCAATGCGGTTCAAGTCAAACAATAATGCATTTAGGTACTAAAAGAGTAATGCATCATGATAACGAATAGTACGCAACCGTAGTGATAAGTAGTGACGACGATACTCACCTCGAGTAGTGATGGTAGTAACACGAAAAAGTAGATAGTAAGAAACACCGGTGTGACACCGATAGTAAGTTGAAATGGTGGTGAATAACAATCTGGGAGACAGAGTTCCCGAACAAGTGTGACTAATGAAGTCGTTGTCATCCTTACGCGCATGAATCTCGAATTTACGTGTGTTACCAGGAAGTGGCAGAATACGGATTCGTATGATGAAAGTTTGGTACCATTATGGAGTTCACCTAAGAAAGATTCAAGTATATATGCACAAGTAGTCAAGTAAGTGCTATCTATAGCAAATGCAAGTCAGGATGCAATGATTAACTATCCGGTTGTAGTCTAGATTCACTAATGCGTCCTAACGACTCTGTCAGACACACTAATGCACATCCTAGTTCCCTACAACCAACGCTCTGATACCATCTGTAGCGACCCGACAAAATCGTCATTGACGGCGCCGCTAACTTAGGTCCCGTTACGTGGTCGTAGTCCCTATATGAGACTCATTTGACCAAAATTATGTCGCATTCATTTGAAATGTACAAAACTTACAAAGTTTAGTTTACCAAACGGTTCGACAACAAGTTTAAGTTTACAAAAGTTGTAAAGTATAAATGAAATAACTTGCGACATAATATAAGTTGAAAGTCACGGTTTGCTATAAATAGCGTAAGTATGTAAACAACATGTTTGAATCCAAAGGTGCTATCACTAGCGTATGCATGTATGTATGCTTGACCCCAAGCAAGTATGAGTGTACGCGGAATCATGTATCAAATAGCCATGTATGAACCTGAGAAACATATAGAAAACTGTCAACGAAAAACGTTGGTGAAATCATAGGTGTTTTAGTAAACGTTGTATTTGAACCACAAGATTTAATATAAGATGATTATCAAAATCATTTGCATTCCAAAAGTTGTTATTTGTATCCCGGGCACCCAATTATCAAACTTAACTGTTTTGCACCCTTTGCGTAGTGTCAGAACATACACTAGACCCGAAAATATATTTCATCCGCTAACGGTAGCGAACCGTCCGAATGAGGCTCGTCAAGCCCATGTGATCACATAATATAAGTTCTCGTTTACACCTTGCAAGTGTAACTAATGATAATTGAATTGAGGCTTTTTGTTCAAACCCGCACGTGGAATGTTCGTTTCCGTACTTGTGTTCAAAGTGTAAAAGTATGTAGTATAAAACCGTATATGTTTCTCATCCCATGATTTAAAAGTATAAAAGTTGTTGAAAGATGGGACTATGATCTCACCTCGAGTGCACGAGTATAAATGTACTTCACAAAGTAAACGTGTGCATGAATGTTGCTTAGCCTTGACCTAAACAAGTAAGTTGTATCAATTAACCGGTTATGACACAAGGTCGGGCGAAATGTGTTCAATTAGTCCTATGGCTCATTACGACTCGATTATATAGCATGTGAATCACGTTGTCAAGTTTCATGCAAGAATCAAGTATAAAATAAGATTAGAACGATTGTATAAGTGTTTTGTTAAGTTTGACTAAAAGTCAAACTTGGTCAAAGTCAACGAAAAAGTCAACGGGATCGGGTCGGGTCCCGAACTATTTTTCTGAGGTTTTTATTCATATATAAGCATGTTAGAACAAGTTACATGTGAATCAGAGTTGCGTAGCATAGCAAACATTTTTCGAAATTTGACAAAGTAGGTCAGAACCCAAACACGGCTATTGCCGCGCCGCGGCCAGAGGTGTCGCGCCGCGACATTAGGCGTGGCCTGGTACCTGGTCAGTTTCAAAAGTTCAAGTCTTGATCCAAAATTCAATTTAGCACAAAACGCAAACCGTAAACACTTAGAATACGCATCTTATATCATTGGAAAGCTCTTTTGACAAGGAATACAATTAACTACCTTTCACAAGCAAAAACATCAATTACAATAACCGAAAACTCGTCAATTGATCAAGAAAGGTTTATTTTTAAAGTTTCAAGTTCGTAAAACGTATTTTATGATTCAGGAATCCAATTTACACATACGATATGCCGTTTCGAAGGTAATTAAGCATACATTGCATCTAAACACTTACTAACAACATTAACAAGCATTCAACGCATCAAAAGTTCATTTCAAAGTCTATCAAACCCTAACCAAAATTCACAAAAATCAATAATCATGTGTTTGAAGTTTTCTTAATCAACCTACGCATCAAAACGAAGCTAGTGATACTAGTAACACAATTAAAACATGAACTTTAACAATCAAACAACATTTAATCTTCCAAAATGCAAGATTAAGCAAACCCATTTCAAATGTTCAAACTAGTTACTCAAAACAACAAATCGAGCAAACAAAATATATATTCATGTTACACACGAGCCATAGACACTAACTAACACCATTTCAAGTATAAAAACACGAATTTAGAGAAAATCTAGAGTTTTAGAAATGTTACCCAAACTTGATGAAATTGGTACCAAAATGTAGAGGATGAAGAGAGGATCACGAAAATGTAATTTGTTTTGATGTTTCCTTCTTGATCCGGATTTAGATGATGATTTTATAAGGATGGGTGTTTGAGTTCTAAAATGGAAGAGAGAAAAAGAGGGAGAAGATGAAGTGAGAAATGAATGGATGAGATGGTGGGAGGTGGTGGTGACTAGTTACCAAAATTTGGCCAAGTGCCAAGATTAGTCCCTCAAGTTTCAAAGCGGGTGCGGGAATTAACCAAACGAATATTTTAAAAACGCTCGAGTAAACGAGTGATGTTATAATTAAATGACGGAATTATTATGAACGTTAGTCAACGGAAACTACGAATTTAAATAACGAAAGGTATTATTTAAAAAAAAACGGTGTTAAAAATAAATTTAACGGAAAAATGCGGGATGTTACAGATTTTGTGATTTATTGTGACGCATCAAAGCAAGGTCTCGGTTGTGTATTAATGCAACGAACGAAGGTGATTGCTTATGCATCTAGACAATTGAAGATTCATGAGCAAAATTATACGACACATGATTTGGAATTAGGCGCGGTTGTTTTTGCATTAAAGACTTGGAGGCACTACTTATATGGGGTCAAAAGTATTATATATACCGACCACAAAAGTCTTCAACACATATTTAATCAGAAACAACTGAATATGAGGCAGCGTAGGTGGATTGAATTGTTGAATGATTACGACTTTGAGATTCGTTACCACCCGGGGAAGGCAAATGTGGTAGCCGATGCCTTGAGCAGGAAGGACAGAGAACCCATTCGAGTAAAATCTATGAATATAATGATTCATAATAACCTTACTACTCAAATAAAGGAGGCGCAACAAGGAGTTTTAAAAGAAGGAAATTTAAAGGATGAAATACCCAAAGGATCGGAGCAGCATCTTAATATTCGGGAAGACGGAACCCGGTATAGGGCTGAAAGGATTTGGGTACCAAAATTTGGAGATATGAGAGAAATGGTACTTAGAGAAGCTCATAAAACCAGATACTCAATACATCCTGGAACGGGGAAGATGTACAAGGATCTCAAGAAACATTTTTGGTGGCCGGGTATGAAAGCCGATGTTGCTAAATACGTAGGAGAATGTTTGACGTGTTCTAAGGTCAAAGCTGAGCATCAGAAACCATCAGGTCTACTTCAACAACCCGAAATCCCAGAATGGAAATGGGAAAACATTACCATGGATTTCATCACTAAATTGCCAACGACTGCAAGTGGTTTTGATGCTATTTGGGTAATAGTTGATCGTCTCACCAAATCAGCACACTTCCTGCCAATAAGAGAAGATGACAAGATGGAGAAGTTAGCACGACTGTATTTGAAGGAAGTCGTCTCCAGACATGAAATACCAATCTCTATTATCTCTGATAGGGATGGCAGATTTATTTCAAGATTCTGGCAGACATTACAGCAAGCATTAGGAACTCATCTAGACATGAGTACTGCCTATCATCCACAAACTGATGGGCAGAGCGAAAGGACGATACAAACGCTTGAAAACATGCTACGAGCATGTGTTATTGATTTCGGAAACAGTTGGGATCGACATCTACCGTTAGCAGAATTTTCCTACAACAACAGCTACCATTCAAGCATTGAGATGGCACCGTTTAAAGCACTTTATGGTAGAAAGTGTAGGTCTCCGATTTGTTGGAGTGAAGTGGGGGATAGACAGATTACGGGTCCGGAGATTATACAAGAAACTACCGAGAAGATCATCCAAATTCAACAACGGTTGAAAACTGCCCAAAGTCGACAAAAGAGCTACGCTGACATTAAAAGAAAAGATATAGAATTTGAAATTGGAGAGATGGTCATGCTTAAAGTTGCACCTTGGAAAGGCGTTGTTCGATTTGGTAAACGAGGGAAATTAAATCCAAGGTATATTGGACCATTCAAGATTATTGATCGTGTCGGACCAGTAGCTTACCGACTTGAGTTACCTCAACAACTCACGGCTGTACATAACACTTTCCACGTCTCGAATTTAAAGAAATGTTTTGCTAAAGAAGATCTCACTATTCCGTTAGATGAAATCCAAATCAACGAAAAACTCCAATTCATCGAAGAACCCGTCAAAATAATGGATCGTGAGGTTAAAAGACTTAAGCAAAACAAGATACCAATTGTTAAGGTTCGATGGAATGCTCGTAGAGGACCCGAGTTCACCTGGGAGCGTGAAGATTAGATGAAGAAGAAATACCCGCATCTATTTCCAGAAGATTCGTCAACACCTTCAACAGCTTAAAATTTCGGGACGAAATTTATTTAACGGGTAGGTACTGTAGTGACCTGAACTTTTCCATGTTTATATATATTAATTGAGATTGATATTTACATGATTAAATGTTTCCAACATGTTAAGCAATCAAACTTGTTAAGACTTGATTAATTGAAATATGTTTCATATAGACAATTGACCACCCAAGTTGAACGGCGATTCACGAACGTTAAAACTTGTAAAAATGACATGACGATATATATATGGATATACATATGGTTAACATGAGATTATGATAAGTAAGTATCTCCATAAGTATATTAACAATGAGTTATATACATATAAACAAGACTACTAACTTAAGGATTTCGAAACGAGACATATATGTAACGATTATCGTTGTAACAACATCTAAATGTATATATATCATATTAAGATATATTAATATATCATAATATCATGATAATATAATAATTTAACATCTCATTAGATATAATAAACAATGGGTTAACAACATTAATTGAGATCGTTAACTTAAAGGTTTCAAAACAACACTTACATGTAACGACTAACGATGACTTAACGACTCAGTTAAAATGTATATACATGTAGTGTATTTAGATGTATTAAAATACTTTTGGAAGACTTCAAGACATATATCAAAACACTCATACTTAACGAAAATGGTTACAGTTACTTTCCCATTCTTTTCTTTCATCAAGAATTCTAGTCGTATTCTTACCCGTATTATACACAGCTTCAAAACGTACTTACTATGGGTATATACCAATAGGAACTAGCATGGGATTCCACTCTTGATTATGTCATGTATGACTAATCAATTTTAACTTCTACCATGAGCTAGTCAACTAACTAGAACTCCTTTTAACCCCACTCACCACTCACCAATTACCACTCATCATTCACTCCATTTCACTTCCAATTCTCTTTCTAATTCTCTCTCAACACACACACACTATTATGAACGTATTTTTCCAGTATTTAATCATTATCTTCATCAAAAATCACTTCAAGAATCAAGCTATAATCATCATAGGAAGAACACTTCAAGAACACTTCAAAAATCTCTTCAAGTTTACTAATTTACTTCCAAGCTTTCTAATCCATTCCAAGTAATCATCTCAGATCAAGAAACCTTTGTTATATACAGTAGGTTATCTTTCTTATTCAAGGTAATATTCATATTCAAACTTTGATTCAATTTCTATAACTATAAACTATCTTAATTCGAGTAAAAATCTTACTTGAACTTGTTTTTGTGTCATGATCCTACTTCAAGAACTTTCAAGCCATCCAAGATCCTTTGAAGCTAGATCATTTCTTGTCACTTCCAGTAGGTTTACCTACTAAACTTGAGGTTCGTGAATCAACAGTGGCCAAGTCTTACTTCTCGACGAAGTAAAAATCTGTGAAAGTGAGTTATAGTCCCACTTTTAAAAATCTAATATTTTGGGATGAGAATACATGCAGGTTTTATAAATGATTTACAAAATAGACACAAGTACGTGAAACTACATTCTATGGTTGAATTATCGAAATCGAATATGCCCCTTTTTATTAAGTCTGGTAATCTAAGAATTAGGGAACAGACACCCTAATTGACGCGAATCCTAAAGATAGATCTATTGGGCCTAACAAACCCCATCCAAAGTACCGGATGCTTTAGTACTTCGAAATTTATATCATATCCGAAGGGTGTCCCGGAATGATGGGGATATTCTTATATATGCATCTTGTTAATGTCGGTTACCAGTTTTTCACCATATGAATGATTTTTATCTCTATGTATGGGATGTGTATTGAAATATGAAATCTTGTAGTCTATTGTTACGATTTGATATATATAGGTTAAACCTATAACTCACCAACATTTTTGTTGACGTTTAAAGCATGTTTATTCTCAGGTGAATATTAAGATCTTCCGCTGTTGCATACTAAAATAAGGACAAGATTTGGAGTCCATGTTTGTATGATATTGTGTAAAAACTGCATTCAAGAAACTGATTTCGATGTAACATATTTGTATTGTAAACCATTATGTAATGGTCGTGTGTAAACAGGATATTTTAGATTATCATTATTTGATAATCTACGTAAAGCTTTTTAAACCTTTATTTATGAAATAAAGGTTATGGTTTGTTTTAAAAATGAATGCAGTCTTTGAAAAACGTCTCATATAGAGGTCAAAACCTCGCTACGAAATCAATTAATATGGAATGTTTTTAATCAATAAGAACGGGACATTTCAATGTAAAAGTTATTTTACGGGTTTTAAAGTTAAAGTTCTGTCTGTGTAAAGCTACGCAATAAATACTCAATGTAAGTTATGTTCTCTTTTTTAAATTAATGTCTCGTAACTAAGTTATTATTATGCTTATTTGAGCCGAAGTAATCGTGATGTTGGGCTAAATATTAAGATTGGGTTATTGGATTTTGTACCATAATTGGGGTTTGGAGAAAAGATCGACACTTGTGGAAATTAGACAATGGGCTATTAATGGGCTTTATATTAAATAAACGATACCTCGTTAATTTAATATAAAGTTATGATTTGACGTATCTATATATAACCACATACGCTTAATCAGACACGATGGGCGGGATATTTATAAGTACGAATTATTGTTCATTTGACCGGACACGGGGATGGATTAATAGTTACTGGACTCATTAAAATAGGGGTGGATTACATTCAAGGGTAATTGGTGTAATTGTTAACAAAGTATTAAAACCTTGGATTACACACAGTCGATAACCTGGTGTATTCATTAAACAAAGTATTAAGACCTTGTTACAGTTCGAATCCCCAGTTAGTTGGAATATTTGACTTCGGGTATAAGGTTAAATTTGCCGAGCAGTTTATAATTATGACCAATGAACTATTATGGACAAAAATCAGATAGGTTTTAAATACATCCAGGACAAAGGATAATTAACCCAGGGTAATAAATAATCAAAACGTCAAACATCATGGTTACGGAAGTTTAAATAAGCATAATTATTATATTGTTATTTATTTTACGCACTTTAATTATCGTCATTTATATTTTGCATTAGGTTTTAATTGTGACTTAAAATATAAAATCGACAAACCGGTCATTAAACGGTAAACCCCCTTTTATATATTATTATATATAATTATATATATTTTGTACAAATATAGTTATTTAAAATATAGTGTGAAATAAGCCATCTTCCTGTGAAACGAATCGGACTTACTAAAAACTACACTACTCTACGATTAGGTACACTGCCTATAGTGTTGTAGCAAGGTTTAGGTATATCCCATCTGTAAATAAATAATTAAAACTTGTGTAATCTGTATCGCTTTTCGTATCAAAAATATATAGTATTTCACGTACACCTCGCACGACATCAAGTTTTTGGCGCCGCTGCCGGGGAATCGGCGAAACGCTATAATTTTTAATATATATTTGTATAAATATTTTTATATAATTTTTAGAAAAACAATATAAAAAAAACGAACCTGTTTTGGCCCCCTACATATCTCCGCGATCTCGGAGAAAAATAGCTAAACCACATAGCGATCGCGGAGTCTGGTCTGACAGGCCTGACCTGATACACATTAATTACGAAGTAGGGTTTTATTTATTATTATTATTATAATATTTAATTTTTAGGGTTTTATTATTTAATATAATTAATATCTAGTTTTATTATTAATTTATAATATCAAGTTTTATTTATTTGTATTATTATTGTTATTAATTATATAGATTAATATTTTTATATAATAATAATAAAAAAATAATATTTTTATAAAATTTGTATTTTTATTATAAATTGTATTTGTATCGTTTATTTTATATTTGTCGTTCGTAATTAGTTTTAAAATTTATTTTTGCCGTAGTTATTTTATATTTCTAGATTTTTAGGCTTTGCCGTAAAATCCCTTAAATGCTTTTTCTTTAGACTAAGATTTAGGTGCTTTAGAATTTTGCGACGCTGTTTATAAATTTTAGTACCTTTTAAGATACGACGCGCTACTTTCTTATTTTTATTTTTCGACGTTTTTCGACGCGTAATCTTTTTCTTTCTTATTTCTCGACATGCTAGGACATAGATTTTCTATTTCTTCTCTAAAATTTCAAACGAAAAAAAAATTATTTTAAGCGGTTAAATTGATAGACATCCAAAATTTTCTGGTTCGTAGTAATAGTTGGATTTGTTAGTGGCGAGTTGTGGGCTTCTGATTTAAAGGGTCCTGGCTACCTGCTGCATCTATTGGCTATTCGAAACGTGGGCAAAATTGGAAAAGTCTATTAATTTGATAACTTATATAATTTTTATATTTATAACTAATAGGATAATTAATAAATGCACCACATTGTAGCTAAAATTTGGTAATAAGTGTAGTATGGAAAACCTCAAAAATATCTTGGAAACTCTTTATGACATCCAAAATCAATACCCTCAAACGGGTGTTGATGACAATTCGTTCGGTCAATCTTGGATCACGAATAACGAAACAATAACTGGTTGTGAAATCTGTGGAGATTATCATTCAACATGGGAATGTTATTATTACTTTCCTATGGAAAATTATGCACTCACGGAACCTGAATGGAATGATTATGAAGAATATAAGCCAAATTGGGATTATTCCCAAGAATATATCCAAACTCAACAACCAGAGGACGAGGAAAATTATGTGTCTGAAAATTCTTTAGATTATATGAAAATCAAACTCGAAGAACTTGATACTCAAAATGAACAAATGAGAGAGTTTGTAAATAGGCAAGCTGAAACTCTATCAGATTACACACCTGTTGATCTGAGGAATATTGTGCAAGAAAATCTCATATCATCGAATTTTGATGAATTCGAGAGCTCCGAAATCACCAATTATCCCGATGATACTTTTTATTCAGCTTTACCAATTTCACAACATATCGACACATTAGCCTCAACCGACGAAATCATCGATCCATCAATGGATGAAGAAGAAGTAAGGGTGACAAATTGGTACTCTTGTGAAAATGATAACGTTGAAAATTTTACCCCCGAGACCAAAGTGGTGGAACCAATAAGGACCGTTAATGAAGAAGAAATTACTTCGATCCAACCACAACCTTCCAACCCAATATTCTCAATAGACGAGTCATCTACCGAAGATGAACCACGAGCTGTAATAGATAATGACACCTCGGATTTCACCCAATTGGGTAATAGAGGTGAAAACTTTAATCTCGAGAATAAACGGAAGGAAATGTTAGGAATTGTCCACCCTATAGTATGTATGTCGATGTATATCGATCCATTTGACCAAGAACTAGAAAAGAGACATATTCATTTACTAAAAGCTACACTTAAAAAAGAATAAAGTAGTGACGATCGGGTGGGTCTAAACTTTAAACCCATTGATATATTTTATACCACCCGAGATGTAAATAACTGGCTCACTATTTTAATTCGTGGAACTTATTCTACCGACTTCACATGTCGTCAGCTAAGTGTGGGGAAGTCTAACCTCACTTAATGTTAAATTAGGGGTTCGGGTTAGTGCATAACTCATTAATAAAAATGCATGATGAGTAAGGGTAAAAGACGCATTTTCAAAAATTAGCAAACAGTTCAGAAAAGCAACCATTCTTGAAGAAAAACATGTGTGATAAAACAAGAAGGAATGAACGATGAGGTGCACCATCTATCATTCGACGAGCTTTGTAATTACAAACTGGGTATTATTAATCACTTTTCTACACTAATCACCCTCATGAATTTATAATTTGAGTCTGATTTCATGCAAATGATGGCATTGCATGATCTCAAGTGTGGGGAAGGGTTATAAATTCTCTCGGGTTTATACTTGGCTTATTTTCTAAAAATTGTGAAAATTTTTCAACTAAATGAATTCAAAATCATGTTTATACATATTTATGAACGATAAAACTAGGTGTTAATGCCGAAATTATTGTTACCTCGAAAAGGACATAAATTGAGAAACAACTAAAACGCTTGAATTTATTTATTAGGATATAAAAATACGCATGAAAAAAGCCAAGTGTGGGGAGAATGTACCAAGTTATTCAATTCTATCACATGTTTCTGTAAAGTTATTGCAGGTGCTTTTGTTTTGGACTAAATTAACTGTTTTACCCAACGAAAGAAAAGAAAAGATGGATCTACACGATGAATCAATTCCATCATTAAAAGAAAGTAAAGTCTTCCGAAAAAGACGCGCGCTTCTTGATTTAGGTCAAGAAGTTGCCGTCCAGACCAGCTGTAGGTTGACGAAAAATCTAGAAAAGTCATCTCTAAAATCAGCAGGAAATCCACGGACCTCAGCATCAAACAGGGTCGCCATGTGGTCAGACTTATCCTATCCATGAGAGGATCTGTCTCGTAAAATGGGGAGGGCGCCATGCAAATTAGCTTGATAAGACTAATGAATCAGACCCCCAGAAAGGATAATCTCCTTAAAGATTAAAAATCAGCTTTTAAGCCTGATATTATTCAATCCTTGAGATTGACCTTAAAGATTTAGAATTACAAACTCATGGAATTCGATGATATCTAAACTCGAGCTTGAACGAGAAAATATTTTGATCAAAAATAAAACCGATTTGTTTTCTAAAAACCCATTTTCAATGCGTTCATTACCATTGAACATAAAATCCTGAGAATTCACCTGGAATTCATTAGGTCACCTGAACCAAATCGGGTGTCAACCGTAAGAACGGTGGTTGCATAGCATGGTCGAAGACAGGACATTGTGCCAGACCGAAAAATTATAGGATGATCTTTACTATTGCTCCTACAAAGGATAGTAATAGCATCTAACACGTTTTAGACCATGAACAAATGCATGTCATTAGACATTGCCTTAACAGTTTCTTGTTCATCGCTTTCCTTTACAACTGGACGGTAGTTTGCCGAAAGGTAATATACGGGACAAGTAAACTGGACGTGTTGTTTTCCTAATACAAGGTTAGCAAGTGCGTAACACAAAACCGCAAGTGTTGAGCTAAAATTTTCAAATCTGAAACCCACAAAACCCACAAAAATATTTTGCAACACCGGTGAAGGGTTATTCCGGAAAACTTATCTAGGGCAAAAGCAAGAATGAAATTTTCAAAAGATTAAATGTTTTCATAAAGATCCAATTTCCTTAAAGGATCTAAATTTTCATAGTCATGTGGGACTGTAAACCACACCGTTACTATCACTGTCTATACCGCCGTATTAAAATCACTGATGTATAAAGTGTGAAGAATAAAGAAGTGATTCGTGTGATTTAATTTCAAGTTATGTATTGCTTGAGGACAAGCAACGTTCAAGTGTGGGGATATTTGATAGTGCTCCAAATAAACATATATTTAGTAGCAATATCCTTCCAATACGTAAAGTTTTCAGTTGCAATTGTTCTATTTTCAAGTAATATTCGTTTATATTAAATAAGTGCGAAGAAAAAAGGCGAAAACGAAGATTCGAAGACAAAAACGTCCAAAATGCTCAAACGTACAAGATACAATCCAAGTGGTTCCATTTATTGATGAGAAACGTCTAAAAATTACAAGAGTACAAGTTGCGAAACGCAAAGTACAAGATATTAAATTATACGAAAAAGCGTTTGAAAATCCGGAACCGGCACCTGAGCCAACTATCAACGCCCAACGCAACGGACTAAAAATTACAAGTCTACTATGCACAAGAATATAATATAATATTTAAATAATTATATAAATTATTTATATATTATATATTATATTAAATAACGTCGACAAGCAAATGGCCAAAAGTTGGTGAGCTGGAGTGCGTTACTTCACGATCTCGGAGCTGGAAGGCACATTTGCTTCGCGATCTCGGAGCAGCAATTTCAAAATCTGCCTATAAAAGGCCACGAAATCCGACGAGTTTATACATAAAAAAAATATATACATTACTCCCTCTGTTTAGTATAATATATATATATATATATATATATATATATATATATATATATATATATATATATATATATATATATATATATATATATATATATAATAGGTTAGTTTTATATTAGATTAGTTTGGGTTATGTAAAAGTTATTTTACGGGTTTTAAAGTTAAAGTTCTGTCTGTGTAAAGCTACGCGATAAATACTCAATGTAAGTTATGTTCTCCTTTTTAAATTAATGTCTCGTAACTAAGTTATTATTATGCTTATTTGAGCCGAAGTAATCGTGATGTTGGGCTAAATATTAAGATTGGGTTATTGGATTTTGTACCATAATTGGGGTTTGGACAAAAGATCGACACTTGTGGAAATTAGACTATGGGCTATTAATGGGCTTTATATTAAATAAACGATACCTCGTTAATTTAATATAAAGGTTATGATTTGATGTATCTATATATAACCACATACGCTTAATCGGACACGATGGGCGGGATATTTATAAGTACGAATTATTGTTCATTTGACCGGACACGGGGATGGATTAATAGTTACTGGACTCATTAAAATAGGGGTGGATTACATTCAAGGGTAATTGGTGTAATTGTTAACAAAGTATTAAAACCTTGGATTACACACAGTCGATAACCTGGTGTATTCATTAAACAAAGTATTAAGACCTTGTTACAGTTCGAATCCCCAGTTAGTTGGAATATTTGACTTCGGGTATAAGGTTAAATTTGCCGAGCAGTTTATAATTATGACCGATGAACTATTATGGACAAAAACCAGATAGGTTTCAAATACATCCAGGACAAAGGATAATTAACCCAGGGTAATAAATAATCAAAACGTCAAACATCATGGTTACGGAAGTTTAAATAAGCATAATTATTATATTGTTATTTATTTTACGCACTTTAATTATCGTCATTTATATTTTGCATTAGGTTTTAATTGTGACTTAAAATATAAAATTGACAAACCGGTCATTAAACGGTAAACCCCCTTTTATATAATAATATATATAATTATATATATTTTGTACAAATATAGTTATTTAAAATATAGTGTGAAATAAGCCATCTCCCTGTGAAACGAACCAGACTTACTAAAAACTACACTACTCTACGATTAGGTACACTGCCTATAGTGTTGTAGCAAGGTTTAGTTATATCTCATCTGTAAATAAATAATTAAAACTTGTGTAATCTGTATCGCTTTTCGTATCAAAAATATATAGTATTTCACGTACACCTCGCATGACATCAATAATATATATATATATATAATTTTAAGAATTATTTATATATTATATTATATTTATATGCATAGTTGACTTGTAATTTTCGCTCCATTGCATCGTGCGTTGAAAGTTGACTTAGGTCCCGGTACCGGATTTTCGAACGTCCTTGCATACAATTTAATATCTTGTACTTTGCATTTTGTAACTTGTACTTTTGTCATTTCTAGATGCTTCTCATCAATAAATTGAACCTCTTGGATCGTACTTTGTACTTTTGAGCTTTTTGGTAGTTTGCGTCTTCAAATCGTCGAATCTGCCTTTTGTCTTCACCTTTTATTATTTAAACGAATATTACTTGTAAATAGAACAATTGCAACTAAAATCTTGTCTTTCTTGAGGAATAATGCTATGAAATATGTGTTCATTTTTAGCATTATCATCCCGCTAACCCGATATTGTCCTTAACCATTGAGCTACTAGTTCAATCTTGGTTTAAATTCCATATTTATTTTATTTAACCCATCTTTCCAGCCTTAACTATATCTCTAAAAAAAATGTCGCTCCCATGTCTCGAACCCTTGAGCTCTCGTTTCACAAACACACACCCTAACCACTTCTCTATCCTTTCAATTCTGTAACCACCTTCCCCTTAAACCATTTTAACCCTTAGTATTCTGCTTCTTTCTTCTTCTCCTAAAACCCATTTAATATCTTCATATCGTCTTCTCCTAATTATCATATGGTAACATCATAATACTTCATACGATTATTATCACGTATCATATCATCATGAATCATTATCCCAATCATCATTATTATCATATTATAATACCATCCTTGTTACACAAAACCGATCACCCTCATTAACTATCCATAATTAGGCCCACTAGGATTACTACGTTACTAGTCCCTTTAGGGTTTAATGACCCATTTATTTTGGATTGATTAAAAGGAGGTTGACTTGTAACATGGATATTTCCACCTACACTTCCTATTCCATAATCTAATCATAACATATAGGTGGCCGACACCTTAAATATAATACTAATTTAAATGTAACTAAAAAAGAATTACAATGAGTGATTGATGGTTTATTACGGCCCACCCATTATTACGAGAAGAAAGCAACTCAAAACCAAAAATGTGGTCGACTTTTATTCACTGTTGAAAAAGAAAATGAGACACAAAGTGGCTTTTATTTATTGGTGAAGGTGGTAACATGTGGTGACCGAAAGTTGCAGCATTAAGCTGCTATGATGGTTCGACAGAAATATGAAGCAGAAAGACGGTCGTGTTTATAGCAGTTTGTATGTGTGTGCGGTTATTTACATATGACTTTATGATTTGTTCATCAAGACAGAAATGGAAGAGAGGAAAATGATGATTGTGGGGTGGGGTCTTTGGTTAAAAGAACAAGCAAGTAGTAGTCGCTGGATTTGTTTCAAAGGGTAAAAGCAATCGAATAAAGTAATGAAAGTGATTGGTTCGGTTCCTTTAATCACTAAGTGGAATCATTTATTGGATGTTTGTCGACCAATAGAGAAAAAGAAGGACACGATGGATTTGCAGATTCATATTATAAATATTGCTCCTTTATCGTTCTCGGTTCCTTTATATCCCCAAACGTTTTTACTGCATCGTTTTTAATAGAAACACACATAAAGATTATAGCAGCAAGAAAAAAAAAGAGACAGAAGGTAACTGTGCAGTTGTAAATGGTTGGTTGTTTGATGATGTTATTCGAGAGACAGAAGGCGAATTAGTTGTAGTAGTAACCATATTGCAGCAACATATTATGCTGGTTCGATGTGGTGATTAGTTCGAGCTGAAACAGAAAACATACCACAAACAATAATGGCATTAAGGGTTGATCATTGATGATTGTTTGAGTCGTGAAGGTGGTGATATGGTTTGATAATTGATCTTCGAATAGAATAGATGAGAACAAAGATATATGGGTGCATGTATTTGGTTTATGTTTGTGTGAGGTGGATAGATAGATGATAATCAAGTGAGTTTTGATTTCGTTAGTTTCTGTTTTTAACACTCATTTGCAGTGATTACTAGTTTTGTAAATAGATAGTAATTGTATAATTGAGCTAATAAAAGATGATTTGATCATTTTGTTGGCATTGAGAAATTGATTCCATCGGGTACAAGTTTTGAAGACAAGAAGGACATTGAAAATGAATTAAATAATTAACTTGATGTTGATTTACAACTGAATATTGCTATATCTGATGATTCTCTGGATCTGATAACGTAATTTGAGATCAAACACAATCAAAAATAGTTCGATGGCTACTTTTAACAATTTCGTACGATTTATACAAATTCATATATTTTATATGCATATAATTGTATTTATGTTTATATATATATATATATATATATATATATATATATATATATATATATATATATATATATATATATATATATATATATATATATATATATATATATATATATAAGTGTGTTTATATATCGGTTTATATAATTCTGTACAAAATTCGCAATTTTGGAAATTATCAAATATAAATATATTACTACTATTAATAATGCAAATAATGATATTACTAATAATAATAATAATATTATTGATGAATTAGTAATAACAAATGATAAATAATAATGTGATAACATAAATTCTAATAAAAATGGTGAGTCTTAGTGATAATAATAAATAATCATAACAATATTTAAGATTGTATCTTTAATCATTCTAAATCATATGTGGTTAGAATTATATTAACTTCTCAAAATAATAATTGAAACGTCCAACGAGTATTACAATCTTTTAATATTTATTTTTAATATACTTTAATTATATATAGTTATGTTTTAAATAATAATTATTATAATATCTTATTTTTTATTTTATTTTACATAATTAATTTTAAATACAACAACATATAATGTTTCAAATTATTTTTCCAATTTCCATTTTTATATATATTTACATATACACACATAATTATTTACCATTAATTGTTCGTGAATCGTTGAGAACGGTCGATAGTCAAATGCATATATGAAACAGTTTAAAATTCTTGAGACTCAACCTAACAGACTTTTCTTATTGTCTCAAAATCATATAAAGATTAAGTTTAAATATGGTCGAAAATTCTCGGGTCGTCACAATATTCTTATATACATCTTGTTAATGTCGGTTACCAGGTGTTCACCATATGAATGATTATTTTTGTCTCTATGCATGGGACGTATATTTATGAGAACTGGAAATGAAATTCTTGTGGTCTATTAAAATGATGAAAATGATTATTTAGTTAAACTAATGAACTCACCAACCTTTTGGTTGACACTTTAAAGCATGTTTATTCTCAGGTATGAAAGAAATCTTTCGCTATGCATTTGCTCATATTAGAGATATTACTTGGAGTCATTCATGACATATTTCAAAATACGTTGCATTCGAGTCATCGAGTTCATCAAGATTATATAGTTAGATATATTATGGAATGGTATACATGTCGTCAACTTTCGATGTAATGAAAGATGGTATTTTCAAAAACGAATGCAATGTTTGTAAAATGTATCATATAGAGGTCAAGTACTTCGCGATGTAATCAACTGTTGTGAATCATTTATAATCGATATAGATTTCATCCGGATGGATTAGGATGGGTCGCTTCAGTTGGTATCAGAGCGGTGGTCTTAGTGAACCATGTCTTGCATTAGTATATCTAACTAGTAGTTGTTAGGATGCATTAATGAGTCTGGACTTCGACCGTGTCTACATGTCAAAAGTTTTGCTTATCATTTCGTGTCGAAAATTACCTACTTATCATCCTTAGGAAATTACCTGCTTATCATTCCTAGTCTAGACACATCTTACTGCATTGATTGCATGAATAGTGTATAGACAAATTCATATCTTATCGTATCTGTTACTGTAGACTTTATCTGACACGTTTCCTTAATTTCCTCTGTAATCTACGGGACCTTCTGTACTATATTAGTTATTCTATATAATTAGAATATTATCCGATAACCAAAAATCATTTTATATCAAAAATCCTCTAACTGATCATAAGAGATGAATCCTACACCTAGTTTGGATTCCATTAGTTCCGGAAGCGATTTCGAGATGTATATTGAAGCAGACTCCGAAGTCAATGAACCAGAAATGCCTCAACCATTTAGCTATTTTTCTTTTTGGAGGAGATGGGGGTGGGTCCGAGACTTACTCACTCGATGGAGAAATGAAGAAGGCGAGCCCTACCGTGAACCAAACTTACCTCCTAACATCGGAGAAAACGATGTACTCACCGGTGAACCTATGCGCAACACTGTATTCACTCTTCTTGCTAAAGTTTTCCATCTCGAAGGTCGCATTACTGCAATCTCAGAAAATATTCAACCTCTACTTCCGGATACCAATCAAAGGGGAATATTAGAAGAAGTTAGAGAACTTCAAATTAATAGTCAAGATCTATCGAATCAGATGAGTGGATGGATAGAAATGATAGAGGGTAGGATAGAAACCCTGGCAAGAATGGTGCGTGATCTACAAGCTATACTTACCACACCAACATCATCACCAACCTCAGCACCAACAACACTTGTAGCACCGACAGCAACAGTACCACCATCAGCAGCATAACCAGTACCAACAACAACAACATCATCACACGTCTCAATCTCGCAATCTATACCTCAAGCATAATCATCGTTCTACGAATCGTTTTACATAAACTATCTTCGTCCTTCATGGCGATTATGTAATCTCTAATGTTTTAGAGATTATGTACTCTAGTTCTAGCCATAAATCTGATGAGTTTAATATCACATTGACTCATTAAATCCATGATTACATCTGAGGAAAATATATATGTAAGTATATTTTCATAATGATTGTAATTGAAATTTTTTTTCGTACAAACTGTTAATGATGAAAATATTTTAACGGGTAGGTAATACCCGAGGAATATTTAGATTTCACATTAATAAGTTACAGTGTCCATTCTTCGAATCTGATTCAACAGTCATTTACTATCCTACTTACAACCACCAATATACGTATCCGTTCACTGTAGAATTATCATTTTCATTCAATTTCATATTTGGATTTTGACCGATCAGAATCCAACAAGTGGCATAATGAAGAAAACATTTGACAAAATAAAATTTGTTAGAAACAGATAAATTAACTATAAGGAATTTTGTTAAGAATTCACACTAACAAAATCCTAGCTAACTGTTCCTAGCAAACTGTTAATTACGTATTACATTTATTTATCGCAATTTATTTATCTCAATTTATTTATAGCAATTTATTTATCACAATTTAATTATCGCAAATTTAATTCTCGCAATTTTATTTATCGTCATTTAATTTCTGTTATTTATTTTACGCACTTTATTTATCGTCATTTAATTTCTGTTATTTATTTTAAGCACTTTAAATATCGGGACACGTATACAAGGTTTTGACATATCATATCGACGCATATATATATATATATATATATATATATATATATATATATATATATATATATATATATATATATATATACTATTTAGAGTCACCATAGACACTCTATATGCTGTAATGATCGAGTTCGCTATACAGGGTTGAGGTTGATTCTACAATAATATATATACTTTGAGTTGTGATCGAGTCTGAGACATGTACACGGGTTATGATACGTATTAATTTATTCGAATATTATATATTAAACTATATATTTGAATTATTAGACTGTAAACTGTGGCCTATCGACTGTGGACTAATAACATTAGACAATTAAAATGAATTAAAATATTGATTATAACATATGAAACTAAACAATTCTTCAAGTTTGCCACTTGATTTCATCTTAAACCTCATTTGTATCTTGACGATTACAACCTGCATTCAAACCTTTCATGATTCTTGAAGACACCTCGATCGAGAGGATGAACCTACCACACTTCATCTATGGAAGAAAAGATTGATGCATATAGTTATGCACTTGAAAACTCTCGGAACCTGAGTAAACGTTTAACATGTATCTGTGATAGCTCCTTTGGAGTTGTTATTACCGAAAATAATTTTACAATCCCTTTACGAATTAGCCAATTTCGTCACAGCTCCAACAAATCAACTTCGACTCTTCGTTTGAAACAACCATATTATAACTTTGATATATATATATATATATATATATATATATATATATATATATATATATATATATATATATATATATATATATATATATATATATATATATATATATATGCGTACTCTTTTATTATTACCGGGGAACCTTTCATATTCCACCATGTTACCATCAGCGTTTAATCATCTAAAAACACAATTCTCTTGAAACCACTTCGGAATGATAACCGATAATTCAGATATCGTAGCATTAAATGCAGAGGAAACAAAAAAAAATTTAGATGGTCTAAATGGTCAAAAGTTTGATGATAAAGAAAAGAGTGTTGGGAATGCTCGATAGAAAATTTGGTACTGAAAAACAGATTGAGCAAACCATGAAGGAGACCAAGGCCAAATACCAGGACCATACCATATATTCAAAGAATCTAGGTAATTCTGGATCCGATGAAACCTTCAACGAATAGCTTGCTCCGTACTCATGTTAAAATCTTGCGGAAAATCTTTCTTCATCAACCATCGAACTTAGAAATCCCAAAATATCATCATAAATATCTTCGATATTTCTGAGGATATTTTCATAACTCTTCTTGTCCGAAATTAGTTATCTCTTCGTGCTATCCGTATTACATCATAAAGGAAACCATTTTAGTTTCTAAATTTCTTTAAATTTCAAGTTTAAATTATGAATGACTTCTGGAGTAATGTTGGAAATTGATGCATGAGTTAGTATAATATAATGACACTTGATCAACGTGATTATATTACAGTAAGTCATGCTGAGTTTCTTATGGGACATGATGATTCACAGACCATAACATCATCACGTGCCATGATACATAACTCTTTCATTCTGCTAACTTCTGAACATATCAAGAAAGTATGTTCTTGATAGTTCTATTCATAGTGACTCAGGTAATTTGACAAATTAAATCGTACGATTACGTTCTTTCTTGTTTAGGACATTAAATTCATTCGAAACTCCATACTTACAAATTCTGGACAGTTACTCGCGTTACTACCGGTCGAGAAGACAATAAAAAGGCAAAGAACTCCAAAATATAAGAGTAAATATAAAGTCCAATAACAACACAGAGGTTATAAACCGTGGATATTAATACGAATAGCAATATAAAGACACGGTATAATTAAGAATAGTATCACCCAAAGGTAATAATAGAAGTAAACAGATTTTTCTGGTGAAAGATTAAAAAGAAGGATGACAGAAATGATAATTAGAAAAATATCAAGGATTAGAAATGGATTAAGCATTTTCATAATCTTTTGGATGTATGAACTAAGAAAGAAAGTATAGGAATGGTGAGAATAATGGAACGGAAGAGTTTAATTTATAATGGAAACATCAGACACAGTAATCAAGGCAGATCATCGTATTTAATTATGAAGATCTTAATTTCCTTATTCGCCGAAGAATCAAATCTTTTAGATTTCTCAGATTTTCTTTAAATCCATTGAATTTCGGAATTCAATCGTTACTACGTCACCGGTTAAGTCAAATCTTCATTTACTCATTTCAATCTTTTGTGATAGCTTCATTCGTACTCTTCGAATAATCAAATTGTTTTATCCATATTACTCAATGATGACAAAACTCTATTTATCAACTCATATTCGTCATGAAAACATTTTTATTGTTAGCCATGACCACCTCACTCAAATTTCGGGACGAAATTTCTTTAACGGGTAGGTACTGTGACGACCCAGGAATTTCTGACCAAATTTAAACCTAATTCTAATTTAATTCCGACACGATAAGCAAAGTCTGTAATATTAAAGTCTCAAAAACTTTGAAATATGTTCATGTAATCAATTACTCTTCGACTGCTCTCGACGATTCACGAATAATTGTGTGTAAGTAAAAATGTATATATTATATAAATATAAATATTAGAATATATAATATTTTGATTTAATAAAGTATACTCTAAATATTTGAAATTTAAAATATAAAATAGCAGTTAGGATAATTAAATGCTATTAATATATATAAATATGTATATGTTATTATAGATTTATGATTAAATAGATATAAAAAAATATATTTGTTATAATTGCTTTTATTATCACTAAGAACAATATCTGTATTATTAATATTACGGAAACATGTAACTTGTTATATCTTCATTATGATTAGATAATATTACTATTAAAATATGTAATGCTCATTATTATATAATATTTTATATAGTTAGTACATAATCTATAAATTGTAATACCAATATAATAATTATAATTGTTGTAACAATATTGTTAATACTTTTAATAATAATATCGTTACTAGTGTTATTAATATTATTATTTTAAAAATATAATAGATAGATATGAAATATGATATAAATAAATTATTATTACTAATAATATTATTAGTATTAATAAAATTAGTATTATTATTGTAATTATTATCAATGATATTTTTAGTATAAATTTCACTAAAATTATTGTTATTATTATTATTATTACCCTTAATATTATTATTATTACTAGTATGTTTATGTTTATTATTATTAATATAATATCAATATTATTATTATTAATAAAATTATTAATTATTAAAATAAAATAATATATATATATATATATATATATATATATACGCAGAATCAGATATATCACGCGCATCAAATATTTTTTTTTATTTTAACCTGCTCTTTTGATTTCTTCTTCCTGCTTGCCCGTGTTCCTTCAACCCTACATGAGATCATTCGATCACCTTATAACCACTACACCAATCCATTTGATTCCTCAGTCATTCATATAAATTATCAAATAAACCACATCAGATAAATCCAATTCTGTGAATTGATAAAGAAAAACAGATTCTTTATATTTATATACTTTTTTTCCCTGTCTGTGTTCGAATGACGATACCCACACCAGTTATATCCATCATTTTTCCCATTTTTTCCCTTTATATGATGTAATTAATACTGGTAATCGAAGGAAAGAAAACCAAAAAGGATTAAAGAACATGGCTCTTTATTTTATTTTTTTTTCTCCTTTCTTTTCCCTCTGTTCTTCTACTTTTGGATCAAGTCGTAAATTAGAATAAATTCACAAAATGTGTTAATGCCATTCTGTTAGAAAACCTTCGTTCGAACTACCTGCAAATTCTCAAGGTCCAATTTTAGCTATCAAGTTCAAATTCAAGAGTCAAAGTTTCGGTATAAAAAAGGTCAAACGATTTTTCATTAAACGAATTTGAGTTACCAGTTATGATTCTAGTTCAATTAACGGTTTGGAAAGATTCCATGAGTGATTTGAAAACTATTTTAAGTTATAAGTTTAAGCTAAAACGTTCGAAATCTTTATTTTGATTTATGAGTTCTTCGTGTAAAAATAAAACTGATACAGCTCTTTTTTTTTAATATTTCTATTTCAATTAATTTCATTACCACAGATAATCGTTTTTGTACACATAATAAATTCTAAAGTTGAATGAGAAAACAAAAATTGTTAGATTGGGTGAGCTCTGGTCGATGTGATCTTTGAGGAAGGAGGAGGAGTGAAACAGAAATATAAACGGTTTATAGTTATATAAAAGAAGATTAAATCAAATAATCAGAAACGGAAGTATGGTTAAGGTGCTGTGTTGGTTATCGAGAGATCGAGGGTTCGAGTCCCGGCTTGGGCGATTTGCTATTTTTTTGAGCCTTTAAGGTAGTAATCAATTTTATTATTATTATTATTATTATTATTATTATTATTATTATTATTATTATTATTATTATTATTATTATTATTATTATTATTATTATTATTGTTATTGTTATTATTATTGTTATTATTATTATGATTATTATTGTTAGTGTTGTTATTATTGTTATTATTAATGTTATAAAGATTATTATTATTATTATTATCACTTGCATAAGTATTAAAATTAATACCATTATTATTATTATTACTAATACAAGTAGTAAATAAAATTTATTATTAATACGATTATAATTACAATGATGATATATATTGTTATTACTAAAATTAATATCATTACTAATATGTGTGTTATTATTATTAACATGTATAGGATTATTATTATTATTATTATTATTAACGATATCATTCTTATTATTAGTATTATCATTATTAATAAAGTTATTATTATTAGTAACTCATTAATATATAAAAACTATCATTTTTAACAAATAAATATTTTTTATACAAAATATATTTAGTACATATACTATAACGATATTAATATCTCATATAGCTACATATTAACATTATATAGATAAATATATATTTTTATCATGCTTAAACCCTAAAATAAATTGTTATATTAACTATATAAAATATATAAACTAAATATATTAAATTTATCTATATAACATATGAGATAACAAGTATATTATTAATAATAATATATATAAACTTGTTCGATTACGATTATATGTTTTAATATATATACAAATGATATAGGTTCGTGAATTCGAGGCCAACCCTGCATTGTTCAGTTGCTCAATATCGTCATATGTATTTTTACTACAAAATACATTATTGTGAGTTTCATTTGCTCCCTTTTTAAATGCTTTTTCAATATAGATTTTTGGGACTGGGAATACATGCGCAACTTTTATAACTGTTTTACGAAATAGATACAAGTAATTGAAACTACTTTATATGGGTGAATGATCGAAGCCGAATATGCCCCTTTTACTTGGTAACCTAAGAATTAGTAAACCAGTCTACTAATTGACGCGAATCCTAAAGATAGATCTATTGGGCCTAACGAACCCCATCTAAAGTACCGGATATTTTAGTACTTCGATGTTGTTTTTATCATGTCCGAAGGATTTCCCGGAATGATAGGGGATATTCTTATATGCATCTTGTTAATGTCGGTTACCAGGTGTTCACCATATGAATGATTATTTTTGTCTCTATGCATAGGACGTATATTTATGAGAACTGGAAATGAAATTCTTGTGGTCTATTAAAATGATGAAAATGATTATTTATGTTAAACTAATGAACTCACCAACCTTTTGGTTGACACTTTAAAGCATGTTTATTCTCAGGTATGAAAGAAATCTTATGCTGTGCATTTGCTCATATTAGAGATATTACTTGGAGTCATTCATGACATATTTCAAAAGACGTTGCATTCGAGTCGTCGAGTTCATCAAGATTATTATTAAGTCAATTATAGTTAGATATATTATGGAATGGTATACATGTCGTCAACTTTCGATGTAATGAAAGATGGTATTTTCAAAAACGAATGCAATGTTTGTAAAATGTATCATATAGAGGTCAAGTACCTCGTGACGTAATCAACTGTTGTGAATCATTTATAATTGATATAGATTTAGTGCGGATGGATTAGGACGGGTCGCTTCAGAAGATGCACTCTTCACCAATAAGAAGAAAGCAACATCTCGAAGACAAGATGCGAGGAAAGAAAGTCAGACATATGGATGGAAGAGTCACCCAAAGTCAAAAGGCAACGCTTCAGGGGGAGCTCGGGGAGCTCAACAAGGAAGAAAAGATCATCGCCAACAACATGGGGAAAATTATAAGAGAAAGAATGGTGAATGCTTCAATTGTGGCAAGAAGGGTCCTTTTGCTCGAGATTGTAGATTCCCCAGAAGGCGAACTTTCGAAGAAAATGTGGCTGCCATAAGAGATGAGAAGAAAGAGGTCACATTCGAAGCTACCATTAATGAGGAAACATGGGATGCATAAACTGGACTCTCTATTGAAGCTGACATAGATGATCAAGCTCTTACAACAACTTTAAAGTAAAAAATAAACTACAAAGATGATTGGATCATCGATTCTGGGTGCTCAAATCATATGACCAATGATGGGACAAAGCTGCAAGAAATGGAGGATTACAAAGGAAAGAGAGTCGTGTTGGCAGCAAGGTTGTCTATTTCTCACATTGGAAATACAATAATTCTAAATGAAGGCGACTCTCATAAGCTCTAACTCGAGAAGGTGTATCTTGTCCCTGGCCTAAAGAAGAATTTACTATCATTACCACAATTGACAGCAGAAGGGAATTATGTGCTCTTTAGACCAGAAGATGTGTCCGTATTCAAGAGAGTGAAGGTGGTTGGTAATCCAATTATGCAAGGAAGAAGAATAGAGTTGGTCTATGTATTATCTACTGAAACAACATATGTGGATAAGACTCGAAAAAATGAGACGGCTGATCTTTGGCATGAACGTCTTAGGCATGTGGGCTACAACAAGTTAAAGGAGATGATGGTAAAACACATAGTAAATGGGCTTCCTCAAATTGATATCCGAACAGATACAATATGTACTGGATGTCAATTTGGAAAAGCTCACCAATTGCCATTCAAGGAGTCACAACATCAGTCCAAGACACCACTAGAGCTTATACACTCATACGTCTTTGGCCCAATGAGACAAACATCACTTGGAGGTATGAAGTATATGGTGACATTCATTGATGACTTCTCAAGGTATGTGTGGGTTTACTTCATGAAGGAGAAGTCAGAGACTTTTCTGAAGTTTAAAGAGTTCAAGAAGAAGATAGAAAGTGAGCTCAATTATAAGATTTGGTGCTTATGCACAGATAATAGAAGAGAATATTTATCGACTGAGTTCAATATCTATCTTGAGAAGCACAAGATCAGAAGGCAATTAACTTGCCCTAATACTCCACAACAGAATGGAGTGGCAGAACGTAAGAATCGTCATCTTGCTGAAACTTGTCGAAGTATGCTTCATGGTAAGAATGTACCAG
This sequence comes from Rutidosis leptorrhynchoides, assembly GCF_046630445.1. Classification (NCBI taxonomy): domain Eukaryota; kingdom Viridiplantae; phylum Streptophyta; class Magnoliopsida; order Asterales; family Asteraceae; genus Rutidosis; species Rutidosis leptorrhynchoides. Next base: position 193,437,065 of record NC_092343.1, read on the forward strand.
GAAGATTTTGGGCCGAATATATGAGGACGGCTTCATACGTGATTAACAGACTCTCACAAACAAAGTTGGGATATATTTCACCATATGAAAGATTATGGAAGATCAAGCCGACCGTCAACCATCTCAAGGTTTTTGGATGTGTATGCTACGTCTTCGTGCCAGATCATCTCCGAAGAAAATTTGATAAGAAGGCAATTCGGTGCATTTTTGTCGATTATGATGAATCAAGAAAAGGATTGAGATGTTGTGATCCAAATACTGGAAAGTGCCATACTTCAAGAAATGTGGTATTTGATGAAGCTTCTTCATGGTGGTCACCTTAAAAGATAGAGCTTTCAGAATCTCATGGATTAGAAGAAGTTCCAGACGAGAAAGAAGAACATAAAGAGCACATATCGGATCCAACTAAAGAAGGAGATGAATCGTACTCTAAGGAAACGAGTCCATGGAAAACTGGGGTACATCAATTTACATCCGAAGAGGTTCGTCCAAGCCAAATGGATGCCGAGGAGCATGTGCAATAATTACGGAGATCAACAAGGCTGAGGCAACCTAATTCGAGGTATGCCAATGCTGCTCATGTGGATGAATCAATAACTATTGAGCCTTCCACTTATGAAGAAGCAGCACAAAGTCAGGAATGGCAGAAAGCGATGGAAGAAGAAATTAATGCACTAAAAGAAAACCAGACATGGAGTTTGTAACGACCCGACTTTTTCGACTTGTTTTTGTGCCTTGTGATTTTTGCGAAACTGCGAATTTGTGCGTACTGTGCTATTTTATACTCTAGAATCTTACTACACGTGGATTACTTTCGTTTATATGTTAAAACATTCCTTTGAGTACGTAGGTTACTTAACTTGATCACCGGAAGCCTTTAGAACCGTTAGTGTCACATGACGTTTCGAACAAACTGCGTACTGCGTACACGTTTAACTTTTGTCGTAATCAGAATATTATGACTATGAAATCTTAATTATTATTTTATAATAATAATTACTTGGGTTTTTGGATGCTTAATTACGCGTAGTAATTTACTTATGCTTACTAGTTAGTCTTGTTGGACTTTCTACCTTGTTGGGCCTTAGCCCATCCTACACTAGTTAGTGGACTATTTAATTAGCCCAAGTATTAATAGCTAGTGACCCATTAATATGTAAGACAAATGCCTATTTATTAGAGGGAACATGCTAGCATTTATGTCAAGTATTATCCTTAATGTTGCATGGGATCTCAACATAAGCACCAACTTTAGACAACCATTAACCAAAAAGCAAACTTTTGTCCCCCTTGTCCCCCTCTAAATCACGGCCATGACACCCCTCCCATACCCCATTCACGTATAAATACAAACCTTATTCCATCCATTTTACACTTGCTTTCATTTGTAATTCGCACACACTCACTCTCTAATTCTCTCTCTAGCCTTTCTCTCTCTAAAAGTGTAAGTATTTTGAATTTCTCTTCTTCTTCTCCTTCTTATCATCACGAATTCATCATCATCATCATCATGGGTCTAGCTTTTTAGCTTTTGATCTTGATTACATCTTGTAGATTCAAACATGGATTTGAATCCTTCAAGAACATGGAAGATTCAAGGTTTCTAGCTTTGAATCTTCACCCACTTTGTAGATCTATATCTTTAAACTTTAAATCTTGTTACTTTGTTATAAAGATTCAAACTTGTTTTTGTAATCTTCATGTAACTTAAAGATCTAAGCTTTATGCTTCAAGATCTTCAAGAACAACCAAGATGCAAGCTTTCTAGCTTGGATCTTCATATATTTTGATGGATCTAAGTTTTCTAACTTATGATCTCATTATTTTATTATAAAGATCAAAACTTGTGTTTATGGTCTTCATGTAACTTAAAGATCCAAGCTTTATGCTTCAAGATCTTCAAGAACACTAAAGGTTCAAGCTTTCTAGCTTTGTGACTTTAAAACTTGTGTGAAAGGGATCCAAGCTCTCTATATTAGGGTTCCATCACTTCATTTGACTTAGATTATGTTCATACTTGCTTGATTGAAATAAAGTTTGTAGCTTTAGTTGTAAATGTAACTTGTAATTGTGTTAAGACTAAGGATATGATGTAACATTGGTTCATCATCCATCTAAGACTCTTAAATGAGTTGTGTTCTTACTTGGTCTTAACATATTATGTGTTGATGTTATAATCTTGGTCAAGGTGATGCTAACCCATTAACGAGTTGTACACTTGAAGCTACAAGCATCAAGGATGAGAACCGTGATGAGCATCAAGTACTAAGAACCCCACCGGAGCACCTTGCTTACTATTTTCGGGATCTTATCAGACCACCTGGGCTACTGGAAGTTTATTTTCAGTTAGTTTGATTCGATTATATGATTTTCCATTTATACCTCGTCTTAATCCGAGTTACGGCTTAGGATTTATGGCCTTCCGAAAGTCATTACACCCTATTAACGTTGTGCTGAAATTTCTGACCTACCCGCACTTAAACCATCGCCACGGTCAAACGAAGACGAGTTTGGTTCTGGAAATTGTTCAGAAACTAGGGGACTCATATACGGAGCCATAGCCACTGATTACGCATCTTTTTGATTTACGTAGAGGTCTTAGCATCTGACCGAAGTCAGCCTATTGTTTCGATCTCTATTCTTGTCAAACTTACTTAGCTTTTATGATGATGAACGATGATGATGATGACACTTAAACTTATTTTATGCACTATTAGAACTTATGAGGATATCATACTGACCTAGAAACCTTTGACTTAGGTTGACGACCTTTCGGACTGACTTACTACTTGCGTACTTTCATTATCGACTTTACCGCTCTTATCACTGTGAGTTATAGCATCCCTTTTTACTTTAACTATTTTGGGACTAAGAATACATGCGCTTTTTACGTTTTACATACTAGGCCCGAGTACTTAATCTTTATATATGTGTGGGTTATACAACGACATAAACTTTCCCCTTAGCTCGGTAACGTTTAGTCATTGGTTTTTGAACCGGTGAACGCGAATCTTAGATATGGATCCATAGGGTTTGACATCCCCACTCGGGCTAGTCGCTCTAGCATTTAACGGGTGTTTAGTACTTTGTAAATATACGCACTCGCCAAGTGTACTTTTAGGGGGTTATATACATTAAGTTAGTTACCAAGTGCCCACGGATAAGCATATACTTTATCATACTGATTTGAAATACTGATTTGAAACGCTGGTTTGAAGCACTGAAATCTCGTGGCCAACATTACATTACTGATTACAAACAAACTATAACTCACCAACATTCGTGTTGACTTTTTTTAGCATGTATTTCTTAGGTGCTTAGACGCTGTTGCTTCCGCTGTTAGACTTGCTGTCTTGGTGCTATAGACTTGCTGTTACGGACCTGTTGTGTTAGATTTCCGCTGCATTACTTAGAGATGTCTCAATCATGGAACTTTTATGTTGCATTCGTAACTTACGTTATTTTCAAACAATGGCTTTGTAATGACCTTTGTGTCACGTTATCTTTTGTAAACGCTATCTTTTTGAATGCAAAACTGGTTTTCAAACAACATATAGTGTTTGACCTTGTAATGATCCTATTGTTGATGATCCGTACACGATGGTTTTGTACGGGGCATCACATTTGGTATCAGAGCATTAGTTGTAGGGAATTATGTTGCATTAGTGAGTCTAGACCAGGCCGAGTAGGATTCACTAATAGGACTAATCTACAACTTGCTTATTTACCTATTTCTGCGGCTGCTTCATGATACTGTATTATATTACTGCATGTTACTGCTTACTACTACTGCATGCTACTGCTTACTTTTACTGCTATATGAACTTGTTGCATGCTACTGCCTACTTTCACTGCTATGTGAACTTACTGTATGCTGCTGCTTATTCTCGCTACTGCATGCTACTATCTGCTTTTTGCATGATACTTCTATTGATACTGCTATTACTGCTATGCTATGCACTGCTGTAGACGATATAGGCTGCTATGGTTATTAACCCTGATTACATGCTTGCTACCCATCTACTTTTCGCTGTACCGACTTGGAGAATTAATCCTTCCTAGCTCAGATGTTTTTCTGAACCCTTTCCCACTCGTCTAACCCTAAGGACTAGTAATGTAATCCACCTGTTACTACTGTTCCACCGTTTCAGAGATCGAAACATTACTTCACGCAATCTAGGAGGTGTACCCCTCGGACTACACGTCCACTAAAGTTGATCCTCGGAGGAGGAGATATGTGAGGACATGTCGGAGTAACCGCACCCCGAGCTCACTCTAATTAGCTACGTACAACGTATGAACATCAGAAGGTTGTCAGTTTCCACAAGTTGACTCGTATCCCGTACGCTTTCATGACCATCGCTTATCTCCTTCATTCTACACCACTACTTGATGATCTAACGACACTTCTGGACTTAGGTCCCTAACACTCTTAGGCATTGGAGAAGTCGGGAAGGCATCTCCTTTTACAAGGTCATAGTGTCTTCCACTGATGCACAACCATACCCAAGGACTTGTGAGTCGCCTCAAGACATATCGTATTACTACTTGCTACGCGTACAACTCGACGCGAGACCCAAATTGAATTTCTAGAAAGGAACCTAACGACGTTACCTGAACCCGAACATTTTGAAGAAATTTCGGGACATTTAGGCATTGGTGCATGACCTACAGAACCTACGTACCCACACTGAGAAATCGTAAGATTAATTATGTAGATTTTGTTTTGAGATAGCATAGATAAAGCACCGTTAGATGGAATTGAGTAGAACTGGAAGTGATCACGTTACATTGACCATATGGAGTGATATTGGAATGAACGTACGATTTAGTACAGTATAGTGATGCCAGGCCAGCGTGATTATATTGAAGTAAATCATGCAGAAGTCTCAATGCTACTATATAAGGAATATGAAGTGATTCAAAGAAAATTTTGGTAGGAACCACTTGAGTATACGCATTATGGTCTGCTAGAGGTAGGGAAAGAATAACCACTTAGCGCAGATACTGTACAAGTAGAGCCTTTATTGCAAAATTGATAACCCGAAAATTTGTTATAGATATAGACACCCTGGATACTTAAGGAAAAAGTCTCAAATAGGAAAAACTTTGGACTTACTTGCGGTAGAGAATTCGTTATCTCAGCTATGGAGACTCGCATGGATCCTGATTTTAGTTAGGGTACGTTTCATCGCAACGTTTTATTGTCTTTTAGTACTAGAGCAATAGAAACCTTATATCTAAGAACCTTAGTGTTATGATTGATAAACCATTAACAACCATGAGAGTTAAGTATTCTATAGGACAAGCTAATGGTAAGATGACAGAGATAGAAGAATAAACTAAGGTAGTACCTTAAAACTAACAGGTGGGTCATTTGGAGATGACCTCATCTCAACAAAATTTGGAAGTTTTAAAGTAGTAGTAGGAAAGGATTAGTTACCTACGCACAAGCAGATGTTATTTGAGGAGTTTGATAGATTTTTCCACGGTAGTATAATAAGATTTAGTTGGAATGAACCTTAAGATTAACCTAACACCCATCAATTTGAGAAGCTTGATGTGATAGTTGGAATGGACTTTAGGATTAACCTAATACTCATCAATTTAGGAAGCTTTGATGAATTAGTTGGAACGGACTGGCTTTCAAGGATGAAAGCAAAAGTTATTTATAGTGAGAAGACTATTCGTATACCTCGCGAGAATGGTGAGCCAAAAACCATCTGGGTTACTTCCACGACCCGAGATCCCACAATGGAAATGGGATGGGATGATAATGGATTTCATCCTGAAGCTACCAAAAACGGTAGGCGGTTAGGACGCTATCTGGGTTATTAATGACCATCTCACCAAACCTACTCATTTTCTAGCCATGAGAGAAACCGATACAATGGTCAAACTTGCACAACGATACATAAAGAAAATTGTATCCCGTCACTTCAGTGATTCAGATTCTATATTAAGGACTACCCAAGAATCTTATTTGATACTCGTTCCTAAGCGACTCTAAAATCCTAACTTATTCCGAGAGATTTCTAATTTAATGATAATCCCACCGTCATCCTTCTTACTTAGATATTAGTCATATCAGTTCGAAATTTCCTCATCCTCATACTCTCCCTTTCGTATCTCACTTATAAGCAACAACTTTACACTTAAGCATTTTTGGTCAAAGAACTTATGCCCTACTAATAGTCATCAACCACATTTAAATTCAATAGTTTTCATTACCTCGTGACATTGTTGCTCAAATATCACCCGAAATTTTTAAAAATCTTTTAATCAATCCTCATCAATTTTTTCCCAACTTGTAACCTCCGAAGTATGAAAATTTTGTTTGCCAAAATTTTACACACTATTTTACTGTGCGATCCTCTCAAAGTTTTGTAAAAATAAATTTATTTTATTTTCCATACGTGCAAATTTTAGAAACTTTATATGTTAAAGTAAATAATTAATTATTTTGACGAGTACACATGAAATTTTACTTTCACTTTTACAAATCCATTCTTTTATTCGAAAGATATGTTACTTAGAACAGTACATGTTGTACATAACCCTAGTTTACTAAGAACTTCGTTTCTTTTCTTACATTGTCACCTAAAACGATTTCTATAAAATTTTCGTTGCTTATTATATAAAATTTTTCATTGCTTATTCGTATCCAAGTCATCATGAAGACTCTACAACCGTCAAAATTGAGAGATTCATGTGTGTGTATGTGATGAAGGCACTTACTATCACGTCATGCAGAGCCTTCAGGCATCCACCAACACTTAAACCATTTAAAATTATTGCGTTACCCCAAGGATCTTATCTGCTACACCTGTTAGAGCGATGATCTTTCTTACATAACTCTAAGTCCTGACTTATTCCAAGGGATTCTCATTTAGTGATACTAACACCACCAGTATCCCGACTTTAATATTAGCCATAACCTGTTTGACATTTTGCGAAGTCAAGAAGCGATTAACTTCTCGCCCTCATGCTCTATCCTTCATACCTCACTTTTTAGCAACAACTTCACGCGTGAACATTTTTAGCCCAAAGACTTATGTCCTGAGAATTATCAAAAATACATTTAATTCATTAAGTTTTTATTACCTAGTGACATGTCACCCGATGATTCAAATATTTTTCACTCAATCTTTTTCAACTCGTAACCTCTGAAATACGAAAAACTATGTTTATCAAAAATTTTACACGTTGCATATTTGTGCGGTCCTCACGAGATTTATGGACAGATGAAAGTACTAAAAACTTTTCTATCACTTACGCGATTTATAAAATCATATATGTATAAATTTACCCTTACTTATTTTGGGTTAGTACATACTAAGTTATACCTTCAAGATATTTAAAAATCGCTCCTTTATTGAGTTGGTTAACTTAAGTCAAATAGTTTTGTACAAAATGGTACACGTTGTACATACTTTTGAATTTACTAAGAACTTCGTTCCGTTTATGTTGTCACATCAAACGTTTAAAGGTTTTCAAAACTTCCTTGGTCGATTTTACTAAAGGTTTTTCTATTAGACTACACCATGTATGGACCACACTTTTTCTCGCCTTCCGTTAGGGATAAAACCTACTATTAAGATCTTTGTTAAAAACTCTTGAGCCACTTTGGGTGGCAGTTTTATAAAATTTGTTAAGAAGTCTTTGTGCTTATGAAATGTTCCTCTTAAGGTTAGACATGGCAAAAACGCGGGTCGATAAATCAGTTTTCTGGGGTATACTTAGTGGTCACCCTATCGTAGGAAAGGCACTAGGCGGGTTTCTACTCTCAATATTTCACGACTAATCACAACACCCTCGTAAACGTCATCTCTAGGATTCATGATTTTGAGGTACAAGAAATAATTTTTGGGGATTCTTTCCACTTGGAGTAAACCATTCTTTATGACCTAGGGTTCACATATCTTCTAATCCGCGCACCCCCTTAAGTATAAGGATAAATTCGGATCAATCCGCTCGAAGAGTTCACTCTCGTTCAAAGATTACACCTTTCGTACGATTTTCTTTCGGAAATGTAGTATAAAATACTTTAAGAATCTATGAATCTTGTTATCCTCTTGGAAGGGACTGCTTAAAATGTCTATAACACGGATATGGTTACTCTACACATTCCTTCCTTCGTTGGTTACAACTATATGTTGTTCTAGTCGATGTTAACCCTAACTTCAACATGTAACCGAAAGGATAAAGTTACATTATGGAATTGTGCTTCCATTCCATATAAGGATAAGTTCACATGCAGTATGGTAAACTGGGCGATATCCTTCATTGTTCGTTCAGACCGTCCCGAAGACACTATAAATATGGCTTGCATTGCATATAAGTCCGATTAGTCACTTTCAGCTAAAATTTCAGTTCATTTAGTCAAATGAAATGTTCTTAAATATCGGGTTCTTCATACCTATGGTCTCCTTCCGAAATTAAGGGATTAGTACAAAATCCGTGGCTAACACTATCCAGACATCAAATCGCATGGTTAAGTTCACCATATTTTCCATTCTATCTATCAGCTTTGTATTGCGGCATATGCGCTCAATGTTTTATATGAGTTTGGTAACATTCATGATGCATTCCATGCATCCATCTTACTGAAGATGCCTGTAAGGCTAAAAACATCATCTTTCCTTTTGTGGGTATATATTCGGATGACATATTCGTGTTAGCAAGAAACGAAACCAAACTGTTGATCTCTTAGGACAAGAGACTTAATTAATGGCATATACCTATTCTTACTTTTATACGCCCAAGTACCTTTCAAGGTAAATAGCTCACTTCTGAGCTCACGAGTCCCTCGGAACTTTGATTCTATCCTTCTTATCCAAACACGGTACCATTGTTGGTCACTCCTCAAAATTTCGGGACGAAATTTTCTTTAACTGGTGGGTAATGTAACGACCCGGCTTTTTCGACTTGTTTTTGTGCCTTGTGATTTTTGCGAAACTGCGAATTTGTGCGTACTGTGCTATTTTATACTCTGGAATCTTATTACACGTGGATTACTTTAGTTTATATGTTAAAACGTGCCTTTGAGTACGTAAGTTACTTAACTTGATCACCCGAAGCCTTTATGACCGTTAGTGTCACATGACGTTTCGAACAAACTGCGTACTGCGTACACGTTTAAATTTTGTCGTAATCAGAATATTATGACTACGAAATCTTAATTATTATTTTATAATAATAATTACTTGGGTTTTTGGATGCTTAATTACGCGTAGTAATTTACTTATGCTTACTAGTTAGTCTTGTTGGACTTTCTACCTTGTTGGGCCTTAGCCCACCCTACACTAGTTAGTGGACTATTTAATTACTATTAGCCAACTTTAGACAACTATTAACCAAAAAGCAAACTTTTGTCCCCCTTGTCCCCCCTCTAAATCACGGCCATGACACCCCTCCCACACCCCATTCACCTATAAATACAAACCTTATTCCATCCATTTTACACTTGCTTTCATTTGTAATTCACACACACTCACTCTCTAATTCTCTCTCTAGCCTTTCTCTCTCTAAAAGTGTAAGTATTTTGAATTTTTCTTCTTCTTCTTCTCCTTCTTATCATCACTAATTCATCATCATCATCATCATGGGTCTAGCTTTTTAGCTTTTGATCTTGATTACATCTTGTAGATTCAAACATGGATTTGAATCCTTCAAGAACATGGAAGATTCAAGCTTTCTAGCTTTGAATCTCCACCCACTTTGTAGATCTATATCTTTAAACTTTAAATCTTGTTACTTTGTTATAAAGATTCAAACTTGTTTTTGTAATCTTCATGTAACTTAAAGATCTAAGCTTTATGCTTCAAGATCTTCAAGAACAACCAAGATGCAAGCTTTCTAGCTTGGATCTTCATATCTTTTGATGGATCTAAGTTTTCTAACTTATGATCTCATTATTTTGTTATAAAGATCAAAACTTGTGTTTATGATCTTCATGTAACTTAAAGATCCAAGCTTTATGCTTCAAGATCTTCAAGAACACTAAAGGTTCAAGCTTTCTAGCTTTGTGACCTTAAAACTTGTGTGAAAGGGATCCAAGCTCTATATCTTAGGGTTCCATCACTTCATTTGACTTAGATTATGTTCATACTTTCTTGATTGAAATAAAGTTTGTAGCTTTAGTTGTAAATGTAACTTGTAATTGTGTTAAGACTAAGGATATGATGTAACCTTGGTTCATCATCCATCTAAGACACTTAAATGAGTTGTGTTCTTATTTGGTCTTAATATATTGTGTGTTGATGGTAGAATCTTGGTCAAGGTGATGCTAACCCATCAACGAGTTGTACACTTGAAGCTACAAGCATCAAGGATGAGAACCGTGATGAGCATCAAGCACTAAGAACCCCACCGGAACACCTTGCTGACTGTTTTCGGGATCTTATCAGACCACCTGGACTACTGGAAAGTCGATTTTCAGTTATTTCGGTTCGAGTAGATGATTTTCCGTTTAGACCTCGTCTTAATCTGAGTTACGGTTTAGGATTTATGGCCTTCCGAAAGTCATTACACCCTATTAACGTTGTGCTGAAATTTCTGACCTACTCGCACTTAAACTGTCGCCACGGTCAAACGAAGACGATTTTGGTTCTGGAAATTGGTCAGCAACTAGGGGACTCATATACGGATCCATAGCCACTCATATAGGGGACCGAAGTCAGCCTATTGTTTCTTTCTCTATTCTTGTCAAACTTACTTAGCTTTTATGATGATGAACGATGATGATGATGACACTTAAACTTATTTTATGCACTATTAGAACTTATGAGGATATCATACTGACCTATCAACCTTTGACTTAGGTCGACGACCTTTCGGACCGACTTACTACTTGCGTACTTTCATTATCGACTTTACCGCTCTTATCACTGTGAGTTATAGCATCCCTTTTTACTTTAACTATTTTGGGACTGAGAATACATGCGCTTTTTACTTTTTACATACTAGGCACGAGTACTTAATCTTTATATATGTGTGGGTTATACAACGGCATAAACTTTCCCCTTAGCTCGGTAATGTTTAGTCATTGGTTTTTGAACTGGTGAACGCGAATCTTAGATATGGATCCATAGGGTTTGACATCCCCACTCGGGCTAGTCGCGCTAGCATTTAACGGGTGTTTAATACTTCGTAAATATACGCACTCTCCAAGTGTACTTTTAGGGAGTTATAAACGTTAAGTTAGTTACCAAGTGCCCACGGATAAGCATATACTTTATCATACTGATTTGAAATACTGATTTGAAACGCTGGTTTGAAGCACTGAAATCTCGTGGCCAACATTACATTACTGATTACAGACAAACTATAGCTCACCAACATTCGTGTTGACTTTTTTTAGCATGTATTTCTTAGGTGCTTAGACGCTGTTGCTTCCGCTGTTAGACTTGCTGTCTTGGTGCTATAGACTTGCTGTTACGGACCTGCTGTGTTGGATTCCGCTGCATTACTTAGAGATGTCTCAATCATGGAACTTTTATGTTGCATTCGTAACTTACGTTATTTTCAAACAATGGCTTTGTAATGACCTTTGTGTCACGTTATCTTTTGTAAACACTATCTTTTTGAATGCAAAACTGGTTTTCAAACAACATATAGTGTTTGACCTTGTAATGATCCTGTTGTTGATGATCCGTACAAGATGGTTTTGTACGGGGCATCACAGAGTTTAGTTCCAAAGCCAAAAGATGTAAAACCAATATCTTGTAAATGGGTTTACAAGGTGAAGACTCGATCAGATGGCTCCATTGAAAGGTATAAAGCTCGACTTGTTGCTAGAGGTTTTTCTCAACAATATGGGCTGGATTATGAAGAAACGTTTAGTCCAGTGGCGAAGATCACAACAATTCGAGCTCTACTAGCTTTAGCCGCCAGCAAATCTTAGAAGATGTGGCAGATGGATGTCAATAACGCTTTCTTACATGGAGAACTTGACAAAGACATTTATATGGAGCAACCAAGAGGCTTTGAGAACAAGTCCCATCCTGACCATGTCTGCAAATTAAAGAAAGCACTATACGGCTTGAAGCAGGCTCCAAGAGCTTGGTACGGAAAAATTGGTGAGTTCATGGTATAAAGTGGTTTCACAGTTGCTCCTTCAGATTCTAGTTTATTTGTGAAACAAGATCAAGGAAAACTAGCCATAGTGCTAGTATATGTGGATGACTTAACCATCACGGGAGATCACTATGAGGAGATCCAAAGAACAAGAGATAATCTGTCTATCAGATTTCATATGAAGGAGCTTGGAGAACTCAAACATTTTCTTGGACTCGAAATAGAGCAGAAAAGAGAAGGATTATTTCTGGGACAACAGAAATATGCGCGAGATCTTTTACAAAAGTACGGAATGCTTAATTGCAAACCTATCTCAACTCCGATGGATCCGATTACAAAACTACGAGCAGATGAAGGAAAAAGTCTTCAAGATGTTACCATGTATCGAAAGATGGTCGGAAGTCTTATTTATCTCACACTAAGCCGGCCAGACATATCTTATGCAGTTGGAGTGGTTAGTCGATACATGAGCAATCCGAAGAAGCCTCACCTTGATGTTGTACGACGCATCTTAAGGTATGTTAAAGGCACTATTAACTTTGGCATTTTGTACAAGAAAACAAAAGAATGTCACGTGACTGGATATTGTGACGCTGATTACGCTGGAGACTATGATACACGATGATCAACAACTGGATACATGTTTAGTCTTGGATCGGGAGTAATATCATGGTGCAGCAAGAGACAACCAACTGTATCCTTATCAAGCACCAAAGCAGAATATCGATCGGCAGCATCAGCAACACAAGAAATTACTTGGTTGAAGCAGCTAATGGAAGATCTTCATCAATCAACAGATTATCAAGTAAAGCTTTTCTGCGATAACTTATCAGCTATACGTCTAGCAGAAAATCTAGTCTTTCATGCGAGAACAAAACATATAGAAGTGCACTATCACTATGTTCGCGAGAAGGTCCTTGAAGGGGAGATCAAGATGGTGCCAACAAAGACAGATGAACAAGTTGCAGATATATTCACCAAGAGCCTAAGTAAACCAAAGTTTGAAAAATTCAGAGAAGCACTTGGAATGATCTGCAAGTCATCAACGGAAGAAAATTTGCATTGAGGAGGAGTGTTAAAATGCAATGCAAATTTGGTATTATAAAATAATATGGAATTTGTAGATGTATATATGTAAAATATATAGATATTAATATGTATAAGAAAATATCTAGATATTAAAAAATAAAAGAAAAATCAAGAAAAGAAAAATCTAGAAAAGAAAAATATAGATATTTGTATAGAAATATTTAGATATTTATCTATAGAAATATCTAGTTTCTAGAATGTTCCATGGGATAGTATAAATATGGGTGATGAGTAGTTCATTTGTGTAAGGAGTGATTAAGTGAAATGTGAAGTAGAGAAGAAGTAAGAAGTGAAGAAGAGTTAGAAGTAGAAGTTGTGAAGAAGTAAGAGTGTGAGTTGAGTCCATAATATTGTAATTGTTTCTTTGTATTAATAAAAGTGTTCTTTGTTAAGTTTCCCGGTTAAGCCTCAGTTTGTGTTTAAGTTCTTAGTGCACTTGTGTTGTATCTATTATATGGTCGGCTTTGCCGCCTAAGTGATATATGGTCGGTTATACCGCCTGAATGATATATGGTCGACACTGTCGCCTAAGTATTATTGTGCACTAAAGATTGGGTTAAAGCCAAAAATAGGCTACAAACTTACACAAATGTATCGATGTCGCCCACAAACTCATTTCCGTTCTACTGTCGCCTACAAACGTTCAAAAAGTGTACCAATGTAAACAAAAACTTTCAAAAAGTGTACCAATGTAAACAAAAATGACTTGCTACCGGCTAAACTGGTCAAAATTAACACGTGTCGTTCGTGGATTGGATCTTAATTCTTAAAAAAAAAAAAAAAAAAATCAGGTCAAAATTAGTATGTAACAGGTCAAAACGCCAAAATGTTGATATTAGCACATTTTTTCAAAGTTTGTAGGCGACAATAGGACGTAAATGAGTTTGTGGGCGACATCGGTACATTTGTGTAAGTTTGTAGCCTATTTTTGGCTTTAACCCCTAAAGATTTATAAAATTAAAGGCTAACCAACGTCAAAGTATTGGTGTAGTGAGTGAGTATAACCTAGGTCCTCAATAGTGGGTGTGTTGGGCTCGTCGAAGCTTTCAACATATACTTATGGGAAATATTTAGATTAGTTTAAGAATTCTGTTTCTCAGAAACCCAAAATACTTCAAAAAGTCACATCCATATCAAGCTTTTATTTGAAACGTCATTTTTTTTAAGAGCGGTTCGGGATCACCCAGAGGGACTAAACCACCCATGCATTTATCATCCGCAGTTGCATAACCCGCCCCCAACTGTTGCCAAGAAGTAAAACCCCCTCCACCACTGCCCCCGAAAAGCGATGTGCAGAGGCACCTTAGGTGGAATTAAAGGGTTAAGGGACAACCTTGTGTGACCCCACGGGAGTCGAACCTACATGAGCCAAGTTGTTTTGCGAAAATCAATGATATTCACTGCCATTTGAAACATCTACTCTCATTTGTAATTCATAAAGAGATAGTCTCAGTTAACTTAACTGAACGGTCAAAAGATACAAGCATTCATTGGTGCGTTAAGGTTTGGTTCTTTGTGCTTAGAGTGAAGACACTAACAATATCCATGAATGAATCAACTGAATAAAAATTCATTATTCCTATAAATGACTGTACAGCAACTTTTATTGTACATTTTTACCGATCTAGGATACATTCCTGCAATGAAAAAGTATAAATTAATCGATTAAAGAACTTTCGGATCAAAGAATCAAAAAAATATCCATTTGCCCTTAATTATGACAGTTTGTACCAATCCAACACAAGCCTAGATGCCATCATTACCTTCAAGCTGTCATCCCAGTTCGAATCCGACCCATTTCTGGTCTCTGGGTCATACACCTCGCTGACTCGTTGTATCATTGCACATACATTCGGGTATTGGATACTTTGTAACATCACGTCCCATTTTATTAATTCTAATCACCTGTTGGCCCATAGAATCATGATGCAGATCAAAGATTATCTTGTTGAACTCCTTTTCAGGAAGTGAAGGGTTTAAGAAATAAGAACTTTTAATGAATGAAAATTATTCAAGGATATTCGGTTGTCGGTTGTTTCCTTAGTATTTTTTTTTTTTTTTTTTTCGGTTGGCTTATGTGGTGTTATTGTGTTAATTGGTTTTTTGGCCGTGGCTCCATTTCCTTTTGTTTGTTTAGTTTAGAGGCTTTAGCTTTGTCTCCTTCAGTTGGTTGTTCGATGTATTGGTTTTGGATATTTCATTGATGAAAAAAAGTTAAAAATCAAATTTCCCTTGAGAGTGCCTTTCAAAAAAATAAATAAATAATAAATCCTTAAATATTAAGATGGCTTTGTGATTGGGCCAAAGCCCATCTTAGCTGGGGGTGCATATATTAAACATATTTCACTGCTGATTTCAAGTATTTTATTTATATTTATTAATATTAATTTATTATTTACACACAAACCAACGTAGTAGTAATAGATCAATCAGTTTCATCATCACCTAATAATTCAACTCTATTCATCTTTTCTCACAGGTTTGTTTTCTACATTCTGTTTTAATCTTAAAGATATGCGGTGATCCATTACAATGTAATGTGATTTAATTTAATTTCAATTTAATGCATATGCTGATTTTCAGATTTATCGATTTTCTTAATGCAACAAGCTTAAAATGGATCTGTGTTTTTGTTTCTTGAATTTGTCTATGAATGATGCAAATGTACATGTATGTAAAATTGTAAATCTAACAGATTGATATTTTCCAATTGATGTATTTACGCGCCTGTTTAAATGATGTTTCAAGATCTTATTGTTCTCAGTTCTAATGAAACAGTAATTGTTTATTGAATTTTTTGATTCTTATTTTGGTCTGTTTCTTGTAACTGAAATTTTTATGATTGCACAAATTTTTATTATTTTGAACGTATGTTAGTTATCAGTTATTTGTGATACTTGTACATCCCTGCTACTGTACTTTAGGTATTAAATAGACAAAATCATACAAACGTAAAATGTGTTGATATAACAGGTTTTGTAAAGTCTACATATAAAGCTAATCTGATGGCTCATAGGAGCCAACCACGAAGGGAAAAATTGTTGGAGGCTGAAGTAGAAAGATTAAAAGAGCAGCTGAAACGCGCAAATTTGGAGAAAAATGAAATAATTTCGGAGTATGAAAAGTTATCTATTATTTGCAGGTCACAAAGACAACAACTTTATGGGATTAAACAAGCTCTTGCTTCCACTTCACCAACAAATAAGTCTCCTGGAACACCAAAGCAGGTGATCTTTCACTCTTCTTTATTCATACTGTTCACAAGTACCTGTATATGACAATTTCGACCCATTTATATCTGAACGAGTTGATTGAGTTATGTTTTTTATGGGTCTTTTGGGTAACATCAAAGGTATAAAATTACAAAGAAAGTGGTTGAAAGCATACTAAACCATGTTATACAAAAATTAGTTATGTTTAACTCAAATTATTTAAGAAATTGTAGAAAAGTGCTTTGGGTCGACCCAACCCATCTTGACCCTCCAAAGATTACAAGGTTGCTATCCAACCCCTGCCCATTTTCCTAATGATTTGATCAAAATTTGTTCAACTTATTGATACGAACAAGTGCTCGTAACGTAATAAAAACGAATAAAACGGTTCCGAGAGACAAACCAACTCTATCTATTGATAACCAAATCCATTCACAAAATTCATCATTATATATCAATTCACAGTTGTGTTAATTAAACAAGCACTCCAATGAGTGTATTATTTAAGCTTTACTTACATGTTTCAATGGGGTTTTTAGAAACCAAGACAGGTGCAGTTGGACAAGAACTCTTCAAGCCCAGATCAAAACTCATGGCAGGCGTTTACTGAAGATTTGAAGACACCAACCTTGGTAACAAGTGATAACTTGAAACCGGTTACAACAAGAAACAGCCACCAGAACAAGTCAGGTGCCAATGCCCCTGCAGTTAGATCTCAGCCAACTGTACCTGTGACTAATGTGACCCAATCTCAGTGTTTTAATGGGTTGAGAAACAAAGAAAGAAACTTGAATTCTCAGCCACCTGGATGGGCTGCCTTTTAATCTGTTTTTCAGTTACTGAAGATGTTAGTGATGAATTTTAGATGTTATTGTCCATTTTATTTTTGGAAAATTGGGTAGAATTTATTTGCAGTTTGTTATCTGGTACAGATGAATTCACAGTTTTAGGCTTTTAAATAAAGGTATCAACTTTATTCTATATTGCTTCCGTTTACCAAATAATAATGGTGAAACATTTGGTAACAAAAATTTCTTCTTGCCATTGATGGTTGCACATCTACATGTGATAAGATGTGCAAAATAACACTGTTTCATCAAACAAAGTTTTTTAGAAAAAAAAAAAAAAAAAAAGAATTCCATTGTTCACTATCTACTAAATTTATTGAACGTCTATTAAGAAAAATATGCAATGCATTCTGATTCACATAAAAGATCTACGGAGTATCTTTTATCACTCAAAATTAACAATTGACCCAAGATTGCAAGTAACACAAACATTAGCAACCTATGAATTGGAAACTAGTGCTAATTTCGTGTTTGAGTAGGAATAGCCTAGAGGACTTGATCATCATACCGGAAATTTTGAGGATTCTGTTCGGGCCCAAGCTCCAATTTTCGGGCATTGAAGAATATCATGTCACAGTATTCCAGCTTTTGGTCTTTACAGATCACAAAGGCTTCACCATAACCTTCCAAACTTCCAGGTTAATTATCGTGCATACCGTTTTTTTTTCTTTCCTTCCAGGACAGGTTGAAGAACTCCAGAATTTCCATCCATATTTTTTATCGATTCATCATATCGGATTGACTAACTGAAAAGTAAGAAATCATCAAATAAAGAAACATATCTCAATCCATTACAAAGTGGCCTGTTCTAACTTCCAACGTTGTTCTTGGCCAAATAAAGGTTAAAAGGACTAATATATCACCTAAAACATGTAAAAGAGTATGTTTTGTCATCAGTCATTCGAAAGACATGTGTTTATCATGAAGCAGTTACATGTTTTAGAGACCATATAAGTGGTTGTAATGTGGAGTATATTACTGTTTGTATGCAGTAGTGTGGACTGTGAAGCTGAGATTAGTCATTAGAAATTGAATTTTGTCATCATCTATTTCAAAATTTCATTATTATTATTACATATTTACATCACGATATGCATTGAAGTCTTGTAATATGCGACACATTGTTGGTTTAATGGTTTTTACTATTCAAAAGAAACATATCCGTATTTTAATTTGGTTCCTCGCATGTCGTTTTAATTAACACGATATTTCGAAAATCACATGCAATCCATCGTTATTGCCATAACTTATCGGAATTCGACATCTACACCATCTATCAACTTTGGTCTCTTAGATATAATGCAAAAGCATGCGACATTTTCTCTTGAAATGAGATTATTATCTTGAGAAGCCAAGCGTTTGTCGTTTATTTCTCTACATGTGACTTCGCTATATCTCATTCTCGTTAAGGTTAAATGGTAAACGGATAAAAATTTTCAGGTTCATCGTATTCCGAGAAGAGAGATAATTTAGTCAATTTATATTTGAATCTATAAAGAAACAAAACAACTTATTCGACACAATCATTTATTCATTCTTTTCATTTTGTTTGTAATCGTGTCTAGACCGGATTCAAGAGGTCGAAAATGATCCTCCAAAGCCGCTTAGTGTGTTTTGAATTGTTTGTTTGGTTAATTAGTCAGATGTTTTGGTTTGTTTGATGTGTGTCTCTTATTTAGGTGGTTGTTTATTTTCTTGTGTTTTTGTCCTGTTGGTTGTAGTTTAGTTTTGGTCCCGATTTGGTCCAGTGTTAGTTAGCGTTGTTAGTCAGATTGTTTATTTTTTTCGAACCTTATCATTTTGTCACATTCTATCGGTTGTAGGTTCTTTCATCTTTCTTTCGACGAGTTTCATAATTTTAATAGTGATCGTTATGAAAAAAATTAATGTTTGGTTGATGGGCATAAGTGGTTATGAACAATTTCCTCTCGAGGGAGTGATTATTTTCCCTATGAAATTGAGGGCACAAGTTTGAATGATGATTTGTAAAACCCATCACTAGTGATTAATTTTGCCTCATTTTTATCTTAACTATTCACGCTTTTAAACACGTGTCCATAATTAAACTCATATGCATTTTTAACCCAAAGGATCAAAGAACTAAATCAAAGAAAAGGTTGTGGTTATGTTTCTATACATTTGCGGGGAAAAGTTGATGTCGGGGTGGTCTTGCAGAATAAGGATAAAGGTGTTGTTGTGGTAGATGGTTGTTTCTCGTCTGTAGTTGGTGGGGATGAGGGTCTGTTCATCATGTTTAATCTCTGCTCTCCTACTATATACTCTTACTATTCGAGAATGGGGAAGACGGTAACTTGCAAACAACTCGAAGGTAAGTTTTTGAGGTCGATTATCAAGGACAAAGGCTTTGATACCATGTATGTATGCGATTATAATTCTGTGTCGTTTATTGATAATGATACAAGAATATATATACAAGTGTTTCCCTAACCAATTCCTCTGATGATACGTACAATCCCTGTAAATATGGAAAATATATATGACAACTAATATTGACCTATAATACAAAGTTGACTTGGTAAAATACAGCTATATTCCATCGGCTAATAGTTTCTTCTGCTGCAAATTTGGTCTGAGGTCTATAGCTATCCTTTTGTCTTACTGTTGGTTTTGTTTGTTACTTTTTTGGTTCGAGTTGTGGTCGTTGTGCTCTCTTTGCGTATGTGTTGCTTTAGTTAGTTTAATTTTCGTGGTAGTTGTTGAAAGCTTCGACGAGCCCAACACACCCACTACAGAGGACCTAGATTATACTACACTCACTACACCAACACTTTGACGTTGGTTAGCCTTTAATGTTATGAATCCTTAGTGCACAATAATACTTAGGCGACAGTGTCGACCATATATCATTCAGGCGGTATAACCGACCATATATCACTTAGGCGGCAGAGCCGACCATATAATAGATACAACACAAGTGCACTAAGAACTTAAACACAAATTGGCCTTAACCGGGAAACTTAACAAAGAACACTTTTATTAATACAAGTAAACAATTACAATATTATGAACTCAACTCACACACTTCTTTACTTCTTCACAACTTCTTCTACTCACTCACTCTTACAACTTTCACAACTTAATTACAAATGAAACTCCTCACCCATATTTATACTTGTCCATGGAAGTTTCTACACACTAGATATTTCCATGGATAAATATCTAGATATTTCTCACCTACAAATATCTACATTATCTAGATTTTTCTACATATAAATATCTAGATATTTCTTTTACATATTAATATCTAGATATTTTCTTATACATATTAATATCTAGATATTTTTTCATACATATTTACAAATTCCATATTATTCCAAATTTGCATTGTATTTTAACACTCCCCCTCAATGCAAATTTTCTTCCAACGATGATTTGCAGACCATTCCAAGTGCTTCTCTGAATTTTGTAAACTTTGATTTACTTAGACTCTTGGTGAATATATCTGCAACTTGTTCATCTGTCTTTGTTGGCACCATCTTGATCTCCCCTTCAAGGACCTTCTCGCGAACATAGTGATAGTGTACTTCTATATGTTTTGTTCTTGCATGAAAGACTGGATTCTCTGCTAGACGTATAGCTGATAGGTTATCGCAGAAAAGCTCTACTTGATAGTCTGTTGATTGATGAAGATCGTCCATTAGTTGCTTCAACCAAATAATTTCTTGTGTTGCTGATGCTGCCGATCAATATTCTGCTTCAGTGCTTGATAAGGATACTGTTGGTTGTCTCTTGCTGCACCATGATATTACTCCTGATCCAAGACTAAACATGTATCCAGTTGTTGACCGTCGTGTATCATAGTCTCTAGCATAATCGGCGTCACAATATCCAGTCATGTGGCATTCTTTTATTTTCTTGTATAAAATACCAAAGTTAATAGTGCCTTTAACATACCTTAAGATGCGTCGTACAACATCAAGTTGAGGCTTCTTCGGATTGCTCATGTATCGACTAACCACTCCAACTACATAAGATATGTCTGGCCGGCTTAGTGTGAGATAAATAAGACTTCCGAACAACTTTCGATACATGGTAACATCTTGAAGACTTTTTCCTTCATCTGCTCGTAGTTTTGTATTCGGATCCATCGGAGTTGAGATAGGTTTGCAATTAAACATTCCGTACTTTTGTAAAAGATCTCGCGCATATTTCTGTTGTCCCAGAAATAATCCTTCTCTTTTCTGCTCTATTTCGAGTCCAAGAAAATGTTTGAGTTCTCCAAGCTCCTTCATATGAAATCTGATAGACAGATTCTCTCTTGTTCTTTGGATCTCCTCATAGTGATCTCCCGTGATGATTAAGTCATCCACATATACTAGCACTATGGCTAGTTTTCCTTGATCTTGTTTCACAAATAAACTAGAATCTGAAGGAGCAACTGTGAAACCACTTTATACCAATAACTCGCCAATCTTCCCGTACCAAGCTCTTGAAGCCTGCTTCAAGCTGTATAGTGCTTTCTTTAATTTGCAGATATGGTCAGGATGGAACTTGTTCTCAAAGCCTATTGGTTGCTCCATATAAATGTCTTTGTCAAGTTCTCCATGTAAGAAAGCGTTCTTGACATCCATCTGCCACAACTTCCAAGATTTGCTGGCGGCTAAAGCTAGTAGAGCTCGAATTGTTATGATCTTCGCCACTGGACTAAACGTTTCTTCATAATCCAGCCCATATTGTTGAGAAAAATCTCTAGCAACAAGTCGAGCTTTATACCTTTCAATGGAGCCATCTGATCGAGTCTTCACCTTGTAAACCCATTTACAAGATATTGGTTTTACATCTTTTGGCTTTGGAACTAAACTCCATGTCTGGTTTTCTTTTAGTGCATTAATTTCTTCTTCCATCGCTTTCTGCCATTCTCGACTTTGCACTGCTTCTTCATAAGTAGAAGGCTCAATAGGTATTGATTCATCCACATGAGCACCATTGGCATACCTTGGATTAGGTTGTCTCGGCCTTGTTGATCTCCTTAATTCTTGTGAATGCTCCTCGACTTTCTTCTGGCTTGGACGAACCTCCTTGGTTATAGGTTGATGTACACCAGTTTTCCATGGACTCTTTTCCTTGGAGTGCGACTCATCTCCTTCATTAATTGGATTCAATGTGTGCTCTTCACGTTCTTCTTTTTCTTCTGGAACTTCTTCTAATCCATGAGATGCGGGAAGCTCTATCCTTTGAGGTGACCACCATGAAGAAGCTTCATCAAATACCACATTTCTTGAAGTATGACACTTTCCAGTATTTGGATCGCAACATCTCCATCCTTTTCTTGATTCGTCATAACCGGAAAAAATGCACCGAATTGCCTTTTTATCAAATTTGCTTCGTAGATGATCTGGTACGAAGACGTAGCATACACATCCAAAAACCTTGAGATGGCTGACGGTTGGCTTGATTTTCCATAATCTCTCATATGGTGAAATAGACCTCAACTTTGTTTGTGGAAGTCTGTTAATCACGTACAATGCCGTCCTCATACATTCGGCCCAAAATCTGCCTGGTACATTCTTACCATGAAGCATACTTCGACAAGTTTCGGCAATGTGACGATTCTTGCATTCCGCCACTCCATTCTGTTGTAGAGTATTTGGGCAAGTCAATTGCCTTCTGATCTTGTGCTTCTCAAGATAAATATTGAACTCGATTGATAAATATTCTCTTCCATTATCTGTGCGTAAGCATCGAATCTTATAATTGAGCTCACTTTCTACCTTATTCTTAAACTCTTTAAACTTCATAAAGGTCTCCGACTTTTCTTTCATGAAGTAAACCCACACATACCTTGAGAAGTCATCAATGAATGTCACCATATACTTCATACCTCCAAGTGATGTTTGTTTCACAGGGCCGAAGACATCTGAGTGTATGAGCTCTAGTGGTGTCTTGGACTGATACGCTAACTCCTTGAATGGCAATTGGTGAGCTTTGCCAAATTGACATCTAGCACATATTGTATCTGTTCGGATATCAATTTGAGAAAGCCCATTTACTATGTGTTTCACCATCATCTCTTTTAACTTGTTGTAGCCCACATGCCCAAGACGTTCATGCCACAGATCACCCGTCTCATTCTTTTGAGTCTTATCCACATATGCTGTTACAGCATATAGTACATAGACCGACTCTATTCTTCTTCCTTGCATAATTGGATTGCCAACCACCTTCACTCTCTTGAATACAGACACATCTTCTGGTCCAAAGAGCACATAATTCTCTTCTGCTGTCAATTGTGGTACTGATAGTAAATTCTTCCTTAGGCCAGGGACAAGATACACCTTCTCGAGTTGGAGCTTATGAGAGCCGCCTTCATTTGGAATTATTGTCTTTCCAACGTGAGAAATAGATAACCTTGAATTGTCGGCTGTCAACACGACTCTCTTTCCTTTGTAATCATCCATTTCTTGCTGCTTCGTCTCATCATTGGTCATATGATTTGAGCACCCAGAATCAATGATCCAATCATCTTTGTAGTTTATTTATGACTTTAAGGTTGCTGCAAGAGCTTGATCATCCATGTCAGCTTCAATGTAGAGTCCTGCTTATGCATCCCAAGTTTCCTCATTAATGGATGCTTCGAATGTGACCTCTTTCTTCTCATCTCTTGCAGCTGCCACATTTCCTTCGAAAGTCTGCCTTCTGGGGAATCTACAATCTCGAGCAAGATGACCCTTCTTGCCACAATTGAAGCATTCACCATTCTTTCTCTTATCATTTTCCCCGTATTGTTAGCGATGATCTCTTCTTCCTTGCTGAGCTCCCCCTGAAGCGTTTCCTTTTGATTTTGGGTGACCCTTCCACCCATATGTCTTACTCTCTTTCATCGTCTCTTGTCTTCGAGATGTTGCTTTCTTCTTATTGGTGAAGAGTGCATCTTCTCAGTCTTTTATGGTTACTTCATTCATCTGCTTGGATAATGCCTCTTGATGAGCCAATAAATTCTCCAGCTCTATTAATGATGGTTGAGTAGGCCATTGAAATGACTCGTCCTAATCCATCTAGACGAATACATTACAATTGGTTACATCGCGAGGTACTTGACCTCTATATGATACATTTTACAAACATTGCATTCGTTTTTAAAAGACAAACTTTCTTTACATCAAAAGTTGACGACATGCATACCATTTCATAATATATCCAACTATAATTGACTTATTAATAATCTTGATGAACTCAACGACTCGAATGCAACGTCTTTTGGAATATGCCATGACTGACTCCAAGTAATATCCTTAAAATGAGCTAATGAACGGCGGAAGATTTCTTTAATACCTAAAAATAAACATGCTTTAAAGTGTCAACCAAAAGGTTGGTGAGTTCATTAGTTTATCATAATCAATCATTTTCAATAATATAATAGACCACAAGATACTCATATTTCGAAAACAATCTGTGCAGGTCTGCTCACTGCTGGAAAATAATTCATACGATATATAAACACATGGTAATCGACCTTAACAAAATGCATCTAGAATATCCCCCGCATACCGGCATTCCGCACGGTCATGCAAAAAGCATACAAACAGGCCACTCTTTTAAATATGATAGTTGTGTACACCTCACAAACAGATCATATCTTTTAAAGCTGGCGGTTGTATACCTATTTCGTGTAGTGACCCGAACTTTTCCATGTTTATATATATTAATTGAGATTGCTATTTACATGATTAAATGTTTCCAACATGTTAAGCAATCAAACTTATTAAGACTTGATTAATTGAAATATGTTTCATATAGACAATTGACCACCCAAGTTGACCGGTGATTCACGAACGTTAAAACTTGTAAAAACTATATGATGACATATATATGAATATATATATATATAGTTAACATGATACTATGATAAGTAAACATATCATTAAGTATATTAACAATAAACTACATATGCAAAAACAAGACTACTAACTTAATGATTTTTAAACGAGACATATATGTAACGATTATCGTTGTAAAGACATTTAATGTATATATATCATATTAAGAGATATTCATACATGATAATATCATGATAATATAATAATTTAAAATCTCATTTGATATTATAAACATTGGGTTAACAACATTTAACAAGATCGTTAACCTAAAGGTTTCAAAACAACACTTACATGTAACGACTAACGATGACTTAACGACTCAGTTAAAATGTATATACATGTAGTGTTTTAATATGTATTTATACACTTTTGAAAGACTTCAATACACTTATCAAAATACTTCTACTTAACAAAAATGCTTACAATTACATCCTCGTTCAGTTTCATCAACAATTCTACTCGTATGCACCCGTATTCGTACTCGTACAATACACAGCTTTTAGATGTATGTACTATTGGTATATACACTCCAATGATAAGCTCTTAGCAGCCCATGTGAGTCACCTAACACATGTGGGAACCATCATTTGGCAACTAGCATGAAATATCTCATAAAATTACAAAAATATGAGTAATCATTCATGACTTATTTACATGAAAACAAAATTACATATCCTTTATATCTAATCCATACACCAACGACCAAAAACACCTACAAACACTTTCATTCTTCAATTTTCTTCATCTAATTGATCTCTCTCAAGTTCTATCTTCAAGTTCTAAGTGTTCTTCATAAATTCTACAAGTTCTAGTTACATAAAATCAAGAATACTTTCAAGTTTGCTAGCTCACTTCCAATCTTGTAAGGTGATCATCCAACCTCAAGAAATCTTTGTTTCTTACAGTAGGTTATCATTCTAATACAAGGTAATAATCATATTCAAACTTTGGTTCAATTTCTATAACTATAACAATCTTATTTCAAGTGATGATCTTACTTGAATTTGTTTTCGTGTCATGATTCTGCTTCAAGAACTTCGAGCCATCCAAGGATCCGTTGAAGCTAGATCCATTTTTCTCTTTTCCAGTAGGTTTATCCAAGGAACTTAAGGTAGTAATGATGTTCATAACATCATTCGATTCATACATATAAAGCTATCTTATTCGAAGGTTTAAACTTGTAATCACTAGAACATAGTTTAGTTAATTCTAAACTTGTTCGCAAACAAAAGTTAATCCTTCTAACTTGACTTTTAAAATCAACTTAACACATGTTCTATATCTATATGATATGCTAACTTAATGATTTAAAACCTGGAAACACGAAAAACACCGTAAAACCAGATTTACGCCGTCGTAGTAACACCGCGGGCTGTTTTGGGTTAGTTAATTAAAAACTATGATAAACTTTGATTTAAAAGTTGTTATTATGAGAAAATGATTTTTATTATGAACATAAAACTATATCCAAAAATTATGGTTAAACTCAAAGTGGAAGTATGTTTTCTAAAATGGTCATCTAGACGTCGTTCTTTCGACTGAAATGACTACCTTTACAAAAACGACTTGTAACTTATTTTTCCGACTATAAACCTATACTTTTTCTGTTTAGATTCATAAAATAGAGTTCAATATGAAACCATAGCAATTTGATTCACTCAAAACGGATTTAAAATGAAGAAGTTATGGGTAAAACAAGATTGGATAATTTTTCTCATTTTAGCTACGTGAAAATTGGTAACAAATCTATTCCAACCATAACTTAATCAACTTGTATTGTATATTATGTAATCTTGAGATACCATAGACACGTATACAATGTTTCGACCTATCATGTCGACACATCTATATATATTTCGGAACAACCATAGACACTCTATATGTGAATGTTGGAGTTAGCTATACAGGGTTGAGGTTGATTCCAAAATATATATAGTTTGAGTTGTGATCAATACTGAGATACGTATACACTGGGTCGTGGATTGATTCAAGATAATATTTATCGATTTATTTCTGTACATCTAACTGTGGACAACTAGTTGTAGGTTACTAACGAGGACAGCTGACTTAATAAACTTAAAATATCAAAATATATTAAAAGTGTTGTAAATATATTTTGAACATATTTCGGAACAATATCATGCTACGGGGAACATATATATCAAAGTATGTTCCGAAATATGTTCCCCGTAGCATGATATTGTTCCGAAATATGTTCAAAATATATTTACAACACTTTTAATATATTTTGATGTTTTAAGTTTATTAAGTCAGCTGTCCTCGTTAGTAACCTACAACTAGTTGTC
Organism: Rutidosis leptorrhynchoides; assembly: GCF_046630445.1. NCBI lineage: Eukaryota > Viridiplantae > Streptophyta > Magnoliopsida > Asterales > Asteraceae > Rutidosis > Rutidosis leptorrhynchoides. The sequence continues at coordinate 193,464,436 of NC_092343.1, forward strand.
CACAGTTAGATGTACAGAAATAAATCGATAAATATTATCTTGAATCAATCCACGACCCAGTGTATACGTATCTCAGTATTGATCACAACTCAAACTATATATATTTTGGAATCAACCTCAACCCTGTATAGCTAACTCCAACATTCACATATAGAGTGTCTATGGTTGTTCCGAAATATATATAGATGTGTCGACATGATAGGTCGAAACATTGTATACGTGTCTATGGTATCTCAAGATTACATAATATACAATACAAGTTGATTAAGTTATGGTTGGAATAGATTTGTTACCAATTTTCACGTAGCTAAAATGAGAAAAATTATCCAATCTTGTTTTACCCATAACTTCTTCATTTTAAATCCGTTTTGAGTGAATCAAATTGCTATGGTTTCATATTGAACTCTATTTTATGAATCTAAACAGAAAAAGTATAGGTTTATAGTCGGAAAAATAAGTTACAAGTCATTTTTGTAAAGGTAGTCATTTCAGTCGAAAGAACGACGTCTAGATGACCATTTTAGAAAACATACTTCCACTTTGAGTTTAACCATAATTTTTGGATATAGTTTTATGTTCATAATAAAAATCATTTTCTCAGAATAACAACTTTTAAATCAAAGTTTATCATAGTTTTTAATTAACTAACCCAAAACAGCCCGCGGTGTTACTACGACGGCGTAAATCTGGTTTTACGGTGTTTTTCGTGTTTCCAGGTTTTAAATCATTAAGTTAGCATATCATATAGATATAGAACATGTGTTAAGTTGATTTTAAAAGTCAAGTTAGAAGGATTAACTTTTGTTTGCGAACAAGTTTAGAATTAACTAAACTATGTTCTAGTGATTACAAGTTTAAACCTTCGAATAAGATAGCTTTATATGTATGAATCGAATGATGTTATGAACATCATTACTATCTTAAGTTCCTTGGATAAACCTACTGGAAAAGAGAAAAATGGATCTAGCTTCAACGGATCCTTGGATGGCTCGAAGTTCTTGAAGCAGAATCATGACACGAAAACAAATTCAAGTAAGATCATCACTTGAAATAAGATTGTTATAGTTATAGAAATTGAACCAAAGTTTGAATATGATTATTACCTTGTATTAGAATGATAACCTACTGTAAGAAACAAAGATTTCTTGAGGTTGGATGATCACCTTACAAGATTGGAAGTGAGCTAGCAAACTTGAAAGTATTCTTGATTTTATGTAACTAGAACTTGTAGAATTTATGAAGAACACTTAGAACTTGAAGATAGAACTTGAGAGAGATCAATTAGATGAAGAAAATTGAAGAATGAAAGTGTTTGTAGGTGTTTTTGGTCGTTGGTGTATGGATTAGATATAAAGGATATGTAATTTTGTTTTCATGTAAATAAGTCATGAATGATTACTCATATTTTTGTAATTTTATGAGATATTTCATGCTAGTTGCCAAATGATGGTTCCCACATGTGTTAGGTGACTCACATGGGCTGCTAAGAGCTGATCATTGGAGTGTATATACCAATAGTACATACATCTAAAAGCTGTGTATTGTACGAGTACGAATACGGGTGCATACGAGTAGAATTGTTGATGAAACTGAACGAGGATGTAATTGTAAGCATTTTTTGTTAAGTAGAAGTATTTTGATAAGTGTATTGAAGTCTTTCAAAAGTGTATAAATACATATTAAAACACTACATGTATATACATTTTAACTGAGTCGTTAAGTCATCGTTAGTCGTTACATGTAAGTGTTGTTTTGAAACCTTTAGGTTAACGATCTTGTTAAATGTTGTTAACCCAATGTTTATAATATCAAATGAGATTTTAAATTATTATATTATCATGATATTATCATGTATGAATATCTCTTAATATGATATATATACATTAAATGTCTTTACAACGATAATCGTTACATATATGTCTCGTTTAAAAATCATTAAGTTAGTAGTCTTGTTTTTACATATGTAGTTTATTGTTAATATACTTAATGATATGTTTACTTATCATAGTATCATGTTAACTATATATATATATATCCATATATATGTCATCATATAGTTTTTACAAGTTTTAACGTTCGTGAATCACCGGTCAACTTGGGTGGTCAATTGTCTATATGAAACATATTTCAATTAATCAAGTCTTAATAAGTTTGATTGCTTAACATGTTGGAAACATTTAATCATGTAAATAGCAATCTCAATTAATATATATAAACATGGAAAAGTTCGGGTCACTACAGTACCTACCCGTTAAACAAATTTCGTCCCGAAATTTTAAGCTGTTGAAGGTGTTGACGAATCTTCTGGAAATAGATGCGGGTATTTCTTCTTCATCTGATCTTCACGCTCCCAGGTGAACTCGGGTCCTCTACGAGCATTCCATCGAACCTTAACAATTGGTATCTTGTTTTGCTTAAGTCTTTTAACCTCACGATCCATTATTTCGACGGGTTCTTCGATGAATTGAAGTTTTTCGTTGATTTGGATTTCATCTAACGGAATAGTGAGATCTTCTTTAGCAAAACATTTCTTCAAATTCGAGACGTGGAAAGTGTTATGTACAGCCGCGAGTTGTTGAGGTAAATCAAGTCGGTAAGCTACTGGTCCGACACGATCAATAATCTTGAATGGTCCAATATACCTTGGATTTAATTTCCCTCGTTTACCAAATCGAACAACGCCTTTCCAAGGTGCAACTTTAAGCATGACCATCTCTCCAATTTAAAATTCTATATCTTTTCTTTTAATGTCAGCGTAGCTCTTTTGTCGACTTTGGGCGGTTTCCAACCGTTGTTGAATTTGGATGATCTTCTCGGTAGTTTCTTGTATAATCTCCGGACCCGTAATCTGTCTATCCCCCACTTCACTCCAACAAATCGGAGACCTGCACTTTCTACCATAAAGTGCTTCAAATGGCACCATCTCAATGCTTGAATGGTAGCTGTTGTTGTAGGAAAATTCTGCTAACGGTAGATGTCGATCCCAACTGTTTCCGAAATCAATAACACATGCTCGTAGCATGTCTTCAAGCGTTTGTATAGTCCTTTCGCTCTGCCCATCAGTTTGTGGATGATAGGCAGTACTCATGTCTAGACGAGTTCCTAATACTTGCTGTAATGTCTGCCAGAATCTTGAAATAAATCTGCCATCCCTATCAGAGATAATAGAGATTGGTATTCCATGTCTGGAGACGACTTCCTTCAAATACAGTCGTGCTAACTTCTCCATCTTGTCATCTTCTCTTATTGGCAGGAAGTGTGCTGATTTGGTGAGACGATCAACTATTACCCAAATAGTATCAAAACCACTTGCAGTCCTTGGCAATTTTGTGATGAAATCCATGGTAATGTTTTCCCATTTCCATTCCGGGATTTCGGGTTGTTGAAGTAGACCTGATGGTTTCTGATGCTCAGCTTTGACCTTAGAACACGTCAAACATTCTCCTACGTATTTAGCAACATCGGCTTTCATACCCGGCCACCAAAAATGTTTCTTGAGATCGTTGTACATCTTCCCCGTTCCAGGATGTATTGAGTATCTGGTTTTATGAGCTTCTCTAAGTACCATTTCTCTCATATCTCCAAATTTTGGTACCCAAATCCTTTCAGCCCTATACCGGGTTCCGTCTTCCCGAATATTAAGATGCTTCTCCGATCCTTTGGGTATTTCATCCTTTAAATTTCCCTCTTTTAAAACTCCTTGTTGCGCCTCCTTTATTTGAGTAGTAAGGTTATTATGAATCATTATATTCATAGATTTTACTCGAATGGGTTCCCTGTCCTTCCTGCTCAAGGCATCGGCAACCACATTTGCCTTCCCCGGGTGGTAACGAATCTCAAAGTCGTAATCATTCAATAATTCAATCCACCTACGCTGCCTCATATTCAGTTGTTTCTGATTAAATATGTGTTGAAGACTTTTGTGGTCGGTATATATAATACTTTTGACCCCATATAAGTAGTGCCTCCAAGTCTTTAATGCAAAAACAACCGCGCCTAATTCCAAATCATGCGTCGTATAATTTTGTTCGTGAATCTTCAATTGTCTAGACGCATAAGCAATCACCTTCGTTCGTTGCATTAATACACAACCGAGACCTTGCTTTGATGCGTCACAATAAATCACAAAATCATCATTCCCTTCAGGCAATGACAATATAGGTGCCGTAGTTAGCTTTTTCTTCAATAACTGAAACGCTTTCTCTTGTTCATCATTCCATTCAAATTTCTTCCCTTTATGCGTTAATGCAGTCAAGGGTTTTGCTATTCTGGAAAAGTCTTGGATGAACCTTCTGTAGTAACCAGCTAGTCCTAAAAACTGGCGTATGTGTTTCGGAGTTTTCGGGGTTTCCCACTTTTCAACAGTTTCTATCTTTGCCGGATCCACCTTAATACCTTCTTTGTTCACTATGTGACCGAGGAATTGAACTTCTTCCAACCAAAATGCACACTTTGAAAACTTAGCGTACAATTCTTCCTTCCTCAATACTTCTAACACCTTTCTCAAATGTTCACCGTGTTCTTGGTCATTCTTTGAGTAAATAAGTATGTCATCAATGAAAACAATGACAAACTTGTCAAGGTATGGTCCACACACTCGGTTCATAAGGTCCATGAACACAGCTGGTGCATTAGTTAAACCAAATGGCATGACCATAAACTCATAATGACCGTAACGTGTTCTGAAAGCAGTCTTTGGAATATCATCTTCTTTCACCCGCATTTAATGATACCCGGAACGTAAGTCAATCTTTGAATAAACAGACGAGCCTTGTAGTTGATCAAATAAGTCGTCGATTCTCGGTAGTGGGTAGTGGTTCTTGATGGTAAGTTTGTTCAACTCTCGGTAGTCGATACACAACCTGAATGTACCATCTTTCTTCTTGACAAACAAAACAGGAGCTCCCCACGGTGATGTGCTTGGTCGAATGAAACCACGCTCTAAAAGTTCTTGTAATTGGCTTTGTAGTTCTTTCATCTCGCTGGGTGCGAGTCTGTAAGGAGCACGAGCTATTGGTGCAGCTCCTGGTACAAGATCTATTTGAAATTCAACGGATCGATGTGGGGGTAATCCCGGTAATTCTTTCGGAAATACATCAGGAAATTCTTTTGCGACGGGAACATCATTGATGCTCTTTTCTTCAGTTTGTACTTTCTCGACGTGTGCTAGAACAGCATAGCAACCTTTTCTTATTAGTTTTTGTGCCTTCAAATTACTAATAAGATGTAGCTTCGTGTTGCCCTTTTCTCCGTACACCATTAAGGGTTTTCCTTTTTCTCGTATAATGCGAATTGCATTTTTGTAACAAACGATCTCTGCTTTCACTTCTTTCAACCAGTCCATACCGATTATCACATCAAAACTCCCTAACTCTACTGGTTTAAAATCTTCGTTAAATGTTTCGCTAACCAGTTTAATTTCTCGATTCCGACATATATTATCTGCTGAAATTAATTTACCATTTGCTAATTCGAGTAAAAATTTACTATCCAAAGGCGTCAATGGACAACTTAATTTAGCACAAAAATCTCTACTCATATAGCTTCTATCCGCACCCGAATCAAATAAAACGTAAGCAGATTTATTGTCAATAAGAAACGTACCCGTAACAAGCTCTGGGTCTTCCTGTGCCTCTGCCGCATTAATATTGAAAACTCTTCCGCGGTCTTGTCCATTCGTGTTCTCCTGGTTCGGGCAATTTCTAATAATGTGGCCCGGTTTTCCACATTTATAACAAACTACATTGGCATAACTTGCTCCGACACTACTTGCTCCGCCATTACTCGTTCCGACACCATTTGTTCCTTTCGTTCTATTAACCCCTGGTCCGTAGACCTCACACTTCGCCGTGCTATGACCATTTCTTTTACACTTGTTGCAAAATTTGGTGCAGAACCCCGAGTGATTCTTTTCACACCTTTGGCATAGCTGCTTCTGATTGTTGTTGTTGTTGCGGTTATTATTGTTGTTGGGATGATTGTTGTAGTTGCTGTTGTTGTTGTTGTTGTTGTTGTTGTTGGGCCATTTGTTGTAGTTGCGATTGATGTTGCGATTGTTGGGATAATTGTTGCGATTATTGTTGTAATTGCTGTTGTTGTTGTATTGGTGATTCTTATCACCGTTTTCCTCCCACTTTCTTTTGACTTGCTTCACATTGGCCTCTTCAGCAGTCTGTTCTTTAATTCTTTCTTCAATCTGGTTCACGAGTTTGTGAGCCATTCTACATGCCTGTTGTATGGAGGCGGGCTCGTGTGAACTTATATCTTCTTGGATTCTTTCCGGTAATCCTTTCACAAACGCGTCGATCTTCTCTTCCTCATCTTCGAATGCTCCCGGACACAATAGGCACAATTCTGCGAATCGTCTTTCGTACGTGGTAATATCAAATCCTTGGGTTCGTAACCCTCTAAGTTCTGTCTTGAGCTTATTGACCTCAGTTCTGGGACGGTACTTCTCGTTCATCAAGTGCTTGAATGCTGACCACGGTAGTGCGTACGCATCGCCTTGTCCCACTTGCTCTAGATAGGTATTCCACCATGTTAACGCAGAACCTGTGAAGGTATGCGTAGCGTACTTTACTTTGTCCTCTTCAGTACACTTACTTATGGCAAACACCGATTCGACCTTCTCGGTCCACCGTTTCAATCCGATCGGTCCTTCAGTTCCATCAAATTCCAAAGGTTTGCAGGCAGTGAATTCTTTGTAGGTGCATCCTACACGATTTCCTGTACTGCTAGATCCAAGGTTATTGTTGGTATGTAGCGCAGCCTGTACTGCGGCTATGTTTGAAGCTAGAAAAGTACGGAATTCCTCTTCATTCATATTCACGGTGTGTCGAGTAGTCGGTGCCATTTCCTTCAAAATAGTTAAATGGAACAAGTTAATCATACAGAATATTAAGAGTAGTTAATAGTATTTCGTAGCATAATATGAACTCATTTATAAAAGCTTTTTCTTCATATTAGCGTTTTATAAGTTTAAATTCAGGTAGTACCTACCCGTTAAGTTCATACTTAGTAGCTAATATACAATTCAACTACTACAATTCTATATGAAAAACTGATTATAATAATATTTCGCGTTCAAACTTTTACACAATATTTTACAAACTTACAATACCGCTTATTTTACATATAGCATGAAATATAGCACACAATAAATTTGATACAAGATGGTTGTGAAGATAATTCTAGCTAGTACACAAGTCGTTCAGCAAAGGCAATAAAGACACGTAATTCATACGTCCAGAAACAAGTCATGCATTCTGGTTTTACTAGGATTACTTCCCATCCTTGGTCTTGTGGAACATAACCGTTATGGCCGTTGATAAACAGCGTGTTGTAACGTCGTCAAAGGGACGAGGGTTACGTAATGTCCAACAGTCCCGTAACAATCTAAAAACCTCATTTCTTACCCCAATTACCGACTCCGTCACTTGTGGGAACGTTTTGTTTAATAGTTGTATCCCGATGTTCTTATTCTCACTTTGGTGAGAAGCGAACATTACTAATCCGTAAGCATAACATGCTTCTTTATGTTGCATGTTAGCCGCTTTTTCTAAATCACGAAGTCCAATATTCGGATATATTGAGTCAAAATAATTTCTTAACCCATTGCGTAAAATAGCATTTGGGTTCCCCGCAATATATGCGTCAAAGTAAACACATCGTAACTTATGGATTTCCCAATGTGATATCCCCCATCTTTCGAACGAAAGGCTTTTATAAACCAAGGCATTCTTGGAACGTTCTTCGAATGTCTTACAAACTGATCTCGCCTTAAATAGTTATGCCGAAAAATTCTGACCGACTCTAGACAAGATTTCATCAATCATGTCTCCGGGTAGGTCTCTTAAAATATTGGGTTGTCTATCCATTTTGTGTTTTTATACTGTAAAATAGACAAGAGTTAGATTCATAAAAAAAATACTTATTAATACAAGCAATTTTTACATATATCATAAAGCATAAGCACACTATATTACATATATTACACCACACGAATACAACTATCTTATTCCGACTCGCTTGTTTCTTCTTCTTCGGTTTTGGTTCGTTTTGCCAAGTTTCTAGGGATATATGATGTTCCCCTAATACGAACCGTCGTTTTCCACATTGGTTTAGAAAAACCTGGTGGTTTAGAGGTTCCCGGGTCATTGTTACAACTTAAGGACTTCGGGGGTTGACGATACATATAAAGTTCATCGGGGTTGGAATTAGATTTCTCTATTTTTATACCCTTTCCCTTATTATTTTCTTTTGCCTTTTTAAATTCAGTTGGGGTAATTTCTATAACATCATCGGAATTCTCGTCGGAATCCGATTCATCGGAGAATTGGTAATCCTCCCAATATTTTGCTTCCTTGGCGGAAACATCATTGACCATAATTAACCTTGGTCGGTTGGTTGAGGATTTTCTTTTACTTAACCGTTTTATTATTTCCCCCACCGGTTCAATTTCTTCATCCGGTTCCGATTCTTCTTCTGGTTCCGATTCCTCTTCCGGTTCCGACTCTTCTTCCGGTTCCTCTTCGGGAACTTGTGAATCAGTCCACGAATCATTCCAATTTACATTTGACTCTTCATTATTATTAGGTGAGTCAATGGGACTTGTTCTAGAGGTAGACATCTATCACATAATATCAAACGCGTTAAGAGATTAATATATCACATAATATTCACATGTTAAAAATATATAGTTTCCAACAAAATTTGTTAAGCAATCATTTTTCAATTAAACACGGTCGAAGTCCAGACTCACTAATGCATCCTAACCAACTCGATAATACACACTAATGCAAAATTCTGGTTCTCTAAGACCAACGCTCGGATACCAACTGAAATATCACAGGTAACATGTTCCCCGTAGCATGATATTGTCCGCTTTGCCCGTAGGCGCACGGATTTTTCTTGGCGACCACACACGACGAGCACTTTCCCAGGAGGTCACCCATCCTGGTAGTGCTCTCGCCTTAGCATGCTTAACTGCAGAGTTCTCATGAGATCTTCTGCGCTTGTGGTCCCAAAACGCGTCATGCTAGGAAAGGTCTCCACACCCTTATAAGGCATGCTTCGTTCCCCTCTCCAACCGATGTGGGACGGATGTTACATTTCGAAGTACTAAAGCAGTTCAAATTCTCTGACTGGGGCTTGTTAGTGCCCATAGATCTATCTTTAGGATTCGTGTCAATTTGGGGCTCGGTTCCCAAATTCTCAGATTACCAGACTAAAAGGGGTGATATCCGGTGTACTCATAACTCATTCGTAGAATGTTTTTAAGTACTTGTGTCTATTTCGTCAAACATTTATAAAAGTTGTGCATGTATTCTCAGTCCCAAAAATATATTGTAAAAGCATTTAAAAAGGGAGTAATGAAACTCACTTAATGTATTTTGTAGTAAAAATATATATGACGACATTGAACAATGCAGGGTTGGCCTTGGATTCACGAACCTATATCATTTGTATATTTATTAATACACATAATCGTAATCGAATAAATATATTTATTATATCTTAATTTATATATTATATATTTAATTTGTGTATATATTCAAAATGATTTAATATCTATATAATTATATTAATATATCCATATTTATTTATATACATTATTGTTTAGAGTTATATTTAAAATCAATAGTCTGTTATATGTACGTATTTAAATAAATAATATTAGTAAGTTTGATTTATATAGTTATATGAAATATTAATATAATTATAGTATATGTAATAAGTATTTTCTTTATGTACAAAATATGTATCTGTTTAAAAGGGCAGTTTTTGATAATAATAATAATGATGTACTAATAATAATAATAATAATAATAATAATAACTTTATTAATAATAATACTAATAATTAGTAATTTACTTAAATTATAATTTTTATCCATAGTTTTTAAATCCATACATTTATATATATATTCTTATAATCTTAATGATAATATCTTTAAAACTTTTATTGTCATAATCATAATACTTTTAATAATAATGATATTGATCATACTACTTAATAATAATACTTATAATGATATTAATATTAGTAATAGTAGTAGTAATAATAATAATAATAATAATAATAATAATAATAATAATAATAATAATAATAATAATAATAATAATAATAATAATAATCATAATCATAATCATAATTGTACCTAGGGTTATGCTAATAATAATAATAATAAAGGTTAGCTACTACTTATATTAATAATATTGATAATACTAATAACGAATGTTCGTATTACATAATAATAATAATACTACTACTAATAATTATAATTCTAATACTTAATGATAATAATAATAATAATAATAATAATAATAATAATAATAATAATAATAATAATAATAATAATAATAATAATAATAATAATAATAATAATAATATTAATAATAATAACATTGGTGATACTTATAATACTTGTAATTATGATATTAATAATAATTACTATATTACTAATAATAACAATCATAATAATAATAATAATCCTAGTAATAACAATAATAATAATCATAATAATAAAAATAATAACAATAATAATAATGATAATAATAATTATTATTATAAGAAAAGAAAACTACCTTTTAAGCCCTTCTTAAAAAAAATGCCCATAGCCGGGCTCGAACCCGAGACCTCTCACTCACCTGCTAACCTCCTAACTACTCGTCTGATTTCTGTTTTCCTGAATATATTCCCAATCCAAAAGTATTTAACACGTTTATTATGTTTTTCCCCTTTCTTCTTCACAACACAGACTGACCAAGGATCAAAACCAAGAAATAACGATTTACTTTCTTAATTTCTAGATTTAAAATAGATACAGAAACGTTGAATGATAATTAACTTAATTGAAACAGAAAAGAAAAAAAATAAAACAAGCTGTACAGACTCAAGAACACGTATGAACAACTCAACATCTAATTTCGAATTCTAGGTTGTTATAGCTTATACTTACAACAAGAAGTTGGTAGTAAATGATCTATAGAAACTTTATAAACTCTCAATTTGACCTGAAATATAAACACATTCATAAATTTAACGATAGAACAAATGTTTGACTTTTTCAAAAATACACTTTGACTCTGAAATTAAAATTCGATTTGAGAAGTTGGGAATTAAGATTCTGCAAATAGTTTAAAGAAATAAATACTAACAACCCTACATTAACACATTTTGAAAAATATTACGTAATCATTCAATTGGGAGAATGAAAGCAAAAACAGAGGTTATGTGTTGTTCCTGTATTTTTCTGTTTTAAAATTCAAGAAAATTGGGCTACTCGACATTGATATTTGATAAGGATGATGGAAGAACTGAATGTTTGGAGATTAAGTAGAATATAAGAGTCGTGTAACATGGCACATGATGATGTTATGGTCTGTGAATCACCACGTTCCATTAGAAACTCAGCATGACTTACTGTAATATAATCACGTTGATCAAGTGTCATTATATTATACTAACTCATGCTTCAGTTCCCAACACTACTTCAATAACATTCATATTTTTAAGTTCGAATTTTTCAGAATTTAGAAACTAAACAGTTTCCTTTCTGATGTAACACTGATATCGCGAAGAGATAAATGATTTCAGATAAGAATAGTTATGAAAATATCTTCAAAAATATCGAGGATATTTATAATGTAAGATACGATGATATCTTAGAATTCCTAATATCGATGGATGATGATGAAGGTTTGTCCGTAAAGGTTTAGAGTCAGGAGCAAGGTATTCATTAATGACTTCAGTAGATACGGAATCATTTGGATTCTTTGAAGGCAGATTTAGTCTCTGTGATTTGTCTACAGCCTCCTTCATGGTTTTTTCAATCCGTTTTCCAGTACAAATTTTCCATTGAGTGTTTCCAACACTTCATTCTTTATCATCAACTTTTGGCTGTTACCGTCGTTTACAGTTTTTGCTGCTTCATTCATCTTTTTCAAAGTTCAGAGTATTGATTTGCAGACTGGGTGCTTTTCAGAATTTCAGAATGGAAGATCATAATTCTAAGAGATAAATGTTATATGTATACATATAAATGTTAATGTAGAAACGGTGCGAGATTCAAAATACTGATTACTAATTCTCAGTAATTGGTATGACAATTCTCGTTACCAGATGCGGATGAGTATATGATAGAGTTTCACTGAATGTAATGATTTTTTAGAAAGTCAAAGATCTGTGAAGTTGCTGGTAAGTTTACTGCTAATGTGGTGGAATATAAATGGTTCCTCGATGACGATGACGAATGGCAACTTATATCAAAGTTATAATAATGCAAATCCGAATGAATAGTCGAAATTGATTTTGCTGGAGGTGTGACAAAATTGGCTAATTTGAAAAAGGATTGCAAAGTTATTTTCGGTAATAACAACACCAAAGGAGCTAGCACAGATACGTGTTTAAATGATTCAGGTTTCGAGTGTTTTCAGGTGCATAACTATATGCATCAATCTTTTCTTCCGTAGATGAAGTGCGGTTGGTTTATCCTCTCGATTGAGGTGTTTTCAAGAATCATGAAAGGTTTGAACGCAGATTGTAATTGTCAAGATACAAATGAGGTTTAAGATGAAATCAAGTGGCAAACTTGAAGAGATGTTTAGTTTCATATGTTATAATCAATATTTTAATTCATTTTAATTGTCCAATGTTGGTAGTCCACAGTTGGTAGTCCACAGTTAGTAATTCAACAATTCATATATAGTTTAATATATAATATTCGAATTAATTAATACGTGTCGTGACCCATTATATACATGTCTCAGACTCGATCACAACTCAAAGTATATATATTATTTAAGAATCAACCTCAACCCTGTATAGCGAACTCGAGCATTACAGCATATAGAGTGTCTATGGTTATTCTAAATAATATATATATATATATATATATATATATATATATATATATATATATATATATATATATATATATATATATATATATATATATATATATATATATATATATATATATATATATATATATGCGTCGATATGATATGTCAAAACATTGTATACGTGTCCCGACATTTAAAATGCGTAAATAACAGTATTTAAATGACGATAAATAAAGTGCGTAAAATAAATAACATACATTAAATGACGATAAATAAAATTGCGAGAATTAAATTGCGATAAAATAAATTGCGATAATTAAATGTACAATAAGGAATTAACAATTAGCTAGGAACAGTTAGCTAGGATTTTGTTAGCGTGGATTCTTAACAAAATTTCTCATAGTTAATTTGTTTATTTCTAACAAATTTTATTTTGTCCAATGTTTTCTTCATTATGCCACTTGTCGGATTCTGATAGGTCAAAATCCAAATATGAAATTGAATGAAAATGGTTATTCTGTGGTGAACGGATATGTGCATCGGTGGATGTAAGTAGGATAATAAATGACTGTTGAATCAGATTCGAAGAATGTACAGTGTAACTTATTAATGTGGAATCTAAATATTTCCTCGGGTATTACCTACCCGTTAAAATATTTTCACCATTAACAGTTTGTACAAAAGAATTTTTGATTACAATCTTTATGAAAACATATATACATATATATTTTCTTCAGATATAATCGTGGATTTAATGAGTTAATATGATATTAATCTCATTTGATTTATCGTTAGAACTAGAACACATAATCTCTAAAACATTAGAAATTATATAATCGTCACGTAGAATGAAGATAATTGATGTAGAACGATTCGTAGAACGATAATTATACTCGAGGTACAGAATGAGATGTTGAGGCATGTGGTGTTGAAACTTGGTTTATTAGTGGTACTGATGTTGGTGTTGCTGGTACTGTTGGTGCCGGTGATGTTGTTGAAGCTGGTACGTTTTGCACCATATTTTCCAAATTGATTACTCGAGCGCGAAGTTCGTTGACTTCTTCGATTACTCCGGGATGATTGGTGGTTGGAATGAGCGGGTGAATAAGGTTTAGAATCTGAAATATTATATAATCGTAGCGAGATACCATGGAAATGAGAGTGAAGATGGTGTTTCGAACTGGTTCGCCGATAAGTGCTTCAGGTTCTTAGCCAAGAGGGCAATATGGTGGATGGAAGGGATCACCTTCTTCTTATCTCTAATAATTAAGTAGGTTATGAACCCATCCCCAATTCATTCAGAATTGATGATGGCTGATTGGTTGATTCATTCCGGTGACGCTGCTTCCGGAGCTTAGGTGAATATCCATGTCGGAATAACTGTGGGAATCCGAGGAATTCGAACTGGTTGAGGGATCCATATCGTACGATCAAATGAAGGATTTTTGATGAGAAATAGATTATAGGATGTAGATTAGTATATCCTGCAATACATAATTTACAAATGCATATGTAATACTTAAAATCTCATAAGTTACGAATGAATCTACGGAAGCTGTTAGGTAAAGTCTATAGTAACAAATACGCTAAGATATGAATTTTGTCTATACACTATCGATGCACTAACTGCAGTAAGACGTGTCTACACTAAAAATGATAAGTAGGTAATTTTCTAAGGATGATAAGCAGATGATTTCCGACTAGAAATGATAAGCAAAACTTTTAACATGCAGACACGGTCGAAGTCCAGACTCACTAATGCATCTAAACAACTATCAGTTAGACACACTAATGCAAGACCTGGTTCGCTAAGATCACCGCTCTGATACCAACTGAAATGTGTAGTGACCCGAACTTTTCCATGTTTATATATATATTAAATGAAATTGTTATCTACATGATTAAGTGTTTCCAACATGTTAAGCAATCAAACTTGTTAAGACTTGATTAATTGAAATAGGTTTCATATAGACAATTGACCACCCAAGTTGACCGGTGATTCACGAACGTTAAAACTTGTAAAAACTATACGATGACATATATATGGTTATATATATATAGTTAACATGATTTTATTAAAAGTATGTATCTCATTAGGTATTTTAACAATGAGTTATATACATAAAAATGAGACTATTAATTTAAGAAACTCGAAAACGATATATATAACGATTATCGTTATAACAACGTCTTACTAGGTACATATGAATCATATTAAGATATTGATACACTTGGTTAATTATGTTAAATGATAAGTAAATATATTATTAAGTGTATTAACAATGAAATACATATGTAAAAATAAGACTACTAACTTAATGATTTCGAAACGAGACATATATGTAACGATTATCATTGTAACGGCATTTAACTGTATATATATCATACTAAGATATATTATATATCATAATATCATGATAATATAACAATTTAACATCTCATTTGTTATAATAAACAATGGGTTAACAATATTCAACAAGATCGTTAACCTAAAGGTTTCAAAACAACATTTACATGTAATGACTAACGATGACTTAACGACTCAGTTAAAATGTATATACATGTAGTGTTTTAATATGTATTCATACACTTTTGAAAGACTTCAAGACACTTATCAAAATACTTCTACTTAACAAAAATACTTACAATTACATCCTCGCTCAGTTTCATCAACAATTCTACTCGTATGCACCCGTATTTGTACTCGTACAATACACAGCTTTTAGATGTATGTAATATTGGTATATACACTCCAATGATCAGCTCTTAGAAGCCCATGTGAGTCACCTAACACATGTAGGAACCATCAATTGGCAACTAGCATGAAATATCTCATAAAATTACAAAAATATGAGTAATCATTCATGACTTATTTACATGAAAATAAAATTACATATCTTTTATATCTAATCCATACACCAACGACCAAAAACACCTACAAACACTTTCATTCTTCAATTTTCTTCATCTAATTGATCTCTCTTAAGTTCTATCTTCAAGTTCTAAGTGTTCTTCATAAATTCCAAAAGTTCTAGTTTCATAAAATCAAGAATACTTCCAAGATTGCAAGTTTACTTCCAAGTTTTCTAAATCCATTCCAAGTAATCATCCAAGATCAAGAAACCTTTGTTACTTACAGTAGGTTATCTTTCTAATACAAGGTAATAATCATATCCAAACTTTAATTCAATTTTTATAACTATAACAATCTTATTTCGAGTGGAAATCTTACTTGAAATTGTTTTCGTGTCATGATTCTGCTTCAAGAACTTTCAAGCCATCCAAGGATCCTTTGAAGCTAGATCTATTTTTCTCATTTCCAGTAGGTTTATCCAAGGAACTTGAGGTAGTAATGATGTTCATAACATCATTCGATTCATACATATAAAGCTATCTTATTCGAAGGCTTAAACTTGTAATCACTAGAACATAGTTTAGTTAATTCTAAACTTGTTCGCAAATAAAAGTTAATCCTTCTAACTTGAATTTTAAAATCAACTAAACACATGTTCTATATCTATATGATATGCTAACTTAATGATTTAAAACCTGAAAACACGAAAAACACCGTAAAACCGGATTTACGCCGTCGTAGTAACACCGCGGGCTGTTTTGGGTTAGTTAATTAAAAACTATGATAAACTTTGATTTAAAAGTTGTTATTCTAGGAAAATGATTTTTATTATGAACATGAAACTATATCCAAAAATTATGGTTAAACTCAAAGTGGAAGTATGTTTTCTAAAATGGTCATCTAGACGTCGTTCTTTCGACTGAAATGACTACCTTTAAAAAATGACTTGTAACTTATTTTTTCAACTATAAACCTATACTTTTTCTGTTTAGATTCATAAAATAGAGTTCAATATGAAACCATAGCAATTTGATTCACTCAAAACGGATTTAAAATGAAGAAGTTATGGGTAAAACAAGATTGGATAATTTTTCTCATTTTAGCTACGTGAAAATTGGTAACAAATCTATTCCAACCATAACTTAATCAACTTGTATTGTATATTATGTAATCTTGAGATACCATAGACACGTATACAATGTTTCGACCTATCATGTCGACACATCTATATATATTTCGGAACAACCATAGACACTCTATATGTGAATGTTGGAGTTAGCTATACAGGGTTGAGGTTGATTCCAAAATATATATAGTTTGAGTTGTGATCAATACTGAGATACGTATACACTGGGTCGTGGATTGATTCAAGATAATATTTATCGATTTATTTCTGCACATCTAACTGTGGACAACTAGTTGTAGGTTACTAACGAGGACAGCTGACTTAATAAACTTAAAACATCAAAATATATTAAAAGTGTTGTAAATATATTTTGAACATACTTTGATATATATGTATATATTGTTATAGGTTCGTGAATCAACCAGTGGCCATGTCTTACTTCCCGACGAAGTAAAAATCTGTGAAAGTGAGTTATAGTCCCACTTTTAAAATCTAATATTTTTGGGATGAGAATACATGCAGGTTTTATAAATGATTTACAAAATAGACACAAGTACGTGAAACTACATTCTATGGTTGAAATATCGAAATCGAATATGCCCCTTTTTATTAAGTCTGGTAATCTAAGAATTAGGGAACTGACACCCTAATTGACGCGAATCCTAAAGATAGATCTATTGGGCCTAACAAACCTCATCCAAAGTACCAGATGCTTTAGTACTTCGAAATTTATATCATATCCGAAGGGTGTCCCGGAATGATGGGGATATTCTTATATATATGCATCTTGTTAATGTCGGTTACCAGGTGTTCACCATATGAATGATTTTTATCTCTATGTATGGGATGTGTATTGAAATATGAAATCTTGTGGTCTATTGTTACGATTTGATATATATAGGTTAAATCTATAACTCACCAACATTTTTGTTGACGTTTAAAGCATGTTTATTCTCAAGTGAATACTAAGAGCTTCCGCTGTTGCATACTAAAATAAGGACAAGATTTGGAGTCCATGTTTGTATGATATTGTGTAAAAACTGCATTCAAGAAACTGATTTCGATGTAACATATTTGTATTGTAAACCATTATGTAATGGTCGTGTGTAAACAGGATATTTTAGATTATCATTATTTGATAATCTACGTAAAGCTTTTAAACCTTTATTTATGAAATAAAGGTTATGGTTTGTTTTAAAAATGAATGCAGTCTTTGAAAAACGTCTCATATAGAGGTCAAAACCTCGCAACGAAATCAATTAATATGGAACGTTTTTAATCAATAAGAACGGGACATTTCAGTTGGTATCCGAGCGTTGGTCTTAGAGAACCAGAAATTTGCATTAGTGTGTCTTATCGAGTTTGTTAGGATGCATTAGTGAGTCTGGACTTCGACCGTGTTTTCTTTAAAAATGATTGCTTAACATTTTTGTTGGAAACTATATATTATTAACATGTATATATTATGTGATATATTAATCTCTTAACATGTTTGATATTGTGTGATAGATGTCTACCTCTAGCACAAATCCCATTGACTCAAGCAATAATAACGAAGAGTCGAATATATATTGGACTGATTCACAAGTTCCCGAAGAAGAACCGGAAGAAGAATCAGAACCGGAAGAAGAATCAGAACCGGAAGAGGAGGAACCGGAGGAGGAAATAGAACCGGTGGGGGAAATAATAAAACGGTTAAGTAAAAGAAAATCTTCAACCAACCGACCAAGGTTAATTATGGTCAATGGTGTTTCCGCCAAGGAAGCAAAATATTGGGAGGATTACCAATTCTCCGATGAATCGGATTCCGACGAGAATTCCGATGATGTTATAGAAATTACCCCAACTGAATTTAAAAAGGTAAAAGAAAATAATAAGGGAAAGGGCATAAAAATAGAGAAATCTAATTTCAACCCCGATGAACTTTATATGTATCGTCAACCCCCGAAGCCCTTAAGTTGTAACAATGACCCGGGAACCTCTAAACCACCAGGTTTTTCTAAACTGTTGTGGAAAACGACAGCTCATATTAGAGGAACATCATATATCCCTAGAAACTTGGCAAAATGAACCAAAACCGAAGAAGAAGAAATGAGCGAGTCGGAATAAGATAGTTGTATTCGTGTGGTGTAATATATGTAATATAGTGTGCTTATGCTTTATGATATATGTAAAAATTGCTTGTATTAATAAGTATTTTTTTTATGAATCTAACTCTTATCTATTTTACAGTATAAAAACACAAAATGGATAGACAACCCAATATTTTAAGAGACCTACCCGGAGACATGATTGATGAAATCTTGTCTAGAGTCGGTCAGAATTCTTCGGCACAACTATTTACGGCGAAATCAGTTTGTAAGACATTCGAAGAACGTTCCAAGAATGTCTTGGTTTATAAGAGACTTTTGTTTGAAAGATGGGGGATATCACATTGGGAAACCCATAAGTTACGATGTGTTTACTTTGACGCATATATTGCGGGGAACCCAAATGCTATTTTACGCAACGGGTTAAGAAATTATTTTGACTCAATGTATTCGAATATAGGACTTCATGATTTAGAAAAAGCGGCTAACATGCAACATAAAGAAGCATGCTATGCTTACGGGTTAGTAATGTTCGCTTCTCACCAAAGTGAGAAAAAGAACATCGGGCTACAACTATTAAACAAAACGTTCCCACAAGTGACGGAGTCGGTAATTGGGGTAAGAAATGAGGTTTTTAGGTTATTACGAGACTGTTGGTCATTACGTAACCCTCGTCCCTTTGACGATGTTACAACACGCTGTCTTATCAACTGCCATAACGGTTATGTTCCACAAGACCAAGGATGGGAAGTAGTCCTAGTAAAACCAGAATGCATGACTTGTTTCTGGACGTATGAAGTACGTGTCTTTAATGCCTTTGCTGAACGACTTGTGTACTAGCTAGAATTATCTTCACAACTATCTTGTATCAAAGTTATTGTGTGCTATATTTCATGCTTTATGTAAAATAAGCGGTATTGTAAGTTTGTAAAATATTGTATAAAAGTTTGAACGCGAAATATTATTATAATCAGTTTTTCATATAGAATTGTAGTAGTTGAATTGTATATTAGCTACTAAGTATGAACTTAACGGGTAGGTACTACCCGAATTTAAACTTATAAAACGCTAATATGAAGAAAAAGCTTTTATAAATGAGTTCATATTATGCTACGAAATACTATTAACTACTCTTAATATTCTATATGATTAACTTGTTCCATTTGACTATTTTGAAGGAAATGGCACCGACTACTCGACACACCGTGAATATGAATGAAGAGGAATTCTGTACTTTTCTAGCTTTAAACATAGCCACAGTACAGGCTGCGCTACATACCAACAATAACCTTGGATCTAGCAGTACAGGAAATCGTGTAGGATGCACCTACAAAGAATTCACTGCCTGCAAACCTTTGGAATTTGATGGAACCGAAGGACCGATCGGATTGAAACGGTGGACCGAGAAGGTCGAATCGGTGTTTTCCATAAGTAAGTGTACTGAAGAGGACAAAGTGAAGTACGCTACGCATACCTTCACAGGTTCTACGTTAACATGGTGGAATACCTATCTAGAGCAAGTGGGACAAGATGATGCGTACGCACTACCGTGGTCAGCATTCAAGCACTTGATGAACGAGAAGTACCGTCCCAGAACCGAGGTCAATAATCTTAAGACAGAACTTAGAGGGTTACGAACCCAAGGATTTGATATTACCACATACGAAAGACGATTCACAGAATTGTGCCTATTGTGTCCGGGAGCGTTCGAAGATGAGGAAGAGAAGATCGACGCATTTGTGAAAGGATTAAGTGAAAGAATCCAAGAAGATATAAGTTCACACGAGCCCACCTCCATACAACAGGCATGTAGAATGGCTCACAAACTAGTGAACCAGATTGAGGAAAGAATTAAAGAACAGACGGCTGAAGAGGCCAATGTGAAGCAAGTCAAAAGAAAGTGGGAGGAAAACGGTGATAAGAATCACCAATACAACAACAACAGCAATTACAATAATAATCGCAACAATTATCCCAACAATCGCAACATCAATCGCAACTACAACAAACGGCCCAACAACAACAACAACAACAACAACAACAGCAACTACAACAATCATCCCAACAACAATAACAACCGCAACAACAACAACAATCAGAAGCAGCTATGCTAAAGGTGTGAAAAGTATCACTCGGGGTTCTGCACCAAATTTTGCAACAAGTGTAAAAGAAATGGTCATAGCGCGGCGAAGTGTGAGGTCTACGGACCAAGGGTTAACAGAACGAAAGGAACAAATGGTGTCGGAACGAGTAATGGCGGAGCAAGTAGTGTCGGAGCAAGTTATGCCAATGTAGTTTGTTATAAATGTGGAAAACCGGGCCACATTATTAGAAATTTCTCGAACCAGGAGAACACGAATGGACAAGGCCGCAGAAGAGTTTTCAATATTAATGCGGCAGAGGCACAGGAAGACCCGGAGCTTGTTACGGGTACGTTTCTTATTGACAATAAATCTGCTTACGTTTTATTTGATTCGGGTGCAGATAGAAGCTATATGAGTAGAGATTTTTGTGCTAAATTAAGTTGTCTATTGACGCCGTTGGATAGTAAATTTTTACTCGAATTAGCAAACGGTAAATTAATTTCAGCAGATAATATATGCCGGAATCGAGAAATTAAACTGGGTAGCGAAATATTTAAGATTGATTTGATACCAGTAGAGTTAGGGAGTTTTGATGTAATAGTTGGTATGGACTGTCTGAAGAAGGTGAAAGCAGAGATCGTATGTTATAAAAATGGAATTCGCATTGTACGAGAAGAAGGAGAACCCTTAATGGTGTACGGAGAAAAGGGCAACATGAAGCTACATCTTATTAGTAATTTGAAGGCACAAAAACTAATAAGAAAAGGTTGCTATGCTGTTCTAGCACACGTCGAGAAAGTACAAACTGAAGAAAAGAGCATCAATGATGTTCCCCTAGCAAAAGAATTTCCCGATGTATTTCCGAAAGAATTACCGGGACTACCTCCACATCGATCTGTTGAATTTCAAATAGATCTTGTACCAGGAGCTGCACCAATAGCTCGTGCTCCTTATAGACTCGCACCCAGTGAGATGAAAGAACTGCAAAGCCAACTGCAAGAACTATTAGAACGTGGTTTCATTCGACCAAGCACATCACCATGGGGAGCTCCTATTTTGTTTGTCAAGAAGAAGGATGGTACATTTAGGTTGTGTATTGACTACAGAGAGTTGAACAAACTTACCATCAAAAACCATTATCCACTTCCGAGAATTAACGACTTATTTGATCAACTACAAGGCTCGTCGGTTTATTTGAAGATCGATTTACGTTCTGGATATCATCAAATGCGAGTAAAGGAGGATGATATTCCAAAAACTGCTTTTAGGACAAGTTATGGTCATTACGAGTTTATGGTTATGCCGTTTGGATTGACTAACGCACCAGCTGTGTTCATGGACCTTATGAACTGAGTGTGTGGGCCATATCTTGACAAGTTTGTCATTGTTTTCATCGATGATATACTTATTTACTCAAAGAATGATCAAGAGCACGAAGAACATTTGAGAAAAGTGCTAGAAGTATTGAGGAAAGAAAAACTGTACGCTAAGTTTTCAAAGTGTGCATTTTGGTTGGAAGAAGTTCAATTCCTCGGTCACATAGTGAACAAAGAAGGTATCCAGGTGGATCCGGCAAAGATCGAAACCGTTGAAAAGTGTTAAACCTCAAAAACTCCGAAGCATATACGTCAATTTTTAGGATTGGCTGGTTACTACAGAAGATTCATCCAAGATTTCTCCAAAATAGCAAAACCCTTGACTGCATTAACGCATAAAGTGAAGAAATTTGAATGGAAGGATGAACAAGAGAAGGCGTTTCAATTATTGAAGAAAAAGCTAACTACGGCACCTATATTGTCATTTCCTGAAGGGAATGATGATTTTGTGATTTATTGTGACGCATCAAAGCAAGGTCTCAGTTATGTATTAATGCAAAGGACGAAGGTGATTGCTTATGCGTCTAGACAATTGAAGATTCACGAGCAAAATTATACGACGCATGATTTGGAATTAGGCGCGGTTGTTTTTGCATTAAAGACTTGGAGGCACTACTTATATGGGGTCAAAAGTATTATATATACCGATCACAAAAGTATTCAACACATATTTAATCAGAAACAACTGAATATGAGGCAGCGTAGGTGGATTGAATTGTTGAATAATTATGACTTTGAGATTCGTTACCACCCGGGGAAGGCAAATGTGGTAGCCGACGCCTTGAGCAGAAAGGACAGAGAACCCATTCGAGTAAAATCTATGAATATAATGATTCACACTAACCTTACTACTCAAATAAAGGAGACGAAACAAGGAGTTTTAAAAGAGAGAAATTTAAAGGATGAAATACCCAAAGGATCGGAGAAGCATCTTAATATTCGGGAAGACGGAACCCGGTATAGGGCTGAAAGAATTTGGGTACCAAAATTTGGAGATATGAGAGAAATGGTACTTAGAGAAGCTCATAAAACCAGATACTCAATACATCCTGGAACGGAGAAGATGTACAAGGATCTCAAGAAACATTTTTGGTGGCCGGGTATGAAAGCCGATGTTGCTAAATACATAGGAGAATGTTTGACGTGTTCTAAGGTCAAAACTGAGCATCAGAAACCATCAGGTCTACTTCAACAACCCGAAATCCCGGAATGGAAATGGGAAAATATTACCATGGATTTCAACACTAAATTGCCAAGGACTGCAAGTGGTTTTGATACTATTTGGGTAATAGTTGATCGTCTCACCAAGTCAGCACACTTCCTGCCAATAAGAGAAGATGACAAGATGGAGAAGTTAGCACGACTGTATTTGAAGGAAGTCGTCTCCAGACATGGAATACCAATCTCTATTATCTCTGATAGGGATGGCAGATTTATTTCAAGATTCTGGCAGACATTACAGCAAGCATTAGGAACTCGTCTAGACATGAGTACTGCCTATCATCCACAAACTGATGGACAGAGTGAAAGGACAATACAAACGCTTGAAGATATGCTACGAGCATGTGTTATTGATTTCGGAAACAGTTGGGATCGACATCTACCGTTAGCAGAATTTTTCTACAACAACAGCTGCCATTCAAGCATTGAGATGGCGCCGTTTGAAGCACTTTATGGTAGAAAGTGCAGGTCTCCGATTTGTTGGAGTGAAGTGGGGGATAGATAGATTACGGGTCCGGAGATAATACAAGAAACTACCGAGAAAATCATCCAAATTCAACAAAGATTGAAAACCGCCCAAAGTCGACAAAAGAGCTACGCGGACAGTAAAAGAAAAGATATAGAGTTTGAAATTGGAGAAATGGTCATGCTTAAGGTTTCACCTTGGAAAGGCGTTGTTCGATTTGGTAAACGGGGGAAACTAAATCCAAGGTACATTGGACCATTCAAGATTATAGATCGTGTCGGACCAGTAGCTTACCAACTGGAGCTACCTCAACAACTCGCGGCTGTACATAACACTTTCCACGTCTCAAATTTGAAGAAATGTTTTGCTAAAGAAGATCTCACTATTCCGTTGGACGAAATCCAAATCAATGAAAAACTTCAATTCATTGAAGAACCCGTCGAAATAATGGATCGTGAGGTTAAAAGACTTAAACAAAACAAGATACCGATTGTTAAGGTTCGATGGAATGCTCGTAGAGGACCCGAGTTCACCTGAGAGTGTGAAGATCAGATGAAGAAGAAATACCCGCATTTATTTCCAGAAGATACGTCAACACCCCCAACTGCTTAAAATTTCGGGACGAAATTTATTTAACGGGTAGGTACTGTAGTGACCCGAACTTTTCCATGTTTATATATATATTAAATGAAATTGTTATTTACATGATTAAGTGTTTCCAATATATTAAGCAATCAAACTTGTTAAGACTTGATTAATTGAAATAGGTTTCATATAGACAATTGACCACCCAAGTTGACTGGTGATTCACGAACGTTAAAACCTGTAAAAACTATACGATGACATATATATGGTTATATATATAGTTAACATGATTTTATTATAAGTATGTATCTCATTAGGTATTTTAACAATGAGTTATATACATAAAAATGAGACTATTAATTTAAGAAACTCGAAAACGATATATATAACGATTATCGTTATAACAACGTCTTACTAGGTACATATGAATCATATTAAGATATTGATACACTTGGTTAATTATGTTAAATGATAAGTAAATATATTATTAAGTGTATTAACAATGAAATACATATGTAAAAATAAGACTACTAACTTAATGATTTCGAAACGAGACATATATGTAACGATTATCGTTTTAACGGCATTTAACTGTATATATATCATACTAAGATATATTATATATCATAATATCATGATAATATAACAATTTAACATCTCATTTGTTATAATAAACAATGGGTTAACAACATTCAACAAGATCGTTAACCTAAAGGTTTCAAAACAACATTTACATGTAACGACTAACGATGACTTAACGACTCAGTTGAAATGTATATACATGTAGTGTTTTAATATGTATTCATACACTTTTGAAAGACTTCAAGACACTTATCAAAATACTTCTACTTAACAAAAATACTTACAATTACATCCTCATTCAGTTTCATCAACAATTCTACTCGTATGCACCCGTATTCGTACTCGTACAATACACAGCTTTTAGATGTATGTACTATTGGTATATACACTCCAATGATCAGCTCTTAGCAGCCCATGTGAGTCACCTAACACATGTGGGAACCACCATTTGGCAACTAGCATGAAATATCTCATAAAATTACAAAAATATGAGTAATCATTCATGACTTATTTACATGAAAACAAAATTACATATCCTTTATATCTAATCCATACACCAACGACCAAAAACACCTACAAACACTTTCATTCTTCAATTTTCTTCATCTAATTGATCTCTCTCAAGTTCTATCTTCAAGTTCTAAGTGTTCTTCATAAATTCCAAAAGTTCTAGTTTCATAAAATCAAGAATACTTCCAAGATTGCAAGTTTACTTCCAAGTTTTCTAAATCCATTCCAAGTAATCATCCAAGATCAAGAAACCTTTGTTACTTACAGTAGGTTATCTTTCTAATACAAGGTAATAATCATATTCAAACTTTAATTCAATTTCTATAACTATAACAATCTTATTTCGAGTGGAAATCTTACTTGAAATTGTTTTCGTGTCATGATTCTGCTTCAAGAACTTTCAAGCCATCCAAGGATCCTTTGAAGCTAGATCTATTTTTCTCATTTCCAGTAGGTTTATCCAAGGAACTTGAGGTAGTAATGATGTTCATAACATCATTCGATTCATACATATAAAGCTATCTTATTCGAAGGCTTAAACTTGTAATCACTAGAACATAGTTTAGTTAATTCTAAACTTGTTCGCAAATAAAAGTTAATCCTTCTAACTTGACTTTTAAAATCAACTAAACACATGTTCTATATCTATATGATATGCTAACTTAATGATTTAAAACCTGAAAACACGAAAAACACCGTAAAAGCGGATTTACGCCGTCGTAGTAACACCGCGGGCTGTTTTGGGTTAGTTAATTAAAAACTATGATAAACTTTGATTTAAAATTTGTTATTCTAGGAAAATGATTTTTATTATGAACATGAAACTATATCCAAAAATTATGGTTAAACTCAAAGTGGAAGTATGTTTTCTAAAATGGTCATCTAGACGTCGTTCTTTCGACTGAAATGACTACCTTTACAAAAACGACTTATAACTTATTTTTCTGACTATAAACCTATACATTTTTTGTTTAGATTCATAAAATAGAGTTCAATATGAAACCATAGCAATTTGATTCACTCAAAACGGATTTAAAATGAAGAAGTTATGGGTAAAACAAGATTGGATAATTTTTCTCATTTTAGCTACGTGAAAATTGGTAACAAATCTATTCCAACCATAACTTAATCAACTTGTATTGTATATTATGTAATCTTGAGATATCATAGACACGTATACAATGCTTCGACCTATCATGTTGTCACATCTATATATATTTCGGAACAACCATAGACACTCTATATGTGAATGTTGGAGTTAGCTATACAGGGTTGAGGTTGATTCCAAAATATATATAGTTTGAGTTGTGATCAATACTGAGATACGTATACACTGGGTCGTGGATTGATTCAAGATAATATTTATCAATTTATTTCTGTACATCTAACTGTGGACAACTAGTTGTAGGTTACTAACGAGGACAGCTGACTTAATAAACTTAAAACATCAAAATATATTAAAAGTGTTGTAAATATATTTTGAACATACTTTGATATATATGTATATATTATTATAGGTTCGTGAATCAACCAGTGGACAAGTCTTACTTCCCGACGAAGTAAAAATCTGTGAAAGTGAGTTATAGTCCCACTTTTAAAATCTAATATTTTTGGGATGAGAATACATGCAGGTTTTATAAATGATTTACAAAATAGCAACAAGTACGTGAAACTACATTCTATGGTTGAATTATCGAAATCGAATATGCCCCTTTTTATTAAGTCTGGTAATCTAAGAATTAGGGAACAGACACCCTAATTGACGCGAATCCTAAAGATAGATTTATTGGGCCTAACAAACCCCATCCAAAGTACCGGATGCTTTAGTACTTCGAAATTTATATCATATCCGAAGGGTGTCTCGGAATGATGGGGATATTCTTATATATACACATCTTATTAATGTCGGTTACCAGGTGTTCACCATATGAATGATTTTTATCTCTATGTATGGGATGTGTATTGAAATATGAAATCTTATGGTCTATTGTTACGATTTGATATATATATGTTAAACCTATAACTCACCAACATTTTTGTTGACGTTTAAAGCATGTTTATTCTCAGGTGAATACTAAGAGCTTCCGCTGTTGCATACTAAAATAAGGACAAGATTTGGAGTCCATGTTTGTATGATATTGTGTAAAAACTGCATTCAAGAAACTGATTTCGATGTAACATATTTGTATTGTAAACCATTATGTAATGGTCGTGTGTAAACAGGATATTTTAGATTATCATTATTTGATAATCTACGTAAAGCTTTTAAACCTTTATTTATGAAATAAAGGTTATGGTTTGTTTTAAAAATGAATGCAGTCTTTGAAAAACGTCTCATATAGAGGTAAAAACCTCGCAACGAAATCAATTAATATGGAACGTTTTTAATCAATAAGAATGGGACATTTCAAAATGACCCGTCCTAATCCATCTGGACGAATACATTACATTTGGTTACATCGCGAGGTACTTGACCTCTATATGATACATTTTACAAACATTGCATTCGTTTTTAAAAGACAAACTTTTTTTACATCAAAAGTTGACGACATGCATATCATTTCAAAATATATCCAACTATAATTGACTTATTAATAATATTGAGGAACTCAACGACTCGAATGCAACGTCTTTTGGAATATGCCATGACTGACTCCAAGTAATATCCTTAAAATGAGTTAATGCACAGCGGAAGATTTCTTTAATACCTGAGAATAAACATGCTTTAAAGTGTCAACCAAAATGTTGGTGAGTTCATTAGTTTATCATAATCAGTCATTTTCAATAATATAATAGACCACAAGATACTCATATTTCGAAAACAATCTGTGCAGGTCTGCTCACTGCTGGAAAATTATTCATACGATATATAAACACCTGGTAATCGACCTTAACAAAATGCATCTAGAATATCCCCCGCATACCGGCATTCTGAAATGTCCCGTTCTTATTGATTAAAAACGTTCCATATTAATTGATTTCGTTGCGAGGTTTTGACCTCTATATGAGACGTTTTTCAAAGACTGCATTCATTTTTAAAACAAACCATAACCTTTATTTCATAAATAAAGGTTTAAAAAGCTTTACGTAAATTATCAAATAATGATAATCTAAAATATCCTGTTTACACACGACCATTACATAATGGTTTACAATACAAATATGTTACATCGAAATCAGTTTCTTGAATGCAGTTTTTACACAATATCATACAAACATGGACTCCAAATCTTGTCCTTATTTTAGTATGCAACAGCGGAAGTGTAGTGACCCGAACTTTTCCATGTTTATATATATTAATTGAGATTGATATTTACATGATTAAATGTTTCCAATATGTTAAGCAATCAAACTTGTTAAGACTTGATTAATTGAAATATGTTTCATATAGACAATTGACCACCCAAGTTGACCGGTGATTCACGAACGTTAAAACTTGTAAAAACTATATGATGACATATATATGGATATATATATATATATAGTTAACATGATACTATGATAATTAAACATATCATTAAGTATATTAACAATGAACTACATATGTAAAAACAAGACTACTAACTTAATGATTTTTAAACGAGACATATATGTAACGATTATCGTTATAAAGACATTTAATGTATATATATCATATTAAGAGATATTCATACATGATAATATCATGATAATATAATAATTTAAAATCTCATTTGATATTATAAACATTGGGTTAACAACATTTAACAAGATCGTTAACCTAAAGCTTTCAAAACAACACTTACATGTAACGACTAACGATGACTTAACGACTCAGTTAAAATGTATATACATGTAGTGTTTTAATATGTATTTATACACTTTTGAAAGACTTCAATACACTTATCAAAATACTTCTACTTAACAAAAATGCTTACAATTACATCCTCGTTCAGTTTCATCAACAATTCTACTCGTATGCACCCGTATTCGTACTCGTACAATACACAGCTTTTAGATGTATGTACTATTGGTATATACACTCCAATGATCAGCTCTTAGCAGCCCATGTGAGTCACCTAACACATGTAGGAACTATCATTTGGCAACTAGCATGAAATATCTCATAAAATTACAAAAATATGAGTAATCATTCATGACTTATTTACATGAAAACAAAATTACATATCCTTTATATCTAATCCATACACCAACGACCAAAAACACCTACAAACACTTTCATTCTTCAATTTTCTTCATCTAATTGATCTCTCTCAAGTTCTATCTTCAAGTTCTAAGTGTTCTTCATAAATTCTACAAGTTCTAGTTACATAAAATCAAGAATACTTTCAAGTTTGCTAGCTCACTTCCAATCTTGTAAGGTGATCATCCAACCTCAAGAAATCTTTGTTTCTTACAGTAGGTTATCATTCTAATACAAGGTAATAATCATATTCAAACTTTGGTTCAATTTCTATAACTATAACAATCTTATTTCAAGTGATGATCTTACTTGAATTTGTTTTCGTGTCATGATTCTGCTTCAAGAACTTCGAGCCATCCAAGGATCCGTTGAAGCTAGATCCATTTTTCTCTTTTCTAGTAGGTTTATCCAAGGAACTTAAGGTAGTAATGATGTTCATAACATCATTCGATTCATACATATAAAGCTATCTTATTCGAAGGTTTAAACTTGTAATCACTAGAACATAGTTTAGTTAATTCTAAACTTGTTCGCAAACAAAAGTTAATCCTTATAACTTGACTTTTAAAATCAACTTAACACATGTTCTATATCTATATGATATGCTAACTTAATGATTTAAAACCTGGAAACACGAAAAACACCGTAAAACCAGATTTACGCCGTCGTTGTAACACCGCGGGCTGTTTTGGGTTAGTTAATTAAAAACTATGATAAACTTTGATTTAAAAGTTGTTATTCTGAGAAAATTATTTTTATTATGAACATAAAACTATATCCAAAAATTATGGTTAAACTCAAAGTGGAAGTATGTTTTCTAAAATGGTCATCTAGACGTCGTTCTTTCGACTGAAATGACTACCTTTACAAAAATGACTTGTAACTTATTTTCCCGACTATAAACCTATACTTTTTCTGTTTAGATTCATAAAATAGAGTTCAATATGAAACCATAGCAATTTGATTCACTCAAAACGGATTTAAAATGAAGAAGTTATGGGTAAAACAAGATTGGATAATTTTTCTCATTTTAGCTACGTGAAAATTGGTAACAAATCTATTTCAACCATAACTTAATCAATTTGCATTGTATATTATGTAATCTTGAGATACCATAGACACGTATACAATGTTTCGACCTATCATGTCGACACATCTATATATATTTCGGAACAACCATAGACACTCTATATGTGAATGTTGGAGTTAGCTATACAGGGTTGAGGTTGATTCCAAAATATATATAGTTTGAGTTGTGATCAATACTGAGATACATATACACTGGGTCGTGGATTGATTCAAGATAATAGTTATCGATTTATTTCTGTACATCTAATTGTGGACAACTAGTTGTAGGTTACTAACGAGGACAGCTGACTTAATAAACTTAAAACATCAAAATATATTAAAAGTGTTGTAAATATATTTTGAACATACTTTGATATATATGTATATATTGTTATAGGTTCGTGAATCAACCAGTGGCCAAGTCTTACTTCCCGACGAAGTAAAAATCTGTGAAAGTGAGTTATAGTCCCATTTTTAAAATCTAATATTTTTGGGATGAGAATACATGCAGGTTTTATAAATGATTTACAAAATAGACACAAGTACGTGAAACTACATTCTATGGTTGAATTATCGAAATCGAATATGCCCCTTTTTATTAAGTCTGGTAATCTAAGAATTAGGGAACAGACACCCTAATTGACGCGAATCCTAAAGATAGATCTATTGGGCCTAACAAACCCCATCCAAAGTACCGGATGCTTTAGTACTTCGAAATTTATATCATATCCGAAGGGTGTCCCGGAATGATGGGGATATTCTTATATATGCATCTTGTTAATGTCGGTTACCAGGTGTTCACCATATGAATGATTTTTATCTCTATGTATGGGATGTGTATTGAAATATGAAATCTTGTGGTCTATTATTATGATTTGATATATAGGTTAAACCTATAACTCACCAACATTTTTGTTGACGTTTTAAGCATGTTTATTCTCAGGTGATTATTAAGAGCTTCCGTTGTCGCATACTTAAATAAGGACGAGATTTGGAGTCCATGCTTGTATGATATTGTGTCAAAACTGCATTCAAGAAACTTATTTTATTGTAACATATTTGTATTGTAAACCATTATGTAATGGTCGTGTGTAAATAGGATATTTTAGATTATCATTATTTGATAATCTACGTAAAGCTTTTTAAACCTTTATTGATGAAATAAAGGTTATGGTTTATTTTAAAATGAATGCAGTATTTGAAAAACGTCTCATATAGAGGTCAAAACCTCGCAACGAAATCAATTAATATGGAACGTTTTTAATCAATAAGAACGGGACATTTCAGTTGGTATCCGAGCGTTGGTCTTAGAGAACCAGAATTTTGCATTAGTGTGTCTTATCGAGTTTGTTAGGATGCATTAGTGAGTCTGGACTTCGACCGTGTTTACTTGAAAAATGATTGCTTAACAAATTTTGTTGGAAACTATATATTTTTAACATGTGAATATTATGTGATATATTAATCTCTTAACGCGTTTGATATTATGTGATAGATGTCTACCTCTAGAACAAGTCCCATTGACTCACCTAATAATAATGAAGAGTCAAATGTAAATTGGAATGATTCGTGGACTGATTCACAAGTTCCCGAAGAGGAACCGGAAGAAGAGTCGGAACCGGAAGAGGAATCGAAACCGGAAGAAGAATCGGAACCGGATGAAGAAATTGAACCGGTGGGGGAAATAATAAAACGGTTAAGTAAAAGAAAATCCTCAACCAACCGACCAAGGTTAATTATGGTCAATGGTGTTTCCGCCAAGGAAGCAAAATATTGGGAGAATTACCAATTCTCCGATGAATCGGATTCCGACGAGAATTCCGATGATGTTATAGAAATTACCCCAACTGAATTTAAAAAGGCAAAAGAAAATAATAAGGGAAAGGGTATAAAAATAGAGAAATCTAATTCCAACCCCGATGAACTTTTTATGTATCGTCAACCCCCGAAGTCCTTAAGTTGTAACAATGACCCGGGAACCTCTAAACCACCAGGTTTTTCTAAACCAATGTGGATAACGACGGCTCGTATTAGGGGAACATCATATATCTCTAGAAACTTGGCAAAACGAACCAAAACCGAAGAAGAAGAAACGAGCGAGTCGGAATAAGATAGTTGTATTCGTGTGGTGTAATATATGTAATATAGTGTGCTTATGCTTTATGATATATGTAAAAATTGCTTGTATTAATAAGTATTTTTTTTATGAATCTAACTCTTGTCTATTTTACAGTTTAAAAACACAAAATGGATAGACAACCCAATATTTTAAGAGACCTACCCGGAGACATGATTGATGAAATCTTGTCTAGAGTCGGTCAGAATTCCTCGGCACAACTATTTAAGGCGAGATCAGTTTGTAAGACATTCGAAGAACGTTCCAAGAATGTCTTGGTTTATAAGAGACTTTCGTTTGAAAGATGGGGGATATCACATTGGGAAACCCATAAGTTACGATGTGTTTACTTTGACGCATATATTGCGGGGAACCCAAATGCTATTTTACGCAATGGGTTAAGAAATTATTTTGACTCAATATATCCGAATATTGGACTTTGTGATTTAGAAAAAGCGGCTAACATGCAACATAAAGAAGCATGTTATGCTTACGGATTAGTAATGTTCGCTTCCCACCAAAGTGAGAACAAGAACATCGGGCTACAACTATTAAACAAAACGTTTCCACAAGTGACGGAGTCGGTAATTAGGGTAAGAAATGAGGTTTTTAGATTGTTACAGGACTGTTGGACATTACGTAACCCTCGTCCCTTTGACGACGTTACAACACGCTGTCTTATCAACGGCCATAACGGTTATGTTCCACAAGACCAAGGATGGGAAGTAATCCTAGTAAAACCAGAATGCATGACTTGTTTCTGGACGTATGAATTACGTGTCTTTATTGCCTTTGCTGAACGACTTGTGTACTAGTTAGAATTATCTTCACAACCATCTTGTATCAAATTTATTGTGTGCTATATTTCATGCTATATGTAAAATAAGCGGTATTGTAAGTTTGTAAAATATTGTGTAAAAGTTTGAACGCGAAATATTATTATAATCAGTTTTTCATATAGAATTGTAGTAGTTGAATTGTATATTAGCTACTAAGTATGAACTTAACGGGTAGGTACTACCCGAATTTAAACTTATAAAACGCTAATATGAAGAAAAAGCTTTTATAAATGAGTTCATATTATGCTACGAAATACTATTAACTACTCTTAATATTCTGTATGATTAACTTGTTCCATTTGACTATTTTGAAGGAAATGGCACCGACTACTCGACACACCGTGAATATGAATGAAGAGGAATTCCGTACTTTTCTAGCTTCAAACATAGCCGCAGTACAGGCTGCGCTACATACCAACAATAACCTTGGATCTAGCAGTACAGGAAATCGTGTAGGATGCACCTACAAAGAATTCACTGCCTGCAAACCTTTGGAATTTGATGGAACCGAAGGACCGATCGGATTGAACCGGTGGACCGAGAAGGTCGAATCGGTGTTTGCCATAAGTAAGTGTACTGAAGAGGACAAAGTGAAGTACGCTACGCATACCTTCACAGGTTCTGCGTTAATATGGTGGAATACCTATCTAGAGCAAGTGGGACAAGACGATGCGTACGCACTACCGTGGTCAGCATTCAAGCACTTGATGAACGAGAAGTACCGTCCCAGAACTGAGGTCAATAAGCTCAAGACAGAACTTAGAGGGTTACGAACCCAAGGATTTGATATTACCACGTATGAAAGACGATTCACAGAATTGTGCCTATTGTGTCCGGGAGCATTCGAAGATGAGGAAGAGAAGATCGACGCGTTTGTGAAAGGATTACCGGAAAGAATCCAAGAAGATATAAGTTCACACGAGCCCGCCTCCATACAACAGGCATGTAGAATGGCTCACAAACTAGTGAACCAGATTGAAGAAAGAATTTAAGAACAGACTGCTGAAGAGGCCAATGTGAAGCAAGTCAAAAGAAAGTAGGAGGAAAACGGTGATAAGAATCACCAATACAACAACAATAATTACAACAATAATAGCAACAATTATCCCAACAATCGCAACATCAATCGCAACTACAACAAACGGCCCAACAACAACAACAACAACAACAGCAGCAACTACAACAATCATCCCAATAACAATAATAATCGCAACAACAACAACAATCAGAAGCAGCTATGCCAAAGGTGTGAAAAGTATCACTCAGGGTTCTGCACCAAATTTTGCAACAAGTGTAAAAGAAATGGTCATAGCGCGGCGAAGTGTGAGGTCTACGGACCAGGGGTTAATAGAACGAAAGGAACAAATGGTGTCGGAACGAGTAATGGCGGAGCAAGTAGTGTCGGAGCAAGTTATGCCAATGTAGTTTGTTATAAATGTGGAAAACCAGGCCACATTATTAGAAATTGCCCGAACCAGGAGAACACGAATGGACAAGGTCGCGGAAGAGTTTTCAATATTAATGCGGCAGAGGCACAGGAAGACCCGGAGCTTGTTACGGGTACGTTTCTTATTGATAATAAATCTGCTTACATTTTATTTGATTCGGGTGCGGATAGAAGCTATATGAGTAGAGATTTTTGTGCTAAATTAAGTTGTCCATTGACGCCTTTGGATAGTAAATTTTTACTCGAATTAGCAAATGGTAAATTAATTTCAGCAGATAATATATGTCGGAATCGAGAAATTAAACTGGTTAGCGAAACATTTAAGATTGATTTGATACCAGTAGAGTTAGGGAGTTTTGATGTGATAATCGGTATGGACTGGTTGAAAGAAGTGAAAGCAGAGATCGTTTGTTACAAAAATGCAATTCGCATTATACGAGAAAAAGGAAAACCCTTAATGGTGTATGGAGAAAAGGGCAACACGAAGCTACATCTTATTAGTAGTTTGAAGGCACAAAAACTAATAAGAAAAGGTTGCTATGCTATCCTAGCACACGTCGAGAAAGTACAAACTGAAGAAAAGAGCATCAATGATGTTCCCATTGCAAAAGAATTTCCTGATGTATTTCCGAAAGAATTACCGGGATTACCCCCACATCGATCCGTTGAATTTCAAATAGATCTTGTACCAGGAGCTGCACCAATAGCTCGTGCTCCTTACAGACTCGCACCCAGCGAGATGAAAGAACTGCAAAGCCAATTACAAGAACTTTTAGAGCGTGGTTTCATTCGACCAAGCACCTCACCATGGGGAGCTCCTGTTTTGTTTGTCAAGAAGAAAGATGGTACATTCAGGTTGTGTATCGACTACCGAGAGTTGAACAAACTTACCATCAAGAACCGCTACCCACTACCGAGAATCGACGACTTATTTGATCAACTACAAGGCTCGTCTGTTTATTCAAAGATTGACTTACGTTCCGGGTATCATCAAATGCGGGTGAAAGAAGATGATATTCCAAAGACTGCTTTCAGAACACGTTACGGTCATTACGAGTTTATGGTCATGCCGTTTGGTTTAACTAATGCACCAGCTGTGTTCATGGACCTTATGAACCGAGTGTGTGGACCATACCTTGACAAGTTTGTCATTGTTTTCATTGATGACATACTTATTTACTCAAAGAATGACCAAGAACACGGTGAACATTTGAGAAAGGTGTTAGAAGTATTGAGGAAGGAAGAATTGTACGCTAAGTTTTCAAAGTGTGCATTTTGGTTGGAAGAAGTTCAATTCCTCGGTCACATAGTGAACAAAGAAGGTATTAAGGTGGATCCGGCAAAGATAGAAACTGTTAAAAAGTGGGAAACCCCGAAAACTCCGAAACACATACGCCAGTTTTTAGGACTAGCTGGTTACTGCAGAAGGTTCATCCAAGACTTTTCCAGAATAGCAAAACCCTTGACTGCATTAACGCATAAAGGGAAGAAATTTGAATGGAATGATGAACAAGAGAAAGCGTTTCAGTTATTGAAGAAAAAGCTAACTACGGCACCTATATTGTCATTGCCTGAAGGGAATGATGATTTTGTGATTTATTGTGACGCATCAAAGCAAGGTCTCGGTTGTGTATTAATGCAACGAACGAAGGTGATTGCTTATGCGTCTAGACAATTGAAGATTCACGAACAAAATTATACGACGCATGATTTGGAATTAGGCGCGGTTGTTTTTGCATTAAAGACTTGGAGGCACTACTTATATGGGGTCAAAAGTATTATATATACCGACCACAAAAGTCTTCAACACATATTTAATCAGAAACAACTGAATATGAGGCAGCGTAGGTGGATTGAATTATTGAATGATTACGACTTTGAGATTCGTTACCACCCGGGGAAGGCAAATGTGGTAGCCGATGCTTTGAGCAGGAAGGACAGAGAACCCATTCGAGTAAAATCTATGAATATAATGATTCATAATAATCTTACTACTCAAATAAAGGAGGCGCAACAAGGAGTTTTAAAAGAGGGAAATTTAAAGGATGAAATACCCAAAGGATCGGAGAAGCATCTTAATATTCGGGAAGACGGAACCCGGTATAGGGCTGAAAGGATTTGGGTACCAAAATTTGGAGATATGAGAGAAATGGTACTTAGGGAAGCTCATAAAACCAAATACTCAATACATCCTGGAACGGGGAAGATGTACAAGGATCTCAAGAAACATTTTTGGTGGCCGGGTATGAAAGCCGATGTTGCTAAATACGTAGGAGGATGTTTGACGTGTTCCAAGGTCAAAGCTGAGCATCAGAAACCATCAGGTCTACTTCAACAACCCGAAATCCCGGAATGGAAATGGGAAAACATTACCATGTATTTCATTACTAAATTGCCAAGGACTGCAAGTGGTTTTGATACTATTTGGGTAATAGTAGATCGTCTCACCAAATCAGCACACTTCCTGCCAATAAGAGAAGATGACAAGATGGAGAAGTTAGCACGACTGTATTTGAAGGAAGTCGTCTCCAGACATGGAATACCAATCTCTATTATCTCTGATAGGGATGGCAGATTTATTTCAAGATTCTGGCAGACATTACAGCAAGCATTAGGAACTCGTCTAGACATGAGTACTGCCTATCATCCACAAACTGATGGGCAGAGCGAAAGGACGATACAAACGCTTGAAGACATGCTACGAGCATGTGTTATTGATTTCGGAAACAGTTGGGATCGACATCTACCGTTAGCAGAATTTTCCTACAACAACAGCTACCATTCAAGCATTGAGATGGCGCCGTTTGAAGCACTTTATGGTAGAAAGTGCAGGTCTCCGATTTGTTGGAGTGAAGTGGGGGATAGACAGATTACGGGTCCGGAGATTATACAAGAAACTACCGAGAAGATCATCCAAATTCAACAACGGTTGAAAACCGCCCAAAGTCGACAAAAGAGCTACGCTGACATTAAAAGAAAAGATATAGAATTTGAAATTGGAGAGATGGTCATGCTTAAAGTTGCACCTTGGAAAGGCGTTGTTCGATTTGGTAAACGAGGGAAATTAAATCCAAGGTATATTGGACCATTCAAGATTATTGATCGTGTCGGACCAGTAGCTTACCGACTTGAGTTACCTCAACAACTCGCGGCTGTACATAACACTTTCCACGTCTCGAATTTGAAGAAATGTTTTGCTAAAGAAGATCTCACTATTCCGTTAGATGAAATCCAAATCAACGAAAAACTTCAATTCATCGAAGAACCCGTCGAAATAATGGATCGTGAGATTAAAAGACTTAAGCAAAACAAGATACCAATTGTTAAGGTTCAATGGAATGCTCGTAGAGGACCCGAGTTCACCTGGGAGCATGAAGATCAGATGAAGAAGAAATACCCGCATCTATTTCCAGAAGATTCGTCAACACCTTCAACAGCTTAAAATTTCGGGACGAAATTTATTTAACGGGTAGGTGCTGTAGTGACCCGAACTTTTCCATGTTTATATATATTAATTGAGATTGATATTTACATGATTAAATGTTTCCAACATGTTAAGCAATCAAACTTGTTAAGACTTGATTAATTGAAATATGTTTCATATAGACAATTGACCACCCAAGTTGACCGGTGATTCACGAACGTTAAAACTTGTAAAAACTATATGATGACATATATATGGATATATATATATATAGTTAACATGATACTATGATAATTAAACATATCATTAAGTATATTAACAATGAACTACATATGTAAAAACAAGACTACTAACTTAATGATTTTTAAACGAGACATATATGTAACGATTATCGTTATAAAGACATTTAATGTATATATATCATATTAAGAGATATTCATACATGATAATATCATGATAATATAATAATTTAAAATCTCATTTGATATTATAAACATTGGGTTAACAACATTTAACAAGATCGTTAACCTAAAGCTTTCAAAACAACACTTACATGTAACGACTAACGATGACTTAACGACTCAGTTAAAATGTATATACATGTAGTGTTTTAATATGTATTTATACACTTTTGAAAGACTTCAATACACTTATCAAAATACTTCTACTTAACAAAAACGCTTACAATTACATCCTCGTTCAGTTTCATCAACAATTCTACTCGTATGCACCCGTATTCGTACTCGTACAATACACAGCTTTTAGATGTATGTACTATTGGTATATACACTCCAATGATCAGCTCTTAGCAGCCCATGTGAGTCACCTAACACATGTAGGAACCATCATTTGGCAACTAGCATGAAATATCTCATAAAATTACAAAAATATGAGTAATCATTCATGACTTATTTACATGAAAACAAAATTACATATCCTTTATATCTAATCCATACACCAACGACCAAAAACACCTACAAACACTTTCATTCTTCAATTTTCTTCATCTAATTGATCTCTCTCAAGTTCTATCTTCAAGTTCTAAGTGTTCTTCATAAATTCTACAAGTTCTAGTTACATAAAATCAAGAATACTTTCAAGTTTGCTAGCTCACTTCCAATCTTGTAAGGTTATCATCCAACCTGAAGAAATCTTTGTTTCTTACAGTAGGTTATCATTCTAATACAAGGTAATAATCATATTCAAACTTTGGTTCAATTTCTATAACTATAACAATCTTATTTCAAGTGATGATCTTACTTGAATTTGTTTTCGTGTCATGATTCTGCTTCAAGAACTTCGAGCCATCCAAGGATCCGTTGAAGCTAGATCCATTTTTCTCTTTTCCAGTAGGTTTATCCAAGGAACTTAAGGTAGTAATGATGTTCATAACATCATTCGATTCATACATATAAAGCTATCTTATTCGAAGGTTTAAACTTGTAATCACTAGAACATAGTTTAGTTAATTCTAAACTTGTTCGCAAACAAAAGTTAATCCTTATAACTTGACTTTTAAAATCAACTTAACACATGTTCTATATCTATATGATATGCTAACTTAATGATTTAAAACCTGGAAACACGAAAAACACCGTAAAACCAGATTTACGCCGTCGTAGTAACACCGCGGGCTGTTTTGGGTTAGTTAATTAAAAACTATGATAAACTTTGATTTAAAAGTTGTTATTCTGAGAAAATGATTTTTATTATGAACATAAAACTATATCCATAAATTATGGTTAAACTCAAAGTGGAAGTATGTTTTCTAAAATGGTCATCTAGACGTAGTTCTTTCGACTAAAATGACTACCTTTACAAAAATGACTTGTAATTTATTTTTCCCACTATAAACCTATACTTTTTCTGTTTAGATTCATAAAATAGAGTTCAATATGAAACCATAGCAATTTGATTCACTCAAAACGGATTTAAAATGAAGAAGTTATGGGTAAAACAAGATTGGATAATTTTTCTCATTTTAGCTACGTGAAAATTGGTAACAAATCTATTTCAACCATAACTTAATCAACTTGTATTGTATATTATGTAATCTTGAGATACCATAGACACGTATACAATGTTTCGACCTATCATGTCGACACATCTATATATATTTCGGAACAACCATAGACACTCTATATGTGAATGTTGGAGTTAGCTATACAGGGTTGAGGTTGATTCCAAAATATATATAGTTTGAGTTGTGATCAATACTGAGATACGTATACACTGGGTCGTGGATTGATTCAAGATAATAGTTATCGATTTATTTCTGTACATCTAACTGTGGACAACCAGTTGTAGGTTACTAACGAGGACAGCTGACTTAATAAACTTAAAACATCAAAATATATTAAAAGTGTTGTAAATATATTTTGAACATACTTTGATATATATGTATATATTGTTATAGGTTCGTGAATCAACCAGTGGCCAAGTCTTACTTCCCGACGAAGTAAAAATCTGTGAAAGTGAGTTATAGTCCCATTTTTAAAATCTAATATTTTTGGGATGAGAATACATGCAGGTTTTATAAATGATTTACAAAATAGACACAAGTACGTGAAACTACATTCTATGGTTGAATTATCGAAATCGAATATGCCCCTTTTTATTAAGTCTGGTAATCTAAGAATTAGGGAACAGACACCCTAATTGACGCGAATCCTAAAGATAGATCTATTGGGCCTAACAAACCCCATCCAAAGTACCGGATGCTTTAGTACTTCGAAATTTATATCATATCCGAAGGGTGTCCCGGAATGATGGGGATATTCTTATATATGCATCTTGTTAATGTCGGTTACCAGGTGTTCACCATATGAATGATTTTTATCTCTATGTAATGGATGTGTATTGAAATATGAAATCTTGTGGTCTATTATTATGATTTGATATATAGGTTAAACCTATAACTCACCAACATTTTTGTTGACGTTTTAAGCATGTTTATTCTCAGGTGATTATTAAGAGCTTCCGTTGTCGCATACTTAAATAAGGACGAGATTTGGAGTCCATGCTTGTATGATATTGTGTAAAAACTGCATTCAAGAAACTTATTTTATTGTAACATATTTGTATTGTAAACCATTATGTAATGGTCGTGTGTAAATAGGATATTTTAGATTATCATTATTTGATAATCTACGTAAAGCTTTTTAAACCTTTATTGATGAAATAAAGGTTATGGTTTATTTTAAAATGAATGCAGTATTTGAAAAACGTCTCATATAGAGGTCAAAACCTCGCAACGAAATCAATTAATATGGAACGTTTTTAATCAATAAGAACGGGACATTTCAGGAAGCTCTTAATATTCACCTGAGAATAAACATGCTTTAAACGTCAACAAAAATGTTGGTGAGTTATAGGTTTAACCTATATATATCAAATCGTAACAATAGACCACAAGATTTCATATTTCAATACACATCCCATACATAGAGATAAAAATCATT
This sequence comes from Rutidosis leptorrhynchoides, assembly GCF_046630445.1. Taxonomy (NCBI): domain Eukaryota; kingdom Viridiplantae; phylum Streptophyta; class Magnoliopsida; order Asterales; family Asteraceae; genus Rutidosis; species Rutidosis leptorrhynchoides. The sequence goes on from NC_092343.1 coordinate 193,506,692, forward strand.
CATATGGTGAACACCTGGTAACTGACATTAACAAGATGCATATATAAGAATATCCCCATCATTCCGGGACACCCTTCGGATATGATATAAATTTCGAAGTACTAAAGCATCCGGTACTTTGGATGGGGTTTGTTAGGCCCAATAGATCTATCTTTAGGATTCGCGTCAATTAGGGTGTCTGTTCCCTAATTCTTAGATTACCAGACTTAATAAAAAAGGGGCATATTCGATTTCGATAATTCAACCATAGAATGTAGTTTAACGTACTTGTGTCTATTTTGTAAATCATTTATAAAACCTGCATGTATTCTCATCCCAAAAATATTAGATTTTAAAAGTGGGACTATAACTCACTTTCAAAGATTTTTACTTCGTCGAGAAGTAAGACTTGGCCACTGTTGATTCACGAACCTATAACAATATATACATATATATTAAAGTATGTTCAAAATATATTTACAACACTTTTAATATATTTTGATGTTTTAAGTTTATTAAGTCAGTTGTCCTCGTTAGTAACCTACAACTAGTTGTCTACAGTTAGATGTACAGAAATAAATCAATAAATATTATCTTGAATCAATCCACGACCCAGTGTACACGTATCTCAGTATTGATCACAACTCAAACTATATATATTTTGGAATCAACCTCAACCCTGTATAGCTAACTCCAACATTCACATATAGAGTGTCTATGGTTGTTCCGAAATATATATAGATGTGTCGACATGATAGGTCGAAACATTGTATACGTGTCTATGGTATCTCAAGATTACATAATATACAATACAAGTTGATTAAGTTATAGTTGGAATAGATTTGTTACCAATTTTCACGTAGCTAAAATGAGAAAAATTATCCAATCTTGTTTTACCCATAACTTCTTCATTTTAAATCCGTTTTGAGTGAATCAAATTGCTATGGTTTCATATTGAACTCTATTTTATGAATCTAAACAGAAAAAGTATAGGTTTATAGTCGGAAAAATAAGTTACAAGTCATTTTTGTAAAGGTAGTCATTTCAGTCGAAAGAACGACGTCTAGATGACTATTTTAGAAAACATACTTCCACTTTGAGTTTAACCATAATTTTTGGATATAGTTTCATGTTCATAATAAAAATCATTTTCTCAGAATAACAACTTTTAAATCAAAGTTTATCATAGTTTTTAATTAACTAACCCAAAACAGCCAGCGGTGTTACTACGACGGCGTAAATTCGGTTTTACGGTGTTTTTCGTGTTTCCAGGTTTTAAATCATTAAGTTAGCATATCATATAGATATAGAACATGTGTTTAGTTAATTTTAAAAGTCAAGTTAGAAGGATTAACTTTTGTTTGCGAACAAGTTTAGAATTAACTAAACTATGTTCTAGTGATTACGAGTTTAAACCTTCGAATAAGATAGTTTTATATATATGAATCGAATGATGTTACGAACATCATTACTACCTCAAGTGTAGTAGGTAAACCTACTGGAAATGACAAGAAATGATCTAGCTTCAAAGGATCTTGGATGGCTTGAAAGTTCTTGAAGTAGGATCATGACACAAAAACAAGTTCAAGTAAGATTTTTACTCGAATTAAGATAGTTTATAGTTATAGAAATTGAATCAAAGTTTGAATATGAATATTACCTTGAATAAGAAAGATAACCTACTGTATATAACAAAGGTTTCTTGATCTTAGATGATTACTTGGAATGGATTAGAAAGCTTGGAAGTAAACTAGTAAACTTGAAGGGATTTTTGAAGTGTTCTTGAAGTGTTCTTCCTATGATGATTATAGCTTGATTCTTGAAGTGATTTTTGATGAAGATGATGATTAACTACTAGAAAAATACGTTCATAATAGTGTGGGTGTGTTGAGAGAGAATTAGAAAGAGAATTGGAAGTGAAATGGAGTGAATGATGAGTGGTAATTGGTGAGTGGTGAGTGGGGTTAAAAGGAGTTCTAGTTAGTTGACTAGCTCATGGTAGAAGTTAAAATTGATTAGTCATACATGACATAATCAAGAGTGGAATCCCATGCTAGTTCCTATTGGTATATACCCATAGTAAGTACGTTTTGAAGCTGTGTATAATACGGGTAAGAATACGACTAGAATTCTTGATGAAAGAAAAGAATGGGAAAGTAACTGTAACCATTTTCGTTAAGTATGAGTGTTTTGATATATGTCTTGAAGTCTTCCAAAAGTATTTTAATACATCTAAATACACTACATGTATATATATTTTAACTGAGTCGTTAAGTCATCGTTAGTCGTTACATGTAAGTGTTGTTTTGAAACCTTTAAGTTAACGATCTCAATTAATGTTGTTAACCCATTGTTTATTATATCTAATGAGATGTTAAATTATTATATTATCATGATATTATGATATATTAATATATCTTAATATGATATATATACATTTAAATGTCGTTACAACGATAATCGTTACATATATGTCTCGTTTCGAAATCCTTAAGTTAGTAGTCTTGTTTATATGTATATAACTCATTGTTAATATACTTATGGAGATACTTACTTATCATAATCTCATGTTAACCATATGTATATCCATATATATATCGTCATGTCATTTTTACAAGTTTTAACGTTATCGCCGGTCAACTTGGGTGGTCAATTGTCTATATGAAACATATTTCAATTAATCAAGTCTTAACAAGTTTGATTGCTTAACATGTTGGAAACATTTAATCATGTAAATATCAATCTCAATTAATATATATAAACATGGAAAAGTTCGGGTCACTACAGTACCTACCCGTTAAATAAATTTCGTCCCGAAATTTTAAGCTGTTGAAGGTGTTGACGAATCTTCTGGAAATAGATGCGGGTATTTCTTCTTCATCTGATCTTCACGCTCCCAGGTGAACTCGGGTCCTCTACGAGTATTCCATCGAACCTTAAGAATTGGTATCTTGTTTTTCTTAAGTCTTTTAACCTCACGATCCATTATTTCGATGGGTTCTTCGATGAATTGGAGTTTTTCGTTAATTTGGATTTCATCTAACGGAATTGTGAGATCTTCTTTAGCAAAACATTTCTTCAAATTCGAGACGTGGAAAGTGTTATGTACAGCCGCGAGTTGTTGAGGTAACTCAAGTCGGTAATCTACTGGTCCGACACGATCAATAATCTTGAATGGTCCAATATACCTTGGATTTAATTTCCCTCGTTTACCAAATCGAACAACGCCTTTCCAAGGTGCAACTTTAAGCATGACCATCTCTCCAATTTCAAATTCTATATCTTTTCTTTTAATGTCAGCGTAGCTCTTTTGTCGACTTTGGGCGGTTTTCAACCGTTGTTGAATTTGGATGATCTTCTCGGTAGTTTCTTGTATAATCTCCAGACCCGTAATCTGTCTATCCCCCACTTCACTCCAACAAATCAGAGACCTGCACTTTCTACCATAAAGTGCTTCAAACGGCGCCATCTCAATGCTTGAATGGTAGCTGTTGTTGTAGGAAAATTCTGCTAACGGTAGATGTCGATCCCAACTGTTTCCGAAATCAATAACACATGCTCGTAGCATGTCTTCAAGCGTTTGTATCGTCCTTTCACTCTGCCCATCAGTTTGTGGATGATAGGCAGTACTCATGTCTAGACGAGTTCCTAATGCTTGCTGTAATGTCTGCCAGAATCTTGAAATAAATCTGCCATCCCTATCAGAGATAATAGAGATTGGTATTTCATGTCTGGAGACGACTTCCTTCAAATACAGTCGTGCTAACTTCTCCATCTTGTCATCTTCTCTTATTGACAGGAAGTGTGCTGATTTGGTGAGACGATCAACTATTACCCAAATAGTATCAAAACCACTTGCAGTCCTTGGCAATTTAGTGATGAAATCCATGGTAATATTTTCCCATTTCCATTCTGGGATTTCGGGTTGTTGAAGTAGACCTGATGGTTTCTGATGCTCAGCTTTGACCTTAGAACACGTCAAACATTCTCCTACGTATTTAGCAACATCGGCTTTCATACCCGGCCACCAAAAATGTTTCTTGAGATCCTTGTACATCTTCCCCGTTCCAGGATGTATTGAGTATCTGGTTTTATGAGCTTCTCTAAGTACCATTTCTCTCATATCTCCAAATTTTGGTACCCAAATCCTTTCCGCCCTATACCGGGTTCCGTCTTCCCGAATATTAAGATGCTGCTCCGATCCTTTGGGTATTTCATCCTTTAAATTTCCTTCTTTTAAAACTCCTTGTTGCGCCTCCTTTATTTGAGTAGTAAGGTTATTATGAATCATTATATTCATAGATTTTACTCGAATGGGTTCTCTGTCCTTCCTGCTCAAGGCATCGGCTACCACATTTGCCTTCCCTGGGTGGTAACGAATCTCAAAGTCGTAATCATTCAACAATTTAATCCACCTACGCTGCCTCATATTCAGTTGTTTCTGATTAAATATGTGTTGAAGACTTTTGTGGTCGGTATATATAATACTTTTGACCCCATATAAGTAGTGCCTCCAAGTCTTTAATGCAAAAACAACCGCGCCTAATTCCAAATCATGCGTCGTATAATTTTGCTCGTGAATCTTCAATTGTCTAAACGCATAAGCAATCACCTTCGTTCGTTGTATTAATACACAACCGAGACCTTGCTTTGATGCGTCACAATAAATCACAAAATCATCATTCCCTTCAGGCAATGACAATATAGGTGTCGTAGTTAGCTTTTTCTTCAATAACTGAAACGCTTTCTCTTGTTCATCCTTCCATTCAAATTTCTTCCCTTTATGCGTTAATGCAGTCAAGGGTTTTGCTATTCTGGAAAAGTCTTGGATGAACCTTCTGTAGTAACCAGCTAGTCCTAAAAACTGGCGTATGTGTTTCGGAGTTTTCGGGGTTTCCCTCTTTTCAACAGTTTCTATCTTTGCCGGATCCACCTTAATACCTTTTTTGTTCACTATGTGACCGAGGAATTGAACTTCTTCCAACTAAAATGCACACTTTGAAAATTTAGAGTACAATTCTTCCTTCCTCAATACTTCTAACACCTTTCTCAAATGTTCACCGTGTTCATGGTCATTCTTTGAGTAAATAAGTATGTCATCAATGAAAACAATGACAAACTTGTCAAGGTATGGTCCACACACTCGGTTCATAAGGTCCATGAACACAGCTGGTGCATTAGTTAAACCAAATGGCATGACCATAAACTCGTAATGACCATAACGTGTTGTGAAAGCAGTCTTTGGAATATCATCTTCTTTCACCCGCAATTGATGATACCCGGAACGTAAGTCAATCTTTGAATAAACAGACGAGCCTTGTAGTTGATCAAATAAGTCGTCGATTCTCGGTAGTGGGTAGCGGTTCTTGATGGTAAGTTTGTTCAACTCTCGATAGTCGATACACAACCTGAATGTACCATCTTTCTTCTTGACAAACAAAACAGGAGCTCCCCACGGTGATGTGCTTGGTCGAATGAAACCATGCTCTAAAAGTTCTTGTAATTGGCTTTGCAGTTCTTTCATCTCGCTGGGTGCGAGTCTGTAAGGAGCACGAGCTATTGGTGCAGCTCCTGGTACAAGATATATTTGAAATTCAACGGATCGATGTGGGGGTAATCCCGGTAATTCTTTCGGAAATACATCGGGAAATTCTTTTGCGACGGGAACATCATTGATGCTCTTTTCTTCAGTTTGTACTTTCTCGACGTGTGCTAGAACAGCATAGCAACCTTTTCTTATTAGTTTTTGTGCCTTCAAATTACTAATAAGATGTAGCTTCGTGTTGCCCTTTTCTCCGTACACCATTAAGGGTTTTCCTTTTTCTCGTATAATGCGAATTGCATTTTTGTAACAAACGATCTCTGCTTTCACTTCTTTCAACCAGTCCATACCGATTATCACATCAAAACTCCCTAACTCTACTGGTATCAAGTCAATCTTAAATGTTTCGCTAACCAGTTTAATTTCTCGATTCCGACAGATATTATCTGCTGAAATTAATTTACCATTTGCTAATTCGAGTAAAAATTTACTATCCAAAGGCGTCAATGGACAACTTAATTTAGCACAAAAATCTCTACTCATATAGCTTCTATCCACACCCGAATCAAATAAAACGTAAGCAGATTTATTGTCAATAAGAAACGTACCTGTAACAAGTTCCGGGTCTTCCTGTGCCTCTGCCGCATTAATATTGAAAACTCTTCCGCGGCCTTGTCCATTCGTGTTCTCCTGGTTCGGGCAATTCCTAATAATGTGGCCCGGTTTTCCACATTTATAACAAACTACATTGGCATAACTTGCTCCAACACTACTTGCTCCACCATTACTCGTTCCGACACCATTTGTTCCTTTCGTTCTATTAACCCCTGGTCCGTAGACCTCACACTTCGCCGCGCTATGACCATTTCTTTTACACTTGTTGCAAAATTTGGTGCAGAACCCCGAGTGATACTTTTCACACCTTTGGCATAGCTGCTTCTGATTGTTGTTGTTGTTGCGGTTATTATTGTTGTTGGTATGATTGTTGTAGTTGTTGTTGTTGTTGTTGTTGTTGGGCCGTTTGTTATAGTTGCAATTGATGTTGCGATTGTTGGGATAATTGTTGCGATTATTGTTGTAATTGCTGTTGTTGTTGTATTGCTGATTCTTATCACCGTTTTCCTCCCACTTTCTTTTGACTTGCTTCACATTGGCCTCTTCAGTAGTCTGTTCTTTAATTCTTTCTTCAATCTGGTTCACTAGTTTATGAGCCATTCTACATGCCTGTTGTATGGAGGCGGGCTCGTGTGAACTTATATCTTCTTGGATTCTTTCCGGTAATCCTTTCACAAATGCGTCAATCTTCTCTTCCTCATCTTCGAATGCTCCCGGACACAATAGGCACAATTCTGTGAATCGTCTTTCGTACATGGTAATATCAAATCCTTGGGTTCGTAACCCTCTAAGTTCTGTCTTGAGCTTATTGACCTCGGTTCTGGGACGGTACTTCTCGTTCATCAAGTGCTTGAATGCTGACCACGGTAGTGCGTATGCATCGTCTTGTCCCACTTGCTCTAGATAGGTATTCTACCGTGTTAACGCAGAACCTGTGAAGGTATGCGTAGCGTACTTCACTTTGTCCTCTTCAGTACACTTACTTATGGCAAACACCGATTCAACCTTCTCGGTCCACCGTTTCAATCCGATCGGTCCTTCGGTTCCATCAAATTCCAAAGGTTTGCAGGCAGTGAATTCTTTGTAGGTGCATCCTACACGATTTCCTGTACTGCTAGATCCAAGGTTATTGTTGGTATGTAGCGCAGCCTGTGCTGCGGCTATGTTTGAAGCTAGAAAAGTACGGAATTCCTCTTCATTCATATTCACGGTGTGTCGAGTAGTCGGTGCCATTTCCTTCAAAATAGTCAAATGGAACAAGTTAATCATACAGAATATTAAGAGTAGTTAATAGTATTTCGTAGCATAATATGAACTCATTTATAAAAGCTTTTTCTTCATATTAGCATTTTATAAGTTTAAATTCGGGTAGTACCTACCCGTTAAGTTCATACTTAGTAGCTAATATACAATTCAACTACTACAATTCTATATGAAAAACTGATTATAATAATATTTCGCGTTCAAACTTTTACACAATATTTTACAAACTTACAATACCGCTTATTTTACATATAGCATGAAATATAGCACACAATAAATTTGATACAAGATGGTTGTGAAGATAATTCTAGCTAGTACACAAGTCGTTCAGCAAAGGCAATAAAGACACGTAATTCATACGTCCGGAAACAAGTCATGCATTCTGGTTTTACTAGGATTACTTCCCATCCTTGGTCTTGTGGAACATAACCGTTATGGCCGTTGATAAGACAGCGTGTTGTAACGTCGTCAAAGGGACGAGGGTTACGTAATGTCTAACAGTCCCGTAACAATCTAAAAACCTCATTTCTTACCCCAATTACTGACTCCGTTACTTGTGGGAACGTTTTGTTTAATAGTTGTAGGCCGATGTTCTTGTTCTCACTTTGGTGAGAAGCGAACATTACTAATCCGTAAGCATAACATGCTTCTTTATGTTGCATGTTAGCCGCTTTTTCTAAATCACGAAGTCCAATATTCGGATATATTGAGTCAAAATAATTTCTTAACCCATTGCGTAAAATAGCATTTGGGTTCCCCGCAATATATGCGTCAAAGTAAACACATCGTAACTTATGGATTTCCCAATGTGATATCCCCCATCTTTCGAACGAAAGCCTTTTATAAACCAAGGCATTCTTGGAACGTTCTTCGAATGTCTTACAAACTGATCTCGCCTTAAATAGTTGTGCCGAAGAATTCTGACCGACTCTAGACAAGATTTCATCAATCATGTCTCCGGGTAGGTCTCTTAAAATATTGGGTTGTCTATCCATTTTGTGTTTTTATACTGTAAAATAGACAAGAGTTAGATTCATAAAAAAAAATACTTATTAATACAAGCAATTTTTACATATATCATAAAGCATAAGCACACTATATTACATATATTACACCACACGAATACAACTATCTTATTCCGACTCGCTTGGAATAGATTTGTTACCAATTTTCACGTAGCTAAAATGAGAAAAATTATCCAATCTTGTTTTACCCATAACTTCTTCATTTTAAATCCGTTTTGAGTGAATCAAATTGCTATGGTTTCATATTGAACTCTATTTTATGAATCTAAACAGAAAAAGTATAGGTTTATAGTCGGAAAAATAAGTTACAAGTTGTTTTTGTAAAGGTAGTCATTTCAGTCGAAAGAACGACGTCTAGATGACTATTTTAGAAAACATACTTTCACTTTGAGTTTAACCATAATTTTTGGATATAGTTTCATGTTCATAATAAAAATCATTTTCTCAGAATAACAACTTTTAAATCAAAGTTTATCATAGTTTTTAATTAACTAACCCAAAACAGCCCGCGGTGTTACTACGACGGCGTAAATCCGGTTTTACGGTGTTTTTCGTGTTTCCAGGTTTTAAATCATTAAGTTAGCATATCATATAGATATAGAACATGTGTTTAGTTAATTTTAAAAGTCAAGTTAGAAGGATTAACTTTTGTTTGCGAACAAGTTTAGAATTAACTAAACTATGTTCTAGTGATTACGAGTTTAAACCTTCGAATAAGATAGTTTTATATATATGAATCGAATGATGTTATGAACATCATTACTACCTCAAGTTTAGTAGGTAAACCTACTGGAAGTGACAAGAAATGATCTAGCTTCAAAGGATCTTGGATGGCTTGAAAGTTCTTGAAGTAGGATCATGACACAAAAACAAGTTCAAGTAAGATTTTTACTCGAATTAAGATAGTTTATAGTTATAGAAATTGAATCAAAGTTTGAATATGAATATTACCTTGAATAAGAAAGATAACCTACTGTATATAACAAAGGTTTCTTGATCTTAGATGATTACTTGGAATGGATTAGAAAGCTTGGAAGTAAACTAGTAAACTTGAAGGGATTTTTGAAGTGTTCTTGAAGTGTTCTTCCTATGATGATTATAGCTTGATTCTTGAAGTGATTTTAGATGAAAATGATGATTAACTACTGGAAAAATACGTTCATAATAGTGTGGGTGTGTTGAGAGAATTAGAAAGAGAATTGGAAGTGAAATGGAGTGAATGATGAGTGGTAATTGGTGAGTGGTGAGTGGGGTTAAAAGGAGTTCTAGTTAGTTGACTAGCTCATGGTAGAAGTTAAAATTGATTAGTCATACATGACATAATCAAGAGTGGAATCCCATGCTAGTTCCTATTGGTATATACCCATAGTAAGTACGTTTTGAAGCTGTGTATAATACGGGTAAGAATACGACTAGAATTCTTGATGAAAGAAAAGAATGGGAAAGTAACTGTAACCATTTTCGTTAAGTATGAGTGTTTTGATATATGTCTTGAAGTCTTCCAAAAGTATTTTAATACATCTAAATACACTACATGTATATACATTTTAACTGAGTCGTTAAGTCATCGTTAGTCGTTACATGTAAGTGTTGTTTTGAAACCTTTAAGTTAACGATCTCAATTAATGTTGTTAACCCATTGTTTATTATATCTAATGAGATGTTAAATTATTATATTATCATGATATTATGATATATTAATATATCTTAATATGATATATATACATTTAAATGTCGTTACAACGATAATCGTTACATATATGTCTCGTTTCGAAATCCTTAAGTTAGTAGTCTTGTTTATATGTATATAACTCATTGTTAATATACTTATGGAGATACTTACTTATCATAATCTCATGTTAACCATATGTATATCCATATATATATCGTCATGTCATTTTTACAAGTTTTAACGTTCGTGAATCGCCGGTCAACTTGGGTGGTCAATTGTCTATATGAAACATATTTCAATTAATCAAGTCTTAACAAGTTTGATTGCTTAACATGTTGGAAACATTTAATCATGTAAATATCAATCTCAATTAATATATATAAACATGGAAAAGTTCGGGTCACTACACATTCCGCATGGTCATGCAAAAAGCATACAAACAGGACACTCTTTTAAATATGATGGTTGTGTACACCTCACAAACAGATCATATCTTTTAAAGCTGGCGGTTGTATACCTATTTCGAAGTACTAAAGCAGTTCAAATTCTCTGACTGGGGCTTGTTAGTGCCCATAGATCTATCTTTAGGATTCGCGTCAATTTGGGGCTCGGTTCCCAAATTCTCAGATTATCAGACTAAAAGGGGTGATATCCGGTGTACTGTGATGACCCGGAAATTTCTGACCAAATTTAAACTTAATCTTTATATGATTAACGTTTCCGACATGATAAGAAAAGTCTGTAAAACTGAATCTCAATATTTTTGAACTATTTTCATATGTTCAATTACCCATTGAATGTTCTCGACGATTCGTGAAAAATTATATAGATACATATATATATATATATATATATATATATATATATATATATATATATATATATATATATATATATATATATATACTATAACTTGAAAACGTAACAAAGTGTTAGATAAATGATACTGTGCGTTAAACTTATTGGTTTGATTATCTGATTGATATATTTAACTACGGAGTTAAAAGATTATGTTAAACGATTGAATTAAAAGATGTTTATTGAGTCCCTTAAGGATTATAATATTATTACGAGTCTCTGTTGTGAGGTCCACGTTGATTTGGGAAATCGTTCATTTTTAACGATATTCGAAATAAATGGTAAAGTGTTTGTGATAATTCTAAAACGTATATTTCATAGCATTATCCCTCAAGAAAAACAAGCTTTTAGTTGCAATTGTTCTATTTACAAGTGATATTCGTTTAAATAATAAAAGGTGAAGACAAAAGACAGATTCGACGATTTGAAGACGCAAACGACCAAAAAGCTAAAAAGTACAAAGTACAATCAAAGTGGGTCAAATTATTGATGAGAAACGTCTAAAAGTTACAAGAGTATGAGCAGCAAAATGCAAAATACAAGATATTAAATTGTACGCAAGGACGTTCGAAAATCCGGAACCGAGACCAGAGTCAACTCTCAACGCTCGACACAACGAACTAAAACTTACAAGTCAACTATGTACATGAATATAATATAATATATAATTAATTCTTAAAATTATATATATATTATATTATATATAAAACCGTCGGCAAACAAGAAAACAAATCTTTGTGAGCTGGAAAAGCAGGCCATGCAATCGCATGGCCTGGAAGTGCAAAATCCATGCGGTCGCATGGTGAACAGTATCAGCTGACATCCTATATATTTCGCAGTTTTCGACCGAATATCTACACCTAATTCAATCTCTCTATCTCTCACGTAATATATATATATATATATATATATATATATATATATATATATATATATATATATATATATTATAATTTTAATTTTAATTTTAATTTAATAATAATAAGGGTATGTTAGCGAATGTTGTAAGTGTGTAAGTCAAAATTCTGTCCGTGTAACGCTACGCTATTATTAATCATTGTAAGTTATGTTCAACCTTTTTAAATTAATGTCTCGTAGCTAAGTCATTATTATGCTTATTTAAATTGAAGTAATCATGATGTTGGGCTAAATATTAAAGACGGTGTAATTGGGCTTTGTACCATAATTGGGGTTTGGACAAAAGAACGACACTTGTGGAAATTAGACTATGGACTATTAATGGGCTTTATATTTGTTTAATTGAATGATAGTTCGTTAATTTAATATAAATATTTACAATTGGACGTAATTATAAATAACCAAATACACTCGATCGGACACGATGGGCGAGATATTTATAAGTACTAATAATCGTTCATTTAACCGGATACGGGAATGGATTAATAGTTAATGGACTTATTAAAACAGGGGTGAATTACATACAAGGAAAATTGGTGTAATTATAGTTTAAGTCCCCAATTAGTTGGAATATTTGACTTCGGATATAAGGACAATTTGACGAGGATACTCGCACTTTATATTTATGACTGATGGACTGTTATGGACAATAACCAGATGGACATATCGAATAATCCAGGACAAAGGACAATTAACCCATGGTAATAAACTAAAATCAACACATCGAACATCATGATTATGGAAGTTTAAATAAGCATAATTCCTTTATTTCATATTTTATCACACTTTTATTTACTGTCATTTTAATTATCGTACTTTTTAATTATCGCAACTTTTATTTACTGTCATTTCATTTATCGCATTTTTAATTATCGCAATTTTATTATTGTCGTTTACTTTACACTTTAAATTAAGTTATATTTATTTTTAATATTTTACATTAGGTTTTAACTTCGACTAAAGTTTTAAAATCGACAAATCGGTCATTAAACGGTAAAAACCCCCTTTTATAATAATAATACTACTTATATATATATTTATATATTTACAAATATAGTTTTAAAAATATAGCGTTAAACTTGGCTAGCTCCCTGTGGAACGAACCGGACTTACTAAAAACTACACTACTGTACGATTAGGTACACTGCCTATAAGTATTGTAGCAAGGTTTAGGTATATCCACTCTATAAATAAATAAATAACTTGTGTAAAATTGTATCGTATTTAATAGTATTTTGTAGTAAATATATAACTATTTCGTATACACCTCTACAAACATCAGTTTGTTTAAATAACGTAATTTAGACACATACAATAATAAGGAATATTAACTGTTGGAATTAGATATATGAATAACTTGCGATATGTATTTTAAAACGTGTTTATTAATATTGAAAATATATATTTAACAATACGATAAAATATAATATTAATTTGGTTATAAAACGTTTAATAATACTATTATATTGGTAAATAACGAGAGGATGATTTATAGAAGTAAATGACCAAAACACTCAAGTGTATAAGTTACAATTCTAATGATATAGTTTATTGATAATTTAGAACTATATTTTGACAAAGGTATGATTCGCGAAACGTAAAATACAAGTTTTCTCAGTATACGAAAGGACGTTCGAAAAACGGGAACCGGGACATAAGTCGAGTGACGACGTACAACTTATCGGAACAAAAATTACAAGTCAACTATGCACGTGAATTTAATATAATATATAATTAATTATATAAATTAAATATATTATATTAATATAATAATATGTCGACGAACTACGAAATAAAAACAGATGTGAGCTGGACACTGAGCCCATGCGATCGCATGGGTTTATGCCTTCCCAGCCATGCGATCGCATGGCTATGGGGGACAGGCCAAATGCTATAAAGTTCGACGTTTTTTCGATTTCTGATTCATTTTATTCTTCTATCTCTCTATCTCTCGTATCTATATATATTATTATTATTATTATTATTATTATTATTATTATTATTATTATTATTATTATTGTTATTATTAAGATTAATATTATTATTAATAGTATTATACATAAAATACTACGACGAGGTTATGTCCAAACGATTTCAAAAATGGTTTTCAAGTGGGATAAAGCTAAGGAAACTATGGGTTATAGCTATGGAGGTTATGGGTAATGTTTGTGGGTATTGTTTGAAAATCAAACCTAGCGTTTATCACCTCTGTTACGTCTACATACTTTCCTGCAATATTGAATCATAATATTGATACGTGAGCATTCATATCTTATCTTTTATATATTATTTGTGTATCCATGTCTAGTGCTCGAATATATATATATATATATATATATATATATATATATATATATATATATATATATATATATATATATATATATATATATATATATATATATATATATATATATTCATGCATGCTTGTATGTTAAATTTTGTCGTTAAATAGTTATAATGAATCATGAATTAAATACATTTATTACTGGTAAAAGGTATATGATATACATGTTTTTGGAAAGCTGGCGAAAAATCAATAACTTTTCATTTAGAAATCGCGTAATTTCGATGAACGAATTAAAAGATATGGTCAACTGAATTATGATTGACGTTAATTAGAATTGGTTTTGAATCTAAAATTAATATTTAAACAACTTGTTTGTAAGATTGATAAACTGGATTTTTGAATATTACCAGCCTAGTAAATGAATCCTTATATAAGGCACATCTCGTTGTGTTGAACTATTGTCAAAATTGACTTTTTAAAACGACTTTGGATAACTTTTGTATGTCAATATCGAGCATTAGGATTGTGATACACTATGACCTGACCTAGCTTGATAGACATTTATTGACCAACATATGTTCTCTAGGTTGAGATCTACGGTTATTTGGTAATTCGAGTTTCGATCACATTTTGGTGAACGACTTTATATGCTGCCAAGGTGAGTTTCATTTGCTCCCTTTTTAATTGCTTTTGCAATCTATATTTTTGGGCTGAGAATACATGCACTTTATTTTAAACGCAATGGATACAAGTACATACTAAATTCTACATCGAGTTTGAACCGAAAATCCCTTAGCTTTGGTAACAGTAACTGCCAGTTATAAGAACTGGTGGGTGCGAGTAGTTATATATGGATCCATAGAGCTTGACATCCCCGTCTGTTCCAGGTATAGAAACCCTAGCCTGAACTATAAAGTGGACGTATGCTATTTGAGTTTAGTACACGTTGGTTTGCGTGTATTGTACATGTTGGTTGCGTGTATGTTAAAACAGGGGTACTTATTATAACGTTAAAGCTTAGTTACAGGTTGCTCAATCTTGTAGAATAATTTGATAAACGTTTCTGGATGAAACAACTGAAATCTTGTGATCCACTTTTATATACAGATTATGCGCAACATTAAAACTATGAACTCACCAACCTTTGTGTTGACACTTGTTAGCATGTTTATTCTCTGGTTCCCTAGAAGTCTTCTGCTGTTTGCTTATATGTTAGACAAGCTATGTGCATGGAGTCTTACATGGCATATTTTTCAAGGAAACGTTGCGTTCACCAAATCATCACCATGTATCTTATTTTGACTGCATTGTCAACGAAAGTACTAATGTAAACTATTATATTACGGTGATTGTCTATATATAGAAATCATCAGATGTCGAAAACCTTTTATTTAAATATTCATTTATGGTGTGCCTTTTCAAAAGAATGCGATATTTACAAAACGTATCATATAGAGGTCAAATATCTCGCAATGAAATCGATGATTGACGTGTTCGTTCATATGGATTTGGAGCGATCATTACAGTTGGTATCAGAGCATTGGTCTTAGCGAACCTGGTCTTGCATGAGTGTATCTAACTGATAGTTGTTAGAATGCATTAGTAAGCCTGGACTTCGACCGTGTCTGCATGTTAAAAGTTTTGCTTATCATTTCTTATTAAAAATTTCATGTTTATCATTCTTAAGTCTAGACACGTTTTCCTGCATTTATTGCATAAATAGTGTATAGACAAAAATTCATATCTTAGCGTATCTGTTACTGTAAACTTTTCCTGACATCTTTCGAAAATTTCTCCGTGATTTATGGAATTTGGTATTATATATACATATGTAAATTATGTATTGAAGAATACCAAACTAAATTCTATAATCTAATTCATATCAAAAATTATCTCCCTAATTATACAAGATGGATCCCGTATCTAGTTTAAATTCCTTAAACTCCGACAGCTATTCCGATATGGATATTCACCTGAATTCCGAAGACAGTGTAACCGGAATGGATCAACCAATCAGCCATCACCTATTCTGGATGAATTGGGGATGGGTTCGTAGCCTACTTAATCATTGGAGATAAGAAGAAGGCGATCCCTTCCATCCACCACATTGCCCTCTTGGCGAAGAACCTGAAGCACTTACCGGCGAACCTGTTCGAGACACCATTTTCTCTCTCATCTCCAGAGTATCTCATCATGATTATATACTCTCTCAAATTTTAGATCTTATTCATCCGCTCGTCCAAACCGCCAATCATCCCGATGTAGTAGAAGAAGTCAACGAGCTTCGCGCTCAGGTAGTGGCTTTGGAGAATATGGTGCAAAGGTTACAAGCACCAGCAGCATCACCGGCATCAACAGTACCACCGACAACAACACCAATAGTACCATTACCACCACCAATAACATCCGCACCACAAGCCTCAACATCACAACATGTACCTCGAACATCAATGTCATACGCACCATAGATACCAAGGAGTACCAACAACAATAACCGATGAAGTATTGATTCATAACTTCATTGGAGAAATATTTTGCGGCGATTATGTAGTCTCTAAAGTCTTAGAGATAATCTATTCCAGCCGTAATCGTAAATCAGATGAGTGGACCGAAATGATAGAAGGAAGAATAGAAACCCTGTCCGGAATGGTGCACGATTTACAAGCTAGACTTGTTTTACCAGCAGCATCAACATCCTTCACCGAGGAATATCAATAAGAATAAATAATGAAGTATTGAGTTCATTAGTGAAATACTCCGCGAAGATTAGGTAATCTCTAATATTTTGGAGATTATTCATTTCTAATTTCAGCCAAAAATCAAATGAGCTTAATATGATATTAACTCATTAAATCTGTATTACATTTGAAGAAAATATACATACTAATATTTTCATAAAAATTGTGATAAAATTCTCTTGTACAAAATATTATTTGTGACACTTTTAACGGGTTGGTAATACCCAAAAGATATATAAATTCACAAATAATATGTTACATTCTTCGAATCTGATTCAGCAATCATCAACTATATTCACTACTTTCACAACAATATACATTCTTTCATAGAAATCAAAACAACCATTCGCATCCAAATTTGATTACATATTCTGATTTTGAAAAGAAAAAAAAACAGAATCCAAGCCCAGATTTAATAGAAAACATCACTCTTAGATTCTTACATCTTTCAAATACCATACTTTGAATTCAAAACTGTACTAGAACATCATATGTATACATATAACATTCATCTCTTAGAATTATGAGTTTTCATTCTGAAATTCTGAAAAGCAACCAGTCTACGAATCAATACCCTGAATGTTGAAAAAGCTGATGAAGCAGCAAAAACTGTAAACGACTTTAACAGACAAAAGTTTGATGATAAAGAATTGTGTGTTGGCAAAGCTCAGAAAAAGAGAAGGTTTGAAACTGGAAAACGGATTGAGCAAATCATGAAGGAGGCTGTGGACAAATCACAAAGACTAAAACTGCCTTCAAAGAATCCAAATGATTCAGTATCTGCTGAAGATATTAACGAATACCTTGCTCCTGACTCTAAACTTTTACGGACAAATCTTCTTCATCATCCTTTGATATTAGAAATTTTAAGATATCATCGTATATTTCATTATAAATATCCTCGATATTTTTGAAGATATTTTCATAACTATCCTTATCTAAAATGATTTATCTCCTCGCGTTATCTGTATTTCATCATAAAGGAAACTGTTTAGTTTCTATATTCTGTAAACCTTCGAGTTTAAATTATGAATATTTTGAAGCAGTGTTGGGAACTGAAGCATGAGTTAGTATAATATAATGACACTTGATCAACATGATTATATTACAGTAAGTCATGCTGAGTTTCTAATGGAAAGTGATAAAGGTTCACAGATCATACCCTCATCATGAACCATGTTACATAACTCTTTCATTCTATATAATCTCTAAAAATATCAAGAAAATATTTTTCTTGATGATTCGGTCTTTTCCGTGAATTCTGATAATTTGACAAATCAAGATCTTGCTATTACCATTTCTTTCTTAAAACATTAGTTATGTTCATCTGAAACTTTATACCTACGAATTCTGGACCATTATCCGCTTGACTTAAGGTCGGGAAAAGAAAACGAAAGCATGAAGCTCCGAAATATAATGGAGAATATAAAGCCCGATAACAACCCTGAAATTACAAACCGTGTATATCAATGCGTATAGCAATATAAAGACACGGGAGAATGAAAAACACTATAACCCCACGGTAATAGTAGAAGAAAATAACTTCCTCTGGTGGCAGATGAAAAAGAAGAATGAAGGATACGATAGCCAGGAAAATATCAAGAATCAGAACTGGATTAAGCATTTTCATAATCTATTGGGATGTATGAAATAAGAAAGAATATTATAGGAGTGGTGAAAATAAATGAAACAGAAGAGGTCAATTTATAGCAAAATATCAGACATAGC
The DNA here is from genome assembly GCF_046630445.1 of Rutidosis leptorrhynchoides. NCBI lineage: Eukaryota > Viridiplantae > Streptophyta > Magnoliopsida > Asterales > Asteraceae > Rutidosis > Rutidosis leptorrhynchoides. The sequence continues at coordinate 193,525,320 of NC_092343.1, forward strand.
AATCGAGGCAGATTACGCATTTAATCAAAGGAAATCTTAATTTCCTTAAATTTTGAAGAATCGAATCTTATTTAGATTATGAAGATTTTCTATTCCTTAAATTCAGGAAATCAATCATTACTACGTCAAGAGACAAGACGAATCTCTATTCTCCATTTCACTCTATTACGATAACTTCTCTCATACGCTTCGAGTAATTGGATTGTTTTATCCATATTATTCAAACAGTGATAAAACTTTATTTATCGACTCATATTCGTCATGAAAACATTTTTATTGTTAGCCATGACAACCTCAAAACATTTTTATTGTTAGCCATGACAACCTCACTCAAATTTCGGGACGAAATTTCTTTAACGGGTAGGTACTGTGATGACTCGAAAATTTCTGACCAAATTTAAACTTAATCTTTGTATGATTAACGTTTCCGACATGATAAGAAAAGTCTGTAAAACTGAATCTCAATATTTTTGAACTATTTTCATACGTTCAATTACCCATTGAATGTTCTCGACGATTCGTGAACAATTATATAGATACATATATATATACTATAACTTGAAAACGTAACAAAGTGTTAGATAAATGATACTGTGCATTAAACTTATTGGTTTGATTATCTGATTGATATATTTAACTACGGAGTTAAAAGATTATGCCAAACGATTGAATTAAAAGATGCTTATTGAGTCCCTTAAGGATTATAATATTATTACGAGTATCTGTTGTGAGGTCCACGTTGATTTGGGAAATCGTTCATTTTAACGATATTCGAAATAAATGGTAAAGTGTTTGTTTAAATAACGTAATTTGGACACATACAATAATAAGGAATATTAACTGTTGGAATTAGATATATGAATAACTTGCGATATGTATTTTAAAACGTGTTTATTAATATTGAAAATATATATTTAACAATACGATAAAATATAATATTAATTTGGTTATAAAACGTTTAATAATACTATTATATTGGTAAATAACGAGAGGATAATTTAAAGAAGTAAATGACCAAAACACTCAAGTGTTTAAGTTATAATTCTAATGATATAGTTTATTGATAATTTAGACAATTCTAATGATATAGTTTATTGATAATTTAGAACTATATTTTGACAAAGGTACGATTCGTGAAACGTAAAATACAAGTTTTCTCAGTATACAAAAGGACGTTCGAAAAACCAAAACTGGAACATAAGTCGAGTGACGATGTACGACTTATCGGAACAAAAATTACAAGTCAACTATGCACGTGAATTTAATATAATATATAATTAATTATATAAATTAAATATATTATATTAATATAATAATATGTCGACTAACTACGAAACAAAAACAGATGTGAGTTGGACACTGAGCCCATGCGATCGCATGGGTTTATGCCTTCCCTGCCATGCGATCGCATGGCTATGGGGGACAGGCCAAATGCTATAAAGTTCGACGTTTTTCTGATTTCTGATTCATTTTATTCTTCTATCTCTCTATCTCTCGTATCTATATATATATATATATTTATATTATTATTATTATTATTATTATTATTATTATTATTATTATTATTATTATTATTATTATTATTATTATTATTATTATTAATAGTATTATACATAAAATACTACGACGAGGTTATGTCCAAACGATTTCAAAAATGGTTTTCAAGCGGGATAAAGCTAAGGAAACTATGAGTTATAGCTATGGAGGTTATGGGTAATGTTCGTGGGTATCGTTTGAAAATCAAACCTAGTGTTTATCACCTCTGTTACGTCTACGTACTTTCCTGCAGTATTGAATCATAATATTGATACGTGAGCATTCATATATTATCTTGTATATATTAATTGTGTATCCATGTCTAGTGCTCGAATATATATATTCATGCATGCTTGTATGCTAAATTTCGTCGTTAAACAGTTTATAATGAATCACGAATTAAATACATTTATTACTGGTAAAAGGTATATGATATACATATTTTTGGAAATCTGGCGAAAAATCAATAACTTTTCATTTAGAAATCGCGTAATTTCGATGAACGAATTAAAAGATATGGTCAACTGAATTATGATTGACGTTAATTGGAATTGCTTTTGAATCTATAATTAATATTTAAACAACTTGTTTGTAAGATTGATAAATTGTATTTTTTAATAGAGGTGTATACGAAATAGTTATATATTTACTACAAAATACTATTAAATACGATACAATTTTACACAAGTTATTTATTTATTTATAGAGTGGATATACCTAAACCTTGCTACAACACTTATAGGCAGTGTACCTAATCGTACAGTAGTGTGGTTTTTAGTAAGTCCGGTTCATTCCACGGGGATCTATCCAAGTTTAACGCTATATTTTTAAAACTATATTTGTAAATATATAAATATATATATAAGTAGTATTATTATTATAAAAGGGGGTTTTTACCGTTTAATGACCGGTTTGTCGATTTTAAAACTTTAGTCGCAATTAAAACCTAATGTAAAATATTAAAAATAAATATAACTTAATTTAAAGCATAAAGTAAACGACAATAATAAAATTGCGATAATTAAAAATGCGATAAATGAAATGACAGTAAATAAAAGTTGCGATAATTAAAAAGTACGATAATTAAAATGACAGTAAATAAAAGTGTGATAAAATATGAAATAAAGGAATTATGCTTATTTAAACTTCCATAATCATGATGTTCGACGTGTTGATTTTAGTTTATTACCATGGGTTAATTGTCCTTTATCCTGGATTATTCGATATACCCATCTGGTTTTTGTCCATAACAGTCCATCAGTCATAAATATAAAGTGCGAGTATCCTCGTCAAATTATCCTTATATCCGAAGTCAAATATTCCAACTAATTGGGGACTTAAACTATAATTACACCAATTTTCCTTGTATGTAATTCACCCCTGTTTTAATAAGTCCATTAACTATTAATCCATTCCCGTGTCCGGTTAAATGAACTATTATTAGTACTTATAAATATCCCGCCCATCGTGTCCGATCGAGTGTATGTGGTTATTTATAATTACGTCCAATTGTAAATCTTTATATTAAATTAATGAACTATCATTCAATTAAACAAATATAAAGCCCATTAATAGCCCATAGTCTAATTTCCACAAGTGTCGTTCTTTTGTCCAAACCCCAATTATGGTACAAAGCCCAATTACCCCGTCTTTAATATTTAGCCCAACATCATGATTACTTCAATTTAAATAAGCATAATAATAACTTAGCTACGAGACATTAATTTAAAAAGGTTGAACATAACTTACAATGATTAATAATAGCGTAGCATTACACGGACAGAATTTCGACTTACACACTTACAACGTTCGCTAACATACCCTTATTATTATTAAATTAAAATTAAAATTAAAATTATAATATATATATATATATATATATATATATATATATATATATATATATATATATATATATATATATATATATATATATTACGTGAGAGATAGAGAGATTGAATTAGGTGTAGATATTCGGCAAAAACTGCGAAATATATAGGATGTCAGCTGATACTGTTCACCATGAGACCGCATGGATTTTGCACTTCCAGGCCATGCGATCGCATGGCCTACTTTTCCAGCTCACAAAGATTTGTTTCCTTGTTTGCCGACGATTTTATATATAATATAATATATATATATATATATATATATATATAATTTTAAGAATTAATTATATATTATATTATATTCTTGTGCATATTTGACTTGTAATTTTAAGTCCGTTGCGTCGAGCGTTGAGAGTTGACTTTGGTCCCGGTTCCGGATTTTCGAACGTCCTTGCGTACAATTTAATATCTTGTATTTTGCATTTTGCGGCTCGTACTCTTGTAACTTTTAGACGTTTCTCATCAATAATTTAAACCACTTTGATTGTACTTTGTACTTTTTAGCTTTTTGGTCGTTTGCGTCTTCAAATCGTCGAATCTGTCTTTTGTCTTCACCTTTTATTATTTAAACGAATATCACTTGTAAATAGAAGAATTGTAACTAAAAGCTTGTCTTTCTTGAGGGATAATGCTATGAAATATATGTTCGTTTTTAGCATTATCAAATATTCCCACACTTGAGCATTGCTTGTCCTCAAGCAATATAGTCTTGAAATAAAAATACTAGAATCACCTCTTTATTCTTCACACTTTGTACATCAGTGATTTTTATACGGCGGTATGAACAATGGTAGTAACGATGTGGTTTACAGTCCCACATGACTATGAAAATTTAGATCCTTTAGGAAATTGGATCTTTATGAAAACATTTGATCTTTTGAAAATTCAATCTAGCTTTTACCCTAGATAAGTTTTCCGGAATAACCCTTCACCGGTGTTTGCAAATTGTTTTTGTGGGTTTCAGATTTGAAAATTTTAGCTCAAAACTTGCGATTTTGTGTCACCCACTTGCTAACCTTGTATTGGGAAAGCAACACGTCCAGTATACTTGTTCCGTATATTACCTTTCGGTAAACTACCGTCCGGTTGTAAAGGAAAGCGTTGAACAAGCAACTGTTAAGGCAATGTCCCGTGACATGCTTTTAATTATGGTCTATATCGTGTCGGATGCAATTACTATCCTTTGTAGGAGCAATAGTAAAGATTACCCTATAGTTTTTCGGTCTGGCACAAGGTCCTGTCTTCGACCATGCTATGCAACCACCGTTCATACGGTTGACACCCGATTTGGTTCAGGTGACCTAATGAATTTCGGGTGAATTCCTAGGATTTTACGTTCAATGGTAATGAACGCATTAAAAATGGGTTTTCAGAAAACAAATCTATTTGTAATTTGATCAAAATATTTTCTCGTTCAAGCTCGAGTTTAGATATCATCGAATTCCATGAGTTTGTAATTCTCAATCTTTAAGGTCAATCTCAAGGATTGAGTAATATCAGTCTTAAAAGTAGATTTTTGATCTTTAAGGAGATTATCCTTTCTAGAGATCTGATTCATTAGTCTTATAAGCTAATTTGCACGGTGCCCCCCCCCCCCCCCATTGTATGAGACAGATCCTCTCATAGTTAGGATAAGTCTGACCACTTGGCGACCCTGTTTGATGCTGAGGTCCGTGGATTTCCAGCTGATTTTCGAGATGACTTTTCTAGATTTTTCGTCAATCTACAGCTGGTCTGGACGACAACTTCTTGACCTAAATCAAGAAGCGCGTGTCTTTTTCAGAAGACTTTACTTCCTTTTAATGATGGAATTGATTCATCGTGTAGATCCATCTTTCTTTCAAATATATTACAATTTACTGGGTAAGACAGTTAATTTTGTCCAAAACAAAAGTATCTTCAATTATTTGTACAAAAATATGTGACATATGTTCTAAATAACTTGATAAATTTTTCCCACACTTGGCTTTTATTTTCCTTTCTTTTCCTTTTTATTTTCCTCTATTCCATTTTAAATGAATTCTAACATTTTTGGTTGTTTCTCAATTTATGTCTTTTCCGAGGTAACAATAATTTCGGTGTTAATACCTAGTTTTATCGTTCATAAATATGTATAAACATGATTTTGAGTTCATTTAATTGAAAATTTTACTAGAATTGGGTAGTCAGTATATAAGACTAGGGCTGTTCTTTATTATCACAGAGCACTAGATTCTAATACAACTACTGTGTTACTAGTATTTTTAATGTTAACCAAATGTTTAAGTTTAAAATTTTAAAAATCCTAAAGAATTTAACCCCTTCCCACACTTAAGATCTTGCAATGCCCTCATCTGCAAGAAATCAGTAATAATTTAAATTATTAAGGGTGATTAGCGTAGAAAAATGATTAAATTTTACCAAAGTTTCCAAAGCATATTGGCGTTTGTTTGTTGAATGATAAATGGTGCACATCATTTGTTTATTCCGTCTTGTTGTTACATCACATTTGTTTTTCGTTTTTCGTCAAAATTAGTAGCTTTTGCTGAACTTAATGTCAGTCTTTGAAAATGCACTGTTTTATCCTGTTGTGTACATGAAATAAAATACATACAATACAAATATAAACATGCACGGTAATTTGAAATGGGACTTAAAATCCCACTTTCAAATTAAATATGAAATATTAGTACAACATAATAAAAATATTAAACATTACATTAAAAGTATCACAATATTATATGTTTAAACATAAATAAATAAAAATAATAGAAAGATAAAAATCACCAACGGGAACTATATCAATCTGGATAGGGGTTCCAGTTCATGTCGTCGGGCGGGTTCCACGGTTGGTTATAGGTGTATTGATAGGCCTGGTTAGGGTCGTATAGAGTAAATGGTGGTCGTATATCGGGCTGGTGTGGAGGATAGTAAGTAGGTCGGGTCGGTACGTAGTTATTTGGTACCTGAGGTGATAGCTGGCTCATGATCTGATGCTGATGATAGTGCCATCTATCATGTTGTCGTTGCCTGGAATGCTCGTACACATTCTCGGCTTGCCACTGCTCGTACCGACTTTATCTATCTTGGTTTGTCATTTATACCTCATCTATACGCTGGTAGACGTCAGTAATAGCCTCCCTAATGAAATCCCTAATGTCATCTGCTTCCTCCATTTCCTCATCTGAACCTCTCTCTACCTGTGGATGACTACCATCATATGGTACTGCCTGATTGCGTCTGCTCTTTAATACCTTAGCACCCTGATAGACCTTCAATCCTAAAGTATCCACCTGTTCCCTACACACCATCAGTGGACCCCCTTGATCCCTATCTATATCCAAATACTCTCCAATGAGAGTAACAAAAATACCTCCTCCTATTACTCCCCCGTCCTGTATTCCTGCTGATAATGCTAAAAACGAACACATAATTCATAGCATTATTCCTCAAGAAAGACAAGTTTTTAGTTGCAATTGTTCTATTTACAAGTGATATTCGTTTAAATAATAAAAGGTGAATACAAAAGACAGATTCGACGAAATTGAAGATGCAAACGACCAAAAAGCTCAAAAGTACGAAGTACAATCAAAGTGGTTCCAATTATTGATAAGAAACGTCTCAAAATTTCAAGAGTACAAGACGCAAAACACAAAATACAAGATATTAAATTGTACGCAAGGACGTTCTAAAAACCGGAACCGGGACCAGAGTAAACTCTCAACGCTCGACGCAACGGACTAAAAATTACAAGTCAACTATGCCTATAAATATAATATAATATATATATAATTATAATAAAATTATATATATATTATATATTATAAAAATCCGGCGGCTATACTGTTGCAAAGCTGAATGACAGCTGAAACCGATGGCCATGCGATCGCATGGCCTGGAGGAAGAAATCCCATGCGATCGCATGGCAAGCTGAGACAGGCCTCACCTATAAATCTCGCATGTTTTGGATGTAAAAAAAACACACCTTTTTCTAATTTCTTTCTCTTATCTAATGTACCAAGTATCACTTCAATTAGTAATCTCAATTTGTAATTTTAATTTTAAGTTAGTAATAATAATAAGGTTGGGTTAGTCGAATGTTTTAAGGTCTTGTAAGTCGAAACTCTGTCCGTATAACGCTACGCTATTAATACCCACTGTAAGTTATGTTTATGTTATTTTCATTAATGTCTCATAGCTAAGTTATTATTATGCTTATTTAATACCGAAGTAATCATGATGTTGGGCTAAAATATTTAAAATTGGGTAATTGGACTTTGTACCATAATTGAGGTTTGGACAAAAGAACGATACTTGTGGAAATTAGACTATGGGCTATTAATGGGCTTTATATTTGTTTAACTAAATGATAGTTTGTTAATTTTAATATAAAGATTTACAATTAGACGTAGCTATAAATAACCATATACACTCGATCGGACACGATGGGCGAGATATTTATATGTACGAATAATCATTCATTTAACCGGACACAGAAATGAATTAATAGTCTATGGACTTATTAAAACAGGGGTGAAATTATGTACAAGGACACTTGGCATAATTGTTAACAAAGTATTAAACCTTGGGTTACACGCAGTCGATATCCTGGTGTAATTATTAAACAAAGTATTAAAACCTTGTTACAGTTTAAGTCCCCAATTAGTTGGAATATTTAACTTCGGATATAAGGATAATTTGACGAGGACACTCGCACTTTAAATTTATGACCGATGGACTGTTATGGACAAAAACCAGACGAACATATTGAATAATCCAGGACAAAGGACAATTAACCCATGGGAATAAACTAAAAATTAACACGTCAAACATCATGATTACGGAAGTTTAAATAAGCATAATTCTTTTATTGTCATTGTATTTAATTGCACTTTTAATTATCGTACTTTTTAATTATCGCACTTTTATTTATCGCAATTTCGTTATCGTTATTTATTTTACGCTTTAAATTAAGTTGTATTTATTTTTAATATTTTACATTAGGTTTTAACTGCGACTAAAGTTTTAAAAATCGACAAACCGGTCATTAAACGGTAAAACCCCCCTTTTTATAATAATAATATTACTTATATATATATTTGTATTTTTATAAAGTTAAACTAATATAGCGTTAAGCTTGTTTAAAAGATTCCCTGTGGAACGAACCGGACTTACTAAAAACTACATTACTGTACGATTAGGTACACTGCCTATAAGTGTTGTAGCAAGGTTTAGGTATATCCATTCTATAAATAAATAAATATCTTGTATAAAATTGTATCATATTTAATTGTATTTTGTTGTAAAAATAATACTATTTCCTAGTACACCTCGCATAACATCAAGCATTTTTGGCGCCGCTGCCGGGGAACGAATAAACGCCGGAAGCGCAACGCTAAATATATATATATATATATATATATATATATATATATATATATATATATATATATATATATATATATATATATATATATATATATATATATATATATATATATATATATATATATATAAAAGATTTTTATTAATTTTTAGTTTACTTTTATAAAAATACGCTTTAAATATACGAAAATATAAAAATAAAAACAAAAATTATATAATTTTAATAGTTTGTTAAATATATATATATAACTATAAGGTTTCTTTATTTTTATTTTTATTTTGTAAAAATATAAGTTTTATTTAATTTATATAAATATATTATATATAAAACGGAAAAAAAAAACACTAGAGGCCTAGTACTGTTACAGCCCGTAACCTGGCCCAAAACCATACTCCATGCGATCGCATGGAATTTCAATGTGAGGACCATGCGATCGCATGGCCCTGTCTGACACGCCCTAATTGATTCTCGTACTGCATTAATTACAGGTAATAATTATTATTATTATTATTTAACTAAAAACCTAATTAGGTTTAGTTTTTAATATTAATTAATTTTAGTTATTAATTTGTTTTATTTAGTTTAATTAGTTTTAATAAATTATAAAATTAATAGTTTTATAAAATAAATAATATAAAAATAGTACTTTTTATAAAAATAGTACTTTTTACAACTTTAAGTATATTTTGTATCTTTTTATTCGTTTTAGCGTAATTTTTGTATTTTTCGTTCGTATTTAGTTTTAATTCATAGTTTTTGCCATAGTTATTTTTATTTCTAGATTTTTAGGCTTTGTCGTAAAATCCCTTAAGTACTTTTTCTTTAGACTAAGATTTAAGTGCTTTAGAATTTTGCGACGCCGTTTTTTAAGTTTTAGTACCTTTTTAAGTTAATGCCATTTGGGATATAGTATTCTTTTTAAGCTTTAATATTTTAAGATGCAACTTTTAATTCTTAGTTTTTAGTTTTTTTTTTTAAGTTTCGACGCGCTACTTTCTTATTTTTATTTTTCGACACCTTTTATTTTTTCGACGTTTTTCGACGCGCACTTTTTCTTTCTTATTTCTCGACATTCTAGTTTTTAGGACATAGAATTTTTCTATTTCTTCTCTCTAAATTTCTTTAAACTTTAACGAAAAATTATTTTAAGCGGTTAAATTGATAGACATCAAAATTTTCTGGTTCGTAGTAATAGTTGGATTTGTACGTGGACCGGGTTATTGGAGCCAAACAGTACTCAATTATATTGAGACCAAACGAATCCTGCCCCTCTGCTGCATCTTTTGGCTATTCGAAACCTGGGCAAAATCAGAAAAGTCTATTAATTTGATAACTTATATAATTTTTCTTTCTTTTTAAAAACTAATAGGATATTCAGTGAATGCACCGAGCAAGACGTTCACCACCTGTAACTCGATCAAGACATCTAGCAAATATTGTCGCCGTTGATTTTTCTTTAGAATCGTCATCCAGTCGACCAAGTACTCCAATTCAAATTTCCGATAATCCATTTTTTGAACCCAACCTCACAATTGAGAATTCGGGGAACATTCAGGGACGATTTCGAGATCCTGAACCATTAATTTTTCCTCCGGAACCACCAATCATTCAAACGGAGATTGTTAAGGAACCAACCATTAAATCAGAATCCTCTAGTGATTCAGATTCAATAAATTCGATCATGGAGAATCTGGAACCTCTAAGTATGGAAGACCGAATGCGAGCTAAACGCACTGGCCAAGGTCACGCAATTACTCAACCAGACATTAATGCGCCAGATTATGAAATCAAAGGACAAATCCTACACATGGTGACTAATCAATGCCAATTTAGTGGTGCGCCGAAGGAAGATCCAAATGAACATCTTCGTACATTTAATAGGATCTGTACTTTATTTAAAATAAGAGAAGTGGAGGATGAACAGATTTATCTCATGTTATTTCCCTGGACTTTAAAGGGAGAAGCCAAAGACTGGTTAGAATCGTTACCTGAAGGGGCGATTGATACATGGGACGTTTTAGTTGAAAATTTTCTTAAACAATTCTTTCCGGCATCTAAAGCCGTAAGACTTCAAGGAGAAATTGTTACGTTCGCACACAAGCCAAATGAAACTCTATATGAAGCGTGGACAAGATTTGGAAAGTTATTAAAAGGATGTCCGCAACATGGTTTAGACACTTGTCAAATAGTACAAATATTCTACCAAGGATGCGACATCACTACAAGAAAAGACATCGATATAGCAGCTGGTGGTTCCATTATGAAGAAAACAGCAACTGATGCTTACAAAATTATTGATAACACTGCTTCCCACTCACATGAGTGGCATCAAGAAAAAGATATCGTTAGTTCATCTAAAGCAGCTAGAGCCGATTCTAGCCATGACTTAGATTCCATTTCCGCAAAGATAGATGCTGTCGAGAGACGAATGGAAAAGATGACTAAGGATATACACTCAATACGAATTAGTTGTGAGCAGTGTGGAGGACCACATTTGACAAAAGATTGTCTCAGTATTGAACTAACAATGGAACAAAGAGAGAATGTTTCATACATAAACCAAAGGCCTGGAAATAATTATCAGAATAATTATCAACCGCCAAGACCGATCTACAATCAAAATCAGAATTATAACCGAAATGTTCCATACAACAACCAACAAGGTCCAAGTAATCAACAAGTATCCAATAATACTTACAATCAGCAAAGACCTAATTTTCAAAATAAACCACCACAAACCGATGATAAAAAGCCAAATTTAGAAGACATGATGTCAAAGCTAGTTGATTCTCAAACACAGTTTTTCACATCTCAGAAACAAACTAATGAACAAAATGCTCAAGCATTTAGAAATCAACAAGCTTCTATTCAAAATTTGGAACAAGAAGTGAGCAACCTAGCAAGGTTGATAGGTGAAAGAAAACCGGGAAGTCTACCTAATGATACAAATGCTAACTCCCGGAATGAAACAGCTAAAGTCATTACCACAAGAAGTGGTATTACACTTAAACCACCTGAAATACCTGTAATTTCTGATGAAACTATTCCTACTCCACAAGAACCACAACCTGAGCAAGAGAAGGAAAAAGAACCGGTAGTTGTAAAGGTTAATGAAGATAACACAGTTAAGGCTAAACCTTATGTTAAACCATACCAACCACCACTTCCTTACCCGAGTAAAATGAGAAAAGAGAGACTTGAAGCCGAGCAATCCAAATTTTTGGATATGTTTAAACAGATAAATGTAAATCTTCCTTTCATTGATGTGATTTCAGGAATGCCTAGATATGCTAAATTTTTGAAAGATCTAATCACAAATAGAAAGAAAATGGAAGAACTCTCGGCTGTTACTATGAATGCTAATTGCTCTGCAGTGCTGTTGAATAAGATACCAGAAAAACTATCTAATCCAGGAAGTTTCACAATTCCATGTTTTCTGGGTAGTCTTAATTCAATAGAAGCATTGGCAGACTTAGGTGCTAGTATAAATTTAATGCCGTATTCACTATACCCTAAACTATACCTTGGAGAATTGAAACCAACACGAATAAGCATACAACTAGCCGATCGATTAGTAAAATATCCTAGAGGGATAATGGAGAACATGCTAGTTAAAGTTGGTACTTTAGTATTTCCAGTAGATTTTAGGACAAAGGATTGAAAAACGATTTCAACCTATATATTATGCTAGTAAGACGTTACAAGGAGCACAAATAAATTACACAACTACTGAAAAAGAACTCCTTGCTATTGTCTTTGCTTTTGACAAATTTCGTTCATATCTCGTTCTAGCAAAAACGGTGGTCTATACCGACCATTCTGCTCTTAGATACCTATTTTCGAAACAAGATGCTAAACCACGATTAATCCGTTGGATCTTACTCTTACAAGAGTTCGATATTGAAATCCGAGACAAAAAGGGAGCAGAAAATCTCGCCGCTGATCATCTTTCTCGTCTTGAAAATCCCGAATTAGAAGTTATAAATGAATCGGCCATACAAGACAACTTTCCTGATGAATATCTATTGAAGATAGATTATAATGAAATTCCATGGTTAGCAGACTATGCAAACTACTTAGTATGTGGATTCCTTGAAAAAGGGTTGTCGTACCAAAAACGAAAGAAATTCTTTAGTGATATAAAACACTATTTCTGGGAAGATCCACATTTGTTTAAAAGTTGTCCCGATGGAATAATACGCCGATGTGTATTCGGAGATGAAGCTAGTAAAATCTTAAACCATTGTCACACAGGACCAACAGGAGGGCATTATGAGCCCCAACTCACAGCAAGAAAAGTTTATGATGCTGGATTCTATTGGCCTACAATTTTCAAAGACGCACACCTTCTTTGCAAATCCTGTGATGCATGTCAAAGGGCTGGAAAAATAAGTCAACGTGATGAAATGCCACAAAATGTCATTCAAGTATGTGAAGTATTTGACATTTGGGGTATTGACTTTATGGGTCCATTTCCAAAATCTCATAATAATCTATACATTCTCGTTGCCATTGATTATGTATCTAAATGGGCGGAAGCACAAGCTCTCCCAACTAACGATGCACGAATTGTAGTCACCTTTTTAAAACATCTTTTTGCTAGGTTTGGAACACCAAAAGCTTTAATAAGTGATCGGGGTACTCATTTTTGTAATAATCAACTTGAGAAAGTTCTCAAAAGATATGGAGTAACTCATAAAATCTCCACCGCATATCATCCACAAACAAGTGGACAAGTTGAAAATACCAACCGAGCTTTAAAACGTATTCTAGATAAAACCGTAAGATCAAATCCGAAGGAATGGTCCATGAAATTGGAGGATGCACTCTGGGCTTTTAGAACAGCCTACAAAACTCCAATTGGAACCACACCTTTCAGACTCGTTTACGGAAAAGCATGTCATCTTCCAGTAGAAATTGAACACAAAGCATTTTGGGCTTTGAAGACATGTAATCTTGATTTACATGAAGCTGGACGTCTACGGTTAAGTCAATTAAATGAATTAGAAGAATTAAGACATGAAGCATACGAAAATTCGTTAATCTATAAGGAAAGAATGAAGAAATGGCATGATAAAAGAATCAGAAGTTCAAAAGAATTTAAAGAAGGAGACAGAGTTCTTCTTTTCAATTCACGATTCAAGCTATTTCCTGGAAAATTGAAATCAAGTACGTCTGGACCATTCATAGTCAAAAGAGTTTTACCGTACGGAACGGTAGAATTAATAAATTCAAATGGGATTGAATTTAAGGTTAATGGTCACAGAGTTAAACATTACATAGATAGTCCAATGGAAGTTGACAACGAAGTTAATCACAATTTCGACACCACAGCTAACTAAGTGTGGGGAGAATCAAATCTTTAAAGGATAATATGTATTTCTGTTAAAGTTAGATATTCTGTTTTCGTGTAGTTCTCGAAAATGGAACCCGAATGGTCTTTCCCTAGCAGACCCTAAAGAACTAGTCTTCTCCCCCCATTCTGAATTTTTTTTTTTTTTAGGTTTTACGAGATGAAGACTTCCTGTGAACTAAACCATGGTCTAATGCTACACGCTTTGATCACTAAACGTAATAATGATACCCATCCAACTGAAATAGTATCATTAATCAGAGGTAAATTGGATGGAGTAAGAAAAGAATCCAGAAACGAAAATAATAAGTTACAATTTGGTAAAGGAAAATCAAAATTCGCAGCGAAAAGGAGAGCACGACACCTTGAAAGATGTCACAAATGCGGAAAATGGTCACATGAAGGTAAATGTTCAAATAATCAAACCTATTCAAATACCGAATTTGTTACGCTATGCAGAGATGGACCGTTCATATGTTTAGAAGAAAAAACGTTGAATGCTCGAGGTTACGCCTATGTAGCTATGGAAAATCAATTAGTCCGACTATCTTATGAGTGGGCTAAAGCATATCACTAAGAATACTATCTCACAGGTAAGTATGTACAGTTTTTATTTTTATTTTTATTTTTAACCTTTTGATAATAAACGCAAATTTGTTCGCTATAAAGTATTAAATTGGTATTCGATAAAATTAGGTATGCGTGACCGAAATTATTGATATCATACAAAAATTTATTACATCACTGCGAAATTTACCGTTTATTCTTAAGGTATAAATATCTTTAATCAATCAACCCAAAATATTTCAAAAATTCGTCATGAGTTAAATTAGGTCATGGAACCGAAATTACTTTACCGAAAAGATGGGCGTATATTTTTGATAATATTTGATTGATTAAAGTGGGATAAAAGACCAAAAAGATTTTTAATTTTATTTTTACCTTGTTTTTAAAATTAATATTTAAAAATTAAATTAATATTGTGAACTTTTTAAAATTAATATATTTAAGTTTGTAAATATTTGAAAATTTAATATTTTTAATATAAGTTTGTATGTATAAAAATAAAAATATAAAAAGTTTGGTGTAAATTTTTAATATGAATTTTTAATTTTAAGCATTTTAAATTAAGTTTGGTGAGAATTTAAAAACAAAAATGTACTTTATTTCTTTAAGTTAAAAATATGATTTTTAAAAATTCGTCGTGAGTTGAAGACTATGTCGTTGAACCGAAATTGCTCTACCCAAGAGAGGGACGAGAACTTTTATTATCATTATTTTTAATCTTATTGAACTAAAGTATGCCAAAAACATTTAAAAAACCCAAAAATATTTGCTTTTAAAACTGAGCTTTGAATTGACAAATTTTAAAATTTTGTCGAGGGACGGACTAGGACAACGATCCGAAACGCCCTCATCCTAAAAAGAAACAAATTTTTAAAATTTTATTAATTATATGTTTTATAAGTTATAAGGTTTTTATATATTAAAAAAACAAATGGTACTGTACCCGGACCCCCATGCGATCGCATAGGGTTTGCACTCCAACCTCATGCGATCGCATGAGGATGGATTCCAGGCCATAAACAAAAGGCAGCGAGTTCTGTCTTCTCCACAAACACACACACATATACACGAAACTCTCTCAAATCTTCACCAAATTTCACCATTTTTTCACCATAATTCGTCAAATTTCTCGCTCTAATCATGAAATTGTTCAGAAGTTTATCAAGAAAGGTAACAATTACACCCCTAAACCTCTTTAAATTTGATTTTTAGTGTTCTTGAGCAATATTTTATCTAATTTGATTTTGTTAATTTCTAGTGTAATTAGTGTTAAATTGTTAGTATTTTATGCATGTATAACCTAGATTGATACTATTTAATATGATTTGAAGCCAAAAACTTCAAAATTTTTAGAAATCTAGGGTTTGTGTTCTTGACCAACTTGGGACTTTTTGATATAAACAGGTTATGGCCTATTTTTGTCATGAATTATTGCTAAATTAAGTAGTGTAACATGTTTAGGTAGTTAAATGATCCAAACATTGATCCTAAACATGATTTTTGAAGATTAAAGTAGACTTTTTAAGTCTAAAATTCATGAACTTCATTAATTTGATATAATTGCTGATGGAATTCTTCACATAAACAAGTTACAAAACCCATTTTGAATATGTATGAATTCGTGTATGTTAAGCGGAAGCAATATAAAGTTTATGCATGCAAAGTCTTAACCTTTTAAAACAAGAATTCCATTAAAGATCTAGTCTTGAATAATACACTAAAATGTAAATAAAGACTAGTATGAAGTTGTACCTACTCCAAAAGGAGGTGAAGAACAATATGAAGATGATGATGTAGAAAAGCAAGTCTCTAACTTGAAACCTCAAGAGAATGATACCCCAAACTTGTGCACCAACACCTAGCTTTTGGTTAGGATTTATCTAGCACTTGAAATGAGCTTTTAAAAAATAAAATGAATCCTCCTTGACCTTCAAAAGGCCACGGCCAACAGCCCCCAAAATGAGAGAGAATGCAGAATTTTTTTTTAAGCTACTTGATGTGTAAATGCATGTGTGTCTTGGTCTTGCAAGTGTCTTGGTACATATGCTCCTTGAATGTGGAATCAACCACTCAAAAGCCTAGTCAAAGCATGCATACAACACTTCCAATGCCACTCACAAGTATTTAAATAAAATGGTTTTATTTTATAGAAAATAAATTTTATAAAATAAATTTTATAAAACTTCCATTTTATTTATTATGTGTACATCATTTATAAAACCTATTTTATAAAACAAATGTAACATAATTTATTAATTATTTAACCTATAAATAATTAAATCCATAATATATAAATTATTCCATAATTTATATATATGTACACATCAAGTAATATTTAAGAAAACCAATTTTCTTAAAGTTCAAGTGTCGCGTATTTGATCAATGAACCAATCGTTAAAATCAAATACGAATAAGGTGTCGGTAAGTTTGTTATTGGGTATGACCCGACTTGGATCAAAACATATTAGCCACGTTAATTTAATATGTCTCTCGGGCATACGAAATACCTTCAATCTCCCACTTGTACGAGAAACATAAGAAATTAATGCAAGTGATGGATACAGCCTAACACACCGTCCATCACCCCTAACATGTTATGACTTTGTGCCATTCAATAACATCATCCCTTTCGAGTTCCATCTCGAATATGATTTAGGTGAATCTTTCAATATATCCTTTCATCCTAGATGTCATGTCAAATCCAAGAGATACAGAGTGACCACTCTCTTATAGATTTAACTTTATCAGGCCTTAGACATCTGACTCTCAACGAATAAGAGGGACAAATTCCATCTTGACTACATACGTCCTAGATATACACTTTGTAATATACCTGAGTTCTTCCTTATGTACTACCATGTTTCAGAATAGCGAAGGAAAGAATCAAGGCACAGTACTTGGTGAATATCCGAACCCAATATGTATCTCAGGTCAGAGGATACAAATGATATTCGCCTTTACTCAAGATTACATGTGATCAACCACAAAGGCTCTATACAGTAATTCTTGAGAGCGGGTCTTCCAATATTTGTTTCCCACAAATATCTATGAACCTTGGTTGCAACCTTGCCCCACATTCAACCTATGAATGTATACCAATCCAAGTTCATAATAGTCTAAACCTCACACTTGTTCCCACAAATGTGATCGACTACGGAATTTCGAATAATAGTTTATTCATGGATAAAATATGCAAAATTGGAACATGACTCATAAATAAATTAATGCCATAATCATATTAATGAGTTTGAACTAATTCGTTCCGTTACAATACATAAAGTAGATCAATTCCAATCACTAGAATATCGAAGCCCTAATGCACAAACATGCCCCTCATGTTTTGGCCCATGTAAGAGTTTCGTGAGTGGATCCGCAACATTTTGATCTGTGTGAACTTTGTGAATACATATCTTTCCTTTTTCAACCTCATCCCTAATGTAGTTGAATCTCCGCTCAATGTGACGAGTCTTTTGATGAGCACGAGGTTCCTTGATTTGAGCAATCGCACCCTCGTTGTCACAAAAGATCTCAAGAGGGTCCTGAATGGAAGGGACCACTCCTAAGTCGTCGATGAATTTCTTCATCCATGCAGCTTCCTGTGCTGCCAATGAGGCGGCAATGTACTCCGACTCTGTAGTGGATAACGCAACAACTTCCTGTTTCGCACTCTTCCAAGAGACCGCACCACCATTTAACATGAATACATAACCGGATTGTGACCGAGAGTCATCTCGATCAGTTTGGAAACTCGCGTCCACGTAACCTTTTACAACGAGTTCCTCCTCACCAGACCCATATATTAGAAACATATCCTTAGTCCTTCTAAGGTATTTCAATATACATTTAACCGCAGTCCAATGATCATTTCCTGGGTTATTCTGATATCTACTTGTCAAGCTTAGAGCGCATGACACATCCGGTCTAGTACATATCATTGCATACATGATAGACCCAATAGCAGATGCGTATGGGACTTTCTTCATTCTCTCTTGTTCATCTTTCGTGGTAGGACACTGAGATGAACTGAGAACGGTTCCCTTTTGAATAGGTACCAAACCTTTCTTAGAGTTTTCCATCTTGAACCTTTTCAAGACCTTATCAATGTATGTACTTTGGCTTAAACCTATCAATCTCTTGGATCTATTCCTATAGATTCCAATCCCCAATATGTATTGTGCTTCTCCAAGATCCTTAATGGAGAAGCAACCTTTTAACCAAGTTTTGACCTCTTGCATTGTGGTTATATCATTCCCAAATAATAATATGTCATCCACATATAGCACAAGGAATATCATGGAGCTCCCACTAGCCTTCTTGTATACACAAGCTTCATCACCATTTTTAATGAAGCCAAATTTCTTTGCCTCTTCATTAAAACGATGATTCCACATTCTCGATGCTTGCTTCAATCCGTAGATTGATTTCTTTAACTTGCATACCTTTTTAGGATTTTTCGGATCGACAAAACCTTCGGGCTGTACCATATAGACATCTTCCTCAAGATATCCATTTAGGAAAGCGGTTTTGACATCCATTTGCCAAATTTCGTAATCATAATGAGCAGCGATGGCAAATAATATCCTAATAGACTTTAGCATTGCCACAGGCGAGAAGGTTTCATCATAGTCAACCCCTTGAGTTTGAGTGAAACCCTTTGCTACAAGTCTAGCTTTGTATGTATCCAAGTTTCCATGTATGTCGGTTTTCATCTTGAAAATCCACTTGCAATCAACTAGCTTAGAGCTAGGAGGTTGCTCAACAAGTTCCCAAACTTGGTTTTCATACATGGATTGCATCTCGGCGTTCATGGCTTCCTGCCATTTATCTTTATCTATCCTTGATAAAGCATCTTTGTAGTTTGTCGGTTCATCCAAATCAACCGTATAGCAACCATCCACGAGAAACCCATATCTCTCGGGAGGATTACTAATCCTACTAGATCTTCGAACGTCTTGTGTACCTTGATCATCCACTTGATCATTTTCAACATCCTCATGTTGAGTGCTAGTGTCAACCAATTGTGTATCATCGGCTTGATCTTGTACCTCTACAAGATCTATTTTCCTTTCACCATCACCTTCCATAAGGAACTTGGTTTCAAGGAATTCCGCTTTCCGAGCTACAAATACCGTTTGCTCGGATGGATCATAGAAGTAATATCCCATGTCATCTTTGGGATATCCTATGAAGATACACTTTGTGGATCGAGCATGTAGCTTATTTGCTACATAACGCTTAGGATAAGCTTCACATCCCCATACTTTCAAGTATGAAAGAGAAGGAGGTTTTCCAAACCACATCTCATGAGGAGTTCGTTCCACTTTCTTGGTTGGGGCCATATTTAAAATACGAGCCGCGGAGCTTAGACAGTAACCCCAAAATGATAGAGGTAACGAGCTTCTAGCCATCATAGATCGAACCATATCCATTAGGGTTCGGTTCCTCCTTTCGGAAACTCCATTAAGTTGGGGTGTTCCGGGTGGAGTAAGTTGTGAGATAATCCCACAACTCCTAAGATGATCTTGGAAGGCATCGCTTAGGTATTCACCTCCTCTATCGGTACGAAGTACCTTGATTGTCCTATTGAGTTGATTTTGTACTTCGTTTTGATATTCTTTGAATGCTTCAAACGTTTCGTCCTTGTGTCTTAGTAAATAGACATATCCGAAACGACTAAAGTCA
Organism: Rutidosis leptorrhynchoides; assembly: GCF_046630445.1. NCBI lineage: Eukaryota > Viridiplantae > Streptophyta > Magnoliopsida > Asterales > Asteraceae > Rutidosis > Rutidosis leptorrhynchoides. Next base: position 193,545,712 of record NC_092343.1, read on the forward strand.
TCAATGAAAGTAACAAAGTATTTTTCACCATTCCTAGTCATGGGTTTAAAGGGTCCACATACATCCGAATGTATTAATCCCAATAAATCTTTAGCCCTTTCATAAGTTCCTTTGAAAGGTGCTTTAGTCATCTTGCCTTGTAAACAAGATTCACATACATCAAACGAATCCATTTCATTTGATTTCAAAAGTCCATTCTTTTGAAGTGTATGCATTCGGTTCTTGTTTATGTGACCAAGGCGACAATGCCATAAATAGGAATCACTCAAATCCTTTTTGAGTTTCTTGGTGCTTGTATGGTATATTGAGCTACTAGATGATGCATCATCATGAACCAATTCATAAATTCCATTTGAAGGCGTAGCCTTGAAATAGAATATATCATCTTTAGAAAATTGGATATCATCATCAATAAAATTAACATTGAAACCACATTGTCTTAAGCGAGAAATAGAAATAATGTTTCGACATAAATCCGGTGCATACAAAACATTTTCTAAAATAAGCTCCAATCCACTTGGAAGCTTCAAAACAAATTCTCCTTGAGCTTTAACATGCACCTTTGCACCATTGCCCATATAGAGACTTGATGTTCCCGCTTTATGATCACTTCTTTTGAACCCCTGCAAAGAATTGCAAATATGAGTTCCACATCCCGTATCTAATACCCATGTATTAGAAGAAGTAATACTAAGCTCTATATATACCATGTATATATTACCTGAGGTTTGCCCTGCATCCCTCTTGTCCTTCAACTCTTTAAGGTAGACCGGACAGTTTCGCTTCCAATGACCCATCTCACCGCAACCGAAACATGGGTCTTCCTTGGGGTTTGCCTTCTCGGCTACCTTTTGCTTCTTTGCCTTGTTGATGGTTGGGGTAACCATCTTCCCCTTCCCTTTGCCTTGATGGGCGGGTCCTTTTCTCTTAGCCACCCTTGGCTTAGAGGTGTTACCTTTAGACCCACCTTGATCGATTGCTAACACGGGTAAAGTCCTTTTACCCATGCTAGTTTCCGCCATCCTAAGCATACCATGAAGCTCACCTATGCTCTTATCCATCCCATTCATGTTGTAATTAATTACAAATTGATCAAACCTCTTTGATAGGGAGTTAAGGATAAGATCGGTGGCTAACTCATTAGATATGTTAAGGTTAAGACGGTTAGCACGATCGATAAGGCTTTTCATCTTAAGTACATAAGATGAAACCGATTGGGTATCGTCCATACGACAAGCATGAAGCGCCCGAACCGTTTCGAAACGCTCAACACGTGCTTGTTGGAGAAACATCTCCTTCAATTGTGTTATCATGTCGTATGCGCTATGATGCTCGAAATCCTTTTGGAGTTCGGGTATCATAGTCCCAAGCATTAAGCATGAGACTTGAAGGGAGTCGTGGCAATACTTATCGTAAGAGGCCATTGCCTCCACATCACTCTCATCCAGTTGATCGGGAATGGGGTCCTCAAGCACATACATTTTATCCTCTTGTTTGAGGACAATCCGAAGATTGCGGAACCAATCCATAAAGTTTGTATGGTTGAGTTTGTCTTTCTCGAGGAGAGATCGTAACGATAGGTTGTTAAAGTTAAGTGGTGCGTTGTTCATGTTGTTGTTGTTATTAGTGGCCATCTACAAAATTCAACAAAGTTCTTTTAAGTATTGATTTCAAATTTAATAGACAATACCCTTTAATTTGTTTTATTAAATGTTAGAATCCAACGGTAAATCAAATTTCGGTTAGGTGACCTTTATCCCGTCATTTGATTTAGCTAGGTAGTCATAATGACAATTGCAATCCTTTTGCAACTTCTAAGTTATGGGATCATGCAATCCTTTTGCATGGCATATTAATCCCATCAACGCCTATTTGTTCCTCATGCTTCGGTGACCCTAAGTTCATGATTCCCAAATCAAGTCGTCCTACTTGTGTAGACATGTAGACATAACATACAAGTGGTTAGGTGACCTTTATCCCACATGTATGCGAAGTGTACCTTATTCATATTAGTTCACTCATGACGGTTAGGTGACCTTTATCCCATCAAGAGATTCCTAATATGTCTAAGTGTTTCCACAAAAGGATGGCGTTTAACTTGTTTACCTTGTTTTAGTTAAAGGGATTTTAGGTTTTCTACATTCTAGTTTAGAAAACAAAATGCTATATACCAACATGCATTTGGTGTGTAGTATGTTTATGAAAAACCCATTTTCATGTACCTTTTAGTAACCAATTACTAGTTTTAACCATTTCATTGCTTTTAAATAAACCATTTTATCTAAGTCTAATAACCAATTATTAGTGTCATTTTGTTATGTTTTATTATAACCATTTTATAATGTATTATGCAAGTGTTATCATGTGATGATTTTGTAGCAACCAAACATACAAACATACACAAACATGCATAACAAAGTGTTCACAATCAAGAGCCATTTTGGTAGACATTTGTTTAGCCAATAAACAAATGTCACCTAAGGGGTTAAACCAAAGTAAGAGATTTTTACCAAAATCTCCCACTAAATCTTGTAACTTCATAAGCTCCATCTTGTAATCTTCTTCATGAATCTTCACTTTCATTTTACAAAATCATATCCTAATACAATTTTTCTAGAAAATGAAATAACAACCTATTCTATTTTACAAACCAAAATAGAACAAATTACATACAAAATTACAAGATTAAATACAACTTTTACAAACCAAAAATTACAAAATTATTACAACCATATGAATGAATATTACAACCATGAATAACAACCAAATCATTCAAACATTCAACCACATGGTCTAGGCTCGATTGTGAACAAAAACATAACATCAAACATGGCCAAACTTGAAGTCCAAACCCACTTTTGGAACTCCAAAATTCGGCCCTCCCATCAAACCCACCAAAACTCAAGATTTTTACATTCTACTTTCATGCATGTTGGTAGATTGTAAAGAAAGTGAGTTTACTAGCCAAAAACAAGAAGCATATTAACAAGACTTTGGCTCTAGATACCATTGATGGAATTCTTCACATAAACAAGTTACAAAACCCATTTTGAATATGTATGAATTCGTGTATGTTAAGCGGAAGCAATATAAAGTTTATGCATGCAAAGTCTTAACCTTTTAAAACAAGAATTCCATTAAAGATCTAGTCTTGAATAATACACTAAAATGTAAATAAAGACTAGTATGAAGTTGTACCTACTCCAAAAGGAGGTGAAGAACAATATGAAGATGATGATGTAGAAAAGCAAGTCTCTAACTTGAAACCTCAAGAGAATGATACCCCAAACTTGTGCACCAACACCTAGCTTTTGGTTAGGATTTATCTAGCACTTGAAATGAGCTTTTAAAAAATAAAATGAATCCTCCTTGACCTTCAAAAGGCCACGGCCAACAGCCCCCAAAATGAGAGAGAATGCAGAATTTTTTTTTAAGCTACTTGATGTGTAAATGCATGTGTGTCTTGGTCTTGCAAGTGTCTTGGTACATATGCTCCTTGAATGTGGAATCAACCACTCAAAAGCCTAGTCAAAGCATGCATACAACACTTCCAATGCCACTCACAAGTATTTAAATAAAATGGTTTTATTTTATAGAAAATAAATTTTATAAAATAAATTTTATAAAACTTCCATTTTATTTATTATGTGTACATCATTTATAAAACCTATTTTATAAAACAAATGTAACATAATTTATTAATTATTTAACCTATAAATAATTAAATCCATAATATATAAATTATTCCATAATTTATATATATGTACACATCAAGTAATATTTAAGAAAACCAATTTTCTTAAAGTTCAAGTGTCGCGTATTTGATCAATGAACCAATCGTTAAAATCAAATACGAATAAGGTGTCGGTAAGTTTGTTATTGGGTATGACCCGACTTGGATCAAAACATATTAGCCACGTTAATTTAATATGTCTCTCGGGCATACGAAATACCTTCAATTGCCATTTGAGACTTGTTTAATTGCTAGTAATGACTATTTTGACATGTTATTTTAGTTAAATGCTTATGAACTTTGTCTACATTTTCATATATGCTTATTTGAAAAAGTGTAGAATTGTAAAAATTGTGAAAATGCGTATAAGTTTAAGTTTGATTTAACATGTTGTTGTGGTTAATTTAAGTTGATATTTTGCTAACACTAATGCATATTTGGATGCACAAATTTTGTGTTTAATGTGTTTTGCAGAGAGCCGATATTGGAGGTTCATCATCATCATCATCTAGACGACCCGCTCCAGCTCCAGAACCAGAACCAGAAATGCAATATGAACCCAAACAAGAACCACAACAGGAATAACAACATCAGCTTGATCAACACGTACCTTATTATGACCCACTACAGTTACCTAATGAATTCATAGTATTTCCGATGCATCCGCCTGTAGAATACCCAACGATTCCTGAACACACGTTGCATCCTAATCTGAGATTCGATAGACGATGGAGAGATTACCCGGCATATCAAAGTAATAAATTTAAATTAATAACGAAAGAAGTAGAGGTGCCTAGGGTAGTTGATTGGGATCCTTTGGAAAGGGTCCAACTTGCTGACCGTGTTAGGGAGCATTTGATCCAAAGGTATGGCAGTTCTTCTTTTACTGATTGGGAACGCTTATTCACCATTCGTAGACCTGTATATAAGGAATGGTGTGTTGAGCTGATGAATACTATAGCATTAAATGTAGATGTAGATAGATTAGATGATAGAAGTTTTCTAAGGTTTATACTTGACGGTAGGATGTACAAGATGTCCATGCTGGACATGGCCAGGGCATTACAGATATATACGCCCGCTAAATTGCTACTACCCGATTGTATGAATTTGATTTATCGTGGTGAAAGGGTAGATAAGAATTTTGATGTGAACGCCGACTGGAGGCGTATGTCCGATTATAATGTTTTTGGGTGGGGAGGAACGCATACCTACTTACATATTAACAGAGCCGAGCTTCGTATAATTCATAGATTTTTGGCTAACTCGATTACACAGAGAGGTCACAACAAGGAAAAATTGACCTTACATGATTTATTTTACCTAAAGTGTATTCGAGACCTAAGAGGCTTTGTTAATATCCCTTACTGTGTTGGTTTTTATTTATCTAAGATGGTTGAAGGAATACAGGAAGGGGGAATTATAGGAGGAGGTATTTTTGTTACTCTCATTGGAGAGTATTTAGGTGTAGATAAGAACCAAGGGGGTCCACTTTTGGAATGTAGGGAGCAGGTTAAGCTTTTAGGATTGAGGGTTTATGCGGGTGCTAAGGTATTGAAGAGTAGACGCAACCAGGCAATACCCTATGTAGGTAGTCATCCTCAGGTAGAGAGAGGATCAGACGAGGAGATGGAGGAAGCGGATGACATTAGGGATGTCATTCAGGAGGCTATGACTGATGTCTACCAACGTGTAGAGGAGGTAGATATGACAAACGCGGAGAGATTTCGTCGGATGGAGCAGTGGCAAGCCCGGAATGATTACGAGCATTCCAGGCAACGGCAGCATGATAGATGGGACTATCATCAGCGTCAGATTATGAGCTGGCTGTCACCTCAGGAGCCCTACATCCCGACCCGACCAGCTTACTATCCTCCACACCAGCCCGAGATGAGACCGCCATTCACTCTCTACGACCCTAACCAAGCTTACCAGTACACCTATCACCAACCATGGAACCCGGACGACGACATGAACTGGAACTCCTATCCAGATTGATTTAGTTCCAGTTGGTAATTTATATGATTTTTAATTTTTATTATTTCTTTTTTTTTATGTTTAAACTTATGATATCGTGATACTTTTATTGTAATATTTAATATTTTTAATTGTTGTACTAATGTTTAATATTTGATTTGAAAGTGGGATTTTAAGTCCCATTTCAAATTACCTTGCATGTTTATATTTGTATTGTATGTATATTGTCGATTGTACAAAATAGGGTAAAACAGCGCATTTTCAAAGACTGGTATTAAGTTCAGCAAAAGCTAGTACTTTTGACGACAAAATGAAAAACAAATGTGATGTAACAACAAGACGGAATGAACAAATGATGTGCACCATTTATCATTCAACAAACAAATGCCAATATGTTTGGAAACTTTGGTAAAATTTAATCATTTTTCTACGTTAAGTACCCTCAATAATTTAAATTGTTACTGATTTCTTGCAAATGAGGGCATTGCAAGATCTTAAGTGTGGGAAAGGGTTAAATTCTTTCGGATTTTTAAAATCTTTGACTTATACACTTGGTTACCATTAAAAATACTAGTAAAGCAGTAGTTGTATTAGAATCTAGTGCTCTCTGATAATAAAGAACAGCCCTAGTCTTATATACTGACTACCCAATTCTAGTAAAATTTTTCAAAATTTTCAATTAAATGAACTCAAAATCATGTTTATACATATTTATGAACGATAAAACTAGGTGTTAACACCGAAATTATTGTTACCTCGAAAAGGACATAAATTGAGAAACAAACCAAAATGTTAGAATTCATTTAAAATGGAATAGAGGACAATAAAAAGGCAAATAAAAGAAAATAAAAGCCAAGTGTGGGAAAATCTACCAAGTTATTTAAAACATATATCACATTTTTTTGTACAAATAACTGAAGATACTTTTGCTTTAGACTAAACTAATCAGTTTTACCCGATTTAATGTAATATATTTGAAAGAAAAGATGGATCTACACGATGAATCAATTCCATCATTAAAAGGAAGTAAAGTCTTCCGAAAAAGAAACGCGCTTCTTGATTTAGGTCATGAAGTTGTCGTCCAGACCAGCTGTAGGTTGACGAAAAATCTAGAAAAGTCATCACTAAAATCAGCAGGAAATCCACGGACCTCAGCATCAAACAGGGTCGCCAAGTGGTCAGACTTATCCTAACTATGAGAGGATCTGTCTCGTAAAATGGGGAGGACGCCGTGCAAATTAGCTGGATAAGACTAATGAATCAGATCCCCAGAGAAGGATAATCTACTTAAAGATCAAAAATCAGCTTTTAAGACTGATATTACTCAATCCCAGAGATTGATCTTAAAGATTGAGAATTACAAACTCATGGAATTTGATGATATCTAAACTCGAGCTTGAACGAGAAAATATTTTGATCAAAATTACAAACCGATTTGTTTTCTGAAAACCCATTTTCAATGCGTTCATTACCATTGAACGTAAAATCCTAGGAATTCACCTGGAATTCATTAGGTCACCTGAACCAAATTGGGTGTCAACCGTAAGAACGGTGGTTGTATAGCATGGTCGAAGACAGGACCTTGTGCCAAACTGAAAAATCATAAGGGTGAGGTTTACTATTGCTCCTACCAAGGATAGTAATTGCATTCGAAACGTTATAGACCATAATTAAAAGCATGTCAGGGGACATTGCCTTAACAGTTGCTTGTTCAACGCTTTCCTTTACAACCGGACGGCAGTTTACCGAAAGGTAATATACGGAGCAAGTATGCTGGACGTGTTTCTTTCCTAATACAAGGTTAGCAAGTGGGTGACACAAAATCACAAGTTTTGAGCTAAAATTTTCAAATCTGAAACCCACCAAGCCCACAAAAACAATTTGCAAACGCCGGTGAAGGGTTATTCCAGAAAACTTATCTAGGGTAAAAGCTAGATTTAATTTTCAAAAGATCAAATGTTTTCATAAAGATCCAATTTCCTTAAAGGATCTAAATTTTATAGTCATGTGGGACTGTAAACCACAACGTTACTACCATTGTTTATACCGCCGTATATAAATCACTGATGTACAAAGTGTGAAGAATAAAGAAGTGATTCTAGTATTTTTATTTCAAGACTATATTGCTTGAGGACAAGCAACGCTCAAGTGTGGGAATATTTGATAATGCTAAAAACGAACACATAATTCATAGCATTATTCCTCAAGAAAGACAAGTTTTTAGTTGCAATTGTTCTATTTACAAGTGATATTCGTTTAAATAATAAAAGGTGAAGACAAAAGAGAGATTCGACGAATTGAAGACGCAAACGACCAAAAAGCTCAAAAGTACAAAGTACAATTAAAGTGGTTCCAATTATTGATAAGAAACGTCTCAAAATTTCAAGAGTACATGAGGCAAAACACAAAATACAAGATATTAAATTGTACGCAAGGACGTTCGAAAAACCGGAACCGGGACCAGAGTAAACTCTCAACGCTCGACGCAACGGACTAAAAATTACAAGTCAACTATGCTTATAAATATAATATAATATATATATATATATATATATGTAATTATAATAAAATTATATATATATTATATATTATAAAAATCCGGCGGCTATACTGTTGCAAAGCTGAATGACAGCTGGAACCGATGGCCATGCGATCGCATGGCCTGGAGGAAGAAATCCCATGCGATCGCATGGCAAGCTGAGACAGGCCTCACCTATTAATAGTCTATGGACTTATTAAAACAGGGGTGAAATTATGTACAAGGACACTTGGCATAATTGTTAACAAAGTATTAAACCTTGGGTTACACGCAGTCGATATCCTGGTGTAATTATTAAACAAAGTATTAAAACCTTGTTACAGTTTAAGTCCCCAATTAGTTGGAATATTTAACTTCAGATATAAGGATAATTTGACGAGGACAGTCGCACTTTAAATTTATGACCGATGGACTGTTATGGAAAAAAACCAGACGGACATATTGAATAATCCAGGACAAAGGACAATTAACCCATGGGAATAAACTAAAAATCAACACGTCAAACATCATGATTACGGAAGTTTAAGTAAGCATAATTCTTTTATTTTCATATTTAATTGCACTTTTAATTATCGTACTTTTTAATTATCGCACTTTTATTTATCGCAATTTCGTTATCGTTATTTACTTTACGCTTTAAATTAAGTTATATTTATTTTTAATATTTTACATTAGGTTTTAACTGCGACTTTAGTTTTAAAATCGACAAACCGGTCATTAAACGGTAAAAACCCCCTTTTATAATAATAATATTACTTATATATATATATATATATATATATATATATATATATATATATATATATATATTTGTATTTTTATAAGTTAAACTAATATAGCGTTAAGCTTGTTTAAATGATTCCCTGTGGACAAAACCGGACTTACTAAAAACTACACTACTGTACGATTAGGTACACTGCCTATTAGTGTTGTAGCAAGGTTTAGGTATATCCATTCTATAAATAAATAAATATCTTGTGTAAAATTGTATCATATTTAATAGTATTTCGTTGTAAAAATAATACTATTTCCTAGTACACCTCGCATAACATCACGTGCCACTACTTTGGACAGATAAAAACCAACACAGTAGGGGATATTAACAAAGCTTCTAGGGTTTCGAATACACTTAAGGTAAAATAAATCGTGTAAGGTCATCTTCTCCTTGTTTTTACCTCTTTGTGTAATCGAATTAGCTAAAAATCTATGTATAATACGTAGCTCTGCTTTGTTAATATCTAAATAGGAGTCTCTTCCTCCCAGCGTAAAAACATTATAATCTGACATACGCCTCCAGACGGCGTCCGCGTCAAAATTCCTATCTACCCGCTCCCCATGATAAATCAAATTTGTACAATCGGGTAGTAGTAATTCACCAGGAGTGTAAATCTGTAAAGCCCTGGCCATGTCCAGCATGGACATTCTGTACATCCTACGGCCAAGTAAAAATCTAAAAAAACTTCTGTCATCTAACCTAACTACATCCGCATTAAGTGAAATAGTACTCATAAGCTCAACGCACCACTCTTTATATACAGGCCTACGAATGGTGAATAAACGTTCCCAATCGGGAAAAGAAGAGCTGCTATACCTTTGGATCAGATGATGTCTAACTGAGTTAACTAGTTGGACCCTTTCCAAAGGCTCTCAATCGATTACCCTCGGTACTTCTACATTTTTCGTTACCAGTTTGAATTTGTTACTTTGATACGTCGGGTAATCTCTCCAACTTCGATCAAATCTCAAATTGGGATGAAACTGTTCTTCATGAATCGTTGGGTGTTCTATTATCGGATGAATCGGAAATTGTACGTAGGCATTAACATATTCTAGTTGCGAATCATAATATGGTACATGTTGATCAGGTTGTTGTTGTTGTTCCAGTTGTTGCTCCTGTTCAGGTTCTGGTTCATATTTGTAACAACCCAACCCGTTATCCAACCGAAAACGCTTAATTTTTTTTTTTTTAAACAGTCCAGTTTCAGGCATTTGGAGCGCCGCTCCAAAGTGGCGTGTCCACTTTCTTTTTATGCTCGTTCGTAAAACACGTTCCGCAACACTTTTAAATGAAACAATTTATCATAACACGTCAATATAAGTAAAACTAAGAGTTTCCCACAATAAAATCGAGTTTTACAGCACCGGGCCCACGTCAACCCAAATTACGACAAAGTGACCATTTCGACCCATTTTAGTTTAATACAAAACATAGACCGAGCATGGCGATTGGGAATACGCTACCCAATCCTAATCAAATCCAACATCACGTCTTTTAAAGCAAACTACGCAAGTCCACTAGTCCCGCACACTTACCCGAGCCATCCTCCACGCAAATCTATAAGAATGTAAACAACGAGAGGGTAAGCTAACGCTTAGTGAATTCAATAATTATACACATACATATATAATATACCTACTTGCAAACACTTACTCACATACCGCATACATGCTAGCAACACAATTAGCTTATCATCACAAGTACAAAGCTATAACCTTTAATATCACAAGCTAGCACAACAATAGCATATATAACCCGAACAATATAATATGCTACACTACAACACAATAACCATGGTTAACCAATCGTACAAGGGAATGGCACCCGCGAAAGGCCATCGGAGTTCACAACATTCATTAGTGTACTTAGCACCTCGTATCACTAACCCCCGGGTGGCATCTTAACACCTAGATACTTCACCCTCGGGTGGCATCTTAACACCTCAACACTTCACCCTTTATTATGGAGTGGCATCTTAACACCTCGACACTTCACTCCTAGGTGGCATCTTAACACCTCGATGCTTCACCTCGAGTGGCATCTTAACACCTCGATGCTTTACTCGTCACGTGAAACGTGGTGTCTTAGCACCTCGACACTTCACATCTCACGCTACAACAAATAGATACATTATATACCTACACATATAATTATTCCACTCACCTCGGAAAGCCCGCACAAGTCATGTACATCATGATCTTCGTCCTCAAATCCGAGCAAGTAACCACCTATATCACACATAGGTACAATATACACATAAATAGCTATTCTCTAAAAGAGAACTCGACACAAACATCCCTTAGTCGAGGGATCACACCTTGCTCGCCAAAACCCGCCCATTTAATCTACTAATGGACTCAAACCAATTACCACTTCGGGTGGTAATTCAAACCAACACAACAAAGTACGATTTAACCCAAATCATACTTTACACCTATTAGACCAAACCTAGGTCTTAATGCTAAATTACTACTTAGGTAGTAATCATTTCAAACGCCAGTTACATCAAAACCTCAACACGTGCAATATTGATCCATAACACGGTTGACCACGTTTGACTAAATCTTAAAATATCATTTTTAACCCAAAATTACTTCTCGCAAGTAATTACATCCAAAAACATCATTTAACACTTAACAAAAGCGTTTAACATCCATTTAATCTAAATTAGTGTCATCCTCAATTTTGACCCAATTCAAATTACCCATTTTGACCAAAGTCATAAAACACCCCAAAATAACTAACGACTACTGATTATATTTTCAAGACAACCACTAACACGTAAATCAAGTATTTACCTACTTGATTTACCAAAACTTAACTTAAAACTTAATTTAACACCGTCCCAAAATACCCATTTGACCCGTTTTGACCTAAATTAGGGTTTACACCCAAAAACCAAGTCAACACAAGTGTTCTAACGTTTAACCAACACACGCAAGACCCAAACTCAATATTTCATCACTCGAAACCCTAAGTCACCCATTTAGGCTTACTTACTTGAATCTTACCCAAAACCCCCAAATTTCACAATAAAATGGGTTTATAACACTAACTAACACAAACCCTAACTCAAACAATAATCTTAACAAAGAAATTCGGATTTAGAATTTACCATAACAATCAAAACGTAGCCGAGAACGAAAGGAACAACTTTAACACTCGCACCTTTGATCGATTCAAGCTTCATCTTCATCAAAGCTCCAAATCTCTCTCTAGAATCTCCCTCTCTCTCTAAGATAAGATGAGAGAGATGTGTGGATGTCAAAATGATCCAAAAGTGGATCTAAAACTGCTCTAAGTGCCACAAATCTGTCCACAAGTGAAAGGACCAAAGTACCCCTCATTTAACCCTTTAAAAATGCTGAAAATTGCATCAGACGTGACCGGAGCACCGCTCCAAAGGGTGGAGCGCCGCTCCAACCTTCAGGTCAGTTTTCAGCAACTTGTTTTGGCCATAACTTTTTGACCGTAGCTCCGTTTTCGATGAATCAAATATCGTTGGAAATGTAATAAGATTTCCTTTCTAATGGTCAGGTTTTGAAATATTAACTCAAACTTTATTTGGGGTTAAAAAGGTACGTACACACCTTGTGACTCCAAACAACGTCCAGTTTTCTTCGACGTTCGAGCAAGCAACACGTACATGTCTCGTACACTTCATACACGCATCGTACACCATAAATACATCATGTACAATAAATATTTGGGTCTTACAATATTGTGGCTCATATTGCATTTCTAGTTCAGGTTCCGGAGCAGGTTGCCTAGATGATGATGATGATGCACCATCAGTATCGGTATTTTTCTGCAAAACACATTAAACACAAAATTTGTGCATCCAAATATGCATTAATGTTAGCAAAATAACAACTTGAAATAATTACAATAACATGTTCAATCAAAATTAAACTTATACACATTTTCACAATTTTAACAATTCTACACTTCTTCAAATAAGCATATATGAAAATGTTTACAAAGTTCATAAGCATTCAACTCAAATAACATGTTAAAATAACCATTACTAGCAATTAAACAAGTTTCAAATGGCATTTATATCAAATTAATCAAATTCATGAATTTTAGACCTAAAAAGTCTACTTTAATTTTCAAAAATCATGTTTAGAATCAAAGTTTGAATCATTTAGCTACCTAAACATGTTACACTACTTAATTTAGCAATATTTCATGACAAAAATCGGCCATAACCTGTTTATATCAAAAAGCCCCAAATTGCTCAAGAACACAAACCTTAGATTCCTAAAATTTTTGAAGGTTTTAGCTTCAAATCATGTTAAACAGCATCAATCTAGGTTATACATGCATAATATACTAAAAATTTAACTCTAATTACACTAAAAATCAACAAAATCAAATTAGGTAAAATATTGGTAATTATCACAAAAACTAGGAAATTTAAGAGTTTAGGGGTGTAATTTTTACCTTCTTGCTAAAAAATCCAAACCTAGGCATGATTGTAGCGAAGTTTTGTGAGAAATTTGGTGAAATTTGGGTGAAAATTGGTGATTTGAAGAGTGTATGTGTGTATGTGTTCGTGTTTGTGTATGAGTGTGGAGTGAGACAGAAGCAGCGAGCTGCTCCTTTTTGTTTCTGACCAGATTTTTAACACCATGCGATCGCATGGTTCTCAAGACCAAACCCCATGCGATCGCATGGGGTCCTGGGTTTTTTTATTTATTTAAAATCTTATACTTATAAAACAAAAATTAAATAAATTTAAAATTTTATTTTCCTTGTTATTTAGGACGAGGGCGTTTCGGATCGTTGTCCTAGTCCGTCCCTCGACAAAATTTTAAAAATTTGTCATTTTAAAGCGTTGTTTTAAAAGCAAAGATTTTTGGGTTTTTTTTTTATGTTTTTGGCATACTTTAATTCAATAAGATTAAAAATAATGATAATAAAATTTCTCGTCCCTCCCTTGGGTAGAGCAATTTCAGTTCAATGACCTAGTTTTCAACTCACGACGAATTTTTAGATATCAAATTTCTAACTTAATGAAATAAAGTAAATTTTTGTTTTTAAATTTACACCAAACTTAAATTTAAAATGCATAAAATTAAAAATTCGTATTATTAAAATTAAAAATTCACACCAAATTTATATTATATTTTTATTTTTATACTTACAAACTTATATTAAAAATATTAATTTTTAAAAATACTTAAAAACTTAAATATATTGATTTAAAAAGATTTACAACATTAATTTAATATTTGTATATTAATTTTAAAAACAAGGTAAAAATAAAATTAAAAATCTTTTTGGTCTTTTATCCCACTTTAATTAATCAAATATTATCAAAAATATACACCCCTCTTTTCGGTAAAGTAATTTCGGTTCAACGACCTAGTTTTACTCATGACGAATTTTTGAAATATTTTGGTTTGATTGATTAAAGATATTTATACCTTAAGAATAAATGGTAAATTTCGCAGTGATGTAATAAATTTTTGTATGATATCAATAATTTCGGTTACGCATACCTAATTTTATTGAATACCAATTTAATACTTTATAGCGAACGATTCAGGGTTTATTATCAAAAGGTTAAAAGCAATAAATAAAAAATAAAAAATGTACATACTTACCTGTGAGATAGAATTCTCAGAGACCTACTTTAGCCGACTCATAAGAGAGTCGTGAGATTTGGTTCTTCATAGCTACGTAAGCGTAACCTTGATTCTTCAATATCTTTTCTTCTAAACATATAAACGGTCCTTCTCTGCATAGAGTAACAAATTCGGTATTTGAATATGTTTGATTGTTTGAACATTTACCTTCGTGTGACCATTTCAGCATTTATAACATCTTTCAAGGTGTCGTGCTCTTCTTTTTGTTGCGGATTTTGATTTTCATTTACCAAAATGTATCTTATAATGATCTTTCCTGAGTTCTTTCCTTACTCCATCCATTTTGCCTCTTATTACTGACACCAGGTCACTCGGGAGTGTGTCATTATTACGTTTAGTAATCAAAGCGTGTAGCATTAGACCACGGTTTAGATCAAAGGAATTCTTCATCTCGTAAAACCTAAAAAAAATAAAAATTCAGAATGGGGAGAGAAGACTAGTTCTTTAGGGTCTGCTAGGGAAAGACCATTCGGATTCCATTCTCGAAAACTACACGAAAACAGAATATCTAACTCTAACAGAAATATATATTACCCTAAAAAGATTCGAACCTTCCCACACTTAGTTAGCTATGGTGTCGAAATTGTGATTAACTTCATCTTCAACTTCCATTGGATTATCTATGTAATGTTTAACTCTGTGACCATTAACTTTAAATTCAACTCCATTTGAATTTATTAACTCTATTGTTCCGTACGGGAAAACTCTTTTGACTATGAATGGTCCAGACCATCTTGATTTCAATTTTCCAGAAAATAGCTTGAATCGTGAATTGAAAAGAAGAACTTTGTCTCCTTCTTTAAATTCTTTTGAACTTCTGATTCTTTTATCATGCCATTTCTTCGTTCTTTCTTTATATATTAACGAATTTTCATATGCTTCATGTCTTAATTCTTCTAATTCGTTTAGTTGACTTAACCGTAGACGTCCGGCTTCATGTAAATCAAGGTTACATGTCTTCAAAGCCCAAAATATTTTGTGTTCAATTTCTACTGGAAGGTGACATGCTTTTCCGTAAACGAGTTTAAAAGGTGTGGTTCCAATTAGAGTTTTGTAGGCTGTTCTAAAAGCCCAGAGTGAAATGTCCCGTTCTTATTGATTAAAAACGTTCCATATTAATTGATTTCGTTGCGAGGTTTTGACCTCTATATGAGACGTTTTTCAAAGACTGCATTCATTTTTAAAACAAACCTTAACCTTTATTTCATAAATAAAGGTTTAAAAAACTTTACGTAGATTATCAAATAATGATAATCTAAAATATCCTGTTTACACACGACCATTACATAATGGTTTACAATACAAATATGTTACAACAAAATAAGTTTCTTGAATGCAGTTTTTACACAATATCATACAAGCATGGACTCCAAATCTCGTCCTTATTTAAGTATGCGACAGCGGAAGCTCTTAATAATCACCTGAGAATAAACATGCTTAAAACGTCAACAAAAATGTTGGTGAGTTATAGGTTTAACCTATATATATCAAATCATAATAATAGACCACAAGATTTCATATTTCAATACACATCCCATACATAGAGATAAAAATCATTCATATGGTGAACACCTGGTAACCGACATTAACAAGATGCATATATAAGAATATCCCCATCATTCCGGGACACCCTTCGGATATGATATAAATTTCGAAGTACTAAAGCATCCGGTACTTTGGATGGGGTTTGTTAGGCCCAATAGATCTATCTTTAGGATTTTCGTCAATTAGGGTGTCTGTTCCCTAATTCTTAGATTACCAGACTTAATAAAAAGGGGCATATTCGATTTCGATAATTCAACCATAGAATGTAGTTTCACGTACTTGTGTCTATTTTGTAAATCATTTATAAAACCTGCATGTATTCTCATCCCAAAAATATTAGATTTTAAAAGTGGGACTATAACTCACTTTCACAGATTTTTACTTCGTCGAGAAGTAAGACTTGGCCACTGTTGATTCACGAACCTATAACAATATATACATATATATTAAAGTATGTTCAAAATATATTTACAACACTTTTAATATATTTTGATGTTTTAAGTTTATTAAGTCAGCTATCCTCGTTAGTAACCTACAACTAGTTGTCCACAGTTAGATGTACAGAAATAAATCGATAAATATTATCTTGAATCAATCCACGACCCAGTGTATACGTATCTCAGTATTGATCACAACTCAAACTATATATATTTTGGAATCAACCTCAACCCTGTATAGCTAACTCCAACATTCACATATAGAGTGTCTATGGTTGTTCCGAAATATATATAGATATGTCGACATATAGGTCGAAACATTGTATACGTGTCTATGGTATCTCAAGATTACATAATATACAATACAATTTGATTAAGTTATGGTTGGAATAGATTTGTTACCAATTTTCACTTAGCTAAAATGAGAAAAATTATCCAATCTTGTTTTACCCATAACTTCTTCATTTTAAATCCGTTTTGAGTGAATCAAATTGCTATGGTTTCATATTGAACTCTATTTTATGAATATAAACAGAAAAAGTATAGGTTTATAGTCGGAAAAATAAGTTACAAGTCGTTTTTGTAAAGGTAGTCATTTCAGTCGAAAGAACGACGTCTAGATGACCATTTTAGAAAACATACTTCCACTTTGAGTTTAACCATAATTTTTGGATATAGTTTCATGTTCATAATAAAAATCATTTTCTCAGAATAACAACTTTTAAATCAAAGTTTATCATAGTTTTTAATTAACTAACCCAAAACAGCCCGCGGTGTTACTACGACGGCGTAAATCCGGTTTAACGGTGTTTTTCATGTTTCCAGGTTTTAAATCATTAAGTTAGCATATCATATAGATATAGAACATGTGTTTAGTTAATTTTAAAAGTCAATTTAGAAGGATTAACTTTTGTTTGCGAACAAGTTTAGAATTAACTAAACTATGTTCTAGTGATTACGAGTTTAACCTTCGATTAAGATAGTTTTATATATATGAATCGAATGATGTTATGAACATCATTAATACCTAAAGTTTAGTAGGTAAACCTACTGGAAGTGACAAGAAATGATCTAGCTTCAAAGGATCTTGGATGGCTTGAAAGTTCTTGAAGTAGGATCATGACACAAAAACAAGTTCAAGTAAGATTTTTACTCGAATTAAGATAGTTTATAGTTATAGAAATTGAATCAAAGTTTGAATATGAATATTACCTTGAATAAGAAAGATAACCTACTATATATAACAAAGGTTTCTTGATCTTAGATGATTACTTGGAATGGATTAGAAAGCTTGGAAGTAAATTAGTAAACTTGAAGGGATTTTTGAAGTGTTCTTGAAGTGTTCTTCCTATGATGATTATAGCTTGATGCTTGAAGTGATTTTTGATGAAGATGATGATTAACTACTGGAAAAATACGTTCATAATAGTGTTTGTGTGTTGAGAGAGAATTAGAAAGAGAATTGGAAGTGAAATGGAGTGAATGATGAGTGGTAATTGGTGAGTGGTGAGTGGGGTTAAAAGGAGTTCTAGTTAGTTGACTAGCTCATGGTAGAAGTTAAAATTGATTAGTAATACATGACATAATCAAGAGTGGAATCCCATGCTAGTTCCTATTGGTATATACCCATAGTAAGTACGTTTTGAAGCTGTGTATAATACGGGTAAGAATACGACTAGAATTCTCGATGCAAGAAAAGAATGGGAAAGTAACTGTAACCATTTTCGTTAAGTATGAGTGTTTTGATATATGTCTTGAAGTCTTCCAAAAGTATTTTAATACATCTAAATATACTACATGTATATACATTTTAACTGAGTCGTTAAGTCATCGTTAGTCGTTACATGTAAGTGTTGTTTTGAAACCTTTAAGTTAACGATCTCAATTAATGTTGTTAACCCATTGTTCATTATATCTAATGACATGTTAAATTATTATATTATCATGATATTATAATATATTAATATATCTTAATATGATATATATACATTTAAATGTCGTTACAACGATAATCGTTACATATATGTCTCGTTTCGAAATCCTTAAGTTAGTAGTCTTGTTTATATGTATATAACTCATTGTTAATATACTTATGGAGATACTTAATTATCATAATCTCATGTTAACCATATGTATATCCATATATATATCGTCATGTCATTTTTACAAGTTTTAACGTTCGTGAATCGCTTGTCAACTTGGGTGGTCAATTGTCTATATGAAACATATTTCAATTAATCAAGTCTTAACAAGTTTGATTGCTTAACATGTTGGAAACATTTAATCATGTAAATATCAATCTCAATTAATATATATAAACATGGAAAAGTTCGGGTCACTACAGTACCTACCCGTTAAATAAATTTCGTCCCGAAATTTTAAGCTGTTGAAGGTGTTGACGAATCTTCTGGAAATAGATGCGGGTATTTCTTCTTCATCTGATCTTCACGCTCCTAGGTGAACTCGGGTCCTCTACGAGCATTCCATCGAACCTTAACAATTGGTATCTTGTTTTGCTTAAGTCTTTTAACCTCACGATCCATTATTTCGACGGGTTCTTCGATGAATTGGAGTTTTTCGTTGATTTGGATTTCATCTAACGGAATAGTGAGATCTTCTTTAGCAAAACATTTCTTCAAATTCGAGACGTGGAAAGTGTTATGTACAGCCGCGAGTTGTTGAGGTAACTCAAGTCGGTAAGCTACTGGTCCGACACGATCAATAATCTTGAATGGTCCAATATACCTTGGATTTAATTTCCCTCGTTTACCAAATCGAACAACGCCTTTCCAAGGTGCAACTTTAAGCATGACCATCTCTCCAATTTCAAATTCTATATCTTTTCTTTTAATGTCAGCGTAGCTCTTTTGTCGACTTTGGGCGGTTTTCAACCGTTGTTGAATTTGGATGATCTTCTCGGTAGTTTCTTGTATAATCTCCGGACCCATAATCTGTCTATCCCCCACTTCACTCCAACAAATCGGAGACCTGCACTTTCTACCATAAAGTGCTTCAAACGGCGCCATCTCAATGCTTGAATGGTAGCTGTTGTTGTAGGAAAATTCTGCTAACGGTAGATGTCGATCCCAACTGTTTCCGAAATCAATAACACATGCTCGTAGCATGTCTTCAAGCATTTGTATCGTCCTTTCGCTCTGCCCATTAGTTTGTGGATGATAGGCAGTACTCATGTCTAGACGAGTTCCTAATGCTTGCTGTAATGTCTGCCAGAATCTTGAAATAAATCTGCCATCCCTATCAGAGATAATAGAGATTGGTATTCCATGTCTGGAGACGACTTCCTTCAAATACAGTCGTGCTAACTTCTCCATCTTGTCATCTTCTCTTATTGGCAGGAAGTGTGCTGATTTGGTGAGACGATCAACTATTACCCAAATAGTATCAAAACCACTTGCAGTCCTTGGCAATTTAGTGATGAAATCTATGGTAATGTTTTCCCATTTCCATTCTGGGATTTTGGGTTGTTGAAGTAGACCTGATGGTTTCTGATGCTCAGCTTTGACCTTAGAACACGTCAAACATTCTCCTACGTATTTAGCAACATCGGCTTTCATACCCGGCCACCAAAAATGTTTCTTGAGATCCTTGTACATCTTCCCCGTTCCAGGATGTATTGAGTATCTGGTTTTATGAGCTTCTCTAAGGACCATTTCTCTCATATCTCCAAATTTTGGTACCCAAATCCTTTCAGCCCTATACCGGGTTCCGTCTTCCCGAATATTAAGATGCTTATCCGATCCCTTGGGTATTTCATCCTTTAAATTTCCCTCTTTTAAAACTCCTTGTTGCGCCTCCTTTATTTGAGTAGTAAGGTTATTATGAATCATTATATTCATAGATTTTACTCGAATGGGTTCTCTGTCCTTCCTGCTCAAGGCATCGGCTACCACATTTGCCTTTCCCGGGTGGTAACGAATCTCAAAGTCGTAATCATTCAACAATTCAATCCACCTACGCTGCCTCATATTCAGTTGTTTCTGATTAAATATGTGTTGAAGACTTTTGTGGTCGGTATATATAATACTTTTGACCCCATATAAGTAGTGCCTCCAAGTCTTTAATGCAAAAACAACCGCGCCTAATTCCAAATCATGCGTCGTATAATTTTGTTCGTGAATCTTCAATTGTCTAGACGCATAAGCAATCACCTTCGTTCGTTGCATTAATACACAACCGAGACCTTGCTTTGATGCGTCACAATAAATCACAAAATCATCATTCCCTTCAGGCAATGACAATATAGGTGTCGTAGTTAGCTTTTTCTTCAATAACTGAAACGCTTTCTCTTGTTCATCATTCCATTCAAATTTCTTCCCTTTATGCGTTAATGCAGTCAAGGGTTTTGCTATTCTGGAAAAGTCTTGGATGAACCTTCTGTAGTAACCAGCTAGTCCTAAAAACTGGCATATGTGTTTCGGAGTTTTCGGGATTTCCCACTTTTCAACAGTTTCTATCTTTGCCGGATCCACCTTAATACCTTCTTTGTTCACTATGTGACCGAGGAATTGAACTTCTTCCAACCAAAATGCACACTTTGAAAACTTAGCGTACAATTCTTCCTTTCTCAATACTTCTAACACCTTTCTCAAATGTTCACCGTGTTCTTGGTCATTCTTTGAGTAAATAAGTATGTCATCAATGAAAACAATGACAAACTTGTCAAGGTATGGTCCACACACTCGGTTCATAAGGTCCATGAACACAGCTGGTGCATTAGTTAAACCAAATGGCATGACCATAAACTCGTAATGACCGTAACGTGTTCTGAAAGCAGTCTTTGGAATATCATCTTCTTTCACCCGCATTTGATGATACCCGGAATGTAAGTCAATCTTTGAATAAACAGACGAGCCTTGTAGTTGATCAAATAAGTCGTCGATTCTCGGTAGTGGGTAGCGGTTCTTGATGGTAAGTTTGTTCAACTCTCGATAGTCGATACACAACCTGAATGTACCATCTTTCTTCTTGACAAACAAAACAGGAGCTCCCCACGGTGATGTGCTTGGTCGAATGAAACCACGCTCTAAAAGTTCTTGTAATTGGCTTTGCAGTTCTTTCATCTCGCTGGGTGCGAGTCTGTAAGGAGCACGAGCTATTGGTGCAGCTCCTGGTACAAGATCTATTTGAAATTCAACAGATCGATGTGGGGGTAATCCCGGTAATTCTTTCGGAAATACATCGGGAAATTCTTTTGCAATGGGAACATCATTGATGCTCTTTTCTTCAGTTTGTACTTTCCCGACGTGTGCTAGAACAGCATAGCAACCTTTTCTTATTAGTTTTTGTGCCTTCAAATTACTAATAAGATGTAGCTTCATGTTGCCCTTTTCTCCGTACACCATTAAGGGTTTTCCTTTTTCTCGTATAATGCGAATTGCATTTTTGTAACAAACGATCTCTGCTTTCACTTCTTTCAACCAGTCCATACCGATTATCACATCAAAACTCCCTAACTCTACTGGTATCAAATCAATCTTAAATGTTTCGCTAACCAGTTTAATTTCTCGATTCCGACATATATTATCTGCTGAAATTAATTTACCATTTGCTAATTCGAGTAAAAATTTACTATCCAAAGGCGTCAATGGACAACTTAATGTAGCACAAAAATCTCTACTCATATAGCTTCTATCCGCACCTGAATCAAATAAAACGTAAGCAGATTTATTGTCAATAAGAAACGTACCCGTAACAAGCTCCGGGTCTTCTTGTGCCTCTGCCGCATTAATATTGAAAACTCTTCCGCGGCCTTGTCCATTCGTGTTCTCCTGGTTCGGGCAATTTTTAATAATGTGGCCCGGTTTTCCACATTTATAACAAACTACATTGGCATAACTTGCTCTGACACTACTTGCTCCGCCATTACTCGTTCCGACACCATTTGTTCCTTTCGTTCTATTAACCCCTGGTCCGTAGACCTCACACTTCGCCGCGCTATGACCATTTCTTTTACACTTGTTGAAAAATTTGGTGCAGAACCCCGAGTGATACTTTTCACACCTTTGGCATAGCTGCTTCTGATTGTTGTTGTTGTTGCGGTTATTATTGTTGTTGGGATGATTGTTGTAGTTGTTGTTGTTGTTGTTGTTGTTGTTGTTGTTGTTGGGCCATTTGTTGTAGTTGCGATTGATGTTGCGATTGTTGGGATAATTGTTGCGATTATTGTTGTAATTGCTGTTGTTGTTGTATTGGTGATTCTTATCACCGTTTTCCTCCCACTTTCTTTTGACTTGCTTCACATTGGCCTCTTCAGCAGTCTGTTCTTTAATTCTTTCTTCAATCTGGTTCACTAGTTTGTGAGCCATTCTACATGCCTGTTGTATGGAGGCGGGCTCGTGTGAACTTATATCTTCTTGGATTCTTTCCGGTAATCCTTTCACAAACGCGTCGATCTTCTCTTCCTCATCTTCGAATGCTCCCGGACACAATAGGCACAATTCTGTGAATCGTCTTTCGTACGTGGTAATATCAAATCCTTGGGTTCGTAACCCTCTAAGTTCTGTCTTGAGCTTATTGACCTCGGTTCTGGGACGGTACTTCTCGTTCATCAAGTGCTTGAATGCTGACCACGGTAGTGCGTACGCATCGTCTTGTCCCACTTGCTCTAGATAGGTATTCCACCATGTTAACGCAGAACCTGTGAAGGTATGCGTAGCGTACTTCACTTTGTCCTCTTCAGTACACCTACTTATGGCAAACACCGATTCGACCTTCTCGGTCCACCGTTTCAATCCGATCGGTCCTTCGGTTCCATCAAATTCCAAAGGTTTGCAGGCAGTGAATTCTTTGTAGGTGCATCCTACACGATTTCCTGTACTGCTAGATCCAAGGTTATTGTTGGTATGTAGCGCAGCCTGTACTGCGGCTATGTTTGAAGCTAGAAAAGTACGGAATTCCTCTTCATTCATATTCACGGTGTGTCGAGTAGTCGGTGCCATTTCCTTCAAAATAGTCAAATGGAACAAGTTAATCATACAGAATATTAAGAGTAGTTAATAGTATTTCGTAGCATAATATGAACTCATTTATAAAAGCTTTTTCTTCATATTAGCGTTTTATAAGTTTAAATTCGGGTAGTACCTACCCGTTAAGTTCATACTTAGTAGCTAATATACAATTCAACTACTACAATTCTATATGAAAAACTAATTATAATAATATTTCGCGTTCAAACGTTTACACAATATTTTACAAACATACAATACCGCTTATTTTACATAAAGCATGAAATATAGCACACAATAACTTTGATACAAGATAGTTGTGAAGATAATTCTAGCTAGTACACAAGTCGTTCAGCAAAGGCAATAAATACACGTAATTCATACGTCCAGAAACAAGTCATGCATTCTGGTTTTACTAGGACTACTTCCCATCCTTGGTCTTATGGAACATAACCGTTATGGCTGTTGATAAGACAGCGTGTTGTAACGTCGTCAAAGGGACGAGGGTTACGTAATGTCCAACAGTCCCGTAACAATCTAAAAACCTCATTTCTTACCCCAATTACCGACTCCGTCACTTGTGGGAATGTTTTGTTTAATAGTTGTAGGCCGATGTTCTTGTTCTCACTTTGGTGAGAAGCGAACATTACTAATCCGTAAGCATAACATGCTTCTTTATGTTGCATGTTAGCCGCTTTTTCTAAATCACGAAGTCCAATATTCGGATATATTGAGTCAAAATAATTTCTTAACCCATTGCGTAAAATAGCATTTGGGTTCCCCGCAATATATGCGTCAAAGTAAACACATCGTAACTTATGGATTTCCCAATGTGATATCCCCCATCTTTCGAACGAAAGCCTTTTATAAACCAAGGCATTCTTGGAACGTTCTTCGAATGTCTTACAAACTGATCTCGCCTTAAATAGTTGTGCCGAAGAATTCTGACCGACTCTAGACAAGATTTCATCAATCATGTCTCCGGGTAGGTCTCTTAAAATATTGGGTTGTCTATCCATTTTGTGTTTTTATACTGTAAAATAGACAAGAGTTAGATTCATAAAAAAATACTTATTAATACAAGCAATTTTTACATATATCATAAAGCATAAGCACACTATATTACATATATTACACCACACGAATACAACTATCTTATTCCGACTCGCTTGTTTCTTCTTCTTCGGTTTTGGTTCGTTTTGCCAAGTTTCTAGGGATATATGATGTTCCCCTAATACGAGCCGTCGTTATCCACATTGGTTTAGAAAAACCTGGTGGTTTAGAGGTTCCCGGGTCATTATTACAACTTAAGGACTTCGGGGGTTGACGATACATATAAAGTTCATCGGGGTTGGAATTAGATTTCTCTATTTTTATGCCCTTTCCCTTATTATTTTCTTTTGCCTTTTTAAATTCAGTTGGGGTAATTTCTATAACATCATCGGAATTCTCTTCGGAATCCGATTCATCGGAGAATTGGTAATCCTCCCAATATTTTGCTTCCTTGGCGGAAACACCATTGACCATAATTAACCTTGGTCGGTTGGTTGAGGATTTTCTTTTACTTAACCATTTTATTATTTCCCCCACCGGTTCTATTTCTTCATCCGGTTCCGATTCTTCTTCCGGTTCCGATTCTTCTTCCAATTCCGACTCTTCTTCCGGTTCCTCTTCGGGAACTTGTGAATCAGTCCACGAATCATTCCAATTTACATTTGACTCTTCATTATTATTAGGTGAGTAAATGGGACTTGTTCTAGAGGTAGACATCTATCACATAATATCAAACGCGTTAAGAGATTAATATATCACATAATATTCACATGTTAAAATATATAGTTTCCAACAAAATTTGTTAAGCAATCATTTTTCAAGTAAACACGGTCGAAGTCCAGACTCACTAATGCATCCTAACAAAATCGATAAGACACACTAATGCAAAATTCTGGTTCTCTAAGACCAACGCTCGGATACCAACTGAAATGTCCCGTTCTTATTGATTAAAAACGTTCCATATTAATTGATTTCGTTGCGAGGTTTTGACCTCTATATGAGACGTTTTTCAAAGACTGCATTCATTTTTAAAACAAACCTTAACCTTTATTTCATAAATAAAGGTTTAAAAAACTTTACGTAGATTATCAAATAATGATAATCTAAAATATCCTGTTTACACACGACCATTACATAATGGTTTACAATACAAATATGTTACAACAAAATAAGTTTCTTGAATGCAGTTTTTACACAATATCATACAAGCATGGACTCCAAATCTCGTCCTTATTTAAGTATGCGACAGCGGAAGCTCTTAATAATCACCTGAGAATAAACATGCTTAAAACGTCAACAAAAATGTTGGTGAGTTATAGGTTTAACCTATATATATCAAATCATAATAATAGACCACAATATTTCATATTTCAATACACATCCCATACATAGAGATAAAAATCATTCATATGGTGAACACCTGGTAACCGACATTAACAAGATGCATATATAAGAATATCCCCATCATTCCGGGACACCCTTCGGATATGATATAAATTTCGAAGTACTAAAGCATCCGGTACTTTGGATGGGGTTTG
Organism: Rutidosis leptorrhynchoides; assembly: GCF_046630445.1. NCBI lineage: Eukaryota > Viridiplantae > Streptophyta > Magnoliopsida > Asterales > Asteraceae > Rutidosis > Rutidosis leptorrhynchoides. The sequence goes on from NC_092343.1 coordinate 193,571,931, forward strand.
TTAGGCCCAATAGATCTATCTTTAGGATTCGCGTCAATTAGGGTGTCTGCTCCCTAATTCTTAGATTACCAGACTTAATAAAAAGGGGCATATTCGATTTCGATAATTCAACCATAGAATGTAGTTTCACGTACTTGTGTCTATTTTGTAAATCATTTATAAAACCTGCATGTATTCTCATCCCAAAAATATTAGATTTTAAAAGTGGGACTATAACTCACTTTCACAGATTTTTACTTCGTCGAGAAGTAAGACTTGGCCACTGTTGATTCACGAACCTATAACAATATATACATATATATTAAAGTATGTTCAAAATATATTTACAACACTTTTAATATATTTTGATGTTTTAAGTTATTAAGTCAGCTGTCCTCGTTAGTAACCTACAACTAGTTGTCCACAGTTAGATGTACAGAAATAAATCGATAAATATTATCTTGAATCAATCCACGACCCAGTGTATCGTATCTCAGTATTGATCACAACTCAAACTATATATATTTTGGAATCAACCTCAACCCTGTATAGCTAACTCCAACATTCACATATAGAGTGTCTATGGTTGTTCCGAAATATATATAGATGTGTCGACATGATAGGTCGAAACATTGTATACGTGTCAATGGTATCTCAAGATTACATAATATACAATACAAGTTGATTAAGTTATGGTTGGAATAGATTTGTTACCAATTTTCACGTAGCTAAAATGAGAAAAATTATCCAATCTTGTTTTACCCATAACTTCTTCATTTTAAATCCGTTTTGAGTGAATCAAATTGTTATGGTTTCATATTGAACTCTATTTTATGAATCTAAATAGAAAAATTATAGGTTTATAGTCGGAAAACTAAGTTACAAGTCATTTTTGTAAAGGTAGTCATTTCAGTCGAAAGAACGACGTCTAGATGACCATTTTAGAAAACATACTTCCACTTTGAGTTTAACCATAATTTTTGGATATAGTTTCATGTTCATAATAAAAATCATTTTCTCAGAATAACAACTTTTAAATCAAAGTTTATCATAGTTTTTAATTAACTAACCCAAAACAGCCCGCGGTGTTACTACGACGGCGTAAATCCGGTTTTACGGTGTTTTTTGTGTTTCCAGGTTTTAAATCATTAAGTTAGCATATCATATAGATATATAACATGTGTTTAGTTAATTTTAAAAGTCAAGTTAGAAGGATTAACTTTTGTTTGCGAACAAGTTTAGAATTAACTAAACTATGTTCTAATGATTACGAGTTTAACCTTCGAATAAGATAGTTTTATATATATGAATCGAATGATGTTATGAACATCATTACTACCTCAAGTTTAGTAGGTAAACCTACTGGAAGTGACAAGAAATGATCTAGCTTCAAAGGATCTTGGATGGCTTGAAAGTTCTTGAAGTAGGATCATGACACAAAAACAAGTTCAAGTAAGATTTTTACTCGAATTAAGATAGTTTATAGTTATAGAAATTGAATCAAAGTTTGAATATGAATATTACCTTGAATAAGAAAGATAATCTACTGTATATAACAATGGTTTCTTGATCTTAGATGATTACTTGGAATGGATTAGAAAGCTTGGAAGTAAATTAGTAAACTTGAAGGGATTTTTGAAGTGTTCTTGAAGTGTTCTTCCTATGATGATTATAGCTTGATGCTTGAAGTGATTTTTGATGAAGATGATGATTAACTACTGGAAAAATACGTTCATAATAGTGTGTGTGTGTTGAGAGAGAATTAGAAAGAGAATTGGAAGTGAAATGGAGTGAATGATGAGTGGTAATTGGTGAGTGGTGAGTGAGGTTAAAAGGAGTTCTAGTTAGTTGACTAGCTCATGGTAGAAGTTAAAATTGATTAGTCATACATGACATAATCAAGAGTGGAATCCCATGCTAGTTCCTATTGGTATATACCCATAGTAAGTACGTTTTGAAGCTGTGTATAATACGGGTAAGAATACGACTAGAATTCTCGATGCAAGAAAAGAATGGGAAAGTAACTGTAACCATTTTCGTTAAGTATGAGTGTTTTGATATATGTCTTGAAGTCTTCCAAAAGTATTTTAATACATCTAAATACACTACATGTATAAACATTTTAACTGAGTCGTTAAGTCATCGTTAGTCGTTACATGTAAGTGTTGTTTTGAAACCTTTAAGTTAACGATCTCAATTAATGTTGTTAACCCATTGTTCATTATATCTAATGAGATGTTAAATTATTATATTATCATGATATTATGATATATTAATATATCTTAATATGATATATATACATTTAAATGTCGTTACAACGATAATCATTACATATATGTCTCGTTTCGAAATCCTTAAGTTAGTAGTCTTGTTTATATGTATATAACTCATTGTTAATATACTTATGGAGATACTTAATTATCATAATCTCATGTTAACCATATGTATATCCATATATATATCGTCATGTCATTTTTACAAGTTTTAACGTTCGTGAATCGCTTGTCAACTTGGGTGGTCAATTGTCTATATGAAACATATTTCAATTAATCAAGTCTTAACAAGTTTGATTGCTTAACATGTTGGAAACATTTAATCATGTAAATATCAATCTCAATTAATATATATAAACATGGAAAAGTTCGGGTCACTACACAGAGTGCATCCTCCAATTTCATGGACCATTCCTTCGGATTTGATCCTACGGTTTTCTCTAGAATACGTTTTAATGCTCGGTTGGTATTTTCAACTTGTCCACCTGTTTGTGGATGATAAGCAGTGGAGATTTTATGAGTTACTCCATATCTTTTTAGAACTTTCTCAAGTTGATTTTTACAAAAATGAGTATCCCGATCACTTATTAAAGCTTTCGGTGTTCCAAACCTTGCAAAAAGATGTTTTAAGACGTTGACTACAACTCGTGCATCGTTAGTTGGGAGCTCTTGTGCTTCTGCCCATTTAGATACATAATCAATGGCAACGAGAATGTAGAGATTATTATGAGATTTTGGAAATGGACCCATAAAGTCAATACCCCAAACGTCAAATACTTCACATACTTGAATGACATTTTGTGACATTTCATCACGTTGACTTATTTTTCCGGCCCTTTGACATGCATCACAGGATTTACAAAGAAGGTGTGCGTCTTTGAAAATTGTAGGCCAATAGAATCCAGCGTCGTAAACTTTTCTTGCTGTGAGTTGAGGCCCATAATGCCCTCCTGTTGGTCCTGTGCGACAATGGTTTAAGATTTAACTAGCTTCATCTCCGAATACACATCGGCGTATTATTCCATCGGGACAACTTTTAAACAAATGTGGATCTTCCCAGAAATAGTGTTTTATATCACTAAAGAATTTCTTTCGTTTTTGGTACGATAATCCTTTTTCAAGGAATCCACATACTAAATAGTTTGCATAGTCTGCAAACCATGGAATTTCATTATAATCTATCTTCAAAAGATATTCATCAGGAAAGTTATCTTGTATGGTCGATTCATTTAGAACTTCTAATTCAGGATTTTCAAGACGAGAAAGATGATCAGCGGCGAGATTTTCTGCTCCCTTTTTATCTCGGATTTCAATATCAAACTCTTGTAACAGTAAGATCCAACGGATTAATCGTGGTTTGGCATCTTGTTTTGAAAATAGGTATCTAAGAGCAGAATGGTCGGTATAGACCACCGTTTTAGCTAGAACGAGATATGAACGAAATTTGTCAAAAGCAAAGACAATAGCAAGGAGTTCTTTTTCAGTAGTTGTGTAATTTGTTTGTGCTCCTTGTAACATCTTACCAGCATAATAAATAGGTTGAAATCGTTTTTCAATCCTTTGTCCTAAAACGGCTCCCATTGCAAAATCACTTGCATCGCACATAAGTTCAAACGGTAAATTCCAATTTGGAGTTATCATGATCGGCGCATTAGTGAGTTTTTCTTTAAGAATATTAAAAGATTTGATGCATTCATCTTAAAAGATGAATGGAGCATCCTTTTCTAGGAGTTTATTCATAGGAGTGGCAATTTTAGAAAAATCTTTTATGAAACGTCGGTAAAAACCGGCATGCCGTAGAAAACTCCTAACTCCTCTAACATTGGTGAGATGTGGAAGTTTAGCAATTACATCTACTTTAGCTCTATCCACTTCAATTCCTTCCTTTGAAATTTTATGACCAAGAGCGATACCTTCTTTAACCATGAAATGGCATTTCTCCCAATTAAGAACTAGATTTGATTGCTCGCATCTAATAAGCATTCGTTCAAGATTAATTAGACATGTTTCAAAAGTATCACCGAAGACTGAAAAGTTATCCATGAAAACTTCCATGCATTCTTCTATCATGTCGTGAAAAATCGCCATCATGCACCTTTGAAAGGTTGCAGGGGCGTTGCAAAGTCCAAATGGCATGCGTTTGTAAGCAAAAGTACCATAAGGGTACGTGAATGTGGTTTTCTCTTGATCCTCGGGTGCTATTGGAATTTGAAAATATCCGGAAAAACCGTCAAGAAAACAATAGTAACTATTTTCGGCTAATCTTTCCAACATTTGATCAATGAAAGGTAAGGAAAAGTGATCTTTTCTGGTGGCGTCATTTAATTTTCTATAATCAATACAAACACGCCATCCTGTTATAGTCCTAGTAGGAATAAGCTCATTTTTCTCATTTGTGATGACAGTCATGCCACTCTTCTTAGGTACGCATTGAACTGGGATTACCCATGGACTATCAGAGATTGGATAAATTAAACCTGCATCTAGCAGTTTAATAATTTCTTTCTTAACAACATCTTGTATATTAGGATTTAGTCTTCGTTGGCGTTGCACATACGTTTTATGACCTTCTTCCATAAGGATTTTATGTGTGCAATATGAAGGACTTATTCCTTTAATATCATGAATTTTCCATGCAATAGCTGGTTTATGAGCTTTTAGCACAGAAATGAGTTGAGATTTTTCATTTTCAGTAAGAGAAGACGATATTATTACAGGTAATTCAGATTCACCATGTAAATAAGCATATTCCAAATGGTTTGGAAGTGGCTTTAACTCTAATGTCGGTGGTTCTTCTATCGATGATTTATATCGATATCTGTCTTCTTCTTTTAGCATTTGAATTTCTTCTGTTGTTGGTTCATATTTATTAACCATGAGTGCGGCTAACATTTCAGCTTCATCAATTGGTTCAGTTCCTTCTCCTAACGAACATTCTCCTGTTCCTTGTAATTCTGGAAATTCTTCTAACAATTCTGCATGTGAATCTATAGTTTGAATATAATAACATGTATCATCTGCAGATTGCGGTTGTTGCATGGCTCTATCAACAGAAAAGGTAACACTCTCGTCCTCTATAATTAGGGTCAGTTTCTTACAAAACACGTCTATTATTGCTTTAGCCTTGTTTAAGAATGGTCTTCCTAATATGAGAGGAACTCGAGAATCTTCTTCCATGTCCAGAATAAAAAAATCTACTGGAAATACTAAAGTACCAACTTTAACTAGCATGTTCTTCATTATCCCTCTAGGATATTTTACTGATCGATCGGCTAGTTGTATGCTTATTCGTGTTTGTTTCAATTCTCCAAAGTCTAGTTTAGCGTATAGTGAATACGGCATTAAATTTATACTAGCACATAAGTCTGCCAATGCTTCTATTGAACTAAGACTTCCCAAAAAACATGGAATCGTGAAACTTCCTGGATCTGAAAGTTTTTGTAACACCCCGTTTTCCCGTGCGCGTCTAAAGGTACAAACTTAATTATTAGCACGTTTGTAAATGAGCCTAGTGTTAGTTAATGAGAATATATATATGTATATATATGTATATACATATGTATGTGTGTCGCATTGGTATTGAGTCGTATGAGGCTTAAGGTCGAAGCTTAGACGAGCATAAGAAGATTGAACGTGGTGTGTTAGTGGTTTGAGCCATCATTTTATGCTAACTTGTCGAAGGGATCATGATCAGGCCACTGTCGCGCCGCGAGAAATGGGTCCACGACGTGACAAGCAAAGCAAATCTGGATCAGAACATGAGTTAAGAGTGGTGGTTTTTCCTTTGTAACATCGCGCGCGGCAATTCTGCAGTTCTGATTCCGGTTTTAGCTTAAATTAAATGACTTTAAGGGACAAAATGGTAATTTGACATGTAAATCTGATGGGGGCATTAACTCTCCACCACACATCCATTTATTTCATTTCCTTTTCCTTTTTCTTTCCTATTTCTCTCCCAAAACACAAAACCTATTTAGCTTAATCTTGAGATTTGGAGTTGGAGATTTGTGAATCAAACCTAGGAGCGAGATTTAAAGTTGTTCTCCTTGTTACTAGCTACAAGAAGATAGTATTGGTAAGTTCTAACTTTATGTTTTAAGTTTTGATTGGGTAATGGCTAGGGTTTGGGTTACTAGAGATTTGCATAACCCATTTGAGAGTAAAATGGGCAAGTTTGTGTTATGTTGTTGTAGTGAAACCCTAATAGCCATAATTTAGGGTTTTGGCCTTGTGATTTGAGGTTGTAAGTGTCAATTGGTGTTGTTAATAACTAATGCACTTTAAGATTTATGAAAGAAGTGTAAATGGGTAAGTTTGACTTGATTGTGAATCTAAGAAATATAAAATGGGTCAAAATGTACTAGTTGACCCAATTAGATGAAATAGGTATGGATTACCCTAAGCTTTGTGTTAATTGAAGTTAATAGACTTTAATTCACTAGTATCAGTGATTAAAGTCGAGTCTTGGCCATTTATGGGCGGTTGTGGGTAGTTGAGTCATTTAATGCAAATTAGGTCATTAAATGCTCAAGTGGAGTATTGTGGTTAATCACTAGTTGTGAAATTGAATGTGTACTTAATGATTTAGGTACATTGCGTTGAAGCTCAAAAGTGCTAAATCATCATCCTTGTGATAAGGTGAGTGGAGTAATTATACGTATGTGTATATGATGTATTTATTTGTGGGTGTTATAGTATGAACCATCGAGCCGGTAGTGCCATAACATGTGTGTGATAAGATGTGAACCACGAGCCGATAGCATCGAGTGTGAACCACGAGCCGGTAGCACTATAAAATAAGATGTGAACCACGAGCCGGTAGCATCGAGTGTGAACCACGAGCCGGTAGCACTATAAAAGAGTATGACTCGAGCGTATGGTGTGAACCACGAGCCGGTAGCACCATAGCGATATTGGTTAACCATATTGAGATTGTTGATTTGTTTAGCATATTTTATATATATGATGAGTTGAGTATATGCTAATGAAGTGGCGTAATAATGTACGACTTGTGGGTGTTACGTTTATGTTGACATGTTATTTGAGTTACAAGTTCGTATGAGGTATTTGGTATTGTGATTGCAAATGGATAGGTTATATATATGTATGTATAATTGTTGCACTCACTAAGCATTGCTTACCCTCTCATTGTTTACCATTTTATAGGTGCTGGCTTGGACAAGGGTAAGGGCATACGGTTGGATTAGTTGTCTCCCGTTTGTGTTGACAGGGGATGCTTTTGGGGATAGCTTTTGAAGTGGCCGAACGTTTTGGGTAGTTTAGCCCCAAACCATGCTCGAGTGTTGTTTGGATTATAAACTATCATTTGTTGTTGGTCAAACTTGTATCACATTCGTTAATGGCCTTTGTGCCTCTTTGTAAACATTAAACTCGTAATATGTTTTGACGAATCGTGTGGAATGGGTTACATATTTAATTGGCGCGCAAATGTGTATTATATTTTAAATAAAAAAAAATTATCGTACGGAGTACGGGTTGGGTTGTTTCAAGTGGTATCAGAGCATGGTCTAAGAGATTTAGGCGACTTGAGATAGGAGCCTAGACTTAGATTTATTTGTATATGCGCTTTATGCGGGACTTGTAGGAGACGGGTCGGACCGGGAGTTGATTAGTGCTTAGGTTTATGTGAACTAACCTTGCGCTAATTGTTTTATGTTGTGTTAGCAATCGTCAAGCAAGATAGACGTTGTACTAGCAAGTTAATGCGACGTGCTCGCGTAACAATGATTAGCTACCATCGTTACGGGTTCAAATCTTGTCAAACAAGCGATGTACGATGATTGTTGAGCAAGATGGGGGTAGTGTGGTGTATATGTATATACATATGTGTTAAGTTTTCTCGTTCGTTGCTTAACCTTTTCCGTTTTATAGTATGAAGACGAGAAACGGACCCTAGACCAGTGAAGGGGGTTCGAGCGAGGATGTTGAGTTTACGGCCAAGGTTGAGGCCATTATGCAAAGGCATCATGAGGCTTCTTAGAGGATGTTAAGAAGATGTTCTTGGATTCGATTGACGAACAAGTAGTCAATCTAGTCAAGGAACAAGTTAAGATTGTTCTTAAAGAGGATAACGCGGGAAGACGAGACTTCCACTATAAAAACTTCAAAGATGCTCAACCTCCCACCTCTGAAGGTGAACGAGACCCACTCAAGAGTGCTTGATGGATCTCCGATATGGAGGGGGCTTTCCGTACTAGTGAGTGCCCTCTCGATAAAAAGACGAGGTTTGGTAGTAGCATGATGAGGGGTGATGCCAAGTTGTGGTGGGATGCGAAAATCCGACTTTATGGCGAAGAACAAAGTATGAGTTTGATGTGGGACGAGTTTAAAGAAGAATTTTTCCAGGAGTACCGAACTTCGGCCGATCTTTCAAAGCTTAAGGACGAGTTACGTACTTTAAGGCAAGGGTCAATGGATTTGAACACTCTCAAGTCCACTTTCTTATCAAAGACCCAATTTTGCCTGGAGTATGACGGGAACGATCACATGTTGAAAGAAGATTTCTACCGAACCTTGAATGATAACTATCAAGAAAGGATTAGTAGGAATTCGGCGAAGACTTTTGATGAGCTATTTGATATCGCTAAGGGTTTTGAGTCACTTGCTCCAAGAAAGAGTGACTTCACCTTTGGCAAACAAAAATTTGAAGCTACTAGCCACTCGAACAAGAAGAACAAGAGTGTGACTGAGAGCGTCGGTAGTGCAAAAAAGGGGGCTTCTAAGAGTTTTGGGCCTACGTGCTACAGTTTTGGTCGACAAGGGCACTTGGCCCGTGATTGTACGAACTCATCTTCCAACAAAATCATTTGTTTTAATTGTAACAAAGAGGGGCACAAGAGGCCGGAGTGTCCCGAATTGCGCAACGATAATGTTAAGCGACTAGAGAAGGCGGGGGGTACGGCTAGGGGTCGAAATTATTTGATGACCAATGAGGAGGCCAAGCAATCTAGCGAAGTTGTCTCGGGTACTTTCATGATTAATTCCAATCTGGCAAGGATACTCTTTGATAGTGGTGCAAACTTGTCGTTTGTGTCACCAAAATTTGTGCCCAAACTTAATAAACCGTTAGCTAAGTTAAGCCGTCCGGTAGAAGTTGAAATAGCGGATGGCAAGACGGTGCTAGTGGTTGATGTGTGTAAAAATTGTAATGTTGTGTTTGGTGTCGAAAACTTTAAAATCGATCTCATCTCGATGACTTTGGGTGATTTTGATATCGTTGTTGGTATGGATTGGCTCGATCATAATAGAGCCGATATTGCATGAAATGAAAAATCTATTCGAGTGAAGACCCCTAGTGGGGGAGAGTTAATTATTCATGGCGATAAACGAAGAAGACTTGTGCCGATATGCACTTTTGCACGGGCACGTCATTTTCTTGTTGGTGGTGGCATGGCTTTTCTTGCCCATGTTGTTGATACTCGTGATGAGCCACCACCCATTTGTGAAATTTCGGTGGTGAGAGAATTTGAAGAAGTTTTTCTGGATGAGTTACCGGGTGTTCCGGCGGAAAGACAAGTTGAATTTCGTATTGAGTTGGTTCCGGGAGCTACTCCCATTGCTAAAACTCCTTACCGTTTAGCACCAACGGAAAAGCAAGAGTTGTTAAATCAAACCCAAGAGTTGCTCGAGAAGGGTTTTATTCGATCGAGTGCTTCGCCATGGGGCGCTCTGGTTTTATTCGTGAAAAAGAAGGATGGTAGTATGCGGATGTGCATCGATTACGGGAGTTGAATAAAGTGACAATCAAAAATCGTTATCCACTGCCTAGGATCGACGATTTGTTTGATCAACTCCAAGGTGCGACGTATTTCTCTAAGTTCGACCTACGGTCTGGCTATCACCAAATGCGGGTCTGTGAGGAAGATATTGAGAAAACGGCTTTTCGAACACGTTGTGGGCAGTTTTGAGTTCGTAGTTATGCCTTTTGGTCTTACAAATGCACCGGCGGCATTCATGGATCTTATGAACCGAGTGTGCCAACCTATGTTGGACAAGTCGGTAATTATGTTCATTGACGACATACTTGTTTATTCAAAGAGTATGAACGAACATGAACGTCATTTGCGTGAAGTATTGAAGACATTACGAAAGGAGAATTTGTATGCTAAGTTCTCCAAATGTGAATTTTGGCTAAGGGAAGTTCAATTCCTTGGTCATATTGTGAACAAGGAGGGTATTCAAGTGGATCTGGGGAAGATAGAGACGGTGAAGAGTTGGAGACAACCGACTACGCCTACGGAGGTCCGAAGTTTTCTCGGATTGGCCGGTTATTATCGTCGGTTTGTCCAAGACTTTTCTAAGATCGCTTCTTCATTGACGAAATTGACGAGGAAGAACGCGAGGTTTGTTTGGGAGAACGAGCAAGAAGTTGCCTTTCAATTGTTAAAGGAGAAGTTATGTCAAGCCCCGGTGTTAGTGTTGCCGGAAGGAGTGGAAGACATGACGGTTTATTGTGATGCTTCGTTAAATGGACTCGGGTGTGTTCTAATGCAAAGAGGTAAAGTCATCGCTTATGCCTCTCGACAATTAAAGGAACACGAGACGAGGTATCCGACTCATGATCTTGAGTTGGCGGCGGTTGTGCATGCGTTGAAAATTTGGCGCCATTACTTGTATGGTGTCAAGTGTACGATTTATTCGGATCATAAGAGTTTGAAACATCTCTTTAATCAATGAGATTTAAATTATCGTCAACGTAGGTGGATGGATGTGGTAAAAGATTATGATTATGAAATACTTTATCATCAGGGTAAGGCGAATGTGGTCGCGGATGCGTTAAGTCGAAAGAGTCATCACCCGGCGTTACAATTGGGATTGTTACGTATGATTATTACTGACGATTTTCTTGAAAAACTCGGTGTGATTCAAATAGAGGCTTACGTTCACAACAAGCATGCGGAGCGAATTGTGGGACAATCGGAGTTCATTACTATGGGCTCGCGTGGTTTGTTGTCTTTTCAAGGAAGTGTGTGGGTGCCTAAGATGGGTGATTACCGACAAGTGCTACTCGATGAAGCACATAAGTCAAAGTATTCCATTCATCCGGGCGCGACGAAAATGTATCTTGATTTAAGGAAAGATTATTGGTGGCTGGGCATGAAACGTGATGTTGTGAAGTATGTTGAGCAATGCGTCATGTGTTTGCAAGTTAAAGTCGAGCACCAAAAGCCGTATGGTAAGTTACAACCGTTAGAAATCCCGAAATGGAAATGGGAGTACGTTACCATGGACTTCATCACAAAGTTACCTAAAATGGCGAGAACCCAATTTGATTCGATTTGGGTTATAGTAGATCGATTGACGAAGAGTGCTTTGTTTCTTCCCATTAAGGAAGCGATATCGTCGGAGACTTTGGCTAAGTTGTTTATCAAGGAAGTCATCTCTCAACACGGCGTTCCTATATCGATTATTTCGGATCGAGATACTCGTTTTACATCTCGATTTTGGGAAAAGTTTCATGAGGATATGGGTACACAATTGAAATTGAGCACGGCGTATCATCCTCAAACGGACGGTCAAACCGAACGTACGAATCAAACTTTGGAAGATATGTTACGTGCGTGCATTATCGATTTTGTTGGTAGTTGGGACGAGCACTTACCTTTGGTGGAATTCTCGTATAATAATAGTTATCATACTAGTATTGGGATGCCACCTTATGAGATGCTTTATGGGCGTAGGTGTCGAACCCCGATTTATTGGGGTGAAGTGAGACAAAAGGAAATCGGGAGTACCGATTTAGTTTTAGAGACGAATAGCAAGATTGATGTGACTCGAGAGCATTTGAAAAAGGCTCAAGATAGGCAAAAGTCGTATGCCGACAGACGTAGACGAACGATCAAATTTCAAGAAGGTGACATGGTGATGCTTAAGGTCTTGCCATGGAAAGGTATTATTCGATTCCGAAAACGAGGAAAGTTAGCTCCTCGGTTTATTGGACCATTTAAGGTTTTAGCTCGTGTTGGGGAAGTCGGGTATCGTTTGGAATTACCCGAAGAGCTTGCAGGGATCCATAACACATTTCATGTTTCCCATCTCCGTAAGTGTCTTGCGGATGATTCATCTTGGGTGCCATTAGACCAGATTGAGCTAAATAATAAATTGGAGTATATCGAGGAACCGATTGCCATACTTGATGAGAAGGTCAAAAGGTTGAGACATAAAGAGGTTAGGACATTTAAAGTTCAATGGCGTCGTTGTAAGGGTTCCGAGTTTACTTGGGAGCCCGAAGAGTTTGTATTGGTTTATCTTCCTTCTTGTCATGCGGCTTGGATCACGAGGACGCGCTCCGATTTAAGTGGAGGAGAGTTGTAACACCCCGTTTTCCCGTGCGCGTCTAAAGGTACCAACTTAATTATAAGCACGTTTGTAAATGAGCCTAGTGTTAGTTAATGAGTATATATATATGTATATATATGTATATACATATGTATGTGTGTCGCATTGGTATTGACTCGTATGAGGCTTAAGGTCGAAGCTTAGACGAGCATAAGAAGAGTGAACGAGGTGTGTTAGTGGTTTGAGCCATCATTTTATGCTAACTTGTCGAAGGGATCAGGATCAGGCCACTGCCGTGCCGCGAGAAATGGGTCCGCGACGCGACAAGCAAAGCAAATCTGGATCAGAACATGAGTTAAGAGTGGTGGTTTTTCCTTTGTAACGTCGCGCCGCGACATTTAGCGCCGCGCCGCAGTAATTCTGCAGTTCTGATTCCGGTTTTAGCTTAAATTAAATGACTTTAAGGGACAAAATGGTAATTTGACATGTAAATCTGATGGGGGCATTAACTCTCCACCACACATCCATTTATTTCATTTCCTTTTCCTTTTTCTTTCCTATTTCTCTCCCAAAACACAAAACCTATTTAGCTTAATCTTGAGATTTGGAGTTGGAGATTTGTGAATCAAACCTAGGAGCGAGATTTAAAGTTGTTCTCCTTGTTACTAGCTACAAGAAGATAGTCTTGGTAAGTTCTAACTTTATGTTTTAAGTTTTGATTGGGTAATGGCTAGGGTTTGGGTTACTAGAGATTTGTATAACCCATTTGAGAGTAAAATGGGCGAGTTTGTGTTATGTTGTTGTAGTGAAACCCTAATCGCCACAATTTAGGGTTTTGGCCTTGTGATTTGAGGTTGTAAGTGTCAATTGGTGTTGTTAATCACTAATGCACTTTAAGATTTATGAAAGAAGTGTAAATGGGTAAGTTTGACTTGATTGTGAATCTAAGAAATATAAAATGGGTCAAAATGTACTAGTTGACCCAATTAGATGAAATAGGTATGGATTACCCTAAGCTTTGTGTTAATTGAAGTTAATAGACATTAATTCACTAGTATCAGTGATTAAAGTCGAGTCTTGGCCATTTATGGGAGGTTGTGGGTAGTTGAGTCATTTAATGCAAATTAGGTCATTAAATGCTCAAGTGGAGTATTGTGGTTAATCCCACTAGTTGTGAAATTGAATGTGCACTTAATGATTTAGGTACATTGCGTTGAAGCTCGAAAGTGCTAAATCATCATCCTTGTGATAAGGTGAGTGAAGTAATTATACGTATGTGTATATGACGTATTTATTTGTGGGTGTTATGGTATGAACCATCGAGCCGGTAGTGCCATAACATGTGTGTGATAAGATGTGAACAACGAGCCGGTAGCATCGAGTGTGAACCACGAACTGGTAGCACTATAAAATAAGATGTGAACCACGAGCCGGTAGCATCGAGTGTGAACCACGAGCCGGTAGCACTATAAAAGAGTATGACTAGAGCGTATGGTGTGAACCACGAGCCGGTAGCACCATAGCGATATTGGTTAACCATATTGAGATTGTTGATTTATTTAGCATATTATATATATATATATATATATATATATATATATATATATATATATATATATATATATATATATATATATATATGATGAGTTGAGTATATGCTAATGAAGTGGCGTAATAATGTACGACTTGTGGGTGTTACGTTTATGTTGACATGTTATTTGAGTTACAAGTTCGTATGAGGTATTTGGTATTGTAATTGCAAATGGATAGGTTATATATATGTATGTATAATTGTTGCACTCACTAAGCATTGCTTACCCTCTCGTTGTTTACCATATTATAGATGCTGGCTTGGACAAGGGTAAGGGCATACGGTTGGATTAGTTGTCTCCCGTTTGTGTTGACAGGGGATGCTTTTGGGGATAGCTTTTGAAGTGGCCGAACGTTTTGGGTAGTTTAGCCCCAAACCATGCTCGAGTGTCAGATTATAAACTATCATTTGTTGTTGGTCAAACTTGTATCACATTCGTTAATGGCCTTTGTGCCTCTTTGTAAACATTAAACTAGTAATATGTTTTGACAAATCGTGTGGAATGGGTTACATATTTAATTGGCGCGTAAATGTGTATTATATTTTAAATAAAAAAAATTATCGTACGGAGTACGGGTTGGGTTGTTTCAGTTTTTCTGGTATCTTATTCAACAGCACTGCAGAACAATTAGCATTCATTGTAACAGCCGAGAGTTCTTCCATTTTCTTTCTATTTGTGATTAGATCTTTCAAGAATTTAGCATATCTAGGCATTCCTAAAATTACATCAATGAAAGGAAGATTTACATTTATCTATTTAAACATATCCAAGAATTTGGATTGCTCGGCTTCAAGTCTCTCTTTTCTCATTTTACTCGGGTAAGGAAGTGGTGGTTGGTATGGTTTAACATAAGGTTTAGCCTTAACTGTGTTATCTTCATTAACCTTTTCAACTACCAGTTCTGTTTCCTTTTCTTGTTCAGATTGTGGTTCTTGTGGAGTAGGAATAGAGTCATCAGAAATTACAGGTATTTCAGGTGGTTTAAGTGTAATACCACTTCTTGTGGTAATGGCTTTAGCTGTTTCATTCCGGGGGTTAGCATTTGTATCGCTAGGTAGACTTTCCGGTTTTCTTTCACCTATCAACCTTGCTAGGTTACTTACTTCTTGTTCCAAATTTTGAATAGAAGCTTGTTGATTTCTAAATGCTTGAGCATTTTGTTCATTGGTTTGTTTCTGAGATGTGAAAAATTGAGTTTGAGATTCAACTAGCTTTGACATCTTATCTTCTAAATTTGGCTTTTTATCATCGGTTTGTGGTGGTTTTTTTGAAAAATAGGTCTTTGCTGATTGTAAGGATTGTTGGATACTTGTTGATTGCTAGGACCTTGTTGGTTGTTGTATGGAACATTTCGGTTATAATTCTGATTTTGATTGTAGATTGGTCTTGGCGGTTGATAATTATTTTGATAATTATTTCCAGGCCTTTTGTTCATGTATGAAACATTCTCTCTTTGTTCCATTGTTTGTTCAATACTGAGACAATCTTTTGTCAAATGTGGTCCTCCATACTGCTCACAACTAATTCGTATTGAGTGAATATCTTTAGTTATCTTTTCCATTCGTCTCTCAACAGCATCTATCTTTGCAGAAATGGAATCAAAGTCACGGCTAGAATCGGCTCTAGCTGCTTTAGATGATCTAACGATATCTTTTTCTTGATGCCACTCATGTGAGTGGGAAGCAGTGTTATCAATAATTTTGTAAGCTTCAGTTGCAGTTTTCTTCATAATGGAACCACCAGCTGCTATATCGATGTCTTTTCTTGTAGTGATGTCGCATCCTTGGTAGAATATTTGTACTATTTGATAAGTGTCTAAACCATGTTGCGGACATCCTCTCAACAACTTTCCAAATCTTGTCAACGCCTCATATAGAGTTTCATTTGGCTTTTGTGTGAACGTAACAATTTCTCCTTGAAGTCTCACGGCTTTAGATGCCGGAAAGAATTGTTTAAGAAATTTTTTAACTAAAACATCCCATGTATCAATCGCCCCTTCAGGTAACGATTCTAACCAATCTTTGGCTTCTCCCTTTAAAGTCCATGGAAATAACATGAGATATATCTGTTCATCCTCCACTTCTCTGATTTTAAATAGAGTGCAGATCCTATTAAAGGTTCGAAGATGTTCGTTTGGATCTTCCTTCGGTGCACCACTAAATTGGCATTGATTAGTTACCATGTGTAGAATTTGTCCTTTGATTTCATAATCTGGCGCATTAATGTCTGGTTGAGTAATTGCGTGACCTTGGCCAGTGCGTTTAGCTCGCATTCGGTCTTCCATACTTAGAGGTTCCAGATTTTCCATGATTGAATTTGTTGAATCTGAATCACTAGAGGATTCTGATTTAATGGTTTGTTCCTCAACAATCTCTGTTTGAATGATTGGTGGTTCCGGAGGAAAGATTAATTGTTCAGGATCTCTGAACTGCCCCTGAATATCCTCCGGATTCTCAATTGTGAGGTCGGGTTCAAAAAATGGATTATCGGAAATTTGAATTGGAGTACTTGGTCGACTGGATGACGATTCTAAAGAAAAATCAATGGCGACAATATTGGCTAGATGTCTTGATCGAGTTACAGGTGGTGAACGTATAAAAGGTGGTGAACGTTTTGCTCGGTGCATTCACTGAATATCCTATTAGTTATAAAAGATAAAAATTATATAAGTTATCAAATTAATAGAATTTTCTACTTTTTCCCACGTTTCGAATAGCCAAAAGATGTAGCAGGGAGCCAGAACCCTTTAAATCGGAAGCTCACAACTCAGCCACTAACAAATCCAACTATTACTACGGAGCAGAAAATTTGGATGTCTATCAATTTAACCGCTTAAAATAATTTTTTGTTGAAAAAAATAAAGAAAATTCTATGTCCTAGAAACTAGAGAGGCGAGAAATAAGGAAGAAAAAGAGCGCATCGGAAAATGTCGAAATATAAAAGATCGAAAAATAATAATAAGAACGTAGTGCGTCAAAACTTAAAAGTCTAAAAACTAAGAATTAAAAGTTGCGTCTAAAAGTACTAAAGCTTAAAAGAAATTCTATATCCAAAACGGCAATAACTTAAAAAGTACTAAAATTTATTAAATATTAAGGCGATAAGCGACGTCGTAAAATTCTAAGGTGCCTAAATCTTAGTCTAAAGAAAAAGCACTTAAGGGATTTTACGGCAAAGCCTAAAAATCTAGAAATAAAAATTACTACGGCAAATACTATATTACAAACTAATTACGAGCGAAAAAATACAAATTACGAATTAAACTAATAAAAAGATACGAAGATATAAAAATAAAACTAAAGTTATAAAAATATAATTTTTATATTATTTATTTTATAAAAGTATCAATTTATTATATTAATAAAACTAATTTAAAACTAAATATTACAAATTAATTAAATCTAAAATTAATTAATATAATATACTAACCCTAATTAGGGTTTAATATTAATAATAATTAATAATAATCCGTAATTAATGCTGTACAAGGTTCAGTTGGGCGTGTCAGTGACCCTCATGCGGTCGCATGAGTTTTAGCCTATGGATTCATGCGGTCGCATGAATTAGAAAACCGGGCCAGATTGTTTGGGCTGCTACAGTGTAGCCCGTTTACAATTTTAATTATATATTTTTTTTCTGTTTTATATTTATATAAAATATTTATATAAAATAAATAAAAACTTATATTTTAAAAACTAAAATAAAAATGAAGAAAATTTATAATTTTATATATATATATTTAATAAACTCTTAAAAATATATATATATTTTGTTTTTTTTTTTATATTTTTGTATTTTTAATATTTAAAACGTATTTTTACAAAAAGAAATTAAAACTTAATAAAAATCTTTTTTTTTATATACAGCGTTTCGCTTCTGGCGTTTAAGCAGTCCCCGGCAGCGGCGCCAAAAATACTTGATGTTTGTAGAGATGTATACGAAATAGTTATATATTTACTTCAAAAAACTATTAAATACGATACAATTTTACACAAGTTATTTATTTATTTATAGAGTGGATATACCTAAACCTTGCTACAACACTTATAGGCAGTGTACCTAATCGTACAGTAGTGTAGTTTTTAGTAAGTCCGGTTCATTTCACAGGGAGCTAGCCAAGTTTAACGCTATATTTTTAAAACTATATTTGTAAATATATAAATATATATATATAAGTAGTATTATTATTATAAAAGGGGATTTTTACCGTTTAATGATCGGTTTGTCGATTTTAAAACTTTAGTCGCAGTTAAAACCTAATGTAAAATATTAAAAATAAATATAACTTAATTTAAATGGTAAAGTAAACGACAATAATAAAATTGCGATAATTAAAAATGCGATAAATGAAATGACAGTAAATAAAAGTTGCGATAATTAAAAAGTACGATAATTAAAATGACAGTAAATAAAAGTGTGATAAAATATGAAATAAAGGAATTATGCTTATTTAAACTTCCATAATCATGATGTTCGACGTGTTGATTTTAGTTTATTACCATGAGTTAATTGTCCTTTGTCCTGGATTATTCGATATGTCCATCTGGTTTTTGTCCATAACAGTCCATCAGTCATAAATATAAAGTGCGAGTATCCTCGTCAAATTATCCTTATATCCGAAGTCAAATATTCCAACTAATTGGGGACTTAAACTATAATTACACCAATTTTTCTTGTATGTAATTCACCACTGTTTTAATAAGTCCATTAACTATTAATCAATTCCCGTGTCCGGTTAAATGAACGATTATTAGTACTTATAAATATCCCGCCCATCGTATCCGATCGAGTGTATGTGGTTATTTATAATTACGTCCAATTGTAAATCTTTATATTAAATTAACTAACTATCATTCAGTTAAACAAATATAAAGCCCATTAATAGCTCATAGTCTAATTTCCACAAGTGTCGTTCTTTTGTCCAAACCCCAATTATGGTACAAAGCCCAATTACTCCGTCTTTAATATTTAGACCAACATCATGATTACTTCAATTTAAATAAGCATAATAATAACTTAGCTACTAGACATTAATTTAAAAAGGTTGAACATAGCTTACAATGATTAATAATAGCGTAGCATTACACGGACAGAATTTCGACTTACACACTTACAACATTCGCTAACATACCCTTATTATTATTAAATTAAAATTAAAATTAAAATTATAATATATATATATATATATATATATATATACATATATATATATATATATATATAT
This sequence comes from Rutidosis leptorrhynchoides, assembly GCF_046630445.1. NCBI lineage: Eukaryota > Viridiplantae > Streptophyta > Magnoliopsida > Asterales > Asteraceae > Rutidosis > Rutidosis leptorrhynchoides. The sequence goes on from NC_092343.1 coordinate 193,591,298, forward strand.
ATATATATATATATATATATATATTACGTGAGAGATAGAGAGATTGAATTAGGTGTAGATATTCGGCCGAAAACTGTGAAATATATAGGATGTTAGCTGATACTGTTCACCATGCGACCGCATGGATTTTGCACTTCCAGGCCATGTGATCGCATGGCCTGCTTTTCCACTCGTCTAATTTCTGTTTTCCTGAATATATTCCCAATCCAAAAGTATTTAACACGTTTATTATGTTTTTTCTCCTTTCTTCTTCACAACACAGACTGACCAAGGATCAAAACTAAGAAATAACGATTTACTTTCTTAATTTCTGGATTTGAAATAGATACAGAAACGTTGAATGATAATTAACTTAATTGAAACAGAAAAGAAAAATAAAATGAAGCTGTACAGACTCAAGAACACGTATGAACAACTCAACATCTAATTTCGAATTCTAGGTTGTTATAGCTTATACTTACAACATGAAGTTGGTAGTTGTTGAAATGTCCCGTTCTTATTGATTAAAAACGTTCCATATTAATTGATTTCGTTGCGAGGTTTTGACCTCTATATGAGACGTTTTTCAAAGACTGCATTCATTTTAAAACAAACCATAACCTTTATTTCATCAATAAAGGTTTAAAAAGCTTTACGTAGATTATCAAATAATGATAATCTAAAATATCCTGTTTACACACGACCATTACATAATGGTTTACAATACAAATATGTTACATCGAAATCAGTTTCTTGAATACATTTTTTACACAATATCATACAAACGTGGACTCCAAATCTTGTCCTTATTTTAGTATGCAACAGCGGAAGCTCTTAATATTCACCTGAGAATAAACATGCTTTAAACGTCAACAAAAATGTTGGTGAGTTATAGGTTTAACCTATATATATCAAATCGTAACAGTAGACCACAAGATTTCATATTTCATTACACATCCCATACATAGAGATAAAAATCATTCATATGGTGAACACCTGGTAACCGACATTAACAAGATGCATATATAAGAATATCCCCATCATTCCGGGACACCCTTCGGATATGATATAAATTTCGAAGTACTAAAGCATCCGGTACTTTGGATGGGGCTTGTTAGACCCAATAGATCTATCTTTAGGATTCGCGTCAATTAGGGTGTCTGTTCCCTAATTCTTAGATTACCAGACTTAATAAAAAGGGGCATATTCGATTTCGATAATTCAACCATAGAATGTAGTTTCACGTACTTGTGTCTATTTTGTAAATCATTTATAAAACCTGCATGTATTCTCATCCCAAAATATTAGATTTTAAAAGTGGGACTATAACTCACTTTCACAGATTTTTACTTCGTCGAGAAGTAAGACTTGGCCACTGTTGATTCACGAACCTATAACAATATATACATATATATTAAAGTATGTTCAAAATATATTTACAACACTTTTAATATATTTTGATGTTTTAAGTTTATTAAGTCAGCTGTCCTCGTTAGTAACCTACAACTAGTTGTCCACAGTTAGATGTACAGAAATAAATCGATAAATATTATCTTGAATCAATCCACGACCCAGTGTATACGTATGTTAGTATTGATCACAACTCAAACTATATATATTTTGGAATCAACCTCAACCCTGTATAGCTAACTCCAACATTCACATATAGAGTGTCTATGGTTGTTCCGAAATATATATATAGATGTGTCGACATGATAGGTCGAAACATTGTATACGTGTCTATGGTATCTCAAGATTACATAATATACAATACAAGTTGATTAAGTTATGGTTGGAATAGATTTGTTACCAATTTTCACGTAGCTAAAATGAGAAAAATTATCCAATTTTGTTTTACCCATAACTTCTTCATTTTAAATCCGTTTTGAGTGAATCAAATTGCTATGGTTTCATATTGAACTCTATTTTATGAATCTAAACAGAAAAATTATAGGTTTATAGTCAAAAAAATAAGTTACAAGTCGTTTTTGTAAAGGTAGTCATTTCAGTCGAAAGAACGACGTCTAGATGACCATTTTAGAAAACATACTTCCACTTTGAGTTTAACCATAATTTTTGGATATAGTTTCATGTTCATAATAAAAATCATCTTCTCAGAATAACAACTTTTAAATCAAAGTTTATCATAGTTTTTAATTAACTAACCCAAAACAGCCCGCGATGTTACTACGACGGCGTAAATCTGGTTTTACGGTGTTTTTCGTGTTTCCAGGTTTTAAATCATTAAGTTAGCATATCATATAGATATAGAACATGTGTTTAGTTAATTTTAAAAGCCAAGTTAGAAGGATTAACTTTTGTTTGCAAACAAGTTTAGAATTAACTAAACTATGTTCTAGTGATTACGAGTTTAAACCTTCGAATAAGATAGTTTTATATATATGAATCGAATGATGTTATGAACATCATTACTACCTAAAGTTTAGTAGGTAAACCTACTGGAAGTGACAAGAAATGATCTAGCTTCAAAGGATCTTGGATGGCTTGAAAGTTCTTGAAGTAGGATCATGACACAAAAACAAGTTCAAGTAAGATTTTTACTCGAATTAAGATAGTTTATAGTTATAGAAATTGAATCAAAGTTTGAATATGAATATTACTTTGAATAAGAAAGATAACCTACTGTATATAACAAAGGTTTCTTGATCTTAGATGATTACTTGGAATGGATTAGAAAGCTTGGAAGTAAATTAGTAAACTTGAAGGGATTTTTGAAGTGTTCTTGAAGTGTTCTTCCTATGATGATTATAGCTTGATTCTTGAAGTGATTTTTGATGAAGATGATGATTAACTACTGGAAAAATACGTTCATAATAGTGTGTGTGTGTGTTGAGAGAGAATTAGAAAGAGAATTGGAAGTGAAATGGAGTGAATGATGAGTGGTAATTGGTGAGTGGTGAGTGGGGTTAAAAGGAGTTCTAGTTAGTTGACTAGCTCATGGTAGAAGTTAAAATTGATTAGTCATACATGACATAATCAAGAGTGGAATCTCATGCTAGTTCCTATTGGTATATACCCATAGTAAGTACGTTTTGAAGCTGTGTATAATACGGGTAAGAATACGACTAGAATTCTTGATGAAAGAAAAGAATGGGAAAGTAACTGTAACCATTTTCGTTAAGTATGAGTGTTTTGATATATGTCTTGAAGTCTTCCAAAAGTATTTTAATACATCTAAATACACTACATGTATATACATTTTAACTGAGTCGTTAAGTCATCGTTAGTCGTTACATGTAAGTGTTGTTTTGAAACCTTTAAGTTAACGATCTCAATTAATGTTGTTAACCCATTGTTTATTATATCTAATGAGATGTTAAATTATTATATTATCATGATATTATGATATATTAATATATCTTAATATGATATATATACATTTAAATGTCGTTACAACGATAATCGTTACATATATGTCTCGTTTCGAAATCCTTAAGTTAGTAGTCTTGTTTATATGTATATAACTCATTGTTAATATACTTATGGAGATACTTACTTATCATAATCTCATGTTAACCATATGTATATCCATATATATATCGTCATGTCATTTTTACAAGTTTTAACGTTCGTGAATCGCTGGTCAACTTGGGTGGTCAATTGTCTATATGAAACATATTTCAATAAATCAAGTCTTAACAAGTTTGATTGCTTAACATGTTGGGAACATTTAATCATGTAAATATCAATCTCAATTAATATATATAAACATGAAAAAGTTCGGGTCACTACAGTACCTACCCGTTAAATAAATTTCGTCCCGAAATTTTAAGCTGTTGAAGGTGTTGACGAATCTTCTGGAAATAGATGCGGGTATTTCTTCTTCATCTGATCTTCACGCTCCCAGGTGAACTCGGGTCCTCTACGAGCATTCCATCGAACCTTAACAATTGGTATCTTGTTTTGCTTAAGTCTTTTAACCTCACGATCCATTATTTCGACGGGTTCTTCGATGAATTGGAGTTTTTCGTTGATTTGGATTTCATCTAACGGAATAGTGAGATCTTCTTTAGCAAAACATTTCTTCAAACTCGAGACGTGGAAAGTGTTATATACAGCCGCGAGTTGTTGAGGTAACTCAAGTCGGTAAGCTACTGGTCCGACACGATCAATAATCTTGAATGGTCCAATATACCTTGGATTTAATTTCTCTCGTTTACCAAATCGAACAACGCCTTTCCAAGGTGCAACTTTAAGCATGACCATTTCTCCAATTTCAAATTCTATATCTTTTTTTTTAATGTCAGCGTAGCTCTTTTGTCGACTTTGGGCGGTTTTCAACCGTTGTTGAATTTGGATGATCTTCTCGGTAGTTTCTTGTATAAACTCCGGACCCGTAATCTGTCTATCCCCCACTTCACTCCAACAAATCGGAGACCTGCACTTTCTACCATAAAGTGCTTCAAACGGCGCCATCTCAATGCTTGAATGGTAGCTGTTGTTGTAGAAAAATTCTGCTAACGGTAGATGTCGATCCCAACTGTTTCCGAAATCAATAACACATGCTCGTAGCATGTATTCAAGCGTTTGTATCGTCCTTTCACTCTGCCCTTCAGTTTGTGGATGATAGGCAGTACTCATGTCTAGACGAGTTCCTAATGCTTGCTGTAATGTCTGCCAGAATCTTGAAATAAATCTGCCATCCCTATCAGAGATAATAGAGATTGGTATTCCATGTCTGGAGATGACTTCCTTCAAATACAGTCGTGCTAACTTCTCCATCTTGTCATCTTCTCTTATTGGCAGGAAGTGTGCTGATTTGGTGAGACGATCAACTATTACCCAAATAGTATCAAAATCACTTGCAGTCCTTGGCAATTTAGTGATGAAATCCATGGTAATGTTTTCCCATTTCCATTCTGGGATTTCGGGTTGTTGAAGTAGACCTGATTGTTTCTGATGCTCAGCTTTGACCTTAGAACACGTCAAACATTCTCCTACGTATTTAACAACATCGGCTTTCATACCCGGTCACCAAAAATGTTTCTTGAGATCCTTGTACATCTTCCCCGTTCCAGGATGTATTGAGTATCTGGTTTTATGAGCTTCTCTAAGTACCATTTCTCTCATATCTCCAAATTTTGGTACCCAAATTCTTTCAGCCCTATACCGGGTTCCGTCTTCCCGAATATTAAGATGCTTCTCCGATCCTTTGGGTATTTCATCCTTTAAATTTCCCTCTTTTAAAACTCCTTGTTGCGCCTCCTTTATTTGAGTAGTAAGGTTAGTGTGAATCATTATATTCATAGATTTTACTCGAATAGGTTCTCTGTCCTTCCTGCTCAAGGCATCGGCTACCACATTTGTCTTCCTCGGGTGGTAACGAATCTCAAAGTCGTAATCATTCAACAATTCAATCCACCTACGCTGCCTCATATTCAGTTGTTTCTGATTAAATATGTGTTGAAGACTTTTGTGGTCGGTATATATAATACTTTTGACCCCATATAAGTAGTGCCTCCAAGTCTTTAATGCAAAAACAACCGCGCCTAATTTCAAATCATGCGTCGTATAATTTTGTTCGTGAATCTTCAATTGTCTAGACGCATAAGCAATCACCTTCATTCGTTGCATTAATACACAACCGAGACCTTGCTTTGATGCGTCACAATAAATCACAAAATCATCATTCCCTTCAGGCAATGACAATATAGGTGCCGTAGTTAGCTTTTTCTTCAATAACTGAAACGCTTTCTCTTGTTCATCATTCCATTCAAATTTCTTCCCTTTATGCGTTAATGCAGTCAAGGGTTTTGCTATTCTGGAAAAGTCTTGGATGAACCTTCTGTAGTAACCAGCTAGTCCTAAAAATTGGCGTATGTGTTTCGGAGTTTTCGAGGTTTCCCACTTTTCAACAGTTTCTATCTTTGCCGGATCCACCTTAATACCTTCTTTGTTCACTATGTGACCGAGGAATTGAACTTCTTCCAACCAAAATGCACACTTTGAAAACTTAGCGTACAATTCTTCCTTCCTCAATACTTCTAACACCTTTCTCAAATGTTCACCGTGTTCTTGGTCATTCTTTGAGTAAATAAGTATGTCATCAATGAAAACAATGACAAACTTGTCAAGGTATGGTCCACACACTCGGTTCATAAGGTCCATGAACACAGCTGGTGCATTAGTTAAACCAAACGGCATGACCATAAACTCGTAATGACCGTAACATGTTCTGAAAGCAGTCTTTGGAATATCATCTTCTTTCACCCGCATTTGATGATACCCGAAACGTAAGTCAATCTTTGAATAAACAGACGAGCCTTGTAGTTGATCAAATAAGTCATCAATTCTCGGTAGTGGGTAGCGGTTCTTGATGGTAAGTTTGTTCAACTCTCGGTAGTCGATACACAACCTGAATGTACCATCTTTCTTCTTGACAAACAAAACAGGAGCTCCCCACGGTGATGTGCTTGGTCGAATGAAATCACGCTCTAAAAGTTCTTGTAATTGGCTTTGCAGTTCTTTCATCTCGCTGGGTGCGAGTCTATAAGGAGCACGAGCTATTGGTGCAGCTCCTGGTACAAGATCTATTTGAAATTCAACGGATCGATGTGGGGGTAATCCCGGTAATTCTTTCGGAAATACATCGGGAAATTTTTTTTTGCAATAGGAACATCATTGATGCTCTTTTCTTCAGTTTGTACTTTTTCGACGTGTGCTAGAACAGCATAGCAACCTTTTCTTATTAGTTTTTGTGCCTTCAAATTACTAATAAGATGTAGCTTCATGTTGCCCTTTTCTCCGTACACCATTAAGGGTTTTCCTTTTTCTCGTATAATGCGAATTGCATTTTTGTAACAAACAATCTCTGCTTTCACTTCTTTCAACCAGTGCATACCGATTATCACATCAAAACTCCCTAACTCTACTGGTATCAAATCAATCTTAAATGTTTCGCTAACCAGTTTAATTTCGCGATTCCGACATATATTATCTGCTGAAATTAATTTACCATTTGCTAATTCGAGTAAAAATTTACTATCCAAAGGCGTCAATGGACAACTTAATTTAGCACAAAAATTTCTACTCATATAGCTTCTATCCGCACCCGAATCAAATAAAACGTAAGCAGATTTATTGTCAATAAGAAACGTACCCGTAACAAGCTTCGGGTCTTCCTGTGCCTCTGCCGCATTAATATTGAAAACTCTTCTGCGGCCTTGTCCATTTGTGTTCTCCTGGTTCGGGCAATTTCTAATAATGTGGCCCGGTTTTCCACATTTATAACAAACTACATTGGCATAACTTGCTCCGACACTACTTCCTCCGCCATTACTCGTTCCGACACCATTTGTTCATTTCGTTCTATTAACCCCTGGTCCGTAGACCTCACACTTCGCCGCGCTATGACCATTTCTTTTACACTTGTTGCAAAATTTGGTGCAGAACTCCGAGTGATACTTTTCACACCTTTGGCATAGCTGTTTCTGATTGTTGTTTTTGTTATGGTTATTATTGTTGTTGGGATGATTGTTGTAGTTGCTGTTGTTGTTGTTGTTGTTGTTGTTGTTGGGCCGTTTGTTGTAGTTGCGATTGATGTTGCGATTGTTGGGATAATTGTTGCGATTATTGTTGTAATTGCTATTGTTGTTGTATTGGTGATTCTTATCACCGTTTTCCTCCCACTTTCTTTTGACTTGCTTCACATTGGCCTCTTCAGCAGTCTGTTCTTTAATTCTTTCTTCAATCTGGTTCACTAGTTTGTGAGCCATTCTACATGCCTGTTGTATGGAGGCGGGGTCGTGTGAACTTATATATTCTTGGATTCTTTCCGGTAATCCTTTCACAAACGCGTCGATCTTCTCTTCCTCATCTTCGAATGCTCCCGGACACAATAGGCACAATTCTGTGAATTGTATTTCGTACGTGGTAATATCAAATCCTTGAGTTCGTAACCCTCTAAGTTCTGTCTTGAGCTTATTGACCTCGGTTCTGGGACGGTACTTCTCGTTCATCAAGTGCTTGAATACTGACCACGGTAGTGCGTACGCATCGTCTTGTCCCACTTGCTCTAGATAGGTATTCCACCATGTTAACGCAGAACCTGTGAAGGTATGCGTAGCGTACTTCACTTTGTCCTCTTCAGTACACTTACTTATGGCAAACACCGATTCGACCTTCTCGGTCCACCGTTTCAATCCGATCGGTCCTTCGGTTCCATCAAATTCCAAAGGTTTGCAGGCAGTGAATTCTTTGTAGGTGCATCCTACACGATTTCCTGTACTGCTAGATCCAAGGTTATTGTTGGTATGTAGAGCAGCCTGTACTGCGGCTATGTTTGAAGCTAGAAAAGTACGGAATTCCTCTTCATTCATATTCACGGTGTGTCGAGTAGTCGGTGCCATTTCCTTCAAAATAGTCAAATGGAACAAGTTAATCATACAGAATATTAAGAGTAGTTAATAGTATTTCGTAGCATAATATGAACTCATTTATAAAAGCTTTTTCTTCATATTAGCATTTTATAAGTTTAAATTCGGGTAGTACCTACCCGTTAAGTTCATACTTAGTAGCTAATATACAATTCAACTACTACAATTCTATATGAAAAACTGATTATAATAATATTTCGCGTTCAAACTTTTACACAATATTTTACAAACTTACAATACCGCTTATTTTACATATAGCATGAAATATAGCACACAATAAATTTGATACAAGATGGTTGTGAAGATAATTCTAGCTAGTACACAAGTCGTTCAGCAAAGGCAATAAAGACACGTAATTCATACGTCCAGAAACAAGTCATGCATTCTGGTTTTACTAGTATTACTTCCCATCCTTGGTCTTGTGGAACATAACCGTTATGGCCGTTGATAAGACAGCGTGTTGTAACGTCGTCAAAGGGACGAGGGTTACGTAATGTCCAACAGTCCCGTAACAATCTAAAAACCTCATTTCTTACCCCAATTACCGACTCCGTCACTTGTGGGAACGTTTTGTTTAATAGTTGTAGGCCGATGTTCTTGTTCTCACTTTGGTGAGAAGCGAACATTACTAATCCGTAAGCATAACATGCTTCTTTATGTTGCATGTTAGCCGCTTTTTCTAAATCACGAAGTCCAATATTCGGATATATTGAGTCAAAATAATTTCTTAACCCATTGCGTAAAATAGCATTTGGGTTCCCCTCAATATATGCGTCAAAGTAAACACATCGTAACTTATGGATTTCCCAATGTGATATCCCCCATCTTTCGAACGAAAACCTTTTATAAACCAAGGCATACTTGGAACGTTCTTCGAATGTCTTACAAACTGATCTCGCCTTAAATAGTTGTGCCGAAGAATTCTGACCGACTCTAGACAAGATTTCATCAATCATGTCTCCGGGTAGGTCTCTTAAAATATTGGGTTGTCTATCCATTTTGTGTTTTTATACTGTAAAATAGACAAGAGTTAGATTCAAAAAAAAAAATACTTATTAATACAAGCAATTTTTACATATATCATAAAGCATAAGCTCACTATATTACTTATATTACACCACACGAATACAACTATCTTATTCCGACTCGCTTGTTTCTTCTTCTTCGGTTTTGGTTCGTTTTGCCAAGTTTCTAGGGATATATGATGTTCCCCTAATACGAGCCGTCGTTATCCACATTGGTTTAGAAAAACCTGGTGGTTTAGAGGTTCCCGAGTCATTGTTACAACTTAAGGACTTCAGGGGTTGACGATACATATAAAGTTCATCGGGGTTGGAATAAGATTTCTCTATTTTTATGCCCTTTCCCTTATTATTTTCTTTTGCCTTTTTAAATTCAGTTGGGGTAATTTCTATAACATCATCGGAATTCTCGTCAGAATCCGATTCATCGGAGAATTGGTAATCCTCCTAATATTTTGCTTCCTTAGCGGAAACACCATTGACCATAATTAACCTTGGTCGGTTAGTTGAGGATTTTCTTTTACTTAACCGTTTTATTATTTCCCCCACCGGTTCTATTTCTTCATCCGGTTCCGATTCTTCTTCCGGTTCCGATTCTTCTTCTGGTTCCGACTCTTCTTCCGGTTCCTCTTCGGGAACTTGTGAATCAGTCCACGAATCATTCCAATTTACATTTGACTCTTCATTATTATTAGGTGAGTCAATGGGACTTGTTCTAGAGGTAGACATCTATCACATAATATCAAACGCGTTAAGAGATTAATATATCACATAATATTCACATGTTAAAAATATATAGTTTCCAACAAAATTTGTTAAGCAATCATTTTTCAAGTAAACACGGTCGAAGTCCAGACTCACTAATGCATCCTAACAAACTTGATAAGACACACTAATGCAAAATTCAGGTTCTCTAAGACCAACGCTCGGATACCAACTGAAATGTCCCGTTCTTATTGATTAAAAACGTTCCATATTAATTGATTTCGTTGCGAGGTTTTGACCTCTATATGAGACGTTTTTCAAAGACTGCATTCATTTTAAAACAAACCATAACCTTTATTTCATCAATAAAGGTTTAAAAAGCTTTACTTAGATTATCAAATAATGATAATCTAAAATATCCTGTTTACACACGACCATTACATAATGGTTTACAATACAAATATGTTACATCGAAATCAGTTTCTTGAATGCAGTTTTTACACAATATCATACAAACGTAGACTCCAAATCTTGTCCTTATTTTAGTATGCAACAGCGGAAGCTCTTAATATTCACCTGAGAATAAACATGCTTTAAACGTCAACAAAAATGTTGGTGAGTTATAGGTTTAACCTATATATATCAAATCGTAACAATAGACCACAAGATTTCATATTTCATTACACATTCCATACATAGAGATAAAAATCATTCATATGGTGAACACCTGGTAACCGACATTAACAAGATGCATATATAAGAATATCCCCATCATTCCGGGACACCCTTCGGATATGATATAAATTTTGAAGTACTAAAGCATCCGGTACTTTGGATGGGGCTTGTTAGACCCAATAGATCTATCTTTAGGATTCGCGTCAATTAGGGTGTCTGTTCCCTAATTCTTAGATTACCAGACTTAATAAAAAGGTGCATATTCGATTTCGATAATTCAACCATAGAATGTAGTTTCACGTACTTGTGTCTATTTTGTAAATCATTTATAAAACCTGCATGTATTCTCATCCCAAAATATTAGATTTTAAAAGTGGGACTATAACTCACTTTCACAGATTTTTACTTCGTCGAGAAGTAAGACTTGGCCACTGTTGATTCACGACCCTATAACAATATATACATATATATTAAAGTATGTTCAAAATATATTTACAACACTTTTAATATATTTTGATGTTTTAAGTTTATTAAGTTAACTGTCCTCGTTAGTAACCTACAACTAGTTGTCCACAGTTAGATGTACAGAAATAAATCGATAAATATTATCTTGAATCAATCCACGACCCAGTGTATACGTATCTCAGTATTGATCACAACTCAAACTATATATATTTTGGAATCAACCTCAACCATGTATAGCTAACTCCAACATTCACATATAGAGTGTCTATGGTTGTTCCGAAATATATTTAGATGTGTCGACATGATAGGTCGAAACATTGTATACGTGTCTATGGTATCTCAAGATTACATAATATACAATACAAGTTGATTAAGTTATGGTTGGAATAGATTTGTTACCAATTTTCACGTAGCTAAAATGAGAAAAATTATCCAATCTTGTTTTACCCATAACTTCTTCATTTTAAATCTGTTTTGAGTGAATCAAATTGCTATGGTTTCATATTGAACTCTATTTTATGAATCTAAACAGAAAAAGTATAGGTTTATAATATAAGTTACAAGTCGTTTTTGTAAAGGTAGTCATTTCAGTCGAAAGAACGACGTCTAGATGACCATTTTAGAAAACATACTTCCACTTTGAGTTTAACCATAATTTTTGGATATAGTTTCATGTTCATAATAAAAATCATTTTCTCAGAATAACAACTTTTAAATCAAAGTTTATCATAGTTTTTAATTAACTAACCCAAAACAGCCCGCGGTGTTACTACGACGGCGTAAATCTGGTTTTACGGTGTTTTTCGTGTTTCCAGGTTTTAAATCATTAAGTTAGCATATCATATAGATATAGAACATGTGTTTAGTTAATTTTAAAAGTCAAGTTAGAAGGATTAACTTTTGTTTGCGAACAAGTTTAGAATTAACTAAACTATGTTCTAGTGATTACGAGTTTAAACCTTCGAATAAGATAGTTTTATATATATGAATCGAATGATGTTATGAACATTATTACTACCTCAAGTTTAGTAGGTAAACCTACTGGAAGTGACAAGAAATGATCTAGCTTCAAAGGATCTTGGATGGCTTGAAAATTCTTGAAGTAGGATCATGACACAAAAACAAGTTCAAGTAAGATTTTTACTCGAATTAAGATAGTTTATAGTTATAGAAATTGAATCAAAGTTTGAATATGAATATTACCTTGAATAAGAAAGATAACCTACTATATATAACAAAGATTTCTTGATCTTAGATGATTACTTGGAATGGATTAGAAAGCTTGGAAGTAAATTAGTAAACTTGAAGGGATTTTTGAAGTGTTCTTGAAGTGTTCTTCCTATGATGATTATAGCTTGATTCTTGAAGTGATTTTTGATGAAGATGATAATTAAATACTGGAAAAATACGTTCATAATAGTGTGTGTGTGTTGAGAGAGAATTAGAAAGAGAATTGGAAGTGAAATGGAGTGAATGATGAGTGGTAATTGGTGAGTGGTGAGTGGGGTTAAAAGGAGTTCTAGTTAGTTGACTAGCTCATGGTAGAAGTTAAAATTGATTAGTCATACATGACATAATCAAGAGTGGAATCCCATGCTAGTTCCTATTGGTATATACCCATAGTAAGTACGTTTTGAAGCTGTGTATAATACGGGTAAGAATACAACTAGAATTCTTGATGAAAGAAAAGAATGGGAAAGTAACTGTAACCATTTTCGTTAAGTATGAGTGTTTTGATATATGTCTTGAAGTCTTCCAAAAGTATTTTAATACATCTAAATACACTACATGTATATACATTTTAACTGAGTCGTTAAGTCATCGTTAGTCGTTACATGTAAGTGTTGTTTTGAAACCTTTAAGTTAACGATCTCAATTAATGTTGTTAACCCATTGTTCATTATATCTAATGAGATGTTAAATTATTATATTATCATGATATTATGATATATTATATTATCATTATATGTAATGGGAGCAAATGAAACTCACCTTAGCAGCATATAAAGTCGTTCACCAAAATGTGATCAAAACTCGGATTACCAAATAACCGTAGATCTCAACCTAGAGAACATATGTTGGTCAATAAATGTCTATCAAGCTAGGTCTGGTCATAGTGTATCACAATTCTAATGCTCGAGATCGACATACAAAAGTTATCCAAAGTCGTTTCAAAAAGTCAATTTTTGACAATAGTTTAGCAAAACGAGACGTACCTTATATAAGGATTCATTTACTCGGTTGGTAATATTCAAAAATCCAATTTATCAATCTCGTAAACAAGTTGTTTAAATCTTAATTGCAGATTCAAAAGTAATTTCAATTAACGTCAATCATAATTCAGTTGATCATATTTTTTAATCCGTTCATCGAAACTCTTCGATATCTAAATGAAAAGTCATTGATTTTTCGCCAGCTTTCCAAAAACATGTATATCATTCACCTTTTACCAGTAATATATGTATTTAATTCGTGATTCATCATAAACTGTTTAATGACGAAATTTAGCATACAAGCATGCATAAACATATATACTCGAGCACTAGACATGGATACGCTATTAATATATAAAAGATAAAATATGAGTACTTACGTATCAATATTGAGATTCAATATTGTAGGAAAGTATGTAGACGTAACGGAGACGATAAACACTAGGTTTGATTTGCCAATAATACCCACGTATATTGCCCATAACCTCCATAGCTATAACCCATATTTTTCTTAGCTCTATCCCGCTTGAAAAACCCATTTTGAAAGTGACACGCTCATAACCTCGTCGTAGTATTTTATGTATAATACTAATTAATAATACTAAAAATAATAAGATTAATAATAATATTAATCTTAATAATAATAATAATAATAATAATAATAATAATAATAATAATAATAATAATAATAATAATAATATATAAATATATCGAGAGAGAAGTGAATGGAGTGCATCACAGAACCCGAAATCGTTCAATTTATAGGACTTGGCCTGAAAAAGTACCCCATGCGAGTGCATGGGATTTTAGTGCAATTCTCATGCACTTGCATCAGCTCATGCACTTGCATGGGTTTTATGCCTATTTCCCATGCGATCGCATGGCCGTCAGATCCAGCTCACATATTTTTTGTTTTCTTGTTTGCCGACATAATTAAATATAATATATATAATATATATAATTTAAATAATTAATTATATATTATATTAAATTCATGTGCATAGTTGACTTGTAATTTTCGTTCCGATGACTCGTACGTTGTCACTCGACTTATGTCCCAGTTCCGGTTTCTCGAACGCATTTTCGTACGCTTAGAAAACTCGCAATTTACATTTTGTGACTCGTACCTTTGTCAAAATATAGCCTTAAATTATCCATAAACTATACCACTCAAAGTATATCTTAATCTTTCGAGTGTTTTGGTCATTTACTTCTATAAATCATTGTCTCGTTATTTATTAATATAATAATATTTTTCAAACGTTTCATAACCAAGTTAATATCTATTCTCAATATTTATAAACACGTTTTAAAATACATATCGCAAGTTATTCATATAATTAATTCTTAACAATTAATATTCTAATTATTGTATGTGTCCAAATTACGTTATTTAAACAAACACTTTATCATTTATTCCGAATATCGTTAAAAATGAATAATTTCTCAAATCAGTGTGGTCCTCACAACAGAGACCTGTAACAATATCATAATCATTAAGAGACTTAATAAATATCTTTTAATTCAATCGTTTGGCATTATCTTTTAACTCCGTAGTTAAATATATCAATCAGATAATCAAACCAATAAGTTTAATGCACAGTATCATATACTCAACACTTTGTTACGTTTTCAAGTTATAGTATATGTATCTATTTAAATATAATTGTTCGCGAATCGCTGAGAACCATCGAAAGGTAATTGAATAGTTCAAAAGTTTTGAGACTCAGTTTTACAGACTTTGCTTATCGTGTCGGAAACGTTAAAGATTAAGTTTAAATTTGGTCAGAAATTTCCGGGTCATCACAGTAGTAAATGATCTATAGAAACTTTCTAAACTCTCAATTTGACCTGAAATATAAACACATTCATAAATTTCACGATAGAACAAACGTTTGACTTTTTCAAAAATACACTTTGACTCTGAAATTAAAATTCGATTTGAGAAGTTGGGAATTAAGATTCTGCAAATAGTTTGAAGAAATCAATACTAACAACCCTACATTAACACATTTTGAAAAATATTACGAAATCGTTCAATTGGGATAATGAAAGCAAGAACAGAGGTTATGTGCTGTTCCTGTATTTTTCTGTTTTAAAATTCAAGAAAATTGGGTTACTCGACATTGATATTTGATAAGAATGATGGAAGAACTGAATGTGTTAATTCATAACATGGAACAATTCGTTTAATATAACCAATTGGTCGACATATGTAATTCGTTTCTAAAGAAAAAGGACAGAAAAATAAATAAAGAATAAAAAGGTTGATATTGATCGATGACTGATTTAGATTATTATCTCAGATTTAATTCGATATGTATCTTATTTAGAGACAACAACAAAATCAAATACCGTTGATTAAGATGGAAAATAGGATCTGATTATGCTTTCATACGTAATTTTTTTTACTAATATTATTAATTCATAATTATAATAATAATACTAATATAATAACAATAATAATAATAATAATAATAATAATAATAATAATAATAATAATAATAATAATAAAAATAATAATAATAATAATAATAATAATAATAATAATAATAATAATAATAATAATAATAATAATAAAAATAATCATAAAAATGATATTAATAATATTCTTAATGATAATGATAATTAAATTGTGTTATTTTCTAGTAACTATAATAATAATGATAATAATAATAATAATAATAATTTAAAATTTTAATAATATTGATAATACTGATATTAATCACAATAACTAAAATTATAACTTCAATATTAGTTATATTAGTAATGATATTAACAATGATAACAATAACATTAATAATAATGGTACTATAATAAATCAATGTATCAGTTTTCATATTATAATACTTATTAATATTTATAGTACTAATATTGATATTAATAATAATAATGAATGTAATAATAATATAACAACTATAATTCAACTTGTAATTACATTTAATTTATTAATTATGTAATAATTATATTATATGATATGATAATATTTATTGAATATTGAATATTTATATATTCTACAATATAATAGTTATAAATAGAATTCATATATATATTCATATATATATATATATATATATATATATATATATATATATATATATATATATATATATATATATATATATATATATATAGGTATATATATATATATATGTATATATATATATATATATATATATATATATATATATATATATTTATCCTAATAGAACTTAATTATTTTATTTATTATTTTTACATTTTAATTCTAATGATTCATTTATATTTTTATTATTTTCAATACCCTCATTTATATTAGATATATATATATATATATATATATATATATATATATATATATATATATATATATATATATATATATATATATATATATATATATATATATATTATATTTATATATAATTACAACACTTGTTCGTGAATCGTCGAGAATAGTCAAGGGTTAAATGAATATATGAAAACAGTTCAAAATTTTCGAGACTCAACATTATAAACTTTGTTTATCGTGTCGAAAACATATAAAGATTAGGTTTAAATTTGGTCGGAAATTTCTGGGTCATCACAGTACCTACCCGTTAAAGAAATTTCGTCCCGAAATTTGAGTGTGTCACTGCCAGCAACTATTTCCCATAAATCTTGTCCTTGTAGGTAGGATTCTATACAAGTCCGCCAATAACCATAGTTGTGGTTATTGAGACTCTTGATTCCACTGCTCGTACTTGCAAGATCTGCCATCATGACGTCCAACGTCCAATAAGCTTAGTCCCAGACCGATGAGCTTTCACAGTTCCTAACTGTGCTCCGACAGAATCTCCCTTAGAGCCTTGGTGTTGACAAGACGATGTAAACGTCCAACGTTTACCGATGAGTACCTCCACTAGCAATGGTCCCGAACAACCTGGCTCTGATACCAATTGTTGAAAGCTTCGACGAGCCCAACACACCCACTACAGAGGACCTAGATTATACTACACTCACTACACCAACACTTTGACGTTGGTTATCCTTTAATGTTATGAATCCTTAGTGCACAATAATACTTAGGCGACAGTGTCGACCATATATCATTCATGCGGTATAACCGACCATATATCACTTAGTCGGCAGAGCCGACCATATAATAGATACAACACAAGTGCACTAAGAACTTAAACACAAATTGGGCTTAACCGGGAAACTTAACAAAGAACACTTTTATTAATACAAGGAAACAATTACAATATTATGAACTAAACTCACACACTTCTTTACTTCTTCACAACTTCTTCTACTCACTCACTCTTGCAACTTTCACAACTTAATTACAAATGAAACTCCTCACCCATATTTATACTTGTACATGGAAGTTTCTACACACTAGATATTTCCATGGATAAATATCTAGATATTTCTCACCTACAAATATCTACATTATCTAGATTTTTCTACATATAAATATCTAGATATTTCTTTTACCTATTAATATCTAGATATTTTCTTATACATATTAATATCTAGATATTTTTCCATACATATTTACAAATTCCATATTATTCCAAATTTGCATTGTATTTTAACAGTAGTTACGTTTGCGTTTGGATGTTTTGGTGGGTGAGGCTCGGTATGAGATAGCGGAGTATGTTGTTTAGGTGTTAGGCTCTCTTGCTTTGAGGCTCGTCGGTTTTCCCTTGTACCTTGTTGGTTTGACTTTTTTTTGATCCAATGTTCTTTAGTTATATAAAAGCATTCGTATTTTTTATGCCAAAAAGTGCATTATTAGACTACATTTGTTTCACATTTTTCATAGGGTTCAAATTTCAATAAAAAAAAATTTCAATAAATTGAAATCCTTTAGGTAAAAGAATTTCCTGAACTTTAGGTGTAGCGGTTTCACACTTTTTATGATGTGCCAATAGGTAAAATAAACTTCAAAATAAACTTCAAAAAGTGGCGACCTGCCAATAGGGGTTAATTATGTGATCGATCTAAGGTTTGAACAACT
Source organism: Rutidosis leptorrhynchoides (assembly GCF_046630445.1). Lineage (NCBI taxonomy): Eukaryota > Viridiplantae > Streptophyta > Magnoliopsida > Asterales > Asteraceae > Rutidosis > Rutidosis leptorrhynchoides. Next base: position 193,609,737 of record NC_092343.1, read on the forward strand.
AGGAGGTGTAATTTTATTCGCAAAATAAATTTCTTCCTTGCAGCAACACAGGTTCACCGCCCTCAACTATTCGCATTGATATTAATTATGTCGCATAGCGAGTTCAATAACTCGAGCCCGAAATAAAAAAAAAAAATGAAATTTGTGATTTCTATTTCAACTCATACTTGAACTCAAGTGAATGTCCCTAATCATGAATGTGCGGACCTAAAATGAAAACTTTTATAAAAATGAGCATAAAGGGTTTGAAGGGGTTAATCACGGTTGTAGGTTGAAGCTTAACTATAAGCGAGTGATTGACAAGCAATAATAGTGATGAACCGAACGACTAGTAGAAAATCGCTTTTTGATGCGTATTTTGAAGATGTTCGGTGCATGTGAGGTTTAAAACTGAAATGAGCATCTTATAAAACGACAAACACACCATGCGTGTTACCGGTTGGTTAGTGCGTGTATCCCTTACCAAGTGCTTGTTTGCCTTAGTGTTCGATCTTCGTGCATCGCTCAGGAGACATTATTGCAATATTCAAATCTTAAGAGCGTATTGTCAAACAATTTCAGAATTGAAGGTATTATGACCAATTTTCCTTAAATATATAATTTGAGCAAATCAAACAAAACCTAAACTTTTTTGAGTTTTTGAAGCTGGTATTTGTTTTGTAAACAAGACAGAGCCCATCAAGAGTCCAGCCTGTCAATTCAGCCCAGTAAGAACCCATTATAGATCCAGCACGTTTATATTATAAATCTACCAATTAGGGTTTCGCCATTTCCATCTCTATCCGCCTCGCTTCATCGGAGCAACCAAATTACAGGTTATCCTAATTATCTTTTCAATCTTTATTCATGTTTATTAGTCGTACTACATCTATAATACTATCAATCAATCAATCAATCGTATGTAGTAATGTTTATTAAAGCTATTAAGCAATATTTCAGCGTTTCAGTTGAGCAAGCTCAGTTTGTCATACTCTAGTTCATATGACTTATAAGTTGAGATTTAGTAAATTTTGGATATAAAAAGTATTCTTTGTGCACTGTAGATGAGTATACTACATGATGCATATCTGAATTTTAAAATATATGCATATATGTATGTTGTATGTATTTTAAAATATATTACTTGATAATTCGTAAGCAGGGAGTAAATTACATAATGTATTTTGTGAATTCGTTTTTGTAATGTTTTAGAAATAAATTTTGCATCTTGTAAAATCACTGTTTTGGTTAGAAATGTTTGCATCTTGTAAAATTTAATATTTCCAACATTAAATTTACTTCTTCCACCAAAATTATCTAAACTATCCTTAATGAATGCCTTACACAAACCTTGTAAAACTTTTTATAATAATTTATTAAGGGGTATTCTGGGAAATAAACATCAAAATATGGTGGAAGAAGTAAATTTGATGTTGGCAATATCATCTCCCTCTCTTTTGTTAAAGTTGTGTTAGATTATTGAAGTTGAAATGTGTTGTTTTGTTTTCAGTATCAGTCAGGGTATAGAAACAATGGCACCAAAAAGTAGCAAACATCATCTGTGTAGAAACCCTGAATTGATTAGTGGGTAAATATTCGTGATCCAAGATGTACCACAAGAGGGGTTTTTGGGCTATCAAGGCTAAAAACGGCGATTTTCCCGAAGCACGAGAAGAAAGATGCCGATGCTGATGCTGCTCCAGTTGAGAAGCCACCCAAATATTACCCGACAGATGTTAAGAAACCGCTTGTGAACAAGCGCAAAGCCATGCCTACTAAGCTCAGGTATATGATAAATTGAGTTGATAATGATTAATGTCTATTTTATGTGTGTGTTTGATATGTGTTGATTTTTATGATTGTTTTTGTATGTGTTTAGGGCTAGCATTACACGAGGAACTGAGTTGATTATTTGACTGGGGAGGTTTATGTGTGTGTGTTGATATTGAGATTTTTAACAATTATTTTTATAGAGGATTCCAGTGATTTGAAGCGAAAACGAAAGCGAGTATCGTCTTTTTTGGGTGTTTAGAAGTTAAACAACACTTACAAGAAGGAAAAAGTCTTTTTTTGGCCCATTAATTACTGGTTAGTGGTTCTTGTATTTGCTATATGTTAATTTCTTAGCTTGATACTACGTAACTTATAATTTTAGTATATCACCTGCAGAACTCGAAACTTACAATACGTATACTTTTTTTTGTAACTGGGGAGTACTCAGTCAAAATCGGTCAACTTCAGTCAAAATCGCAATCAAACTCGGTCAAAACTAAGGATTACTTAGAAAAATAGGTCAAAACTCTTGTCAAATCGGTCAAAGTTAAACTTTGTTAACATTCTTGTACTCTATTTATATATCTTAATAAATGTTTAATGCTTTTTATTACCTCGTATTTACTGCGTACATAAATGTGTATGGATATAAAGACAACAAAGTCGATGAAAGAAAGAGAAAATTGAAGCATTTATTTGGGGTGACAATTGCTGAAGAAAAGGATAATGAAACAAAACTTGAAGCATTCAAACTAGAATTCAGTGACAGGAACAAATACCGTTGACATAAAGGTTGTTAATTTATTTATTATTTTTTTATTTTATTACATAGTATCATTTATTTATAATATGGGGTATATAAAATTTCTTTATTTATTATTATTTATTTTGGGTTTTAGAAAATGTGTTTAACTGTTTTGTTTGATACTCATCTTTTAGATAAGTGAAAATGAAAACAAAGCGAGCTTAAAAAGAAAAAGATTATCTAGTCATGAAGTAGAAAAGAGAGAAAATCAATTTACCTCAATTTATACCAATACCCTAACGAAACCAAATCCGTCTAACTATCCATTGTGTTAGATCAAAAGAAAGATGAAGATGAAGTGTCGGTTAAGCGTTGGATCATTGTGATGAGGAACGTTCTGCAACTTTAAATGACGTTCTGGACGAAGTACGAGTTTTGGATTTTATATTAGTGGAGATGACTATTTCGATGCAGTTGACGACGTGCATGAACTACATGAACTCTACAAGACATTAAGTAAGAACATGTCAAATTTTGTTACTTTGAGGGTTCAAAAAACTCATATAGAACATCGCATATTGTGTTGGTAAATTATATTGTGTTAGTAAATCATCTTGTGTCATGAATGTTCGTATATTGGAAAATCACTTTTGATATAGAACATTGCTATAATTTGTGTTGGTATATTTTCCAACACAAGTATATTAGTGATCTATATAGAAATTAATGTTTTTTCAAGACAGACATAATTGACACATTATGATTTACTAACACAATATATGATTTACTAACACATATTTAGCGTTCTATATTGGTTCATAAGTCCTGAAAGTAATAAAAGTTGATGTGTTCCTACTTGATGTCTCTTGAGGAATTCATCTAGTTCATACATGATGTCAAGTGCATCCAAATAATTATCCCTGTCATCTGATATAAACTTCGGAACTCGTACTTCGTCCATGGCTTCATTTAATGCCGCGGAACGTTCTCAATCTCAACTATCTCAACGCTTAACAGGCACATCGTCTTCCTCTTGATATTATTTATCACTATGAGTAATTGGCGGATTTGGTTTTGTTGGGAGTATTGGTATAAATTGAGATAAAGTGATAGTCTCTCATTTCTTCTTTATCACCGGATAATATTCTCTTTTTTAGCTTGACTTTGTTTTCATTTTCACTTACCTAAAGAATAAGTATCAAACGGAACAAGTGAAAACATTTTCTAAATCCCATCCCATAACAAATAATAAAAAACAATAAATAAATAAATTTTCTAAACTTCATATAATAAAAAAATCATTAAATAAAAAAATTAACCTTTATGTCAACGGCATTTGTTTCCTTGTCACCGAATTACAGTTTCAATGCTTCAAGTTTTGTTTCATACCTTTTCTTCTGCAATTGTCACCCCAATAACTACTTCAATTTTTATTTCTTACATTGACTTTGTTATCTTCATTTCCACATACATATGTTTACCTGCTCAGTAAATACGCGTAAATAAAAAAAGATAAAACTATAAAAGATCTAATAAGATATTAAGTTATATAGATTAATAATAAATAAAGTCATCGACATTTATTCATTACTGAATTCTAGTTTCATTGTTTCAAGTCTTGTTTTATATTCCTTTTTTTTTTAATTGTCACCCCAAATAAATGCTTTAATTTTCTATTTCTATCATTGACTTTAGTGTCTTGATTTCCACATACGTATTTTCACATATGTTTACCTGCTCAATAATACGAAGTAATAAAGAAGATTAAACAATTGGTAAAATTTTAAAAGAGGTAGAAGGTTTTCCATCACAAAATATTAGTCCTAGACGTGATTCGACATGAGACTTTTTGCAAAGAACTTAGGACCCTTATCACTATGCTATCTTGGTTATTAAAATATATATAGTATAATGATAAATAAATAAATCAATCCCCAACATTCAAATAAATGACATTTGTTTCTTCATTTTTGAAATCTAGTTTCAATGCTTCAAGTTTTGTTTTATATTTTTTTCTTAATTGTTACCCCAAATAAATGCTTTAATAAATTAGTAACTAAAGCATGATATGTAAGTGATAGTTTTTCATAGGAAACAAACTTTGCAATTGAATGTCGAGTGCATGCTCGAACTCCTTTTCGAAGAGCTATTGGAAGTTCTGATGGTGTTTGAGTGGTTAATTCACCTATCTCCTCACTGCTGGCTTGAGTTTTGGAACACCCATGCAAGTCTGAGTAGGTGGCTGACAGTCTTGGCGAGGGTTACGTCTCCTTGAATGGACTTGCAATGGTTCAGATGTAACAACATTTGGTTTTTCATGTGAGATGAAGGTTCAGTTGAAGGGTGGTTTGGTCATTTTCCACATCAGATTCATTTATAATTTCATCCCGGTGTTCACTTGAATCACTTAATGACTCAAGTTCCACTGTTCATAAGCATATGTGTATGACATTCTCGACCGTTTATATATGAATGAGTTGATTGAGTTATGCTTTTTACGGGTCTTTTGTGCAACGTCAAAAGGTTTTAAAATACACAGGAAACGATCGAAAATGCACTAAACAATGGTAGAATAAAAATCAGTTATGTTTAACTCAGATTATTCAAGAAATTCTAGAAAGTGCTTTGGGCCGACCCAACCTATCTTGACCTATTTTGACCCGTCAAAGATTAAATGTTTGTTATCCAACCCGCTTCACCAACCCATTTTCCACCTCTACATTCTACAAAAAAACTTTTTTACCCTAGCCAGTTATCTTTATCTTTACTAGATAATTACAAGAGGCTTTTCCTGTATAAAATTTCAGAAAAATTCTCAAATCAGAAACATAAAAATTTTGATTCCTTATGATTGGTTCAAAATCAGGTCACTTATTGATATGAACCAATTGCTCGTAGCATAATAAAAACGAATAAAACGGTTGCAGGAGACAAACCAACTCTTCATTGATATGCAAATTTCACAAGATTCGTCATCATAATTTTAAACTTACCATAATAACAATAACAATATATTAAAATAATAAATACTACGTAATTAATTTTACAGTAAAACATGTGCGGTTGGACAATCAAGCCCAGATCAAAACTCATGGCAGGGCAGGCAGGCCTTTCTTCAAGTTTTGAAGACACCAACCTTGGTAACAAGTGATAACTTGAAACCTGCTACAACAAGAAGCAGCCACCAGAACAGGTCAGGTGCCAATGCCCCTACAGTTAGATCTACGCCAACTGTACCTGTGACTAATGTGACCCAAACTCCGTGTTTTGGTCGGTTGAGAAACATATAAAGAAACTTGAATTCTCTGCCAAAACTGAAGGGCTGCCTTTTAATCTGAATTACTGAAGATGTTAATGTTGAATTTTACATGTTATTGTCTAATTTTTATTATGTTTCTTGGATAATTGGGTAGACATTGTCTGCTGTTTGTGATCTGGTGCATATGAATTCACAATTTAGGAAGTTAATAAAGTGGCCAGCTTTATTCTATATTGCTTTCATTTACCAGATAAAGATATTGGTGACAGTTAGAAAACATTTGGTAACATGAATTCGTTTTGCACATCTACAAGTAATATGATGTGTTAAATAACATTATTTAAGTTTTTTTTTTTTTCCATTTAAAAGAGAAAAATTGACCAAAATATTCGTATCATACAAGGTTTCTTGTACGAAATTTCATCCTCAAATTACTAGGGTGATACCAGGATAAACTCCGTTCAAAAATTTTACATCCGGTTGGTTTTTGTTTTTCTCAAATATTGACTCTATATATCGATCCTCAAATGATGTGGTTATCAGGCTAATCAAAATATAAATTGAAAAAAATTTCATTTTGACTTTGAAAGTCAAACATCTAAAAGGAAGCAGTATTAGTTACCTCCATTATGAAGCCAATATTTACAACGATATTTCATCGGTTATAGGTTCAACAAACACCCATTAGCCATCTTTTTAGGACTTGCAATTTTGGAATATTAGTCAATAGTGATCACTAAGGCTTGATCATAACATTCTAAATAGATTATCAGATCATGAAACATATCTAAATACATTACAAATTGGCATGTTCCAACGTTGTTCTTGACCAATGTAATATATGTTAAAAGGGAAAATTTGTCATCTAAAACATGTAAAAGAGTAAGTTTTGTTATCAATCTTTTGAAACGCCTGAGTTTGCCCCTAAGCTGTTACATGTTTTAGACCATATAAGTGGTTGTAATGTGAAGTATATTACTGTTTGTATGCAGTAGTGTGAAGCTTCTATTTATAGGGTTAGTCATTGGATATTAGAATTTGCTGATCCATAACAGGTTTTCAAGCCTATGTTTTAGCACTAGTGAAATGACCCGTGAAACCACGAGTTTGGTTAAATGAAACAGTTTAATGATATGTTTTATGAATAAAGCGAATGTAAATGTTAAAGTCGTTTAGTTTAATGACCCGTAAAACCACGGATTCTGACTAAGAAACTTGTCGTTGTTTTTACAAACATATAGAGACATGTATTTTCGCATACACATGTAACGTAATTAATTTCGTAAAGAGAATCAATATTTGAATATTAATATTATAATAATTATAATTATAATTATAATTATAATAATAATAATTAATAATAATAATAATAAAATTTGCTTAAAAATTGAGTATTTATATTTTTAATATTAATTATTACTAATAACAAATGCCTTTTGAAATTTTTTTAAAAACTAAAATACAATTATTATATAAAGGTTGTACAATATGCTTTAAAATTTGTGCATTTGTTCATTGAGTGTTTTGTTGAATATTGTACAATTTATTTTAAAGTTTGTACATATGATCATGTGGGTGTTTTTGAAACGACTCAACACCGTTTAAATTAAAACTGGTCAATTTTTTTTTAAAAGGTGCAGGAGCGGCGCACCAAAACCAGGTGCGGCGCTTTTGAAGACCCAGAAGCGGCGCTTTTGACGCCAGGAGCGGCGCTTCTATCGCCTGTTGAAAAACTCCACAAAAGACTGACCAGGAGCGGCGCTTTTAGTACAAAAGCGGTGAAATGTCCCGTTCTTATTGATTAAAAACGTTCCATATTAATTGATTTCGTTGAGAGGTTTTGACCTCTATATGAGACGTTTTTCAAAGACTGCATTCATTTTAAAACAAACCATAACCTTTATTTCATCAATAAAGGTTTAAAAAGCTTTACGTAGATTATCAAATAATGATAATCTAAAATATCCTGTTTACACACGACCATTACATAATGGTTTACAATACAAATATGTTACAACAAAATAAGTTTCTTGAATGCAGTTTTTACACAATATCATACAAGCATGGACTCCAAATCTCGTCCTTATTTAAGTATGCGACAGCGGAAGCTCTTAATAATCACCTGAGAATAAACATGCTTAAAACGTCAACAAAAATGTTGGTGAGTTATAGGTTTAACCTATATATATCAAATCATAATAATAGACCACAAGATTTCATATTTCAATACACATCCCATACATAGAGATAAAAATCATTCATATGGTGAACACCTGGTAACCGACATTAACAAGATGCATATATAAGAATATCCCCATCATTCCGGGACACCCTTCGGATATGATATAAATTTCGAAGTACTAAAGCATCCGGTACTTTGGATGGGGTTTGTTAGGCCCAATAGATCTATCTTTAGGATTCGCGTCAATTAGGGTGTCTGTTCCCTAATTCTTAGATTACCAGACTTAATAAAAAGGGGCATATTCGATTTCGATAATTCAACCATAGAATGTAGTTTCACGTACTTGTGTCTATTTTGTAAATCATTTATAAAACCTGCATGTATTCTCATCCCAAAAATATTAGATTTTAAAAGTGGGACTATAACTCACTTTCACAGATTTTTACTTCGTCGGGAAGTAAGACTTGGCCACTGGTTGATTCACGAACCTATAACAATATATACATATATATCAAAGTATGTTCAAAATATATTTACAACACTTTTAATATATTTTGATGTTTTAAGTTTATTAAGTCAGCTGTCCTCGTTAGTAACCTACAACTAGTTGTCCACAGTTAGATGTACAGAAATAAATCGATAAATATTATCTTGAATCAATCCACGACCCAGTGTATACGTATCTCAGTATTGATCACAACTCAAACTATATATATTTTGGAATCAACCTCAACCCTGTATAGCTAACTCCAACATTCACATATAGAGTGTCTATGGTTGTTCCGAAATATATATAGATGTGTCGACATGATAGGTCGAAACATTGTATACGTGTCTATGGTATCTCAAGATTACATAATATACAATACAAGTTGATTAAGTTATGGTTGGAATAGATTTGTCACCAATTTTCACGTAGCTAAAATGAGAAAAATTATCCAATCTTGTTTTACCCATAACTTCTTCATTTTAAATCCGTTTTGAGTGAATCAAATTGCTATGATTTCATATTGAACTCTATTTTATGAATCTAAACATAAAAAGTATAGGTTTATAGTCGGAAAAATAAGTTACAAGTTGTTTTTGTAAAGGTAGTCATTTCAGTCGAAAGAACGACGTCTAGATGACCATTTTAGAAAACATACTTCCACTTTGAGTTTAACCATAATTTTTGGATATAGTTTCATGTTCATAATAAAAATCATTTTCTCAGAATAACAACTTTTAAATCAAAGTTTATCATAGTTTTTAATTAACTAACCCAAAACAGCCCGCGGTGTTACTACGACGGCGTAAATCCGGTTTTACGGTGTTTTTCGTGTTTCCAGGTTTTAAATCATTAAGTTAGCATATCATATAGATATAGAACATGTGTTTAGTTGATTTTAAAAGTCAAGTTAGAAGGATTAACTTTTGTTTGCGAACAAGTTTAGAATTAACTAAACTATGTTTTAGTGATTACAAGTTTAAACCTTCGAATAAGATAGCTTTATATGTAAGAATCGAATGATGTTATGAACATCATTACTACCTTAAGTTCCTTGGATAAACCTACTAGAAAATTGAAAAATGGATCTAGCTTCAACGGATCCTTGGATGGCTCGAAGTTCTTGAAGCAGAATCATGACACGAAAACAAGTTCAAGTAAGATCATCACTTGAAATAAGATTGTTATAGTTATAGAAATTGAACCAAAGTTTGAATATGATTATTACCTTGTATTAGAATGATAACCTACTGTAAGAAACAAATATTTCTTGAGGTTAGATGATCACCTTACAAGATTGGAAGTGAGCTAGCAAACTTGAAAGTATTCTTGATTTTATGTAACTAGAACTTGTAGAATTTATGAAGAACACTTAGAACTTGAAGATAGAACTTGAGAGAGATCAATTAGATGAAGAAAATTGAAGAATGAAAGTGTTTGTAGGTGTTTTTGGTCGTTGGTGTATGGATTAGATATAAAGGATATGTAATTTTGTTTTCATGTAAATAAGTCATGAATGATTACTCATATTTTTGTTATTTTATGAGATATTTCATGCTAGTTGCCAAATGATGGTTCCCACATATGTTAGGTGACTCACATGGGCTGCTAAGAGATGATCATTGGAGTGTATATACCAATAGTACATACATCTAAAAGCTTTGTATTGTACGAGTACGAATACGGGTGCATACGAGTAGAATTGTTGATGAAACTGAACGAGGATGTAATTGTAAGCATTTTTGTTAAGTAGAAGTATTTTGATAAGTGTATTGAAGTCTTTCAAAAGTGTATAAATACATATTAAAACACTACATGTATATACATTTTAACTGAGTCGTTAAGTCATCGTTAGTCGTTACATGTAAGTGTTGTTTTGAAACCTTTAGGTTAACGATCTTGTTAAATGTTGTTAACCCAATGTTTATAATATCAAATGAGATTTTAAATTATTATATTATCATGATATTATCATGTATGAATATCTCTTAATATGATATATATACATTAAATGTCTTTACAACGATAATCGTTACATATATGTCTCGTTTAAAAATCATTAAGTTAGTAGTCTTGTTTTTACATATGTAGTTCATTGTTAATATACTTAATGATATGTTTACTTATCATAGTATCATGTTAACTATATATATATCCATATATATGTCATCATATAGTTTTTACAAGTTTTAACGTTCGTGAATCACCGGTCAACTTGGGTGGTCAATTGTCTATATGAAACATATTTCAATTAATCAAGTCTTAACAAGTTTGATTGCTTAAGATGTTGGAAACATTTAATCATGTAAATATCAATCTCAATTAATATATATATACATGGAAAAGTTCAGGTCACTACAGTACCTACCCGTTAAATAAATTTCGTCCCGAAATTTTAAGCTGTTGAAGGTGTTGACGAATCTTCTGGAAATAGATGCGGGTATTTCTTCTTCATCTGATCTTCATGCTCCCAGGTGAACTCGGGTCCTCTACGAGCATTCCATCGAACCTTAACAATTGGTATCTTGTTTTGCTTAAGTCTTTTAACCTCACGATCCATTATTTCGACGGGTTCTTCGATGAATTGAAGTTTTTCGTTGATTTGGATTTCATCTAACAGAATAGTGAGATCTTTTTTAGCAAAACATTTCTTCAAATTCGAGACGTGGAAAGTGTTATGTACAGCCGCGAGTTGTTGAGGTAACTCAAGTCGGTAAGCTACTGGTCCGACACGATCAATAATCTTGAATGGTCCAATATACCTTGGATTTAATTTCCCTCGTTTACCAAATCGAACAACGCCTTTCCAAGGTGCAACTTTAAGCATGACCATCTCTCCAATTTCAAATTCTATATCTTTTCTTTTAATGTCAGCGTAGCTCTTTTGTCGACTTTGGGCGGTTTTCAACCGTTGTTGAATTTGGATGATATTCTCGGTAGTTTCTTGTATAATCTCCGGACCCGTAATCTGTCTATCCCCCACTTCACTCCAACAAATCGGAGACCTGCACTTTCTACCATAAAGTGCTTCAAACGGCGCCATCTCAATGCTTGAATGGTAGCTGTTGTTGTAGAAAAATTCTGCTAACGGTAGATGTCGATCCCAACTGTTTCCGAAATCAATAACACATGCTCGTAGCATGTCTTCAAGCGTTTGTATCGTCCTTTCGCTCTGCCCATCAGTTTGTGGATGATAGGCAGTACTCATGTCTAGACGAGTTCCTAATACTTGCTGTAATGTCTGCCAGAATCTTGAAATAAATCTGCCATCCCTATCAGAGATAATAGAGATTGGTATTCCATGTCTGGAGACGACTTCCTTCAAATACAGTCGTGCTAACTTCTCCATCTTGTCATCTTCTCTTATTGGCAAGAAGTGTGCTGATTTGGTGAGACGATCAACTATTACCCAAATAGTATCAAAACCACTTGCAGTCCTTGGCAATTTAGTGATGAAATCCATGGTAATGTTTTCCCATTTCCATTCCGGGATTTCGGGTTGTTGAAGTAGACCTGATGGTTTCTGATGCTCAGCTTTGACCTTAGAACAGGTCAAACATTCTCCTACATATTTAGCAACATCGGCTTTCATACCCGGCCACCAAAAATGTTTCTTGAGATCCTTGTACATCTTCCCCGTTCCAGGATGTATTGAGTATCTGGTTTTATGAGCTTCTCTAAGTACCATTTCTCTCATATCTCCAAATTTTGGTACCCAAATCCTTTCAGCCCTATACCGGGTTCCGTCTTCCCGAATATTAAGATGCTTCTCCGATCCTTTGGGTATTTCATCCTTTAAATTTCCCTCTTTTAAAACTCCTTGTTGCGCCTCCTTTATTTGAGTAGTAAGGTTATTATGAATCATTATATTCATAGATTTTACTCGAATGGGTTCTCTATCCTTCCTGCTCAAGGCATCGGCTACCACATTTGCCTTCCCCGGGTGGTAACGAATCTCAAAGTCGTAATCATTCAACAATTCAATCCACCTACGCTGCCTCATATTCAGTTGTTTCTGATTAAATATGTGTTGAAGACTTTTGTGGTCGGTATATATAATACTTTTGACCCCATATAAGTAGTGCCTCCAAGTCTTTAATGCAAAAACAACCGCGCCTAATTCCAAATCATGCGTCGTATAATTTTGTTCGTGAATATTCAATTGTCTAGACGCATAAGCAATCACCTTCGTTCGTTGCATTAATACACAACCGAGACCTTGCTTTGATGCGTCACAATAAATCACAAAATCATCATTCCCTTCAGGCAATGACAATATAGGTGCCGTAGTTAGCTTTTTCTTCAATAACTGAAACGGTTTCTCTTGTTCATCATTCCATTCAAATTTCTTCCCTTTATACGTTAATGCAGTCAAGGGTTTTGCTATTCTGGAAAAGACTTGGATGAACCTTCTATAGTAACCAGCTAGTCCTAAAAACTGGCGTATGTGTTTCGGAGTTTTCGAGGTTTCCCACTTTTCAACAGTTTCTATCTTTGCCGGATCCACCTTAATACCTTCTTTGTTCACTATGTGACCGAGGAATTGAACTTCTTCCAACCAAAATGCACACTTTGAAAACTTAGCGTACAATTCTTCCTTCCTCAATACTTCTAACACCTTTCTCAAATGTTCACCGTGTTCTTGGTCATTCTTTGAGTAAATAAGTATGTCATCAATGAAAACAATGACAAACTTGTCAAGGTATGGTCCACACACTCGGTTCATAAGGTCCATGAACACAGCTGGTGCATTAGTTAAACCAAACAGCATGACCATAAACTCGTAATGACCGTAACGTGTTCTGAAAGCAGTCTTTGGAATATCATCTTCTTTCACCCGCATTTGATGATACCCGGAACGTAAGTCAATCTTTGAATAAATAGACGAGCCTTGTAGTTGATCAAATAAGTCGTCGATTCTCGGTAGTGGGTAGCGGTTCTTGATGGTAAGTTTGTTCAACTCTCGGTAGTCGATACACAACCTGAATGTACCATCTTTCTTCTTGACAAACAAAACAGGAGCTCCCCACGGTGATGTGCTTGGTCGAATGAAACCATGCTCTAAAAGTTCTTGTAATTGGCTTTGCAGTTCTTTCATCTCGCTGGGTGTGAGTCTGTAAGGAGCACGAGCTATTGGTGCAGCTCCTGGTACAAGATCTATTTGAAATTCAACTGATCGATGTGGGGGTAATCCCGGTAATTCTTTCAGAAATACATCGGGAAATTCTTTTGCAATGGGAACATCATTGATGCTCTTTTCTTCAGTTTGTACTTTCTCGACATGTGCTAGAACAGCATAGCAACCTTTTCTTATTAGTTTTTGTGCCTTAAAATTACTAATAAGATGTAGCTTCGTGTTGCCCTTTTCTCCGTATACCATTAAGGGTTTTCCTTTTTCTCGTATAATGCGAATTGTATTTTTGTAACAAACGATCTCTGCTTTCACTTCTTTCAACCAGTCCATACCGATTATCACATCAAAACTCCCTAACTCTACTGGTATCAAATCAATCTTAAATGTTTCGCTAACCAGTTTAATTTCTCGATTCCGACATATATTATCTGCTGAAATTAATTTACCATTTGCTAATTCGAGTAAAAATTTACTATCCAAAGGCGTCAATGGACAACTTAATTTAGCACAAAAATCTCTACTCATATAGCTTCTATCCGCACCCGAATCAAATAAAACGTAAGCAGATTTATTGTCAATAAGAAACGTACTCGTAACAAGCTCCGAGTCTTCATGTACCTCTGTCGCATTAATATTGAAAACTCTTCCGCGGCCTTGTCCATTCGTGTTCTCCTGGTTCGGGCAATTTCTAATAATGTGGCCCAGTTTTCCACATTTATAACAAACTACATTGGCATAACTTGCTCCGACACTACTTGCTCCGCCATTACTCATTCCGACACCATTTGTTCCTTTCGTTCTATTAACCCCTGGTTCGTAGACCTCACACTTCGCCGCGTTATGACCATTTCTTTTACACTTGTTGCAAAATTTGGTGCAGAACCCCGAGTGATACTTTTCACACCTTTGGCATAGCTGCTTCTGATTGTTGTTGTTGTTGCGGTTATTATTGTTGTTGGGATGATTGTTGTAGTTGATGTTGTTGTTGTTGTTGTTGTTGTTGTTGGGCCGTTTGTTGTAGTTGCAATTGATGTTGCGATTGTTGGGATAATTGTTGCGATTATTGTTGTAATTGCTGTTGTTGTTGTATTGGTGATTCTTATCACCGTTTTCCTCCCACTTTCTTTTGACTTGCTTCACATTGGCCTCTTCAGCAGTCTATTCTTTAATTCTTTCTTCAATCTGGTTCACTAGTTTGTGAGCCATTCTACATGCCTGTTGTATGGAGGCGGGCTCGTGTGAACTTATATCTTCTTGGATTCTTTCCGGTAATCCTTTCACAAACGCGTCGATCTTCTCTTCCTCATCTTCGAATGCTCCCGGACACAATAGGCACAATTCTGTGAATCGTCTTTCGTACGTGGTAATATCAAATCCTTGGGTTCGTAACCCTCTAAGTTCTGTCTTGAGCTTATTGACCTCAGTTCTGGGACGGTACTTCTCGTTCATCAAGTGCTTGAATGCTGACCACGGTAGTGCGTACGCATCGTCTTGTCCCACTTGCTCTAGATAGGTATTCCACCATGTTAACGCAGAACCTGTGAAGGTATGTGTAGCGTACTTCACTTTGTCCTCTTCAGTACACTTACTTATGGCAAACACCGATTCGACCTTCTCGGTCCACCGTTTTAATCCGATCGGTCCTTCGGTTCCATCAAATTTCGAAGGTTTGCAGGCAGTGAATTCTTTGTAGGTGCATCCTACAAGATTTCCTGTACTGCTAGATCCAAGTTTATTGTTGGTATGTAGCGCAGCCTGTACTGCGGCTATGTTTGAAGCTAGAAAAGTACGGAATTCCTCTTCATTCATATTCACGGTGTGTCGAGTAGTCGGTGCCATTTCCTTCAAAATAGTCAAATGGAACAAGTTAATCATACAGAATATTAAGAGTAGTTAATAGTATTTCGTAGCATAATATGAACTCATTTATAAAAGCTTTTTCTTCATATTAGCGTTTTATAAGTTTAAATTCGGGTAGTAACTACCCGTTAAGTTCATACTTAGTAGCTAATATACAATTCAACTACTACAATTCTATATGAAAAACTGATTATAATAATATTTCGCGTTCAAACTTTTACACAATATTTTACAAACTTACAATACCGCTTATTTTACATATAGCATGAAATATAGCACACAATAAATTTGATACAAGATGGTTGTGAAGATAATTCTAGCTAGTACACAAGTCGTTCAGCAAAGGTAATAAAGACACGCAATTCATACGTCCAGAAACAAGTCATGCATTCTGGTTTTACTAGGATTACTTCCCATCCTTGGTCTTGTGGAACATAACCGTTATAGCCGTTGATAAGACAGTATGTTGTAACGTCGTCAAAGGGACGAGGGTTACGTAATGTCCAACAGTCCCGTAACAATCTAAAAACCTCATTTCTTAACCCAATTACCGACTCCGTCACTTGTGGGAACGTTTTGTTTAATAGTTGTAGCCCGATGTTCTTGTTCTCACTTTGGTGAGAAGCGAACATTACTAATCCGTAAGCATAACATGCTTCTTTATGTTGCATGTTAGCCGCTTTTTCTAAATCACGAAGTCCAATATTCAGATATATTGAGTCAAAATAATTTCTTAACCCATTGCGTAAAATAGCATTTGGGTTCCCCGCAATATATGTGTCAAAGTAAACACATCGTAACTTATGGATTTCCCAATGTGATATCCCCCATCTTTCGAACGAAAGCCTTTTATAAACCAAGGTATTCTTGGAACGTTCTTCGAATGTCTTACAAACTGATCTCGCCTTAAATAGTTGTGCCGAAGAATTCTGACCGACTCTAGACAAGATTTCATCAATCATGTCTCCGGGTAGGTCTCTTAAAATATTGGGTTGTCTATCCATTTTGTGTTTTTATACTGTAAAATAGACAAGAGTTAGATTCATAAAAAAAATACTTATTAATACAAGCAATTTTTACATATATCATAAAGCATAAGCACACTATATTACATATATTACACCACACAAATACAACTATCTTATTCCGACTCGCTTGTTTCTTCTTCTTCGGTTTTGGTTCGTTTTGCCAAATTTCTAGGGATATATGATGTTCCCCTAATACGAGCCGTAGTTTTCCACATTGGTTTAGAAAAACCTGGTGGTTTAGAGGTTCCCGGGTCATTGTTACAACTTAAGGACTTCGGGGGTTGACGATACATATAAAGTTCATCGGGGTTGGAATTAGATTTCTCTATTTTTATGCCCTTTCCCTTATTATTTTCTTTTGCCTTTTTAAATTCAGTTGGGGTAATTTCTATAACATCATCGGAATTCTCGTCGGAATCCGATTCATCGGAGAATTGGTAATCCTCCCAATATTTTGCTTCCTTGGCGGAAACACCATTGACCATAATTAACCTTGGTCGGTTGGTTGAGGATTTTCTTTTACTTAACCGTTTTATTATTTCCCCCACCGGTTCTATTTCTTCATCCGGTTCCGATTCTTCTTCCGGTTCCGATTCTTCTTCCGGTTCCGACTCTTCTTCCGGTTCCTCTTCGGGAACTTGTGAATCAGTCCACGAATCATTCCAATTTACATTTGACTCTTCATTATTATTAGGTGAGTCAATGGGACTTGTTCTATAGGTAGACATCTATCACATAATATCAAACGCGTTAAGAGATTAATATATCACATAATATTCACATGTTAAAAATATATAGTTTCCAACAAAATTTGTTAAGCAATCATTTTTCAAGTAAACACGGTCGAAGTCCAGACTCACTAATGCATCCTAACAAACTCGATAAGACACACTAATGCAAAATTCTGGTTCTCTAAGACCAACGCTCGGATACCAACTGAAATGTCCCGTTCTTATTGATTAAAAACGTTCCATATTAATTGATTTCGTTGCGAGGTTTTGACCTCTATATGAGACGCTTTTCAAAGACTGCATTCATTTTAAAACAAACCATAACCTTTATTTCATTAATAAAGGTTTAAAAAGCTTTACGTAGATTATCAAATAATGATAATCTAAAATATCCTGTTTACACACGACCATTACATAATGGTTTATAATACAAATATGTTACAACAAAATAAGTTTCTTGAATGCAGTTTTTACACAATATCATACAAGCATGGACTCCAAATCTCGTCCTTATTTAAGTATGCGACAGCGGAAGCTCTTAATAATCACCTGAGAATAAACATGCTTAAAACGTCAACAAAAATGTTGGTGAGTTATAGGTTTAACCTATATATATCAAATCATAATAATAGACCACAAGATTTCATATTTCAATACACATCCCATACATAGAGATAAAAATCATTCATATGGTGAACACCTGGTAACCGACATTAACAAGATGCATATATAAGAATATCCCCATCATTCCGGGACACCCTTCGGATATGATATAAATTTCGAAGTACTAAAGCACCCGGTACTTTGGATGGGGTTTGTTAGGCCCAATAGATCTATCTTTAGGATTCGCGTCAATTAGGGTGTCTGTTCCCTAATTCTTAGATTACCAGACTTAATAAAAAGAGGCATATTCGATTTCGATAATTCAACCATAGAATGTAGTTTCACGTACTTGTGTCTATTTTGTAAATCATTTATAAAACCTGCATGTATTCTCATCCCAAAAATATTAGATTTTAAAAGTGGGACTATAACTCACTTTCACAGATTTTTACTTCGTCGGGAAGTAAGACTTGGCCACTGGTTGATTCACGAACCTATAACAATATATACATATATATCAAAGTATGTTCAAAATATATTTACAACACTTTTAATATATTTTGATGTTTTAAGTTTATTAAGTCAGCTGTCCTCGTTAGTAACCTACAACTAGTTGTCCACAGTTAGATGTACAGAAATAAATCGATAAATATTATCTTGAATCAATCCACGACCCAGTGTATACGTATCTCAGTATTGATCACAACTCAAACTATATATATTTTGGAATCAACCTCAACCCTGTATAGCTAACTCCAACATTCACATATAGAGTGTCTATGGTTGTTCCGAAATATATATAGATGTGTCGACATGATAGGTTGAAACATTGTATACGTGTCTATGGTATCTCAAGATCACATAATATACAATACAAGTTGATTAAGTTATGGTTGGAATAGATTTGTTACCAATTTTCACGTAGCTAAAATGAGAAAAATTATCCAATCTTGTTTTACCCATAACTTCTTCATTTTAAATCCGTTTTGAGTGAATCAAATTGCTATGGTTTCATATTGAACTCTATTTTATGAATCTAAATAGAAAAAGTATAGGTTTATAGTTGGAAAAATAAGTTACAAGTCGTTTTTGTAAAGGTAGTCATTTCAGTCGAAAGAACGACGTCTAGATGACCATTTTAGGAAACATACTTCCACTTTGAGTTTAACCATAATTTTTAGATATAGTTTCATGTTCATAATAAAAATCATTTTATCAGAATAACAACTTTTAAATCAAAGTTTATCATAGTTTTTAATTAACTAACCCAAAACAGCCCACGGTGTTACTACGACGGCGTAAATCCGGTTTTACGATGTTTTTCGTGTTTCCAGGTTTTAAATCATTAAGTTAGCATATCATATAGATATAGAACATGTGTTTAGTTGATTTTAAAAGTCAAGTTAGAAGGATTAACTTTTGTTTGCGAACAAGTTTAGAATTAACTAAACTATGTTCTAGTGATTACAAGTTTAAACCTTCGAATAAGATAGCTTTATATGTATGAATCGAATGATTTGTATGAATCGAATGATGTTATGAACATAATTACTACCTTAAGTTCCTTGAATAAACCTACTGGAAAATAGAAAAATGGATCTAGCTTCAACGGATCCTTGGATGGCTCGAAGTTCTTGAAGCAGAATCATGACACGAAAACAAGTTCAAGTAAGATCATCACTTGAAATAAGATTGTTATAGTTATAGAAATTGAACCAAAGTTTGAATATGATTATTACCTTGTATTATAATGATAACCTACTGTAAGAAACAAAGATTTCTTGAGGTTGGATGATCACCTTACAAGATTGGAAGTGAGCTAGCAAACTTGAAAGTATTCTTGATTTTATGTAACTAGAACTTGTAGAATTTATGAAGAACACTTAGAACTTGAAGATAGAACTTGAGAGAGATCAATTAGATGAAGAAAATTGAAAAATGAAAGTGTTTGTAGGTGTTTTTGGTTGTTGGTGTATGGATTAGATATAAAGGATATGTAATTTTGTTTTCATGTAAATAAGTCATGAATGATTACTCATATTTTTGTTATTTTATGAGATATTTCATGCTAGTTGCCAAATGATGGTTCCCACATGTGTTAGGTGACTCACATGGGCTGCTAAGAGCTGATAATTGGAGTGTATATACCAATAGTACATACATCTAAAAGCTGTGTATTGTACGAGTACGAATACGGGTGCATACGAGTAGAATTGTTGATGAAACTGAACGAGGATGTAATTGTAAGCATTTTTGTTAAGTAGAAGTATTTTGATAAGTGTATTGAAGTCTTTAAAAAGTGTATAAATACATATTAAAACACTACATGTATATACATTTTAACTGAGTCGTTAAGTCATCGTTAGTCGTTACATGTAAGTGTTGTTTTGAAACCTTTAGGTTAACGATCTTGTTAAATGTTGTTAACCCAATGTTTATAATATCAAATGAGATTTTAAATTATTATATTATCATGATATTATCATGTATGAATATCTCTTAATATGATATATATACATTAAATGTCTTTACAACGATAATCGTTACATATATGTCTCGTTTAAAAATCATTAAGTTAGTAGTCTTGTTTTTACATATGTAGTTCATTGTTAATATACTTAATGATATGTTTACTTATCATAGTATCATGTTAACTATATATATATCCATATATATGTCATCATATAGTTTTTACAAGTTTTAACGTTCGTGAATCACCGGTCAACTTGGGTGGTCAATTATCTATATGAAACATATTTCAATTAATCAAGTCTTAACAAGTTTGATTGCTTAACATGTTGGAAACATTTAATCATGTAAATATCAATCTCAATTAATATATATATACATGGAAAAGTTCAGGTCACTACAAGCGGCGCTCATGTACCTGGGAAACGTTGTTTCAATTTTTATTAAGTGTTAACCCAACCCACATACTTAACATCATGTGCTAAAGACACCAAGTACATTCGATTCATAAAATAAAAGTGTTTATACAACAAAATGGGCACAACGACCCTTGGAACTCCAACGACCCGTTAAATACATCAATGTAGCAATTTTGACCAAAATAGTTTAACTTCCAAACATTTAACGAGCATAGTGTTTGGGACTAAACTACCCCGCACTTAGGCCAAAATCCAAAAGCGTCCACTAACATAACAAAAGTGGGAGATCTCTAATCCAAACGAATATCCTTGCCTTTGTCCACGCCGGAGCCTAAAAAGCTAAACAACGAGAGGGTAAGCAAAACGCTTAGTGACTGCAATAATTATACACATACATATATAACCTACTTACTTGCAATCACTTACATAATTACCTCATACACGCTAGCAATTTAAATAGCATACCATCGCAAAGTATAACGATAAAACTCCAATACTGCAAGCTAGCACAAACAATAGCATATAACCCGAATAATATAATATGCTACACTACAACACATAACCATGGTTAACCAATCGAACAAGGGGATGGTGCTTGCGAAATACCATCAGTGTTCACAACAACCATTAGTGTAGCATATTATGGGAAATGTGGTATCGATCGCCCGAACTTTAAACCCACACTTCACACCCACACACACACACATGATGATATGGTATCGGACCCCCGAACTTTAAACCCATATCACATGTCAACCCGATGTGGTATCGAACGCCCGAACTTAAATCCCACAACGCATTTCGTACAAGTAAATACATTACATACACACATGTATAATTATTCCACTCACCTTAACGCCTTCGGTGAATGATAAACCAAGCTCGCAACCTTCAATATAACGTACCTATTACATTATGCACATAATCAATCATATAATCAAGTTGGTCAACCACTCGCCCACCATCCTAGCGTCGTTTGATCCATAGTGCAATTGTGACCCATTCGCACCATTAACCCTAACACTAGGTCAAGATTTCACCAAATCACTGACATCAATCGATTATGGTCTTAGTACACTTATTAACACAAGGTTAGTGTATTTTCATACTCATTAGGCAACTTAGGTCACCCAAGACTCATTTGACCCATTTCGAGGTCAACACACTCATTTGGGTCATCCACCACCCAAATAACACCCATTCACTTAACACAAGGTGTGCTAGTGATTGAATAACCATTTAAAACCCATAAACACAAATCATCACCTCAAAACCCTAGGTTAGTCATTATTGGGTTCTCATGACCCAATCTTACCTAAAAACCCCCAAATCACCAACAAATGGGTTTTATGTTCACCACTAACCCAAACCCTAATCCTCAAACAAATCAAAATAAAGTAAATCAAGATTAGGACATACCACCATAATCAAAACTTAGCTAGTGACTAGATGAACAACTTTAATACTCGCGCTTTGACCCGAAACAAGCTTCTTCCTCCTTGATTTGAGCTTTCTCTCTCTCAAATGGGTTTCTCTCTCTCAAATGGGTTTCTCTCTCTAGAAGTGGATGAGAGTGTTTGTGTAGGTGAAAGATGAGATGAAAATGAGATCTAGATATGATCATGTGGCTTTAAATCATCCATATGCTAAAAGACCAAAGTGCCCTCCATAAATTACAATTGAATTAAAATACCCACTCATTTCCCCATCCAGGAGCGATGCTCCTGAACCTAGGAGCGGCGCTCCTAGTGCCTTTTCTCGATATTTTTGGGTCGTTACAACTCTCCCCCACTTGAATCGGAGCGCGTCCTCGCGATCCAGGCCGCATGACAAGTAAGGGTGTGCATGGTTCGGGTAGAACCGAAAAAAACCGAGAACCGAGTAGGTACCGAACCGAAACCTAAATACCGGAAGTTATTTGGTCCGGTCCTTTGTTCATATTTTCCAATATTTCGGGTATCGGTCCGGTCAGGGCCAAACCCGAAAAAACCAATGTTTTGAACCGAACCGAATGATGTATATTTGTGAGAGATTTTTCGAGGAATAACATGAGTGTTCTATTATATTTACTAACGACATTGCTCCTACATATCATATTACATTACGTATATACATATAATAAATTCAGAAAACAAGATAAAATCTTATAATAACTTCAAAAGGTTACGCATATTTGGACCGCAAAAGATAAATTCTTCTAATAATTCAACATCAAAATAAACTCTTTTAAATCCCAACAGTAAGTAAATGGATAAACTCTTAATAATTTCAATCTTTAATCAAAAAGATACTTATATATATTTAGAATGTACATAACTTATAGCAAAAAGAGTTATAATTGGTACATGATACAAACTCCTAATTTAGTAATAAGTCGGTGGTCTAATAATGTATTCGTGTTATAAATTGCTTGTATAAGTTTTTTTTTTAAATTTATATGTGTTATATATTGATTGTTATTTGATGTAAATTTTTAAATACGGGAATGAAGTAATATATATTGGTTTTTTAACAACATTAATGGGTCGGGTATTTACTCGAACCGACTTGGACCAAAGCTAGAATCGGACCGAACCGAACCATGTATAAATGGTCCGGTCCTCGGTTCTTATTTCACAAAAAATTTAGGTTTCGGTCCAGTCCGGGTATTGTTTGGCTCGGTTCGGGTATGGACCATGCACACCCCTAATGACAAGCAGGAAGATACACTAAAACAAACTCTTCGGATTCCCACGTAAACTCGGAACCCTTTCGATGACGCCATTGGACTTTAAAATCCTCACCTCTTTGTTACGCAACGTTTTGACCTTTTCATCAAGGATAGCCACTGGTTCCTCGACATACTACAACTTATTGTTCAAGGAAATTTCGTCCAATGGTACCCACACCGAGTCATCCGCAAGACACTTACGGAGATGGGAAACATGGAATGTGTTATGAATTCCCGCAAGCTCTTCGGATAACTCTAGCCTATAAGTAACTTTGCCAACCCGATCCACGATTTTGAAAGGTCCAATAAACCGAGGAGCCAACTTTCCCCGTTTTTAAAACCGAATAATACCCTTCCATGGCGAAACCTTAAGCATCACCATGTCACCTTCTTGGAACTCAATCGGTCGCCTACGTTTATCGGCATAAGATTTTTGTCTATTTTGCGCCACCTTTAATCGAGCCCGAATCATCTCAATTTTACTATTCGTCTCTAAAACCAAATCGGTACTCTCGATTTCCTTTTGTCCTACTTCACCCCAACAAACCGAAGTTCGACACCTTCGCCCATAAAGCATCTCGTAAGGTGGCATCCCGATACTAGTATGATAACTATTGTTGTACGAGAATTCCACCAAAGGTAAGTTCTCATCCCAACTACCACCAAAATCAATAACACATGCCCGTAACATATCCTCCAACGTTTGATTCGTACGTTCGGTTTTTCCGTCCGTTTGAGGATGGTACGCCATGCTCATTTTCAATTGTGTACCCATATCTTCATGAAACTTCTTCCAAAATCGAGATGTGAAACGAGTATCCCGATCCAAAATAATAGATATAGGAACCCCATGCCTCAATATCACTTCCTTGATAAACAACTTAGACAACGTCTCCGACGACATCGTCTGTCGAATGGGAAGAAACAATGCACTTTTTGTCAACCGATCAACTATCACCCAAATTGTATCGAATTGGATCCTTGCCATCTTTGGTAACTTTGTAATAAAATCCATGGTAATGTGCTCCCATTTCCATTTTTGAATTTCTAATGGTTGTAACATACCATACGGATTTTAGTGTTCAAACTTAATTTGCAAACACGTAACGCATTGTTCAACATACTTAACCACGTCACGTTTCATTCCGGGCCACCAATATTCCCTCTTCAAATCAAGGTACATCTTTGTCGCACCCGGGTGAATGGAATACCTTGACTTATGCGCTTCATCAAGTAGCACCTATCGATAACCACCCATCTTAGGCACCCACACTCGTCCTTGAAAGGACAACAAACCATGCGGGCCTAATAGACTCTGTTTGCCCCACGATTCGTTCTTCATACTTGTTATTAACGAAAGCTTCAATTTGAATCTCACCAAGCATTACAAGAAAATCGTTAGTAATGATCATGCGTAACGATCTCACCCGTATCGCTGGATGTTGAATCTTCTGACTCAACTCATCCGCAACCACATTTGCCTTAGCCAGATGATAAAGTATCTCACAATCGTAATCTTTTACCAAATCAACCCACCGACGTTGACGGTTATTCAAATCCTGTTGGTCAAAAAGATGTTTTAAACTCTTGTGATCTGAATAAACCGTACACTTGACACCATACAAGTAGTGGCGCCAAATTTTCAATGCATGCACCACCGCCGCTAATTCAAGATCATGAGTCGGATATCTCTTTTTGTGTTCCTTTAATTGTCTTGAGGCATAAGCGATGACTTTAGCCCGTTGCCTTAGAACACACCCAAGCCCATTGAATGAGGCATCACAATAAACCGTCATATCTTCTACACCTTCCGGTAACACCAAAACCGGAGCTTGACACAATTTCTCTTTCAATAATTGAAAAGCAAATTCTTGCTCGTTCTCCCAATTGAATCTCGCGTTCTTCCTCGTCAACTTTGTCAATGGAGAAGCTATCTTAGAAAAGTCTTGGATAAACCGACGATAATAAATGGCCAATCCGAGAAAACTTCGAATTTCCGTAGGTGTAGTCGGTTGTCCCCAACCCTTTACCGCCTCTATCTTCCCCGGATCTAATTGAATGCCTTCTTTATTCAAAATATGGCCAAGGAATTGCACTTCCCTTAACCAAAATTCACACTCGGAGAATTTAGTATACAACTTCTCCTTCCACAATATCTTCAACACTTCGCGCAAATGATGTTCATGTTCCTTCATACTCTTAGAATAGACAAGTATGTCGTCAGTGAACACAATTACCGACTTGTCCAACATAGGTTGGCACACTCGGTTTATAAGATCCATGAACACCGCCGGTGCATTCGTAAGACCGAAGGGCATAACTACAAACTCAAAATGCCCGTAACGAGTTCGAAAGGTCATTTTCTCAATATCTTCCTCACGGATCCGCATTTGGTGATAGCTGGACCGTAAGTCAATTTTAGAAAAATAAGTCGCGCCTTGGAGTTGGTCAAACAAATCGTCAATCTGAGGCAATGGATAACGATTCTTGATCGTCACTTTGTTCAACTCCCGATAATCGACACACATCCGCATACTACCATCTTTTTTCTTTACAAACAAAACCGGAGCACCCCATGGCAAAGCACTCGGTCGGATGAAACCCTTTTCAAGCAACTCTTGGGTTTGATTCTACAACTCCTGCATTTCTGTTGGTGCTAAACGATAAGGAATTTTAGCAATGGGAGTAGCCCCCGAAACCAACTCAATGCGAAATTCAACTTGTCTTTCAGCCGGAACACCCGGTAACTCATCCGGAAAAACGTCTTCGAATTCATTAACCACCGGAATTTCACGAATGGATGGTGGCTCTTCGCGAGTATCAACTACATGGGCAAGAAAAGCCATGCCACCACTGCTAAGGAAACGACGTGCCCGTACATAAGTGCACAATGGCACAAGTCTTCTCCGTTTCTTGCTGTGAATAACTAACTCTCCCCCACTTGGGGTCTTTACACGAATGAACTTTTTATGGCATGAAATATCGGCTCTATAATGATCGAGCCAATCCATATCAACAACGATATCAAACTCACCTAACGTCATCGGGATAAGATTGATTTTAAAGGTTTCGGCACCAAACACAACATTACAATTTTTACACACATCAACCACTAGCACCGTCTTGCCATCCACTATTTCTACTTCTACCGGATGACTTAACTTAGCTAGCGGTCTCTTAAGCTTAGGCACAAAGCTCGGAGACACAAACGATAAATTAGCACCGCTATCAAAAAGTATCCTTGCCAGATTAGAGTTAACCATGAAAGTACCTAAGACGACTTCATTAGATTGTTTGGCTTCATCATTTGTCATCAAATAATTTCGTCCCCTAGCCGTACCCGCCACTTTCTCTAGTCTCTTAACTTGATCGTTCCGGAAATCGGGACACTCTGACTTTCGGTGCCCTTCTTTTTGACAATTAAAACAATTGATTTTATTAGTAGACGA
This sequence comes from Rutidosis leptorrhynchoides, assembly GCF_046630445.1. Classification (NCBI taxonomy): domain Eukaryota; kingdom Viridiplantae; phylum Streptophyta; class Magnoliopsida; order Asterales; family Asteraceae; genus Rutidosis; species Rutidosis leptorrhynchoides. The sequence goes on from NC_092343.1 coordinate 193,636,565, forward strand.
CTTTGGGCAATAATGAGAGATGTGGCCTTTTTGCCCATAGTTGTAGCACGTGACCATGTGACCACCGAAAACACCATTCTTCACACTGCCGACACTCTCACTCGTGCCCCTACTCTTTTTGTTGGAATGAATAGTAGCTTCAAACTTTCTTTTGCTAAAGGTGAAGTCACTCTTTTTCGGAACGAGCGACTCAAAACCCTTAGCTATGTCAAACAACTCATCAAAAGTTTTCACTGAGTTTCTACTAATCTTTTCTTGATAGTTGTCATTCAAGGTTCGATAGAAGTCTTCCTTCAACATGTGATCATTTCCGACATACTCCGGGAAAAATTGGGTCTTCGATAAGAAAGTGGACTTGAGAGTGTTCAAATCCTTTGACCCTTGCTTTAAGGCCCGTAACAACTCGTCCTTAAGCCTCGAAAGATCGGTCGAAGTTCGGTATTCCTTAAAAAATTCTGCCTTGAATTCATCCCACGTCAAACTCATACTTTGCTCTTCACCATAAAGTCGGATTTTTGCGTCCCACCACAACTTGGCATCACCCCTTTGATAGGTCAGATCATGTTGAGATTAGAAGAAAAGACAAATTAGAATGAGATTCGGTAAGTGTGAAGGAGATTCGGTATGAGAGAGAATCAACAAGATTTACATTCCACAGCTTCTAGAACTCGTTTACAATGCAATGGCTATCTAATTAGGACTACTTAGGTTCCTTATATAGCCCTCTTCTAAGGAACCTTCATTTAAGTTTATTTCACAATAACACTATACAACTTCGGGGTCCTAACAATCTCCCCCTTAGTGTTAAATGTGAACTTTGCAATATAATCCTATCTAAAACATCTAAAGGAACTTTGTTCCTCTGAAGTGAACTTTGGATTTGAATCCCTTGAGATTCTCATATCTTCGTATGTTCACTCTTGTCTTTAGATGACTTTTCAATCTAGTGAGTATGTATTTGACAATCTCATTATCTTCAGTTGAATAGCAATTATTGATCAGTCTCCTTCTCAAGTATTTGAAAGCATACATCAACGTTCCGTCTGAGTATCTTCTGAAATCTGAGACTCTGATGAAGATCTTTGTATAGTGAGAATTGACAAATGCAAACCCATATGGACAGTCACTTACTTCAAGTAAGGACATATATCTTAGCTCATCGATTACCTAATTTGGCGGTTTTATTTCGAGCTTTTTGTGTCCAGATTCTAACCCCATCTAAAAATCGTGAACAGACATCCATCTCATCGAGTCAAGAATGAATCTGTAGACTGCCTTCATCGCAGTAGCATGATAAGTTGTTGCAGATTCATTCAAGTTAATCAAGTAGTTGTAAATGAAAATAATGTCGTCCATCTTTAGTTTATCAAAATCTGCTTCAGAGAACTGATAATCCTCATCATCCATTCTTGTTACCTGAAATACTGGCATCTTCACTTCATTCTTATTAATTATCAAAACCTTATTTATACTTTTGATCTCTGAATTCCGTTGAACTTGAAGTTTCTATTCGTTCTTCAATTTGTATTTGTTGCGAACATTCAGATAAGCTTTGAGATATTCTGGTTTCTTATGATATTTCCATGCACCCAGAACACTCATTGATGCAGAAAGGATGAGATCAGAATCACCATAGATTCTATACGCTTACTGTTCAATGAATGGCGAACGAAGAATCATCTTCTCTTCTTCCTCACTCAGTTGGAAATCAGCATCACGCTCAAGAACAATCTCTGCAATTTGAAATGGAACATTCAGATCAGGAGGAGTCGTAGTATCTTCCTTGCCTTTAGAGAAAATCTCCTTTTCAATGTGTATCGCAAATTCATCAGTTGGAGATGACAAGTTAACAAATTGATGATCATTGAATTCATTGACGACACTCGACGACCCCTTCAAAATATCTTCAATATTATCAAAGTTTTGATTGTCCTCTTGAGCTGACTTATTCTCTAATTGATCATCTGAATCCATAATCATAAGCATCCCTGAGTCACCCTCTCTCTGACCTTTCGATTCATCTAGAAAACTTTCACACTGGATTTCCTCAATTTCATCACTTTCAGAATCAGATATATCAACAACATCTTGATCCTTATGTTGACTAGATGCACCAGCTTCATAAGTTGATCTTTGAAAACCACTGGACCGATAACCACCTTGTCTATTCTCCCCCTCATGAAGATTGTCGGGATCGAAATCATCATGATCAGGCATGTGAATTGGTCCAGGTGACTTGCATGGAGATAAAGGATATACTACCCTTGCTTGCTCAAGATAAATCATCATAGTCTCGCGAACTTCATCAAGATTAGTTCGTTTAGCAAACTCAGCAAGATATAGTTCCTCCACCTCATTGTCAGAGAGATATCGTAATCCATATCTATTCAAAATCTGAGAAGGTGACTCAGTTGGTGAAACAACGGTGTAACCACGAACAACTTCAGCATCAGCAGTAACTGTTGAAGGCGATGTCGGTGAAAGTGTTTGATTTGCCGTGAGGGCAGGTAAGGATATTCATGCGGTATTATTCTTATATGTAGGGCTATACATACTACTAGTCAGATTCGTGATATCCCCTTCTGATGGAGGTTGGGCAACAATCGGAGTTGTCACCGACGAAGTTTCTTTCGAAGCATCCACCTCCATGACTTTAGTCTCATAGGACTCTAACAAAGTAGTAGAACTACCCGTTGGTTTAGATCTCACAGAGATATTGCTATCTACGACTCCTGAAATCATTGATATACCATGAGGTGGCACATCTCTTTCAGTTAATGACTCTTCCTCCAGACCCTGAGATTCAGAATCTAGAAGAGAAGTGGTTTGAACCAATGGATCACTTTCATGAACCAAGGGATCAGTCTGCTGGAAGTCTGATAAATATCCTGAAGGATTGTCATGTTGACTCGTTTCCATGGGACGCGGCAGATCTCCTTCATCAAGATAAGCCGGACCTCCAGACCCTGTTGTACGTTGAGGCACAAGAGGATTTCCAGCCGATACACAGGGTGCCTTTTCAAGATTTTTCGGCTCCCTTTCGGCCATTCTGGACTTCAATGATTGAGAAAACGGGGATACCATCAACTAAGTCTTTAGAGACCAGTCGATTAATACCCTTGTAATTCAGGTGTGACATCCGGTGATGCCATAACCATGAATTTTCCTTTGTTGAACGAGTAACCAAACACATGGTTTCATGTAATGGTACATCATTGAGGTCAATAGTATAAAGTGAACCATAACGTTTACCAACAAGGAGATCGTTTCCATCGGTGGATTGCACCGAGCATTGACGACGTTCAAACAAAACCTTGAGATCTCCGTCACAAAATTGGCTGACACTAAATAAACTGCACCCCAAACCCTCAACATATGAGACCCGTTTGATCGTTATGCCATTTTTCACAAAATCTCCATAACCCGTTATTACTGCAATCTCATCATTTCCAAAAGTAACCGTTCCTAGGAATTTGTCAACGAAATTGACAAGCAAGGATTTATCGCCCGTCATGTGTCGAGAGCCACCAGAATCGATATACCAAACATAGACGTCAAAACCCTATAAATGTTAATTTCCTAGAGTTTAGGTACCCAAAGTTTCTTGGGTCCTCTACGATTAGTACCAACAATAAACTTGGATCAACAATGAGATAATCACGTAAAGCATCATGCAATTTAGACAATAAAGCATCATTTAAAACCACATTACATGAAGCATCATACGCAATATCAAGTTTTACATCATTATCAGAAGTCTTAACACATAACTTATTCCAAGCAGATGTTTTGTTCACAGACGAAAATTGAAAGACATGAGATGATTTCATAGGTCGACTAGCAGATTGCTTTGGTTTGGTTGCTATTTTTTTAGTCGTGGACTTAGGAACCCATACAGATTTGTAAGTCAAATGTGGATTATGACCTGTGACACGAAAAACACCTCTGTTAGTTAGACGTCCAAACTTTTCAGGTGATACATGAGATGATTGATTTTGCAAAATTTCTAATTTGATTTTACGTTCCTTTGCATCATACTCACTCAAATCAGGTTTAGGACTCGTGTGTTGTGTAGACTTGACTGATTTTGTTAAAAGACTCTCCTTTGATTTATTTGACATAGGAATCATAGGAATCTTTTCAGTTAACACAGAACCATTTTGAGAATGAACTTTCTTGACAACAAATTGCATTGAAGATGCAACTTTTGAAACACGTTTACCAAATTGAGAACGTAGTGGATTTTTAAGAATAATGATGGGTTTTGCATCCTTAGAGGTTGTTGTCCCCTTCCCCTTCTTAGTAATCCCACGAACACATTCAGACACATTGGTTTCAACATTAGATGATTGCTTAAGTGTGTTAGCCTATTTCAGTTGAATTATTTTTTGTTTTAAGCTCTTAATTTCAAGACATAATTCCTCTACATAAACTAGCATTTCACCTTCCTTAAAATCATAAGTACATTCTTTCTTAGGAAGTGGAGGCAATTTATCACACAAAGCAAACATTTGTTCTAATGATTGGCACTTAAGTTGCAAATCAACATTTTCCTTTTCCAGTCTATCTACCTTATGACTCAAAATGTGTAAAGCAGGTATGCTAGCATAAAAATCATTCAAAGGATCAATTGTTGCATCAAAGTCTATCAAGTTTTCAACAGTTGGTTCATCTGGAGGTTCTACCTTTACATCTAAATCAGTTTGACCTAGGGATTCTGTCTCAAAGAAGGTAGTTAGTTCATGTGCTAGGTCTTCACAGAAAACATTATCAGAACATGCAGGTAAGGCCGGTAGAATTGGTTTCACATCAAAAGTTGGTTCATCAAACACCTCATCTATGGCTATAATGCTAGAACTAGGTTTGTTAAACACTTCGTTCTCAAGCATTAAAATGTATTTCTCTAGCATGAGTGTTGGGATATAAACCAGTCTACGCTTAGGCACATAATTTTCACGTTGCATATTCTTTTCAGTTTCAACAAGTTCCTTCAAGATATCAGGATTTGATTTAGCCATTTTAGCATTGATTTTCTCATACATTAAGCTAATTTTATGGTATTTCCTAGATTTGTGATTAACAATAATATCATCAAAATCAGCATAAGAAGCATGCATAAAATGTGATGGTAAACCAGCTCGAAAGTTATCAGAATGATATAATCCTGGAATCTTTTTAGAAGCATTATCTAAGATATGAGGATCTTCATAACCCAACTCCCACTTTTCATCATGAATCATTTTTGGTCTATTCATGAAAATTATTTATTTTGAAAGTTCCATATCAATGATAGCTTTAGATTTCTCTGTATGATAGAGTTTTTCCTCATATCGAGCAAGTTGAGCTTTCATTTGAAGAGACTCTTTTGATAATGAAGAAATTTCAGTGTTCTTCTCAATTATGGTGTTTTTTAATTGAATAATTTTCTTGTTTAGCTTTGAAAGTGTGGGTTCATGTTGGTTTTTCAAATTAGAAAGATCTTTTTCTAAAAATTGAACCTTTTCTGCAAGTCGTTCCGATTTTAGACGATAATCTGTCCTTTCGACTTTAATCAGATGAATTGATTTTTTACGATCTTCCAACTCAGTTTCCGTGGAGCTGAGTTGAACAGTCAATCTTTGCAATTCCGATTGTAATTTAGATGAAGATGGTTTGGTCTCAGAAAGTTTGATTTTATCTTTTAAAACTTTGTTTTCAGATTTTAAACCTTTGACTTCTTTTGACATTGAGATCAAATTCTTCATCATGTCATTTTTCACTTTTATAAAATCAGGAGGAAATTCAGATGATTGTACCTCATCATCATCAGATGTTGAGTCAGAATTCTCCATTGCTTCCTTAGCTTTGATGAGCTTAGTCACCTTGCAAACATTTGCATGTTCCACCTCTGAATCTGAATCATCAGTCCAGTTAAACCAAGTATTATCAACCGGTTTCAGCTCTTCCCCAGTTTCTACAATCTTAGCCATCAATATTTTCTTCTTGTAGTAAGCTGCATCCTTCTTCTTAGGCATCTTGCACTCATGAGAGTAATGACCAGCTTTGCCACAATTGAAACAAATTGAATCATCCTTCTTGGAATCATCAGCACATTGTTGTTGTTGTTGTTGTTGTTGTTGTTGTGATTGATCAGCTTTCTTGTGGCACGAGGAAGACGATGAGTTCTTGTGTTGATTGCTTGATTTGCCTTTAAATTTGTGTTTGTTCAAGGCTTTTGTGAACATGGCTGCCATTTTGACTAATTCAAGGTGAGAATCATCAACATCAGAAAGATTTAACTCTTCAGAATCAGTTGATTCTTCAACAAGCACTTTCTTGTACAAACTTTTGAAAGTCGTAAATGATTTGCTCTTCTTTTTGGAAATGAGAGCAAGAGGATCACTTGGAGATGACTCTTTCCTTCCTTCTTGAAGTTTAGACACTTCAGGTTGGTAATGCATAAGAACTCCAACAAGCTCATGAATAGTCATCTTATCAATCTCTTTGGTAGATCGAACAATGGTTCCATAAGGAAGCCAATCAACATTGAGCTTTTTGAGAAATTTCATGTTGACTTCAGCATTTACTTTTATGATCTTGCACCTTTTCAACTCATTGAGAACACCATTGAAATGACGGTAGGTATCCTTGAGTTGTTCTTCGGGTTCCTGCTTGAAATCTTCATAAAATCCCAGAGCCTTATTCAATTTAGTAACATCTGACATGTCATAACCTTCTTGCTGTCGTTTGATCTCATCCCATATATCTTTTGTTGTGGTGTTGCTATCAATATTTTCAAACAACTCATACGGGATAGCTTGCATAACAATGTTCTTTGCCTCTATGTCACCCTGAGCTCTCTCACGTTTATCACCAGAAAGTTCATAGACTGGAATTGGCATACCAGTATCCGGATGATAATCCACAACTGGACCATCTCTCAGAGAAGCCCATATGTACTTTGCTTTCTCACCCTTGTAGTCTATGTACTGAGTGATACGGTGAAGCCATTGAGTGTACTTGCCATCAAACAACACTGGAGGACGGGAATCTGATCCAATGATCAAAGTATCTTGAGTAGACATCTTGAAAATGAGGTAGATTCGGTATTACACAAATCTAGGATGAAAAATCACAACAATCTAACACAAATGTTAGATTCGGTATCTGATTCGGTACTGTAGCAGATTCGGTACAGATTCTGTACTGTAGCAGATTCGGTAAACCAGATTCTATATCATAAACTGATCGGAAATACAAGTAACACACCCAGATTCGATATAGATTCGGTAACCACAAGATTTGTAGCCTGAGAACACTTAAAACCAATGAATTAAGTGATACCGAGATCTGATTTGGTATCTGACTCGGTAGTCAGATTCTATATGAATTTGAATTCAAACACAATTCAATTCCTTTGAATTAGATTTTGTAACCTTGCTACACAAGGAAACAAGTTAGTATCACATAAAATATCAAAGATACCGAATGTATATGATATTGAATGTCAACAGTAGCAGTTGACAATACCGAGTCTAAGTATGAAAACTTAGAATTCAAACGAATCCTTTCTCAAATCACACCAATTAGCTGCGTATGACCAAACCGAATGTGATAGAATCACAAGCACACCACAATCTGCAACAGTGATTGAGAATTAATAACTTTAAAGCAGATTCGGTATGGCAGTTACGATACCGAATGTAGATCAAATCTTCAAAACTTGAAGAATTGATGAATTAAACCGTCAGAAATGTGATTAAACACCTCACGATCACAACTGAAACCTCAAACCTTTACTAAACTACAGAATCAAGCTGGAATTGTTAAATACCGAGAGTTTTAGCCACGAACTCTAAAAAACAACTTGATTCTTCATAATTGATGTTAAAAAGCTGTAATGATGATCAAAACTCTTTCTAATCAACCTAATACACCTTCGCTGAACTTAACACAAGAATCTGAACGTCAGATTATCAGATTAGATTATACCGAATCTGATTCGATATACCGAGAGTGCTTAGATTCTGTAATCTTCAATCTCTGGATTGATCTAGTGATGTAATATCACTCCTTGGAAGCTCTGATACCAATTGATAGGTCAGATCATGTTGAGATTAGAAGAAAAGACAAGTTAGAATGAGATTCGGTAAGTGTGAAAGAGATTCGGTATGAGAAAGAATCAATAAGATTTATATTCCGCAGCTTCTAGAACTCGTTTACAATGCAATGGCTATCTAATTAGGACTACTTAGGTTCCTTATATAGCCCTCTTCTAAGGAACCTTCATTTAATTTTATTTCACATTAACACTTTACAACTTCGGGGTCCTAACACCTTTAATATACTACTTCCGTACCTCGTCTTCTTTTGGAGAGGGCATTCACTAGTACGGAAAGCCCCCTCTATATCAGAGACCCAACGAGCACTCTTGAGTGGGTCTTGTTCACCCTCAAAGGTGGGAGGTTGAGCATCCTTGAAATTCTTATAGTGGAAGTCTCACATTCCAACATTATCATCTTGAACAATAGCATTAACTCGTTCTTTGATTTGGTAGGTTACTTGTTCGTCAACTGACTCTAGGAACATCTTCTTAACGTCCGCTAGAAAAGTCGCATGATGCTTTTGCAAAATGGCCTCAACCTTAGCCGTGAACTCGGTATCTTCGCTCGTACCTCCGTTATCGATATCGTGCCCGTTTCTCATCTTCATTATAAGAAACGAAATAAATTAATTAACGAAACACACACAAAATGCACATACCATCCCATCTTTCTTGATAATCGTCGTACATCACTCGTTTGAACGTCGCATCAACTCGTTAGTACAACGATCATCTCGTCCGATGATAACAACCACAACACAATACAATTATCTTATAGTTAGTTAACCTACACTAACGCACTAACCAATCCCGGTCCGACCTGCATTCTACAAGTCCCGCATAAAACGTACACAATAAAGTCTAAGTCTAGGCACCTATCTCAAGTTGCCTAAATCCCTTAGACCATTCTCTGATACCACTTGAAACGACTCAACACCGTTTAAATTAAAACTGGTCAATTTTTTTTTTAAAAGGTGCAGGAGCGGCGCACCAAAACCAGGTGCGGCGCTTTTGAAGACCCAGAAGCGGCGCTTTTGATGCCAGGAGTGACACTTCTATCGCCTGTTAAAAAACTCCACAAAAACCTGACCAGGAGCGGCGCTTTTAGTACAAAAGCAGCGCTCCTGTACCTGGGAAACTCTGTTTCAATTTTTATTAAGTGTTAACCCAACCCACATACTCAACATCATGTGCTAAAGACACCAAGTACATTCGATTCATAAAATAAAAGTGTTTATACAACAAAATGGGCACAACGACCCTTGGGACTCCAACGACCCGTTAAATACATCAATGTAGTAATTTTGACCAAAATAGTTTAACTTCCAAATATTTAACGAGCATGGTGTTGAGACTAACCTACCCCGCACTTAGGCCAAAATCCAAAAGCGTCCAATAACATAAAAAAGTAGGAGATCTCTAATCCAAACGAATACCCTTGCCTTTGTCCACGCCGGAGCCTAAAAAGGTAAATAACGAGAGGGTAAGCAAAACGCTCAGTGACTGCAATAATTATACACATACATATATAACCTACTTACTTGCAATCACTTACAAAATTACCTCATACACGCTAGCAATTTAAATAGCATACCATCGCAAAGTATAACGCTAAAACTCCAATACCGCAAGCTAGCAGAATCAATAGCATATAACCCGAATAATATAATATGCTACACTACAACACATAACCATGGTTAACCATTCGAACAAGGGGATGGTGCTCCCAAAAGACCATCGGTGTTCACAACAACCATTAGTGTACAAAGACATGTATCACTAACCCCTAGGTGGTATCGTACGCCCGAACTTTTATCCACCCGTCACGGGAAATGTGGTATCGATCGTCCAAACTTTAAATCCACACTTCACGCCTACACACACACATGATGACATGGTATCGGATGCCCGAAATTTAAACCAATATCGCATGTCAAACCGATGTGGTATCGCACGCCCGAACTTAAATCCCACAACGCATTTCGTACAAGTAAATACATTACATACACACATGTATAATTATTCCACTTGAAATGTCCCGTTGTTATTGATTAAAAATGTTCCATATTAATTGATTTCGTTGCGAGGTTTTGACCTCTATATGAGACGTTTTTCAAAGACTGCATTCATTTTAAAACAAACCATAACCTTTATTTCATCAATAAAGGTTTAAAAAGCTTTACGTAGATTATCAAATAATGATAATCTAAAATATCCTGTTTACACACGACTATTACATAATGGTTTACAATACAAATATGTTACAACGAAATAAGTTTCTTAAATGCAGTTTTTACACAATATCATACAAGCATGGACTCCAAATCTCGTCCTTATTTAAGTATGCGACATCAGAAGCTCTTAATAATCACCTGAGAATAAACATGCTTAAAACGTCAACAAAAAATGTTGGTGAGTTATAGGTTTAACCTATATATATCAAATCGTAACAATAGACCACAAGATTTCATATTTCAATACACATCCCATACATAGAGATAAAAATCATTCATAGTTTTTAATTAACTAACCCAAAACAGCCCGCGGTGTTACTACGACGACGTAAATCTGGTTTTACGGTGTTTTTCGTGTTTCTAGGTTTTAAATCATTAAGTTAGCATATCATATAGATATAGAACATGTGTTTAGTTGATTTTAAAAGTAAAGTTAGAAGGATTAACTTTTGTTTGCGAACAAGTTTAGAATTAACAAAACTATGTTCTAGTGATTACAAGTTTAAACCTTCGAATAAGATAGCTTTATATGTATGAATCGAATGATGTTATGAACATCATTACTACCTCAAGTTTTCTGGATAAAGCTACTGGAAATGAGAAAAATGGATCTAGCTTCAAAGGATCCCTGGATGACTTGAAAGTTCTTGAAGCAGAATCATGACACAAAAACAGTTCAAGTAAGATTTTCACTCGAAATAAGATTGTTATAGTTATAGAAATTGAATCAAAGTTTAAATATGAGTACTACCTTGTATTAGAAAGATATATTACTGTAAATAAGAAAGATTTCTTGAGGTTAGATGATCACTCTACAAGATTGGAAGTAAGCTAGCAAAGTTGGAAATATTCTTGATTTTATGAAACTAGAACTTGTAGAATTTATGAAGAACACTTAGAACTTGAAGATAGAACTTGAGAGAGATCAATTAGATGAAGAAAATTGAAGAATGAAAGTGTTTGTAGGTGTTTTTGGTCGTTGGTGTATGGATTAGATATAAAGGATATGTAATTTTGTTTTCATGTAAATAAGTCATGAATAATTACTCATATTTTTGTAATTTTATGAGATATTTCATGCTAGTTGCCAAATGATGGTTTCCACATGTGTTAGGTGACTCACATAGGCTGCTAAGAACTGATCATTGGAGTGTATATACCAATAGTACATACATCTAAAAGCTGTGTATTGTACGAGTACGAATACGGGTGCATACGAGTAGAATTGTTAATGAAACTGAACGAGGATGTAATTGTAAGCATTTTTGTTAAGTAGAAGTATTTTGATAAGTGTCTTGAAGTCTTTCAAAAGTGTATGAATACATATTAAAATACTACATGTATATACATTTTAACTGAGTCGTTAAGTCATCGTTAGTCGTTACATGTAAGTGTTGTTTTGAAACCCTTAGGTTAACGATCTTGTTAAATGTTGTTAACCCAATGTTTATAATATCAAATGAGATTTTAAATTATTATATTATCATGATATTATGATGTACGAATATATCTTAATATGATATATATACATAAAATGTCGTTACAACGATAATCGTTACATATATGTCTCGTTTCAAAATCATTAAGTTAGTAGTCTTGTTTTTACATATGTAGTTCATTATTAATATACTTAATGATATGTTTACTTATCATAATATCATGTTAACTATATATATATAACCATATATATGTCATCATATAGTTTTTACAAGTTTTAACGTTCGTGAATCACCGGTCAACTTGAGTGGTCAATTGTCTATATGAAACCTATTTCAATTAATCAAGTCTTAACAAGTTTGATTGCTTAACATATTGGAAACACTTAATCATGTAAATAACAATTTCATTTAATATATATATAAACATGGAAAAGTTCGGGTCACTACAGTACCTACCAGTTAAATAAATTTCGTCCCGAAATTTTAAGCAGTTGGAGGTGTTGACGTATCTTCTGGAAATAAATGTGGGTATTTCTTCTTCATCTGATCTTCTCGTTCCAAGGTGAACTCGGGTCCTCTACGAGCATTCCATCGAACCTTAACAATTGGTATCTTGTTTTGCTTAAGTCTTTTTACCTCACGATCCATTATTTCGACGGGTTCTTCGATGAATTGAAGTTTTTTGTTGATTTGGATTTCATCTAACGGAATAGTGAGATCTTCTTTAGCAAAACATTTCTTCAAATTCGAGATGTGGAAAGTGTTATGTACAGCCGTGAGTTGTTGAGGTAACTCAAGTCGGTAAGCTACTGGTCCGACACGCTTCAGGCAATGACAATATAGGTGCCGTAGTTAGCTTTTTCTTCAATAACTGAAACGCTTTCTCTTGTTCATCCTTCCATTCAAATTTCTTCCCTTTATACGTTAATGCAGTCAAGGGTTTTGCTATTCTAGAAAAGTATTGGATGAACCTTCTGTAGTAACCAGCTAGTCCTAAAAACTGGCGTATGTGTTTCGGAGTTTTCGGGGATTCCCACTTTTCAACAGTTTATATATTTGCCGGATCCACCTTAATACCTTCTTTGTTCACTATGTAACCGAGGAATTGAACTTCTTCCAACCAAAATGCACACTTTGAAAACTTAGCGTACAATTCTTCCTTTCTCAATACTTCTAACACCTTTCTCAAATGTTCACCGTGTTCTTGGTCATTCTTTGAGTAAATAAGTATGTCATCAATGAAAACAATGACAAACTTGTCAAGGTATGGTCCACACACTCGGTTCATAAGGTCCATGAACACAGCTGGTGCATTAGTTAAACCAAACGGCATGACCATAAACTCGTAATGACCGTAACGTGTTCTGAAAGCATTCTTTAGAATATCATCTTCTTTCACCCGCATTTGATGATACCCGGAACGTAAGTCAATCTTTGAATAAACAGACGAGCCTTGTAGTTGATCAAATAAGTCGTCGATTCTCGGTAGTGGGTAGCGGTTCTTGATGGTAAGTTTGTTTAACTCTCAGTAGTCGATACACAACCTGAATGTACCATCTTTCTTCTTAACAAACAAAACAGGAGCTCCCCACGGTGATGTGCTTGGTCGAATAAAACCACGCTTTAAAAGTTCTTGTAATTAGCTTTACAGTTCTTTCATCTCGCTGGGTGCGAGTCTGTAAGGAGCACGAGCAATTGGTGCAGCTCCTGGTACAAGATCTATTTGAAATTCAATGGATCGATGTGGGGGTAATCCCAGTAATTCTTTCAGAAATACATCGGGAAATTTTTTTGCGATGGGAACATCATTGATGCTCTTTTCTTCATTTTTTACTTTCTCGACGTGTGCTAGAACAGCATAGCAACCTTTTCTTATTAGTTTTTGTGCCTTCAAATTACTAATAAGATGTAGCTTCGTGTTGCCCTTTTCTCCGTACACCATTAAGAGTTTTCCTTTTTCTCGTATAATGTGAATTGCATTTTTGTAACAAACGATCTCTGCTTTCACTTCTTTCAACCAGTCCATACCGATTATCACATCAAAACTCCCTAACTCTACTGGTATCAAGTCAATTTTAAATGTTTCGCTAACCAGTTTAATTTCTCGATTCCGACATATATTATTTGCTGAAATTAATTTACCATTTGCTAATTCGAGTAAAAATTTACTATTCAAAGGCGTCAATGGACAACTTAATTTAGCACAAAATTCTCTACTCATATAGATTCTATCCGCACCCGAATCAAATAAAATGTAAGTAGATTTATTGTCAATAAGAAACGTACCCGTAACAAGCTCCGGATCTTCCTGTGCCTCTGCCGCATTAATATTGAAAACTTTTCCGCGGCCTTGTCCATTCGTGTTCTCCTGGTTCGGGCAATTTCTAATAATGTGACCCGGTTTTCCATATTTATAACAAACTACATTGGCATAACTTGCTCCGACACTACTTGCTCCGCCATTACTCGTTCCGACACCATTTGTTCCTTTCGTCCTGTTAACCCCTGGTCCGTAGACCTCACACTTCGCCGCGCTATGACCATTTCTTTTACACTTGTTGCAAAATTTGGTGCAGAACCCCGAGTGATACTTTTGACACCTTTGGCATAGCTGCTTCTGATTGTTGTTGTTGTTGCGGTTATTATTGTTGTTGGGATGATTGTTGTAGTTGTAGTTGTTGTTGTTGTTGTTGTTGTTGTTGTTGTTGTTGTTGTTGTTGTTGTTGTTGTTGTTGTTGTTGTTGTTGTTGTTGTTGTTGTTGTTGTTGTTGTTGTTGTTGTTGTTGTTGTTGTTGTTGTTGTTGTTGTTGTTGTTGTTGTTGTTGTTGTTGTTGTTGTTGTTGTTGTTGTTGTTGTTGTTGTTGTTGTTGTTGTTGTTGTTGTTGTTGTTGTTGTTGTTGTTGGGCCATTTGTTGAAGTTGCGATTGATGTTGCGATTGTTGGGATAGTTGTTGCGATTATTGTTGTAATTGCTGCTGTTGTTGTATTGGTGATTCTTATCACCGTTTTCCTCCCACTTTCTTTTAACTTGCTTCACATTGGCCTCTTCAGCAGTCTGTTCTTTAATTCTTTCTTCAATCTGGTTCACTAGTTTGTGAGCCATTCTACATGCCTGTTGTATGGAGGCGGGCTCGTGTGAACTTATATCTTCTTGGATTCTTTCCGGTAATCCTTTCACAAACGCGTCGATCTTCTCTTCCTCATCTTCGAACGCTTCCGGACACAATAGGCATAATTCTGTGAATCGTCTTTCATACGTGGTAATATCAAATCCTTGGGTTCGTAACCCTCTAAGTTCTATCTTGAGCTTATTGACCTCGGTTCTGGGACGGTACTTCTCGTTCATCAAGTGCTTGAATGCTGACCATGGTAGTGCGTAAGCATCATCTTGTCCTACTTACTCTAGATAGGTATTCCACCATGTTAACGCAGAACCTGTGAAGGTATGCGTAGCGTACTTCACTTTGTCCTCTTCAATACACTTACTTATGGCAAACACCGATTCGACCTTCTCGGTCCACCGTTTCAATCCGATCGGTCCTTCGGTTCCATCAAATTCCAAAGGTTTGCAGGCAGTGAATTCTTCGTAGGTGCATCCTACACTATTTCCTGTACTGCTAGATTCAAGGTTATTGTTGGTATGTAGCGCAGCCTGTACTGCGGCTATGTTTAAAGCAAGAAAGGCACAAAATTCCTCTTCGCTCATATTCAAGGTGTGTCGAGTAGTCGGTGCCATTTCCTTCAAAATAGTCAAATGAAACGAGTTAATCATATAGAATATCAAGAGTAGTCAATAGTATTTCGTAGCGTAATATGAACTTATTTATAAAAGCTCTTTCTTCATATTAGCGGTTTATACTCTTTAATTTGGGTAGTACCTACCCGTTAAGTTCATACTTAGTAGCTAACATACCATTTCAACTACTACAATTCTATATGAAAAACTAATCACAAAAACAAAAAAAAAATATATCATATTCAAGCTTTTATACAATAACTTGCAAACTTACAATACCGCTATTTTACATATAGCATGAAATATAGTGAAATGTCCCGTTCTTATTGATTAAAAACGTTCCATATTAATTGATTTCGTTGCGAGGTTTTGACCTCTATATGAGATGTTTTTCAAAGACTGCATTCATTTTAAAACAAACCATAACCTTTATTTCATCAATAAAGGTTTAAAAAGCTTTACGTAGATTATCAAATAATGATAATCTAAAATATCCTGTTTACACACGACCATTACATAATGGTTTACAATACAAATATGTTGCAACAAAATAAGTTTCTTGAATGCAGTTTTTACACAATATCATACAAGCATGGACTCCAAATCTCGTCCTTATTTAAGTGTGCGACAGCGGCAGCTCTTAATAATCACCTGAGAATAAACATGCTTAAAACGTCAACACAAATGTTGGTGAGTTATAGGTTTAACCTATATATATCAAATCATAATAATAGACCACAAGATTTCATATTTCAATACACATCCCATACATAGAGATAAAAATCATTCATATGGTGAACACCTGGTAACCGACATTAACAAGATGCATATTTAAGAATATCCCCATCATTCCGGGACACCCTTCGGATATGATATAAATTTCGAAGTACTAAAGCATCCGGTACTTTGGATGGGGTTTGTTAGGCCCAATAGATCTATCTTTAGGATTCGCGTCAATTAGGGTGTCTGTTCCCTAATTCTTAGATTACCAGACTTAATAAAAAGGGGCATATTCGATTTCGATAATTCAACCATAGAATGTAGTTTCACGTACTTGTGTCTATTTTGTAAATCATTTATAAAACCTGCATGTATTCTCATCCCAAAAATATTAGATTTTAAAAGTGGGACTATAACTCACTTTCACAGATTTTTACTTCGTCGGGAAGTAAGACTTGGCCACTGGTTGATTCACGAACCTATAACAATATATACATATATATCAAAGTATGTTCAAAATATATTTGCAACACTTTTAATATATTTTGATGTTTTAAGTTTATTAAGTCAGCTGTCCTCGTTAGTAACCTACAACTAGTTGTCCACAGTTAGATGTACAGAAATAAATCGATAAATATTATCTTGAATCAATCCACGACCCAGTGTATACGTATCTCAGTATTGATCACAACTCAAACTATATATATTTTGGAATCAACCTCAACCCAGTATAGCTAACTCCAACATTCACATATAGAGTGTCTATGGTTGTTCCGAAATATATATAGATGTGTCGACATGATAGGTCGAAATATTGTATACGTGTCTATGGTATCTCAAGATTACATAATATACAATACAAGTTGATTAAGTTATGGTTGGAATAGATTTGTTACCAATTTTCACGTAGCTAAAATGAGAAAAATTATCCAATCTTGTTTTACCCATAACTTCTTCATTTTAAATCCGTTTTGAGTGAATCAAATTGCTATGGTTTCATATTGAACTCTATTTTATGAATCTAAATAGAAAAAGTATAGGTTTATTGTCAGAAAAATAAGTTACAAGTCGTTTTTGTAAAGGTAGTCATTTCAGTCGAAAGAACGACGTCTAGATGACCATTTTAGAAAACATACTTCCACTTTGAGTTTAACCATAATTTTTGGATATAGTTTCATGTTCATAATAAAAATCATTTTCTCAGAATAACAACTTTTAAATCAAAGTTTATCATAGTTTTTAATTAACTAACCCAAAACAGCCCGCGGTGTTACTACGACGGCGTAAATCCGGTTTTACGATGTTTTCCGTGTTTCCAGGTTTTAAATCATTAAGTTAGCATATAATATAGATATAGAACATGTGTTTAGTTGATTTTAAAAGTCAAGTTAGAAGGATTAACTTTTGTTTGCGAACAAGTTTAGAATTAACTAAACTATGTTCTAGTTATTACCAGTTTAAACCTTCGAATAAGATAGCTTTATATGTATGCATCGAATGATGTTATGAACATCATTACTACCTTAAGTTCCTTGGATAAACCTACTGGAAAAGAGAAAAATGGATCTAGCTTCAACGGATCCTTGGATGGCTCGAAGTTCTTGAAGCAGAATCATGACATGAAAACAAGTTCAAGTAAGATCATCACTTGAAATAAGATTGTTATAGTTATAGAAATTGAACCAAAGTTTGAATATGATTATTACCTTGTATTAGAATGATAACCTACTATAAGAAACAAAGATTTCTTGAGGTTGGATGATCACCTTACAAGATTGGAAGTGAGCTAGCAAACTTGAAAGTATTCTTGATTTTATGTAACTAGAACTTGTAGAATTTATGAAGAACACTTAGAACTTGAAGATAGAACTTGAGAGAGATTAATTAGATGAAGAAAATTGAAGAATGAAAGTGTTTGTAGGTGTTTTTGGTCGTTGGTGTATGGATTAGATATAAAGGATATGTAATTTTGTTTTCATGTAAATAAGTCATGAATGATTACTCATATTTTTGTTATTTTATGAGATATTTCATGCTAGTTGCCAAATGATGGTTCCCACATGTGTTAGGTGACTCACATGGGCTGCTAAGAGCTGATCATTGGAGTGTATATACCAATAGTACATACATCTAAAAGCTGTGTATTGTACGAGTACGAATACGGGTGCATACGAGTAGAATTGTTGATGAAACTGAACGAGGATGTAATTGTAAGCATTTTTGTTAAGTAGAAGTATTTTGATAAGTGTATTGAAGTCTTTCAAAAGTGTATAAATACATATTAAAACACTACATGTATATACATTTTAACTGAGTCGTTAAGTCATCGTTAGTCGTTACATGTAAGTGTTGTTTTGAAACCTTTAGGTTAACGATCTTGTTAAATGTTGTTAACCCAATATTTATAATATCAAATGAGATTTTAAATTATTATATTATCATGATATTATCATGTATGAATATCTCTTAATATGATATATATACATTAAATGTCTTTACAACGATAATCGTTACATATATGTCTCGTTTAAAAATCATTAAGTTAGTAGTCTTGTTTTTACATATGTAGTTCATTGTTAATATACTTAATGATATGTTTACTTATCATAGTATCATGTTAACTATATATATATATATATCCATATATATATGTCATCATATAGTTTTTACAAGTTTTAACGTTCGTGAATCACCGGTCAACTTGGGTGGTCAATTGTCTATATGAAACATATTTCAATTAATCAAGTCTTAACAAGTTTGATTGCCTAACATGTTGGAAACATTTAATCATGTAAATATCAATCTCAATTAATATATATATACATGGAAAAGTTCGGGTCACTACAGTACCTACCCGTTAAATAAATTTCGTCCCGAAATTTTAAGCTGTTGAAGGTGTTGACGAATCTTTTGGAAATAGATGCGGGTATTTCTTCTTCATCTGATCTTCATGCTCCCAGGTGAACTCGGGTCCTCTATGAGCATTCCATCGAACCTTAACAATTGGTATCTTGTTTTGCTTAAGTCTTTTAACCTCACGATCCATTATTTCGACGGGTTCTTCGATGAATTGAAGTTTTCGTTGATTTGGATTTCATCTAACGGAATAGTGAGATCTTCTTTAGCAAAACATTTCTTCAAATTCGAGACGTGGAAAGTGTTATGTACAGCCACGAGTTGTTGAGGTAACTCAAGTCGGTAAGCTACTGGTCCGACACGATCAATAATCTTGAATGGTCCAATATACCTTGGATTTAATTTCTCTCGTTTACCAAATCGAACAACGCCTTTCCAAGGTGCAACTTTAAGCATGACCATCTCTCCAATTTTAAATTCTATATATTTTCTTTTAATGTCAGCGTAGCTCTTTTGTCTACTTTGGGCGGTTTTCAACCGTTGTTGAATTTGGATGATCTTCTCGGTAGTTTCTTGTATAATCTCTGGACTCGTAATCTGTCTATCAACCACTTCACTCCAACAAATCGGAGACCTGCACTTTCTACCATGAAGTGCTTCAAACGGCGCCATCTCAATGCTTGAATGATAGCTGTTGTTGTAGGAAAATTTTGCTAACGGTAGATGTCGATCCCAACTGTTTCCGAAATCAATAACACATGCTTATAGCATGTCTTCAAGCGTTTGTATCGTCCTTTCGCTCTGCCCATCAGTTTGTGGATGATAGGCAGTACTCATGTCTAGACGAGTTCCTAATGCTTGCTGTAATGTCTGCCAGAATCTTGAAATAAATCTGCCATCCCTATCAGAGATAATAGAGATTGGTATTCCATGTCTGGAGACGACTTCCTTCAAATACAGTCGTGCTAACTTCTCCATCTTGCCATCTTCTCTTATTGGCAGGAAGTGTGCTGATTTGGTGAGACGATCAACTATTACCCAAATAGTTTCAAAACCACTTGCAGTCCTTGGCAATTTAGTGATGAAATCCATGGTAATGTTTTCCCATTTCCATTCTGGGATTTCGGGTTGTTGAAGTAGACCTGATGGTTTCTGATGCTCAGCTTTGACCTTAGAAAACATCAAACATTCTCCTACATATTTAGCAACATCGGCTTTCATACCCGGCCACTAAAAATGTTTCTTGAGATCCTTGTACATCTTTCCCGTTCCAGGATGTATTGAGTATCTGGTTTTATGAGCTTCTCTAAGTACCATTTCTCTCATATCTCCAAATTTTGGTACCCAAATCCTTTCAGCCCTATACCGGGTTCCGTCTTCCCGAATATTAAGATGCTTCTCCGATCCTTTAGGTATTTCATCCTTTAAATTTCCCTCTTTTAAAACTCCTTGTTGCGTGTAACGACCCGGCTTTTTCGACTTGCTTTTGTGCCTTGTGTTTTTGCGAACCTACGTATTTGTGCGTACTGTGTTACTTTATACTCTGGAAACTTGATTTACGTGGTTTACTTCCATTTATATGTTAAAACATGCCTTAGAGTACGTAGGATGCATAACTTGATCATTGGAAGCCTTTATAACCGTTAGTGTTATTTGACGTTTCGAATAAACCGCGAACTTGCGTGCACGTTTAACTTTTGTCATAATCAGAATATTATGACTGCGAAATATTAATTATTATTCTATAATAATAATTACCTGGGTTTTTGGATGCTTAATTACGCGTAGTAATTTAATTATGCACAATAGTTAGTCTTGTTGGACTTTCTACCTTGTTGGGCTCAAGGCCACCCTACTCTAGCTAGTGACCCAATTAATTAGCCCTTGTCCATGTCATCAATCCTTGTCAAATTCCTTGCTTATAAATACTAGCCCTTGTCCATGTCATCAATCCTTGTCAAATTCCTTACTTATAAATACTAGCCCTTGTCCATGTCATCAATCCTTGTCAAATTCCTTGCTTATAAATACTAGCCATTTACCTCTCATTCAAATCACTTGCTCATTTGGTTTTCACACACACTTGTTCTTTCTTTCTTCCCTTTCTAGTATTGCTTGTAAGTCTTCTTTTTCTTCTTCTTTTCCTTTCATTTTCGTGGCCATCATCATCATATTATGGAGATCAAAGTTCCTTTTAGCTTTGATCTTGCTTATATCTTGTTGATTCAAGCATGAATCTTTCAAGAACATGGAAGATTCAAGCTTTCTAGCTTTGAATATTCACCAACTTTGTATATTCATCTTTCTTTTACTTTAATCTTGTTATTTTGTGATAAAGATTCAAACTTTTGTTTGTTATCTTCATATATCTTAAAGATCCAAGCTTTATGCTTCAAGATCTTCAAGAACACTAAAGGTTCAAGCTTTCTAGCTTTGTGACCTTATAAATTGTGTGAAAGGGATCCAAGCTCTCTAGCTTAGGGTTCCATCACCTCTTTTGACTTGGATCATGTTCATACTTGTTTGATTGATGTAAAGTTTGTAACTTTGTTTGTAAATAGGACTTGTAATTGTGTTAAGACTAAGGATATGATGTAACCTTGGTTCATCATCCATCTAAGACTCTTAAAGGAGTTGTGTTACCACTTGGTCTTAACATATTGTGTATTGATGGTAGAATCTTGGTCAAAAGTGATGCTAAACCATCAACGAGTTGTACACTTGAAGCTACAAGCATCAAGGATGAGAACCGTGATGAGCATCAAGCACCAAGAACCTCACCGGAGCACTTGTCCACTGATTTTCGTATCTGTTCAGACCACCTGGGCTACTGGAAAGTTTATTTTCAGTTAGTTCGGTTCGATTAGATGATTTTCCGTTTATGCCTCGTCTTAATCCGAGTTACGGTTTAGGATTTATGGCCCTCCGAGAGTCACTACACCCTATTAACGTTGTGCTGAAATTTCTGACCTACTCGCACTTAAACCGTCGCCACGGTCAAACGAAGACGAGTTAGGTTCTGAAAATTGGTCAGAGGTTAGGGGACTGACATACAGAGCCATAGCCACTGACTATGCATCTTTTCGATTTACGTAGAGGTCGCAGCAGCTGACCGAAGTCAGCCTATTGTTTCGATCTCTATTCTTGTCGAACTTACTTAGCTTTTATGATGATGAATGATGATGATGATGACACTTAAACTTATTTTATGCACTATTAGAATTTATAAAAAAAACCTACTGACCTAGTAACCCTTGATTTAGGTTGACGACCTTTCGGACCGACTTACTACTTGCGTACTTTCATTACCGACTTTACCGCTTTTATCACTGTGAGTTATAGCATTCCCTTTTTACTTTAACTTATTTTGGGAACTGAGAATACATGCGGATTTTATGTTTTACATACTAGGCACGAGTAATTAAACTTATATATGTGTGGGTTATACAACGGCATAAACATTCCCTTTAGCTCGGTAACGTTTAATCATTGGTTTTTGAACCGTGAACGCGAATCTTAGATATGGATCCATAGGGTTTGACATCCCCACTCGGGCTAGTCGCTATTTAACGAGTGTTTAATACTTCGTAAACATACGCACTCGCCAAGTGTACTTTCAGGGGGTATTTTAAACGTTAAGTTAGTTACCGAGTGCCCACGGTTATACATATACTTTATCATACTGATTTGAATTACTGATTTGAAACGCTTGTTTGAAGCACTGAAATCTCGTGGCCTACATTACATTACTGAATACAAACAAACTATAGCTCACCAACATTCGTGTTGACTTTTTAAGCATGTATTTCTCAGGTGTTTAGACGTTGTTGCTTCTGCTGTTAGCCTTGCTGTTCTAGTCTCGGTGTATAGACTTGCTGTTACAGACTTGCTGTGTTAGACTTCCGCTGCATTACATAGAGATGTCTCAAGCATGAAACTTTTACTTTGCATTCCCAACTTATGTTATTTTCAAAACAATAGCTTTGTAATGACCTTAGTATCATGTACTCATGTTAATGTTTCCTATTCATCTTTTGTAAAACGTTATCTGTTCATGAATGCAAAACTGGTTTTCAAACAGCATATAGTGTTTGACCTTGTAATGATCCTGTTGTTGATGTACCGTACACGATGATTTTGTACGGGGTGTCACAGTTGGTATCAGAGCATTGGTTGTAGGGAATTAGGTTGCATTAGTGAGTCTAGGACCGACCCGAGTAGGATTCACTAATAGGACTAATCTACAACTTGCTAGTTTACTTGTTTCTGCGGAACCTGCTGCATGCTACTGTGTTTTATTACTACATGTTACTGCTTACTACTACTGCATGCCACTGCTTACTTTTACTACCGTATGAACTTGCTGCATGCTACCATTTCCTTTTACTGCTATGTAAACTCGCTGCATGCTTTTGCTTATTCTAGCTACTGCATGCTACTATCTGCTTTCGATTGCATGTTACTTTTGGTTAGTACTGTTAATATTACCATGCTATATACTACTGTAAACGAGCTAGGTTGCTGTAGTGCCTGATTACGTGCTTGCTTCATGCCTGCTATTCGCTGCACCGACTTGGAAAAACTTACCTTTCCTAGTTCAGATGTTCTTCTGAACCCATTTCCCACACGTCTAACCCTAAGGATTAGTATTGTAATCCACCTGTTACTACTGTTCCACCGTTCCAGAGATCGAAATGATTCTTCACGCAATCTAGGAGGAGTACCCCTCGGATTACACGCCCACTAAAGTCGATCCTCGGAGGAGGAGATATTGGAGGATTTTTCGGAGTAACCGCACCCCGAGCTCACTCTAAATAGCCACGTACGATGTGTGAACATTCAAAGGTTGTTCAGTTCCTGCAAGATGGCTCGTATCTCGTACGCTTTCATGACCATCACTTATCTCTTTCATTCTTCACCACTGATCGACGATCTGACGACATTTCTGGATTTAGTACCCTAACACTCTTAGGCATTGGGGAAGTCTGGAGGACATCTCCTTTCACAAGGTCAGAGTGCCTTCTACTGATGCTCAACCATACCCAAAGACTTGGGAGTCGCCTCAAGACATATCGTACTACTACTTGCTACACATACAACTCGACGCGAGACCCAGATTGAATTTCTAGAAAGGAAACTAACGATGTTACCTGAACCTGAACATTTTGAAGAAATTTCAGGACATTTAGGCATTGGTGCATGACCTACGGAACTTACACACCCACACCGAGAAACCGTGAGATTAATTATGTAGATTTTGTTTTGAGATAGCATAGATAAAGCACCGTTGGATGAAATTGAGTAGAACTGAAAGTGATCACGTTACATTGACCATATGGAGTGATATTGGAATGAACGTACGATTTAGTACAATATAATGACGCCAGGCCAGCGTAATTATATTGAAGTGAATCATGCAGAAGTCCCAATGTTACTACATAAGGAATATGAAGCGATTCAAAGGAAATTTTGGTAGGAACCACTTGAGTATACGCATTATGGTCAGATAAAGGCAGGAATAACCACTTGGTCTAGATATTGTACGAGAAGGGCCTGGACTGCAGAATTGATAACCCGAAAATTTTTATAGATATAGACACCCTGGATACTTAAGGAAAAAGTTCTCAAATAGGAAAAAAAAAAAAAAAAACTTTGGACTCACATACGATAGAGCAATCGTTATCTCAGCTATGGAGACTCGCATGGATCCTGATTTTAGTTAGGGTACGTTTCTTCACAACGATTTATCGTCTCAGAATTGTTTAATACTAGAGTGATATAAACCTTATATCTAAGAATCCTAGTGTGATGACTAAAAAGCCATTAACAATCATGAGAGTTAAGTATTCTATAGGACAAGCTAATGGTAAGTTGGCAGAGATAGAGGAGTAATTTAAGATAGTACCTTAAAAATTAACAGGTGAGTCATTTGGAGATGACCTCATGCCAACAAAACTTGGAAGTTTTATAGTAGTAGTTGGAAAGGATTAGTTACCTGTGCACAAGAAGATGTTATTTGAGAAGGTTGATAAAAATTTTCACGGCAGTATAATAAGATTTGGTTGGAATGGACCTTGAAATTAACCTAATACTCATCGAGTTAGAAAGCTTTGAGGAAATAGTTGGAACGGACTGACTTTCAAGGACGAAAGCGAAAGTTATTTATAGTAAGAAGATTATTCGTATACCTCGCGAGAATGGTGAGCCAAAAGCCATATGGATTACTTCAACAACCCGAGATCCCACAATGGAAATGGGAATGGATGACGATGGATTTCATTCTGAAACTACCGAAAACAGTCGGTAGTTATTACACTATCGGGGTTATCGTTGATCGCCTAACCAAATCTGCTCACTTTCTAGCCATGAAAGAAACCGATACAATGGACAACGATACATAAAGGAAATTGTATCCCGTTACTTCAGCAATTCAAATTCTATACTACCCAAGAATCGTATTTGATACTCATTCTTATGCGACACTGAATCCTAACTTATTCCGAGAGAATTCTTAATCAATGATAATCACACCATCACCCTTCTTACTTCGATATTAGTCATACCAGTTCGAAATTTCCAAAATCAATGGGTAGTTAATCCCCGTCCTCATACTCTCCCTTTCGTTTCTCACTTATAAGCAACAACTTTATACTTAAGCATTTTTGGTCGAAGGACTTATGCCCTACTAATAGTCATCAACCACATTAAAATTCAACAGTTTTCATTACCTCGTAACATTTTTGCTCAAATATCACTCGAGATTTTCAAAAGTCTTTTACTCGATTCTCATCAATCTTTTTTCAACTTGTAACCTCCGAAATATGAAAATTTTGTTTGCCAAAATTTTACTTACACTATTTTACTGTGCGATCCTCTCAAAACTTAATAAAAATAAATTTATTTTATTTTCCATTCGTGCAAATTTTTGAAATCGTATACGTTATATAAAATAAAGTAAATAATTACTTCTTTTTGACAAATACATATGAAATTTTACTTTCACTTTTACAAATCAAATCTTTTATTCAAAGGATATTTTACCTTGAATGGTTCGTGTTGTACATAACCCTAGTTTGCTAAGAACTTAATTTCTTTTCTTACATCGTCACCTTAAATGAATTCTATAAAATTTTCGTTGCTTGTCAATATAAAATTTTTCGTTGCTTATTCGTATCCAAGTCATCATGAAGACAGACAACTGTCGAAACTAAGAGATTCATGTGTGTGTATGTGATGAAGGCACTTACTACCACGTCATGCAGAGTCTTCGAGCATCCATAAACACTTAAACCATTCAAAAT
This sequence comes from Rutidosis leptorrhynchoides, assembly GCF_046630445.1. Taxonomy (NCBI): domain Eukaryota; kingdom Viridiplantae; phylum Streptophyta; class Magnoliopsida; order Asterales; family Asteraceae; genus Rutidosis; species Rutidosis leptorrhynchoides. Next base: position 193,662,934 of record NC_092343.1, read on the forward strand.
TACTGCGTTACCCCAGGGATCTTATTCTTCACACCTGTCGGAGCGATGCTCTATCTTACATAACTCAAAGTCCTGACCTATTCCAAGGAAATTCTCATCTAGCGATATTAACATCATTAGTATTCCGACTTTAATATTAGCCATAACCTGTGTGGCATTCTGTAAAGTCAAGAAGCGATTAACTTCTCATCCTCATGCTCTATCCTTCATACCTCACTTTTTAGCAACGGCTTCGTACGTAAACATTTTTGGGCCAAAGACTTAAGTTCGGATAATCATCAAAACTACATTTAATTCATTAGTTTTCATTACCTAGTAACATGTCAACCGATGATTCAAAGATTTTTCACTCGACCTTTTTCAACTCGTAACCTCTGAAATACGAAAAACTATGTTTATCAAAATTTTTACACGTTGATTTACACGTTGCTTATTTGTGCAGTGCTCACGAGATTTATGGACAAATGAAAGTACTAAAAACTTTTCTATCACTTACGCGATTTATAAAATCATATATGTATAAATTTACCCTTACTTATTTTGGGTTAGTACATACTAAGTTATACCTTCAAGATGATTAAAAATTGCTCCTTTATTGAGTTGTTTTAAGTCAAATAATTTTGTGCAAATGGTACTCGTAATACATACTTGTAAATTTACCAAGAACTTCGTTCCATTTATGTTGTCGCATCAAACGTTTAAAGGTTTTTCAAAACTTCCTCGGTCGATTTTATTAAAGGTTTCCGTATTAGACTACACCATGTAGGGATCACACTTCTTCTCTCCCTCCGTTAGGGATGAAGCTTACTATTAAAATCCTTGTTAAAAACACTTGAGCCACTTTGGGTGGCAGATTTATTAAAAAAAAAAAAAAATTTTTGTTAGGAAGTCTTTGTACTCGAAAAATGTTCCTTTTAAGGTTAAACATGGCAAAATCGCGGGCCGATAAATCAGTTTTCTGAGGTACACGCAATGGTCACCCCATTGTAGGAAGGGCACTAGGTGGGTTTCTATTCTCAATATTTCACGGTTAATCGCAACATCCTCGTAAAAATCATCTCTATGAATTAGTAGGTTGAGGTACAAGAAATCATTTTGAGATTCTTTTCACTTAGAGTAAACCGTTCTTTACGACCAAGGGTCCACGTATCTTCTTGTCCGTGCATATCCTTAAGTATAAGGATAAATTCAGAACAAACCGCTCGAAGAGTTCGCCCTGGTTCAAAGATCACACCTTTCGTGCGATTCTCTTTCGGAAATGTAAAGTAACATACTTTAGGAATCTATGAATCTTGTTATCCTCTTGGAAGGGACTGCTTAAAACATCTGTAATACGGATATGGTTACTCTACACATTCCTTTCTTCATTGGTTGCAACTATATGTTGTTCTAGTTAATGTTAACCCTAACTTCAACATGTAACTGAAAGGATAAAGTTACATTATGGAACTGTTCTTTCATTCCATCTAAGGATAAGTTCACCTGCAGTATGGTAAACTGTGTGATATCCTTCATTGTTCGTTCAAACCGTCCTGAAGGCACTATAGATAATTATGGCTTGCATTGCATATAAGTCCGATTATTCACTTTCAGCAAAAGTTTCAATTCATATAGTCAAATGAAACATTCTTAAATATCGAGTTCTTTATGCCTATGGTCTCTTTCCGAAATCAAGGGGTTAGTAAAATCCGTGGCTAACACTATCCAGACATCAAATCGCATGGTTATGATCACCATGTTTTCCATCCTACCTGTCAGCTTTGTATTGCGACATAAGCGCTCAATGTTTTAGATGAGTTTAGTAACGTTCATGATGTATTTCATGCATCCAGCTTACTAAAGATGCCTGTAAGGCTAAAAACATCATTTTTTCTTTTGTGGATATATCCAGACAACATACTCATGTTAACCAGAAACGAAATCAATTTGTTGATCTCCTAAGAGACTTAATTAATAGCATATACCTATTCTTACTTTTATACGCCAGAGTACCTTTCAAGGTAAATAGCTCACTTTTTAGCCCACGAATCTTTCAGAACTTTGATACGCTACTTCTTATTTAAATACGGTACCATTTTTTTTTTTCACTCCTCAAATTTCGGGACGAAATTTCCATTAACAGGTGGGCAATGTAACGACCCGGCTTTTTCGACTTGCTTTTGTGCCTTGTGTTTTTGCGAACCTACGTATTTGTGCGTACTGTGTTACTTTATACTCTGGAAACTTGATTTACGTGGTTTACTTCCATTTATATGTTAAAACATGCCTTAGAGTACGTAGGATGCATAACTTGATCATTGGAAGCCTTTATAACCGTTAGTGTTATTTGACGTTTCGAATAAACCGCGAACTTGCGTGCACGTTTAACTTTTGTCATAATCAGAATATTATGACTGCGAAATATTAATTATTATTCTATAATAATAATTACCTGGGTTTTTGGATGCTTAATTACGCGTAGTAATTTAATTATGCACAATAGTTAGTCTTGTTGGACTTTCTACCTTGTTGGGCTCAAGGCCACCCTACTCTAGCTAGTGACCCAATTAATTAGCCCTTGTCCATGTCATCAATCCTTGTCAAATTCCTTGCTTATAAATACTAGCCCTTGTCCATGTCATCAATCCTTGTCAAATTCCTTACTTATAAATACTAGCCCTTGTCCATGTCATCAATCCTTGTCAAATTCCTTGCTTATAAATACTAGCCATTTACCTCTCATTCAAATCACTTGCTCATTTGGTTTTCACACACACTTGTTCTTTCTTTCTTCCCTTTCTAGTATTGCTTGTAAGTCTTCTTTTTCTTCTTCTTTTCCTTTCATTTTCGTGGCCATCATCATCATATTATGGAGATCAAAGTTCCTTTTAGCTTTGATCTTGCTTATATCTTGTTGATTCAAGCATGAATCTTTCAAGAACATGGAAGATTCAAGCTTTCTAGCTTTGAATATTCACCAACTTTGTAGATTCATCTTTCTTTTACTTTAATCTTGTTATTTTGTGATAAAGATTCAAACTTTTGTTTGTTATCTTCATATATCTTAAAGATCCAAGCTTTATGCTTCAAGATCTTCAAGAACACTAAAGGTTCAAGCTTTCTAGCTTTGTGACCTTATAAATTGTGTGAAAGGGATCCAAGCTCTCTAGCTTAGGGTTCCATCACCTCTTTTGACTTGGATCATGTTCATACTTGTTTGATTGACGTAAAGTTTGTAACTTTGTTTGTAAATAGGACTTGTAATTGTGTTAAGACTAAGGATATGATGTAACCTTGGTTCATCATCCATCTAAGACTCTTAAAGGAGTTGTGTTACCACTTGGTCTTAACATATTGTGTATTGATGGTAGAATCTTGGTCAAAAGTGATGCTAAACCATCAACGAGTTGTACACTTGAAGCTACAAGCATCAAGGATGAGAACCGTGATGAGCATCAAGCACCAAGAACCTCACCGGAGCACTTGTCCACTGATTTTCGTATCTGTTCAGACCACCTGGGCTACTGTAAAGTTTATTTTCAGTTAGTTCGGTTCGATTAGATGATTTTCCGTTTATGCCTCGTCTTAATCCGAGTTACGGTTTAGGATTTATGGCCCTCCGAGAGTCACTACACCCTATTAACGTTGTGCTGAAATTTCTGACCTACTCGCACTTAAACCGTCGCCACGGTCAAACGAAGACGAGTTAGGTTCTGAAAATTGGTCAGAGGTTAGGGGACTGACATACAGAGCGATAGCCACTGACTATGCATCTTTTCGATTTACGTAGAGGTCGCAGCAGCTGACCGAAGTCAGCCTATTGTTTCGATCTCTATTCTTGTCGAACTTACTTAGCTTTTATGATGATGAATGATGATGATGATGACACTTAAACTTATTTTATGCACTATTAGAATTTATAAAAAAAACCTACTGACCTAGTAACCCTTGATTTAGGTTGACGACCTTTCGGACCGACTTACTACTTGCGTACTTTCATTACCGACTTTACCGCTTTTATCACTGTGAGTTATAGCATTCCCTTTTTACTTTAACTTATTTTGGGAACTGAGAATACATGCGGATTTTATGTTTTACATACTAGGCACGAGTAATTAAACTTATATATGTGTGGGTTATACAACGGCATAAACATTCCCTTTAGCTCGGTAACGTTTAATCATTGGTTTTTGAACCGTGAACGCGAATCTTAGATATGGATCCATAGGGTTTGACATCCCCACTCGGGCTAGTCGCTATTTAACGAGTGTTTAATACTTCGTAAACATACGCACTCGCCAAGTGTACTTTCAGGGGGTATTTTAAACGTTAAGTTAGTTACCGAGTGCCCACGGTTATACATATACTTTATCATACTGATTTGAATTACTGATTTGAAACGCTTGTTTGAAGCACTGAAATCTCGTGGCCTACATTACATTACTGAATACAAACAAACTATAGCTCACCAACATTCGTGTTGACTTTTTAAGCATGTATTTCTCAGGTGTTTAGACGTTGTTGCTTCTGCTGTTAGCCTTGCTGTTCTAGTCTCGGTGTATAGACTTGCTGTTACAGACTTGCTGTGTTAGACTTCCGCTGCATTACATAGAGATGTCTCAAGCATGAAACTTTTACTTTGCATTCCCAACTTATGTTATTTTCAAAACAATAGCTTTGTAATGACCTTAGTATCATGTACTCATGTTAATGTTTCCTATTCATCTTTTGTAAAACGTTATCTGTTCATGAATGCAAAACTGGTTTTCAAACAGCATATAGTGTTTGACCTTGTAATGATCCTGTTGTTGATGTACCGTACACGATGATTTTGTACGGGGTGTCACATTGCGCCTCCTTTATTTGAGTAGTAAGGTTATTATGAATCATTATATTCATAGATTTTACTCGAATGGGTTCTCTATCCTTCCTGCTCAAGGCATCGGCTACCACATTTGCCTTCCCCGGGTGGTAATGAATCTCAAAGTCGTAATCATTCAACAATTCAATCCACCTACGCTGCCTCATATTCAGTTGTTTCTGATTAAATATGTGTTGAAGACTTTTATGGTCGGTATATATAATACTTTTGACCCCATATAAGTAGTGCCTCCAAGTCTTTAATGCAAAAACAACCGCGCCTAATTCCAAATCATGCGTCGTATAATTTTGTTCGTGAATCTTCAATTGTCTAGACGCATAAGCAATCACCTTCGTTCGTTGCATTAATACACAACCGAGACCTTGCTTTGATGCGTCACAATAAATCACAACATCATCATTCCCTTCAGGCAATGACAATATAGGTGCCGTAGTTAGCTTTTTCTTCAATAACTGAAACGCTTTCTCTTGTTCATCATTCCATTCAAATTTCTTCCCTTTATGCGTTAATGCAGTCAAGGGTTTTGCTATTCTGGAAAAGTCTTGGATGAACCTTCTGTAGTAACCAGCTAGTCCTAAAAACTGGCGTATGTGTTTCGGAGTTTTCGGGGTTTCCCACTTTTCAACAGTTTCTATCTTTGCCGGATCCACCTTAATACCTTCTTTGTTCACTATGTGATCGAGGAATTGAACTTCTTCCAACCAAAATGCACACTTTGAAAACTTAGCGTACAATTCTTCCTTCCTCAATACTTCTAGCACCTTTCTCAAATGTTCACCGTGTTCTTGGTCATTCTTTGAGTAAATAAGTATGTCATCAATGAAAACAATGACAAACTTGTCAAGGTATGGTCCACACACTTGGTTCATAAGGTCCATGAACACAGCTGGTGCATTAGTTAAACCAAACGGCATGACCATAAACTCGTAATGATCGTAACGTGTTCTGAAAGCAGTCTTTGGAATATCATCTTCTTTCACCCGCATTTGATGATACCCGAAACGTAAGTCAATTTTTGAATAAACAAACGATCCTTGTAGTTGATCAAATAAGTCGTCGATTCTCGGTAGTGGGTAGCGGTTCTTGATGGTAAGTTTGTTCAACTCTCGGTAGTCGATACACAACCTGAATGTACCATCTTTCTTCTTGACAAACAAAACAGGAGCTCCCCACGGTGATGTGCTTGGTCGAATGAAACCACGCTCTAAAAGTTCTTGTAATTGGCTTTGCAGTTCTTTCATCTCGCTGGGTACGAGTCTGTAAGGAGCACGAGCTATTGGTGCAGCTCCTGGTACAAGATCTATTTGAAATTCAACGGATCGATGTGGGGGTAATCCCGGTAATTCTTTCGGAAATACATCGGGAAATTCTTTTGCAATGGGAACATCATTGATGCTCTTTTCTTCAGTTTCTACTTTCTCGACGTGTGCTAGAACAGCATAGCAACCTTTTCTTATTAGTTTTTGTGCCTTCAAATTACTAATAAGATGTAGCTTCGTGTTGCCCTTTTCTCCGTACACCATTAAGGGTTTTCCTTTTTCTCGTATAATGCGAATTGCATTTTTGTAACAAACGATCTCTGCTTTCACTTCTTTCAACCAGTCCATACCGATTATCACATCAAAACTCCCTAACTCTACTGGTATCAAATCAATCTTAAATGTTTCGCTAACCAGTTTAATTTCTCGATTCCGACATATATTATCTGCTGAAATTAATTTACCATTTGCTAATTCGAGTAAAAATTTACTATCCAAAGGCGTCAATGGACAACTTAATTTAGCACAAAAATCTCTACTCATATAGCTTCTATCCGCACCCGAATCAAATAAAACGTAAGCAGATTTATTGTCAATAAGAAACGTACCCGTAACAAGCTCCGGGTCTTCCTGTGCCTCTGCCGCATTAATATTGAAAACTCTTCCGCGGCCTTGTCCATTTGTGTTCTCCTGGTTTGGGCAATTTCTAATAATGTGGCCCGGTTTTCCACATTTATAACAAACTACATTGGCATAACTTGCTCCGACACTACTTGCTCCACCATTACTCGTTCCGACACCATTTGTTCCTTTCGTTCTATTAATCCCTGGTCCGTAGACCTCACACTTCGTCGCGCTATGACCATTTCTTTTACACTTGTTGCAAAATTTGGTGCAGAACCCCGAGTGATACTTTTCACACCTTTGGCATAGCTGCTTCTGATTGTTGTTGTTGTTGTGGTTATTATTGTTGTTGGGATTATTGTTGTAGTTGCTGTTGTTGTTGTTGTTGTTGTTGTTGGGCCGTTTGTTGTAGTTGTGATTGATGTTGTGATTGTTGGGATAATTGTTGCAATTATTGTTGTAATTGCTGTTGTTGTTGTATTGGTGATTCTTATCACCGTTTTCCTCCCACTTTCTTTTGACTTGCTTCACATTGGCCTCTTCAGCAGTCTGTTCTTTAATTCTTTCTTCAATCTGGTTCACTAGTTTGTGAGCCATTCTACATGCCTGTTGTATGGAGGCGGGCTCATGTAAACTTATATCTTCTTGGATTCTTTTCGGTAATCCTTTCACAAACGCGTCGATCTTCTCTTCCTCATCTTCGAATGCTCCCGGACACAATAGGCACAAATCTGTGAATCGTCTTTCGTACTTGGTAATACCAAATCCTTGGGTTCGTAACCCTCTAAGTTCTGTCTTGAGCTTATTGACCTCGGTTCTGGGACGGTACTTCTCGTTCATCAAGTGCTTGAACGCTGACCACGATAGTGCGTACGCATCGTCTTGTCCCACTTACTCTAGATAGGTATTATACCATGTTAACGTAGAACCTGTGAAGGTATGCGTAGCATACTTCACTTTGTCCTCTTCAGTACACTTACTTATGGCAAACACCGATTCGACCTTCTCGGTCCACCGTTTCAATCCGATCGGTTCTTCGGTTCCATCAAATTCCAAAGGTTTGCAGGCAGTGAATTCTTTGTAGGTGCATCCTACACGATTTCCTGTACTGCTAGATCCAAGGTTATTGTTGGTATGTAGCGCAGCCTGTACTGCGGCTATGTTTGAAGCTAGAAAAGTACGGAATTCCTCTTCATTCATATTCACGGTGCGTCGAGTAGTCGGTGCCATTTCCTTCAAAATAGTCAAATGGAACAAGTTAATCATACAGAATATTAAGAGTAGTTAATAGTATTTCGTAGCATAATATGAACTCATTTATAAAAGCTTTTTCTTCATATTAGCGTTTTATAAGTTTAAATTCGGGTAGTACCTACCCGTTAAGTTCATACTTAGTAGCTAATATACAATTCAACTACTACAATTCTATATGAAAAACTGATTATAATAATATTTCGCGTTCAAACTTTTACACAATATTTTACAAACTTACAATACCGCTTATTTTACATATAGCATGAAATATAGCACACAATAAATTTGATACAAGATGGTTATGAAGATAATTCTAGCTAGTAGACAAGTCGTTAAGCAAAGGCAATAAAGACACGTAATTCATACGTCCAGAAACAAGTCATGCATTCTGGTTTTACTAGGATTATTTCCCATCCTTGGTCTTGTGGAACATAACCGTTATGGCCGTTGATAAGACAGCGTGTTGTAACGTCGTCAAAGGGACGAGGGTTACGTAATGTCCAACAGTCCCGTAACAATCTAAAAACCTCATTTCTTACCCCAATTACCGACTCCGTCACTTGTGGGAACGTTTTGTTTAATAGTTGTAGCCCGATGTTCTTGTTCTCACTTTGGTGAGAAGCGAACATTACTAATCCGTAAGCATAACATGCTTCATTATGTTACATGTTAGCTGCTTTTTCTAAATCACGAAGTACAATATTCGGATATATTGAGTCAAAATAATTTCTTAACCCATTGCGTAAAATAGCATTTGGGTTCCCCGCAATATATGCGTCAAAGTAAACACATCGTAACTTATGGATTTCCCAATGTGATATCCCCCATCTTTCAAACGAAAGCCTTTTATAAACCAAGGCATTCTTGGAACGTTCTTCAAATGTCTTACAAACTGATCTCGCCTTAAATAGTTGTGCCGAAGAATTCTGACCGACTCTAGACAAGATTTCATCAATCATGTCTCCGGGTAGGTCTCTTAAAATATTGGGTTGTCTATCCATTTTGTGTTTTTATACTGTAAAATAGACAAGAGTTAGATTCATAAAAAAAATACTTATTAATACAAGCAATTTTTACATATATCATAAAGCATAAGCACACTATATTACATATATTACACCACACGAATACAACTATCTTATTCCGACTCGCTTGTTTCTTCTTCTTCGATTTTGGTTCGTTTTGCCAAGTTTCTAGGGATATATGATGTTCCCCTAATACGAGCCGTAGTTTTCCACATTGGTTTAGAAAAACCTGGTGGTTTAGAGGTTCCCGGGTCATTGTTACAACTTAAGGACTTCGGGGGTTGACGATACATATAAAGTTCATCGGGGTTGGAATTAGATTTCTCTATTTTTATGCCCTTTCCCTTATTATTTTCTTTTGTCTCTTTAAATTCAGTTGGGGTAATTTCTATAACATCATCGGAATTCTCGTCGGAATCCGATTCATCGGAGAATTGGTAATCCTCCCAATATTTTGCTTCCTTGGCGGAAACACCATTGACCATAATTAACCTTGGTCGGTTGGTTGAGAATTTTCTTTTACTTAACTATTTTATTATTTCCCCCACCGGTTCTATTTCTTCATCCGGTTCCGATTCTTCTTCCGTTCCGATTCTTCTTCCGGTTCCGACTCTTCTTCCGGTTCCTCTTCGGGAACTTGTGAATCAGTCCACGAATCATTCCAATTTACATCTGACTCTTCATTATTATTAGGTGAGTCAATGGGACTTGTTCTAGAGGTAGACATCTATCACATAATATCAAACGCGTTAAGAGATTAATATATCACATAATATTCACATGTTAAAAATATATAGTTTCCAACAAAATTTGTTAAGCAATCATTTTTCAAGTAAACACGGTCGAAGTCCAGACTCACTAATGCATCCTAACAAACTCGATAAGATACACTAATACAAAATTCTGATTCTCTAAGACCAACGCTCGGATACCAACTGAAATGTCCCGTTCTTATTGATTAAAAACGTTCCATATTAATTGATTTCGTTGCGAGGTTTTGACCTCTATATGAGACGTTTTTCAAAGACTGCATTCATTTTAAAACAAACCATAACCTTTATTTCATCAATAAAGGTTTAAAAAGCTTTACGTAGATTATCAAATAATGATAATCTAAAATATCCTGTTTACACACGACCATTACATAATGGTTTACAATACAAATATGTTGCAACAAAATAAGTTTCTTGAATGCAGTTTTTACACAATATCATACAAGCATGGACTCCAAATCTCGTCCTTATTTAAGTATGCGACAGCGGAAGCTCTTAATAATCACCTGAGAATAAACATGCTTAAAACGTCAACAAAAATGTTGGTGAGTTATAGGTTTAACCTATATATATCAAATCATAATAATAGACCACAAGATTTCATATTTCAATACACATCCCATACATAGAGATAAAAATCATTCATATGGTGAACACCTGGTAACCGACATTAACAAGATGCATATTTAAGAATATCCCCATCATTTCGGGACACCCTTCGGATATGATATAAATTTGGAAGTACTAAAGTATCCGGTACTTTGGATGGGGTTTGTTAGGCCCAATAGATCTATCTTTAGGATTCGCGTCAATTAGGGTGTCTGTTCCCTAATTCTTAGATTACCAGACTTAATAAAAAGGGGCATATTCGATTTCGATAATTCAACCATAGAATGTAGTTTCACGTACTTGTGTCTATTTTGTAAATCATTTATAAAACCTGCATGTATTCTCATCCCAAAAATATTAGATTTTAAAAGTGGGACTATAACTCACTTTCACAGATTTTTACTTCGTCGGGAAGTAAAACTTGGCCACTGGTTGATTCACGAACCTATAATAATATATACATATATATCAAAGTATGTTCAAAATATATTTGCAACACTTTTAATATATTTTGATGTTTTAAGTTTATTAAGTCAGCTGTCCTCGTTAGTAACCTACAACTAGTTGTCCACAGTTAGATGTACAGAAATAAATCGATAAATATTATCTTGAATCAATCCATGACCCAGTGTATACGTATCTCAGTATTGATCACAACTCAAACTATATATATTTTGGAATCAACCTCAACCCTGTATAGCTAACTCCAACATTCACATATAGAGTGTCTATGGTTGTTCCGAAATATATATAGATGTGTCGACATGATAGGTCGAAACATTGTATACGTGTCTATGGTATCTCAAGATTACATAATATACAATACAAGTTGATTAAGTTATGGTTGGAATAGATTTGTTACCAATTTTCACGTAGCTAAAATGAGAAAAATTATCCAATCTTGTTTTACCCATAACTTCTTCATTTTAAATCCGTTTTGAGTGAATCAAATTGCTATGGTTTCATATTGAACTATATTTTATGAATCTAAACAGAAAAAGTATAGGTTTATAGTCGGAAAAATAAGTTACAAGTCATTTTTGTAAAGGTAGTCATTTCAGTCGAAAGAACGACGTCTAGATGACCATTTTAGAAAACATACTTCCACTTTGAGTTTAACCATAATTTTTGGATATAGTTTCATGTTCATAATAAAAATCATTTTCTCAGAATAACAACTTTTAAATCAAAGTTTATCATAGTTTTTAATTAACTAACCCAAAACAGCCCGCGGTGTTACTACGACGGCGTAAATCCGGTTTTACGATGTTTTTCGTGTTTCCAGGTTTTAAATCATTAAGTTAGCATATCATATAGATATAGAACATGTGTTTAGTTGATTTTAAAAGTCAAGTTAGAAGGATTAACTTTTGTTTGCGAACAAGTTTAGAATTAACTAAACTATGTTCTAGTGATTACCAGTTTAAACCTTCGAATAAGATAGCTTTATATGTATGAATCGAATGATGTTATGAACATCATTACTACCTTAAGTTCCTTGGATAAACCTACTGGAAAAGAGAAAAATAGATCTAGCTTCAACGGATCCTTGGATGGCTCGAAGTTCTTGAAGCAGAATCATGACACAAAAACAAGTTCAAGTAAGATCATCACTTGAGATAAGATTGTTATAGTTATAGAAATTGAACCAAAGTTTGAATATGATTATTATCTTGTATTAGAATGATAACCTACTATAAGAAATAAAGATTTCTTGAGGTTGGATGATCACCTTACAAGATTGGAAGTGAGCTAGCAAACTTGAAAGTATTCTTGATTTTATGTAACTAGAACTTGTAGAATTTATGAAGAACACTTAGAACTTGAAGATAGAACTTGAGAGAGATCAATTAGATGAAGAAAATTGAAGAATGAAAGTGTTTGTAGGTGTTTTTGGTCATTGGTGTATGGATTAGATATAAAGGATATGTAATTTTGTTTTCATGTAAATAAGTCATGAATGATTACTCATATTTTTGTTATTTTATGAGATATTTCATGCTAGTTGCCAAATGATGGTTCCCAAATGTGTTAGGTAACTCACATGGGCTACTAAGAGCTGATCATTGGAGTGTATATACCAATAGTACATACATCTAAAAGCTGTGTATTGTACGAGTACGAATACGGGTGCATACGAGTAGAATTGTTGATGAAACTGAACGAGGATGTAATTGTAAGCATTTTTGTTAAGTAGAAGTATTTTGATAAGTGTATTGAAGTCTTTCAAAAGTGTATAAATACATATTAAAACACTACATGTATATACATTTTAACTGAGTTGTTAAGTCATCGTTAGTCGTTACATGTAAGTGTTGTTTTGAAACCTTTAGGTTAACGATCTTGTTAAATGTTGTTAACTCAATGTTTATAATATCAAATGAGATTTTAAATTATTATATTATCATGATATTATAATGTATGAATATCTCTTAATATGATATATATACATTAAATGTCTTTACAACGATAATCGTTACATATATGTCTCGTTTAAAAATCATTAAGTCAGTAGTCTTGTTTTTACATATGTAGTTCATTGTTAATATACTTAATGATATGTTTACTTATCATAGTATCATGTTAACTATATATATATATCCATATATATGTCATCATATAGTTTTTACAAGTTTTAACGTTCGTGAATCACCGGTCAACTTGGGTGGTCAATTGTCTATATGAAACATATTTCAATTAATCAAGTCTTAACAAGTTTGATTGCTTAACATGTTGGAAACATTTAATCATGTAAATATCAATCTCAATTAATATATATATATACATGGAAAAGTTCGGGTCACTACATATAGCACATAAAACTTTGATACAAAGTAGTTGCAAAGATAATTCTAGTTAATAAATAAGGTGTTCAGCAAAGGCAATAAAGACACGTAATTCATACGTCCAGAAACAAGTCATGCATTCTGGTTTTACTAATACCACTTTCCATCCTTGGTTTTGTGGAACATAACCGTTGTGACCGATAGTAAGACAATGTGTTGTAACATCGTCAAAAGGATGAAGGTTACGTAATGACCAAAAGTCTCGTAATAACCTAAAAACCTCATTTCTTACCCCAATTACCGACTCCGTCACTTATGGGAACGTTTTGTTTAATAGTTGTAGCCCGATGTTCTTGTTCTCACTTTGGTGAGAAGCGAACATTACTAACCCGTAAGCATAACATGTTTCTTTATGTTGCATGTTAGCCGCTTTTTCTAAATCACGAAGTCCTATATTCAGATATATTGAGTCAAAATAATTTATTAACCCATTGCGTAAAATAGTATTTGGGTTCCCCGCAATATATGCGTCAAAGTAAACACATCGTAACTTATGGATTTCCCAATGTGATATCCCCCATCTTTCGAACGAAAGCCTTTTATAAACCAAGGCATTCTTGGAACGTTCTTCGAATGTCTTACAAACTGATCTCGCCTTAAATAGTTGTGCCGAGGAATTCTGACCGACTCTAGACAAGATTTCATCAATCATGTCTCCGGGTAGGTCTCTTAAAATATTGGGTTGTCTATCCATTTTGTGTTTTTATACTGTAAAATAGTGAAAGGACCCGTCCTAATCCACCTGGATGAAGTCATCAACATTTGGTCCCATTGCGATGATCGGCTCCAAGTAATGCCCTTATATTGAGCAAATGCACAGCGGAAGACTTAATTCGTACCTGAGAATAAACATGCTTTAAAGTATCAACCAAAAGGTTGGTGAGTTCATAGGTTTATCATGACAATCATTTCAATATGTTAATAGACCACAAGATTTCATAATCATAAACATAATACACTTGCAAGTGTATGTAAATCATTCTAAGTGGTTGAGCACTTGGTAACCATACTTAACATTTAATCAACGTCGCATATTCCCTTTATTATGAAATCTCACTACACCTTACCAAGTGTAGTCACCCAAACGAAGTACTGTGCAACCGTTGAATACTGGTCGTCCAGTCCGGTTGGGGTTGTCAGGCCCGATAGATCTATCAACAGGATTCGCGTTTACAATACCCATGTAAATAGTAGTTACCAAGCTACAGGGAAATATGCCAGTGGTACAACTCAACGTAGAATATATTTTTAAGTACTTGTGTCTATTTTGCAAACATTTATAAAAGCAGCGCATGTATTCTCAGCCCACAAATATATATTGCAAAAGCAATTAAAAAGGGAGCAAATGAAACTCACTTTTGCCTTGAAGGTATTTAATTCGACTTGGTCTCCGATAGATATCACGAACCTAACCATATATATATAATATATCAACATATTTTCTTTTTAAGTAATCGTTATATATATATATATATATATATATATATATATATATATATATATATATATATATATATATATATATATACTTTTAATATTTTCTTAGTCCGTAGTTAGCAGTCCGATGTTAGTGGTCCACAATTAGTTGCTTAAATAAAATAAATAAAGACCCCATCGTATTCGTATTGATCAGAATTAATCTCGACCCATGGTACCATGTTGTCAAATGACGTGTTGCGTACATAAAGTACCGTGTTGTCAAATGACGTGTTGCGTACAATCATGAGATCTTATGATTAATCTTCTCGTGTTGTTTACGGGTGGTCCTGAAATATATAAAATCAAATCATAAGTAATTATATATAAAATATCATATTAATTAGAAAAGATATGATTAATTTACTTTTTCTCCAAATATTTTCGTAGCTAAACTAGCTTCGGATACCCAATCTTGTTTTAGTCGTAGTTTCTTCATTACAACTCCGTTTTTGTTGGTTCTACTTGCCACTTCCTTGGATCGAGTCAAATTTTAAGAATATGAACTGAAAATACCTTAGTTTGTATTCGAAATCATAGGTTATAGGTCAAACTTTGGTGAAACTTATGAAAGTGATCATTTTCCATCATAAAAACAACATTTAATGATCATTTTTCTAAAAATACTTACACTTTGAGTTAAACCATGAAATTTTTATGTGTTAACATATTCATAAGAAATATCATTTTTACAGAACATGAACTTCCAATTCAAAGTTCAAGATGGTTTTTAATTATCCAACCCAAAACAGCCTACGGTTGCACTCCGACGACGTAGATTCAGTTTTTAAGATGTTCTTTGTAAAACCAAGTTATATCTTGTTAGGTTAGCATATCATTATGATATATTACAGGTCTTGAAGTGTTTTAAAAGTCAAGTTAGAAGGATCTATTTAGTTTGCGAACAAGTTTGAAATCATTCAAACTATGTTCTTGTTGTTAAAATTTTATACCACAAAATAAGATAGCTATATGAATATGAATTGAATAAGATTATGAACAAGGTTACTACCTCAAGTTACTTGGACAAAGTTACTGCAAAAGATAAGAAATAATCTTGGAATCAAAGAGTGGTGGAGTTAGATCAAAAGGTTGGAAGTAAACTTCTTCAAATGGGTGGTTATTTTGATATGTTATTGAAAGAGTTTTCTTATGGTGTTTAAGGCTTGTAATTGAAGCTAAATGATGGGGAAAATGCTTGGAGATGATCAAGTATGAAGTTAGGAGTATTTTGAGAGAGAAATGAGGGTGTAGGTATGAGAAAATGGAGTGAAAAAATGGTGTTCATTCAAAAAAATGTTTTTAGTTTATAAAGAAAGAAAAGGATTCCTAATTTTGTTTTCTTACTAATAATTCATACTACTTGACAAATCCTAGTTACCTCATATCTAGGGCAGTAATAATGTTGATTAGGATGTTGATTTGATGTGTATTTACCAATAGTAAATACGTATAGAAGCTGGGTATGATACGGGTACATATACCCTAGATATACGTATAGAAATCTTGAGGAAACGGAACGAGAATTCAAATATAGCTATATTTTGTGAATATACTTATATTGTTTTATGTATTTAAGTCTTTAAAAAGTGATTAAATACATTATATATACGATACACGTATAAGCATTATAGATTATAAGTATATATATCAAAGAATGTTACGTATAGTTATCATTTTAAAAACTTAAGTTAGTAGTTTCAAAATTTACTTATAACTCATTGTCATTAGTACACAATGAGATGTTAAACCATCCTTAGATCATGTTAAATATATATAAATACATATATATACACAAACGTATAATTATCGTATGTTATATAGTTCGTGATATCATCGGTCATATTGGACGGTCAAACGTTGTATAAAACTCTTTTCAAAAACACAAGTCTCAACAATTTGGATTGCTTATCATGTTGGTATGGTTTAATTTATGTAAATATTAATCTCATAAGTATAATTTGGTCGGAAAATTCCGGGTCATTACAGTACCTACCCGTTAAAGAAATTTCGTCCCCGAAATTTGATAGAGGTTGTTATGGATAACAATAAGAAGGTTTTCATAAAAAATATAAGGTGATAATGGAGTTTTATCATCATTGAGTAATGTAGATAAAACGATTCGATTATGCGAAGAATATAAATGAGACTATCGTAAAAGAGTGAGATGAGTAAAATATATTCGTCTTAACCGATGACGTATTTATGATTGATTTCCGGGATTTAAGGGATTTAAAGAGAATCTTACGTAATAAGATTTGGTTCTTTGGTGATTAAGGAAATCAGAATCTTCTTTGATTATATGCAATAATCTGTTTCGATTGCTCTGTCGGATATTTCACTATAAATTCACCCCTTCGTTTCCTTATTTTTCACGACTCACACCTTCTATTCTTTCTCCCTTGATTCTTACTTTAAAGCATTCATCAATATGCTCCATCCAGTCCTGATTCTTGATATACTCCTAATTTTTATATCTGTCATTCTTCTTTTTCATCTACCACAAGAAGAATCTATTTACTTCTACTATACTCTTGTGTTTATAGTGTTTCTAATTCTCCCGTGTCTCTATATTGCTATCTGCATCGATATATACGGTTTGTAATTTCGGGGTTATTATCGGAGTTTATAATCTTCATTATTTTTCGGAGCTTCATGCTTTCGTTTTCTCTTCCCGACTTCGAGTCAAGCGAGTAATGGTCCGGAATTCGTAAATATGAAATTCAGAATGAACATAGCTAATGCTCTAAGAAGAAAATGGTAATAGAACGATTTTGATTTGTTAAATTACCAGAATACCCTGGAGAAGACCGAGTCATCCAGAAAAATATTCTCTTGATATGTTTAGAGATTAGATAGAATGTAAGAGTCGTGTAAATGGCACATGATGACGGTACTGTGAATCATCATGCTTTATTAAAAACTTAGCATGACTTACTGTAATATAATGACGTTGATCAAGTGTCATTATATTATACTAATCCATGCTTCAGTTCCCAACACTACTTCAAAACATTCATATTTTAAACTCGAAGGTTTCAGAATTTAGAAACTAACACAGTTTCTTTTATGTTGCAGATATTACGGAGAGATAAATGATCTCAGATAAGAATAGTTGTGAAAATATCGCCAGAAATATGGAGGACATTTATAATAGAACATACGAGAATATCTTAGAATTTCTAATATCAATGGATGATGAAGAAGATTTGTCTGTGAAGGTTTAGAATGAGAAATAAGATGTTTGCTAATGATTTCAGCAGGCACATAATCATTTGGATTCTTTGAAGGCAAACTTATTCTTTATGATTTGTCCACGGCTTTCTTCATAGTTTCGCATAATCTGCTTTTTAGTACTAAATTTTCTATCGAGCGTTCCTAACACTCCTTTCTTTATCATCAAACTTTTGGCCATTAAGATCATCTACAACATGCTGCTTCGTCAGTATTTTCAAAGTTAACTGATCTGGGTCATCGGTTATCAAACCGAGGTAGTTTCAGGAGAATTGTGTTTTTAGAATGATTAATCGCTGGTGGTAATATTGTGGAATATAAAAGGCTCCCCAGTAACAATAAAGAGTACGCATATATATCGCGGTTATAATAAAGTTGTTTCGGATGAAAAGTCGGAGTTGACTTGCTGGAGCTGTGACAAAATTAGCTACTTTGGAAAGGGATTGCAAAACGATCTTCGGTAATAACAATGTCAAAGGAACTAGAACAGATACGTGTCAAACGTTTACTCAGTTTCTGAGGGTTTTTCAGGTGCATAACTATATGCATCAATCTTTTCTTCCGTAGATGAAGTGCGGTTGGTTTATCCTCTCGATTGAGGTGTTTTTAAGAATCATGATAGATTTGAACGCTGATTGTAATCGTCGAGATACAATGAGGTTTAAGATGAAATCAAGTGGCAATATTGAAGAAATGTTTAGTTTCATATGTTATAATCAATATTTTAATTCATTTTAATTGTCCAATGTCATTAGTCCACAGTCGATAGTCCATAGTAACAGTCCAATAATTCATATATAGATTAATATATAATATACGAATTAATTAATACGTGTTGTAACCCGTATACGTCTCAGACTCGATCACAACTCAAACTATATATATTATTGTAGAATCAACCTCAACCCTGTATAGAGAACTCGATCATTACTGCATATAGAGTGTCTATGGTGATTCCAAATAATATATATAGATGCGTCGATATGATATGTCAAAACATTGTATACGTGTCCCGATATTTAAAGTGCGTAAAATAATTACAGAAATTAAATGACGATAAATAAAAGTGCGATAATTAAATTGCGATAAATAAACTGCGATAAATAAAATGTAATCAGTTAGCTAGGAACAGTTAACGTGGATTCTTAACAAAATTTTTCATAGTTAATTTATTTGTTTCTAACAGATTTTATTTTGTCATATGTTTTCTTCATATGCCACTTGTTGGATTCTGGGAAGTCAAAATCCGAATATGAAATTGAATGAAAATGGTTATTCTGCGGTGAACGGATACGTATATCAGTGGTTGTAAGTAGGATAGTAAATGACTATTG
This sequence comes from Rutidosis leptorrhynchoides, assembly GCF_046630445.1. Lineage (NCBI taxonomy): Eukaryota > Viridiplantae > Streptophyta > Magnoliopsida > Asterales > Asteraceae > Rutidosis > Rutidosis leptorrhynchoides. The sequence goes on from NC_092343.1 coordinate 193,682,229, forward strand.
AATCAGCTTCGACGAATGTACAATGTAACTTATTAAGATGAAATCTAATTATTCCTCGGGTATTACCTACCCGTTAAAATTTTTTTTCACCATTAATCTTTTGTACAAAAGAACTTTTAATTACAATCTTTATGAAAACATATATACATATATATTTTCTTCAGATGAAATCATGAATTTAATGAGTTAATATGATATTAATCTCATTTGCTTTTCGGTTTGAGCTAGAATAAGAAATCTCTAAAACTTTTTGAAACCACATATTCTTCGCAGAATATCAATGAAGTTATGGATCAATACTTCATCGTTCATTATTGTTGGTACTCCTTGGTATCTATGGTGCGTATGATGTTGATGTTTGTGGGACAGATTATGATGTCGAGACGTGTGATGCGGATGTTGTTTGTTAGTGGTGATGATGGTATTGTTGATGTTATTAATGGTGGTGCTGATTATGCTGCTGGTGCTGCTGCTGGTGTTTGCAACCTTCGCACCATGTTCTCCAAAGCCGTCACGCGAGCGCGAAGTTCGTTAACTTCTGCTAGTACACCGGGATGATTGGCGGTTGGAGCGAGCGAATGAACAAGATTTGTAATATGGGATAGTATATAATCGTGACGAGATACTCTAGAAATGAGAGAGAAAATGGTGTTTCGAATAGGTTCGCCGGTAAGTGCTTCAGGTTCATCGCCAAGAGAGCAATTTGGTGGATGGAATGGATCACCTTCTTCTTGTCTCCAGTGATTTAGTATATTACGAACCCATCCCCAATTCATCCAGAATAGATGATGGGAATTTGGTTGATCCATTCCGGTGACGCTGCTTTCAGAGCCCGAATGGAAATCCATATCGGCATAACTGTCAGAATATGAAGAATTCGAACTAGATAAGGAATCCATCTTGTATAATGGGGAAAATGAATTTTTGGTATGGAATAGATTATAGGAGTTAGATTTGGTACTCTTCAATACATAATTTACATATGTATATATAATACCAAAATCCCGTAAATTACGGAGAATCTTTGAAAAGATATCAGTCAAAGTTCGCAATAACAGATATGCTAAGATAAGAATTCGTCTATACACTATCAATGCAGTAAATGCAGTAAAATGTGTCTTGACTTATGAATGATAAGCAGATAATTTCCTAAGGATGATAAGCAGATGATTTCCGACTAGAAATGATAAGCAAAACTTTTGACATGTAGACACGGTCGAAGTCCAGACTCATTAATGCATCCTAACAACTACTAGTTAGACACACTAATGCAAGACCTGGTTCGCTATGACCACTGCTCTGATACCAACTGAAAGGACCCGTCCTAATCCACCTGGATGAAGTCATCAACATTTGGTCCCATTGCGATGATAGGCTCCAAGTAATGCCCTTATATTGAGCAAATGCACAGCGGAAGACTTAATTCGTACCTGAGAATAAACATGCTTTAAAGTGTCAACCAAAAGGTTGGTGAGTTCATAGGTTTATCATGACAATCATTTCAATATGTTAATAGACCACAAGATTTCATAATCATAAACGTAATACACTCGCAAGTGTATGTAAAGCATTCTAAGTGGTTGAGCACTTGGTAACCATACTTAACATTTAATCAACGTCGCATATTCCCTTTATTATGAAATCTCACTACACCTTACCAAGTGTAGTCACCCAAACGAAGTACTGTGCAACCGTTGAATACTGGTCGTCCAGTCCGGTTGGGGTTGTCAGGCCCGATAGATCTATCAACAGGATTCGCGTTTACAATACCCATGTAAATAGTAGTTACCAAGCTACAGGGAAATATGCCAGTGGTACAACTCAACGTAGAATATATTTTTAAGTACTTGTGTCTATTTTGTAAACATTTATAAAAGCAGCGCATGTATTTTCAGCCCAAAAATATATATTGCAAAAGCAATTAAAAAGGGAGCAAATGAAACTCACTTTTGCCTTGAAGGTATTTAATTCGACTTGGTCTCCGATAGATATCACGAACCTAACCATATATATATAATATATCAACATATTTTCTTTTTAAGTAATCGTTACATATATATATATATATATATATATATATATATATATATATATATATATATATATATATATATATATATACTTTTAATACTTTTAATATTTTCTTAGTCCGTAGTTAGCAGTCTGATGTTAGTGGTCCACAATTAGTTGCTTAAATAAAATAAATAAAGACCCTATCATATTCGTATTGATCAGAATTAATCTCGACCCATGGTACCATGTTGTCAAATGACGTGTTGCGTACATAAAGTACCGTGTTGTCAAATGACGTGTTGCGTACAATCATGAGGTCTTATGATTAATCTTCTCGTGTTGTTTACGGGTGGTCCTGAAATATATAAAATCAACTCATAAGTAATTATATATAAAATATCATATTAATTAGAAAAGATATGATTAATTTACTTTTTCTCCAAATATTTTCGTAGCTAAACTAGCTTCGGATACCCAATCTTGTTTTGGTCGTAGTTTCTTCATTACAACTCCGTTTTTGTTGGTTCAACTTGCCACTTCCTTGGATCGAGTCAAATTTTAAGAATATGAACTGAAAATACCTTAGTTTTTATTCGAAATCATAGGTTATAGGTCAAACTTTGGTGAAACTTATGAAAGTGATCATTTTCCATCATAAAAACAACATTTAATGATCATTTTTCTAAAAATACTTACACTTTGAGTTAAACTATGAAATTTTTATGTGTTAACATATTCATAATAAATATCATTTTTCCAGAACATGAACTTCCAATTCAAAGTTCAAGATGGGTTTTAATTATCCAACCCAAAACAGCCCCCGGTTGCACTCCGACGACGTAGATTCAGTTTTTAAGATGTTCTTTGTAAAACCAAGTTATATCTCGTTAGGTTAGCATATCATTATGATATATTACAGGTATTGAAGTGTTTTAAAAGTTAAGTTAGAAGGATCTATTTAGTTTGCGAACAAGTTTGAAATCATTCAAACTATGTTCTTGTTGTTAAAATTTTATACCACAAAATAAGATAGCTATATGAATATGAATTGAATAAGATTATGAACAAGGTTACTACCTCAAGTTACTTGGACAAAGTTACTGCAAAAGATAAGAAATAATCTTGGAATCAAAGAGTGGTGGAGTTAGATCAAAAGGTTGGAAGTAAACTTCTTCAAATGGGTGGTTATTTTGATATGTTCTTGAAAGAGTTTTCTTATGGTGTTTAAGGCTTGTAATTGAAGCTAAATGATGGGGAAAATGCTTGGCGATGATCAAGTATGAAGTTAGGAGTATTTTGAGAGAGAAATGAGGGTGTAGGTATGAGAAAATGGAGTGAAAAAATGGTGTTCATTCATAAAAACGTTTTTAGTTTATAAAGAAAGAAAAGGATTCCTAATTTTGTTTTCTTACTAATAATTCATACTACTTGACAAATCCTAGTTACCTCATATCTAGGGCAGTAATAATGTTGATTAGGATGTTGATTTGTTATGTATATACTAATAGTAAATACGTATAGAAGCTGGGTATGATACTGGTACATATACCCTAGATATACGTATAGAAATCTTGAGGAAACGGAACGAGAATTCAAATATAGCTATCTTTTGTGAATATACTTATATTGTTTTATGTATTTAAGTCCTTAAAAAGTGATTAAATACATTATATATACGATACACGTATAAGCATTATAGATTATAAGTATATATATCAAAGAATGTTACGTATAGTTATCGTTTTAAAAACTTAAGTTACTGGTTTCAAAATATACTTATAACTCATTGTCATTAGTACACAATGAGATGTTAAACCATCCTTAGATCATGTTAAATATATAAATACATATATATACACAAATGTATAATTATCGTATGTTATATAGTTCGTGATATCATCGGTCATATTAGACGGTCAAACGTTGTGTAAAACTCTTTTCAAAAACACAAGTCTCAACAATTTGGATTGCTTATCATGTTGGTATGGTTTAATTTATGTAAATATTAATCTCATAAGTATAATTTGGTCGGAAAATTCCGGGTCATTACAAATAGACAAGAGTTAGATTCATAAAAAATACTTATTAATACAAGCAATTTTTACATATATCATAAAGCATAAGCACACTATATTACATATATTACACCACACGAATACAACTATCTTATTCCGACTCGCTCGTTTCTTCTTCTTCTTCTTCTTCTTCTTCTTCTTCTTCTTCTTCTTCTTCTTCTTCTTCTTCTTCTTCTTCTTCTTCTTCTTCTTCTTCTTCTTCTTCAGTTTTGGTTCATTTTGCCAAGTTTCTAGGGATATATGATGTTCCCCTAATACGAGCCGTCGTTTTCCACATTGGTTTAGAAAAACCTGGTGGTTTAGAGGTTCCCGGGTTATTATCACAACTTAAGAAATACGGGTGTTGACAATACATATAAAGTTCATCGGGTTTGAAATCAAATTTCTCTATTTTTTTGCCCTTTCCCTTATTGTTCTCTTTTGCCTTATTAAATTGTGTTGGGGTAATTTCTATAACATCATCGGAATCCTTGTCGGGATCCGATTCATCGGAGAATTGGTAATCCTCCCAATACTTTGCTTCCTTGGCGGAAACACCATTGACCATAATTAACTTTGGTCGGTTGGTTGAGGATTTTCTTCTACTTAACCATTTTATTATTTCCCCCACTGGTTCTATTTCTTCTTCCGGTTCCGATTCTTCTTCCAGTTCCGACTCTTCTTCCGGTTCCGACTCGGGAACTTGTGAATCAGTCCACGAATCATTCCAATTTACATTTGACTCTTCATTATTATTAGGTGAGTCAATGGGACTTGTTCTAGAGGTAGACATCTATCACATAATATCAAACTGAAGGTTTTTCGTATGCCCGAGAGACATATTTAATTAATGTGGCTAATATGTTATGATCCAAGTCGGGTCATACCCAATAACAAGCTTACCGACACCTTAAACGTATTCAAGCTTAACGATTAAATCATTAAGTAAATACGCGACACTTGAATTTTAGAAAATCGGTTTTTCTAAAATGTTATCACTTGAGATAAATTATTTGGATAATTTATATATAATTGTTTATAAAATTAAATGATTATATTGTGTTATATTTTATAAAAGGTTTATAAAATATAAAAGTAACATAAAAGATATACATGTTTTATATATATATCAAGGTGATATATACATATAAAACCATTGTTATATATATAAGATATAGTGCAGATTTTTGTCTATCCAAGACTCACATGCTAGTCTTATTTTGTTACTTTTAAGGCTACACAAGTCCATATAGGCATGGGCAACTCATGTACCAAGAAAGGACTTATTCTCTCAAGTGAAACAATAGATAAATGAGCTAAAAAAAACTGCACAAAAGGGGAGCTGCTGTCCATTTCTGGCTGTGAGGTTTTTAGTTCATAAAAGGGTTCTAATTTTTTTTTACAAGCTCAATTAAGTGTCCAAAAATCCTAACCACATATAGGAAGGTGTCGGTGATTGAAAGTTTGGGGTATTAATTGCTTGAGGCTTCAAGTTAGAGGCTTTATTCCATCATCTTTATCAACCATATTGCTGTCCAAATTCAGCTCCTAACTCATCTTAGAGGAGGTATAATCTTCTTCCTTCTTTGTTATATGCAAGCATTATTTCATAACTTGATAACTATATGGCATTCAATTAAAATGGTTATGCATATAAACTTGTTTTCTTAGTAATTATGCTTCCACTTGTTATAACTTAAAACGAATTGGTTTCATGATTTTATTAACATTAAGAAACTTGTTATTATGTTGAATTCCATCAATGGTATCTAGAGCCGAAGTCTATGAAATATGCTTCTTATATATGGTATTTAAAACCCACCAACTTTGCATTCTATATACATGCATGAAAGTAGAATGTAAAAATATTCGGGTTTGGGTGGGTTCATGATTTTGGCCGAATTTTAAGGGTTCCAAAAGTGGGTTTGGAACTTGCAAATTGGTCATATTTGTTGTATATTGTAGTTCACAATCAATGCCTTGACCTTATGATGTATGCATGTGTGTTTGAATGGATATTTGTTTGGTTGAATGTATGTAATATTCATTCAATTTGGCTTGTAAAATTAATTATTCATTTGGTATGTAATATTAATTTTGGTTATGTAATTTATTTTATATTTGGCATGTAAAATAGATTAGGATGTATTTTCATTTTCTAGACAAAATGTATTAGGTTATATATTTTTTGTAAAAAGAAATGAAGATTCAAGATGATGAAGGAAGAACACAAGATGGAGCATATGGATGCAAGATTAAGTGGGAGATTTTGAAAAATCTCTTACTTTGTGATCTAACCCTTTAGGTGACACTTGTTTTCGGCTAAACAAGTGTCCATCACCTTGGCTTGATTATGAACATTGTTGTTATGCATGCTTGTATGATTATTGTGTTTGTATGTTTGGATGATACAAGTAAAATCACATGTTAACAACTTGCAAAATGACATTATAATTGGTTATATTAGAAACAACATAAGGACTTAATAAATGGTTATTAAGAACAACAAAAGGATAACATATAAAATGGTTTATACAAGTTTATTGGATATAAAACTTGACATGAAAAATGGACTTTCAAATGGACCACACACTAAATGCATGTTAGTGTATGGAAATTGTGTTTTCTTATACTAGAATAAAGAAAACTTAAAAATCCCTTTAATACTAAAACAAGGCAAACAAGTTAAACGCCATCCTTTTGTGTGACACTTAGGCATATTAGGGAACTCTTGATGGGATAAAGGTCACCTAACCATTATGAGCAAACTAATATGATTAAGGTAAATTTCGCATACAAGTGGGATAAAGGTCACCTAACCGCTTGTTTGTTAAATTTACAAGTTTACACAAGTAGGACGACTTGATTTGTGAATCATGAACTTAGGGTCACCGAAGCATGAGGAACAAATAGGTGTTGATGGGATAAATATGCCATGCAAAAGGATTGCATGATCCCATAATTTAGAAGTTGCAAAAGGATTGCAATTGTCATTATGACTACCTAGCTAAATCAAATAACGGGATAAAGGTCACCTAACCGAAATTTGATTTACCGTTGGATTCTAATATTTAATAAGTTAATTAAAATATAAAAGGGTATTGTTTATTAAATTTAAAATCAATACTTAAATGAACTTTGTTAAATTTTGTAGACGGCCGCCAATAACAACAACAACACGCAAAATGCACCAATTAACTTACACAACCTATCGTTAAGGTCTCTCCTCGAGAAAGACAAACTCAACCATACGAACTTTATGGATTGGTTCCACAATCTTAGGATTGTCCTTAAACTTGAGGATAAGGCGTATGTGTTGGAAGACCCCATTCCTGATCAACCCGACGAGGATGATACGGAAGGCATGGCTTATTGGGATAAGTATTGCGCCGATTCGGTGCAAGTCGCTTGCCTAATGCTTGGGACTATGATACCCGAACTCTAAAAGGATTTCGAGCATCATACTGCATACGACATGATCACGCAATTGAAGGAGATGTTCCTTCAACAAGCACGTGTTGAGCGCTTCGAGTCCATTCGAGCGCTTCATGCATGTCGTATGGACGACTCCCAATCCGTTTCATCTTATGTCCTCAAGATGAAAAGCCTCATTGATCGCGCAAACCGTCTTAATCTCAACATATCTAATGAGCTAGCCACGGATCTTATCCTAAACTCCTTGTCAAAGAGGTTTGACCAATTTGTAATTAATTACAATGTGAATGGGATGGATAAGACCATTGGCGAACTTCATGGCATGCTTAGGACGGCGGAAACTAGCATGGGTAAGAGGGCTTCACCCGTGCTAATGATCAATGATGGTGGGTCCAAAGGTAACAACACCTCTAAGTCAAAGGCGGCTAAGAGAAAAGGACCCGCCCATCAAGGCAAGGGAAAGGGGAGGATGGTTACCCCAACCAAAAACAAGAACAAGAAGCAAAAGGTTGCCGGACAAGCAAACCTCAAGGAAGACCCATGCTTCGGTTGCGGTGAAATGGGTCACTGGAAACGCAACTGCCCAGTCTACCTTAAGGAGTTGAAGGAAAAGAGGGATGCCGGGCAATCCTCTGGTAATATATATATGGTATATATAGAGCTTAGTATTACTTCTTCTAATACATGGGTATTAGACACTGGATGTGGAACTCACATTTGCAATTCTTTGCAGGGGTTCAAAAGAAGTAGCAAGCAAGCGGGAACATCAAGTCTCTTTATGGGTAATGGAGCCAAAGTGCAAGTGAAGGCTCAAGGAGACTTTGTATTAAAGCTTCCAAGTGGTTTGGAACTTATTTTAAACAATATTTTGTATGCACCGGATTTATGTCGAAACATTATTTCAGTTTCTCGTTTAAAACAATGTGGTTTTTATCTTAATTTTGTTAATGATGATATCCACGTTTATTTAGATAATGTATTCTATTTTAAGGCTTCGCCTTCAAATGGAATTTATGAATTGGTTCATAATGACACATCATCTAGTAGCTCAATATACCATACTAGCACCAAGAAACTCAAAAGGGATTTGAGTGATTCCTACTTATGGCATTGTCGCCTTGGTCACATAAACAAGAATCGAATGCATACACTCCAAAAGAATGGCCTTTTGAAATCAAATGAACTAGACTCGTTTGATGTATGTGAATCTTGTTTATAAGGCAAAATGACTAAAGCACCTTTCAAAGGGACCTACGAAAGGGCTAAGGACTTATTGGGATTAATACATTCAGATGTATGTGGACCCTTTAAGCCCATAACTAGGAATGGTGAAAGATACTTCATTACTTTCATTGATGACTTCAGTCGTTTCGGATATGTCTACTTGTTAAGACATAAGGACGAAAATTTTGAAGCATTTAAAGAGTATCAAAACGAAGTACAAAATCAACTCAATAAGACAATCAAGGTACTTCGTACCGATAGAGGAGGTGAATACCTAAGCGATGCCTTCCAAGATCATCTTAGAAGTTGTGGGATTATCTCGCAACTTACTCCACCCGGGACACCACAGCTTAATGGTGTGTCCGAAAGGAGGAACTGAACCCTAATGGATATGGTTCGATCTATGATGGCTAGAAGCTCGTTACCTCTATCATTTTGGGGTTATTGTCTATGTTCCGCGGCTCGTACTTTAAATATGGCCCCAACCAAGAAAGTGGAACGAACTCCTCACGAGATGTGGTTTGGAAAACCTCCTTCTCTATCATACTTAAAAGTGTGGGGATGTGAAGCTTATCCTAAGCGTTACGTCCCTAATAAGTTAAATGCTCGATCCACAAAGTGTATCTTCATAGGATATCCCAAGGATGATATGGGATACTATTTCTATGATCCATCCGAGCAGAATGTATTTGTTGCTCGAAAGGCGGAATTCCTTGAAACTAAGTTCCTCATGGAAGGAAATAGTGAAAGGAAGATAGATCTTGAGGAGGTTCAAGATCAATTAGATGATACACAATTGGTTGACACTAGCACTCAACATGAAAATGTTGAGAATGATCAAATGGATGATCAAAATATACAAGACATTCGCAGATCTGGTAGGATTAGTAATCCACCTGAGAGATATGGGTTTCTCATGGATGGTTGCTATGTGGTTGATTTGGATGAACCAACAAACTACCAAGATGCTTTATCAAGGATTGATAAAGATAAATGGCAGGAAGCCATGAACGCTGAGATGCAATCCATGTATGACAACCAAGTTTGGGAACTTGTTACACAACCGACTGGCTCAAGGCTAGTTGATTGTAAATGGCTTTTCAAAATGAAAACCGACATACATGAAAACTTGGATACATATAAAGCTAGACTTATAGCAAAAGGTTTCACTCAAACTCAAGGGGTTGACTATGATGAAACTTTTTCACCCGTGGCAATGCTAAAGTCTATTAGGATATTATTTGCCATTGCTGCTCATTATGATTATGAAATATGGCAAATGGATGTCAAGACCGCTTTCCTAAATGGATATCTTGTGGAAGATTTCTATATGGTTCAGCCTGAAGGTTTTGTTGATCCGAAATATCCTAAAAAGGTATGCAAGTTAAAGAAGTCAATCTACGGATTGAAACAAGCATCTAGAATGTGGAATCATCGTTTTAATGAGGAAGCCGAGAAATTTGGCTTCATTAAAAATGGTGATGAAGCTTGTGTATATAAGAAAGCTAGTGGGAGCACTATCATGTTCCTGGTACTATATGTGGATGATATATTGTTATTTGGAAATGATATTCCGGCAATGCAAGGAGTTAAAACTTGGCTAAGTAAATGCTTCTCCATTAAGGATCTTGGAGAAGCACAATACGTTTTGGGGATTGGGATCTACAGGGATAGATCCAAGAAATTGATAGGTTTGAATCAAAGTGCATACATTGAAAAGATCTTGAAAAGGTTTAAGATGGAGAACTCTAAGAAAGGTTTGGTACCTATTCAAAGAGGAACGCTCCTTAGTTCATCTCAGTGTCCCACCACGAAAGATGAACAGGAGAGAATGAAGAAAGTCCCATATGCGTCTGCCATTGGGTCAATCATGTATGCAATGATATGCACTAGACCGGATGTGTCATGCGCTCTTAGCCTGACAAGTAGATACCAGAATAACCCAGGAAACAGTCATTGGATTGCTGTTAAAAGTATATTGAAATACCTTAGGAGGACTAAGGATAAGTTTCTTATATACGGGTCTGGTGAGGAGGAACTTGCAGTAAAGGGTTACATGGACGCGAGTTTCCAAACTGATCGAGATGATTCTCGATCACAATCCGGTTATGTCTTCACGTTAAATAGAGGTGCGGTCTCTTGAAAGAGTTCAAAACAGGATGTTGTTGCATTATCCACTACAGAGTCGGAATACATTGCCGCCTCATTGGCAGCTCAGGAAGCTGCATGGATGAAGAAATTCATCGACGACTTAGGAGTAGTTCCTTCCATTCAGGACCCTCTTGAGATCTTTTGTGACAACGAGGGTGCAATTGCTCAAATCAAGGAACCTCGTGCTCACCAAAAGACCCGTCACATTGAGCGGAGATTCAACTACATAAGGGATGAAGTTGAAAAGGGAAAGATATGTATTCGCAAAGTTCACACAGATCTTAATATAGCGGATCCTCTCACGAAGCTCTTACATGGAGCAAAACATGCAGGACATGTTTGTGCATTAGGGCTTCGATATTCTAGTGATTGGTCATGATCTGTTTTAAGTATTGTAACGGAACGAAATTTGTTCAAACTCATTAATATAATTATGGTATTAATTTATTTTGAGTCATGTTCCTATTTTGCATAGTTTTATCCATGAATAAGTAATTATTCTAAATTCCGTAGTCGATCACATTCGTGGGAACAAATGTGAGGTTTAGACTATTATGAACTTGGATTGGTATACATTCACGGACTGAATGTGGGGCAAGGTTGCTACCAAGGTTCATAGATATTTGTGGGATGCAAATATTGGAAGACCCGCCCTCAAGATTTACTAAATGGAGCCTTTGTGGTTGATCACATGTAATCTTGAGTAAAGGCAAATATCATTGTATCCTCTAACCTGAGATACATATTGGGTTCGGATATTTACCAAGTATTGTGCCTTGATTCTTTCCTTCGCTATTCTGAAATATGGTAGTTCATAAGGAAGAGTTCAGGTATAATGCAAGGTGTATATTTAGGACGTATGTAGTAAAGATGGAATTTGTCCCTCTTATTCGTTGAGAGTCAGATGTCTAAGGCCTGATAAAGTTAAATCTAAAAGGGATTGATCACTCTGTATCCCTTGGATTTAACATGACATCTAGGATGAAAGGATATAATGAAAAGAGTCACCTATTCATATTCGAGATGGTAATTCGAAAAGGATGATGTTATTGAATGGCACATAGTCATAACATATTGGGGGTGATGGACGGTAGTTAGGTGGTGTCCGTCGCTTGCATTAATTTCTTATGTTTCTCGTGCAAGTGGGAGATTGAAGGTTTTTCGTATGCCCGAGAGACATATTTAATTAATGTGGCTAATATGTTATGATCCAAATCGGGTCATACCCAATAACAAGCTTACCGACACCTTAAACGTATTCAAGCTTAACGATTAAATCATTAAGTAAATACGCGACACTTGAATTTTAGAAAATCGGTTTTTCTAAAATGTTATCACTTGAGATAAATTATTTGGATAATTTATATATAATTGTTTATAAAATTAAATGATTATATTGTGTTATATTTTATAAAAGGTTTATAAAATATAAAAGTAACATAAAAGATATACATGTTTTATATATATATATCAATGTGATATATACATATAAAACCATTGTTATATATATAAGATATAGTGCAGATTTTTGTCTATCCAAGACTCACATGCTAGTCTTATTTTGTTACTTTTAAGGCTACACAAGTCCATATAGGCATGGGCAACTCATGTACCAAGAAAGGACTTATTCTCTCAAGTGAAACAATAGATAAATGAGCTAAAAAAAAACTGCACAAAAGGGGAGCTGCTGTCCATTTCTGGCTGTGAGGTTTTTAGTTCATAAAAGGGTTCTAATTTTTTTTTACAAGCTCAATTAAGTGTCCAAAAATCCTAACCACATATAGGAAGGTGTTGGTGATTGAAAGTTTGGGGTATTAATTGCTTGAGGCTTCAAGTTAGAGGCTTTATTCCATCATCTTTATCAACCATATTGCTGTCCAAATTCAGCTCCTAACTCATCTAAGAGGAGGTATAATCTTCTTCCTTCTTTGTTATATGCAAGCATTATTTCATAACTTGATAACTATATGGAATTCAATTAAAATGGTTATGCATATAAACTTGTTTTCTTAGTAATTATGCTTCCGCTTGTTATAACTTAAAACGAATTGGTTTCATGATTTTATTAACATTAAGAAACTTGTTATTATGTTGAATTCCATCACAAACGCGTTAAGAGATTAATATATCACATAATATTCACATGTTAAAAATATATAGTTTCCAACAAATTTTGTTAAGCAATCATTTTTCAAGTAAACACGGTCGAAGTCCAGACTCACTAATGCATCCTAACAAACTCGATAAGACACACTAATGCAAAATTCTGGTTCTCTAAGACCAACGCTCGGATACCAACTGAAATGTCCCGTTCTTATTGATTAAAAAGTTCCATATTAATTGATTTCGTTGCGAGGTTTTGACCTCTATATGAGATGTTTTTCAAAGACTTCATTCATTTTAAAATAAACCATAACCTTTATTTCATCAATAAAGGTTTAAAAAGATTTATGTAGATTATCAAATAATGATAATCTAAAATATCCTGTTTACACACGACTATTACATAATGGTTTATAATACAAATATGTTACAACGAAATAAGTTTCTTGAATGCAGTTTTTACACAATATCATATAAGCATGGACTCCAAATCTTGTCCTTATTTAAGTATGCAACAGCAGAAGCTCTTAATAATCACCTGAGAATAAACATGCTTAAAACGTCAACAAAAAATGTTGGTGAGTTATAGGTTTAACCTATATATATATATCAAATCGTAACAATAGACCACAAGATTTCATATTTCAATATACATCCCATACATATAGATAAAAATCATTCATATGGTGAACACCTGGTAACTGACATTAACAAGATGCATATATAAGAATATCCCCATCATTCCGGGACACCCTTCGGATATGATATAAATTTCGAAGTACTAAAGCGTTCGGTACTTTGGATGGGGTTTGTTAGGCCCAATAGATCTATCTTTAGGATTCGCGTCAATTAGGGTGTCTGTTCCCTAATTCTTAGATTACCAGACTTAATAAAAAGGGGCATATTCGATTTCGATAATTCAACCATAGAATGTAGTTTCACGTATTTGTGTCTATTTTGTAAATTATTTATAAAACCTGCATGTATTCTCATCCCAAAAATATTAGATTTTAAAAGTGGGACTATAACTCACTTTCACAGATTTTTACTTCGTCGGGAAGTAAGACTTGGCCACTGGTCGATTCACGAACCTATAACAAATATGTACATATATATCAAAGTATGTTTAAAATATATTTACAACACTTTTAATACATTTTGATGTTTTAAGTTCATTAAGTCAGCTGTCCTCGTTAGTAACCTACAACTAGTTGTCCAAAGTTAGATGTACAGAAAAAAAATTGATATATATTATCTTGAATCAATCCACGACCCGGTGTATACACATCTCAGGCTAGATCTCAACTCAAAGTATATATATTTTTGGAATTAACCTCAACCCTGTATAGCTAACTCCCACATTACTGCATATAGAGTGTCTATGGTTGTTCCAAATAATATATACACATGGGTCGATATGATATGTCAAAACATTTGCATACGTGTCTATGGTATCCCAAGATTACATAATATATTAGAATACATGTATAATACAATATAAGTTAGCTAGGATATGATTAATATAGATTTGTTACCAATTTTCACGTAGCTACAACAAGAAAAATTATCCAATCTTGTTTTACCCATAACTTCTTCGTTTTAAATCCGTTTTGAGTGAATAAAATTGCTATGGTTTCATATTGAACTCTATTTTATGAATCTAAACAGAAAAAGTATAGGTTTATAGTCAAAAATATAAGTTATAAGTCGTTTTTGTAAGAGGTAGTCATTTCAGTCGAAAGAACGACGTCTTGATGACCATTTTGAAAAACATACTTCCACTTTGAGTTTAACCATGATTTTTGGATATAGTTTCATATTCATAAGAAAAATCATTTTTCCAGAAGAACAACTTTTAAATCAAAGTTTATCATAGTTTTTAATTAACTAACCCAAAACAGCCCGCGGTGTTACTACGACGGCGTAAATCCGGTTTTACGGTGTTTTTCGTGTTTTCAGGTTTTAAATCATTAAGTTAGCATATCATATAGATATAGAACATGTGTTTAGTTGATTTTAAAAGTCAAGTTAGAAGGATTAACTTTTGTTTGCGAACAAGTTTAGAATTAACTAAACTATGTTCTAGTGATTACAAGTTTAAACCTTCGAATAAGATAGCTTTATATGTATGAATCGAATGATGTTATGAACATCATTACTACCTCAAGTTTTCTGGATAAAACTACTGGAAATGAGAAAAATGGATCTAGCTTCAAAGGATCCTTGGATGGCTTGAAAGTTCTTGAAGCAGAATCATGACACGAAAACAGTTCAAGTAAGATTTTCACTCGAAATAAGATTGTTATAGTTATAGAAATTGAATCAAAGTTTGAATATGAGTATTACCTTGTATTAGAAAGATATCTTACTGTAAATAAGAAAAATTTCTTGAGGTTGGATGATCACTCTACAAGATTGGAAGTAAGCTAGCAAACTTGGAAGTATTCTTGATTTTATGAAACTAGAACTTGTAGAATTTATGAAGAACACTTTGAACTTGAAGATAGAACTTGAGAGAGATCAATTAGATGAAGGAAATTGAAGAATGAAAGTGTTTGTAGGTGTTTTTGGTCGTTGGTGTATGGATTAGATATAAAGGATATGTAATTTTGTTTTCATGTAAATAAGTCATGAATGATTACTCATATTTTTGTCATTTTATGAGATATTTCATGCTAGTTTCCAAATGATGGTTCCCACATGTGTTAGGTAACTCACATGGGCTGCTAAGAGCTGATCATTAGAGTGTATATACCAATAGTACATACATCTAAAAGCTGTGTATTGTATGAGTACGAATACGGGTGCATACGAGTAGAATTGTTGATGAAACTGAACGAGGATGTAATTGTAAGCATTTTTGTTAAGTAGATGTATTTTGATAAGTGTCTTGAAGTCTTTAAAAAGTGTATGAATACATATTAAAACACTACATGTATATACATTTTAACTGAGTCTTTAAGTCATCGTTAGTCGTTACATGTAAGTGTTGTTTTGAAACCTTTAGGTTAACGATCTTGTTAAATGTTGTTAACCCAATGTTTATAATATCAAATGAGATTTTAAATTATTATATTATCATGATATTATGATTTACGAATATCTCTTAATATGATATATATACAGTTAAATGTCGTTACAACGATAATCGTTACATAAATGTCTCGTTTCAAAATCATTAAGTTAGTAGTCTTGTTTTTATATATGTAGTTCATTATTAATATACTTAATGATATGTTTACTTATCATAATATCATGTTAACTATATATATAACCATATATATGTCATCATATAGTTTTTACAAGTTTTAACGTTCGTGAATCACCGGTCAACTTGAGTGGTCAATTGTCTATATGAAACCTATTTCAATTAATCAAGTCTTAACAAGTTTGATTGCTTAACATGTTGGAAACACTTAATCATGTAAATAACAATTTCATTTAATATATACATAAACATGGAAAAGTTCGGGTCACTACACCACTCACCTTAACGCCTTCGGTGAATGATAAACCAAGCTCGCAACCTTCAATGTAACGTACCTATTGTAACATCCCGCATTTTTTCGTTAAATTATTTTAACGCCCGTCTTTTTATTTTTAATAATATCCTTCGTGACTAGATTCGTATCCTCCGTTAACTAACATTCTTAATAATTTTCATTATTGGATTATAACATCTCCCGTTAATGCGCGTATCTAAAATATCTCGTTTTAGTAATTCCCGCACCTGATCTTGAGGGACTAGTTTTGCCACTTGATCAAAGAGGTGGCTAGGAGTTGACTAAGTCAATCACCTCCTACTTTCCTCCTCCATTCATTATTTTCTCTTTTCATTTCCTTTTTCTTAAATACTTTCACCATTTTCTCTCAATCTTCAAAACAAGAATTCATCATCTAATTTCGGATTAGGAGGCTAGCAGCAAAATAAATTACATATTTGGAATCCTCTCTTCATCCTCTACAACTTGATACCAATTTCATCTCATTTGGGTAAATTTCTAAAATCACTAGATTTTGTGTTCTTGATGTTTTTGAATTATAAAGTTATTAATTAGTGTCTATGGCTCAAGTCTAACATGAATATATGACTTGTATGCTCGATTTGTTGTTTTGAAGTAACTAGCATGAACTTGAAAATGGGTTTGCTTAATCTTTCATTTTGGATGAGTTAATGTTGTTAAATTGTTTAAGTTCATGTTTTAATTATGTTACTAGTATCACTAGCTTCGTTTTGATGCGTAGGTTGATTAAGAAAACTTCAAATACATGATTAGTGATTTTTGTGAATTTTGATTAGGGTTTGATGAACTTGAAATGAACTTTTAATACTTTGAATGCCATGAAATGTTAATAGTAAGTGTTTAGTTGTATTACATGAGTAATTACCTTCGAAACGGCATATCACATGTGTGGATTAGATTCCCAAAACATGTAATGCATTTCAAGAACTTGAAACTTTGAAAATGGACCTTGAATGACCACTTAGCGAGAAATCGGTTGTTGTAAATGATGTTTTCGCTTGATGAAAAGTAGTTAGTTATGTTCCTTGTCAAAAGAGCTTTCCAACGATATAAGATACGCATTCTAAGTGTTTACGGTTTGTGTTTTGTGTTTGTTTGAGTTTTGGGTTGAGACTTAGAAAACTGAAACTGGCCAGGTACCAGCTCGCGTGTAATGCCGCGGCGCGGCCAGCCTTTGTCGCGGTGCGACATAAGGCGTGTCCAGCTTCTGACCACCTTGTCCAATATACGAAAAATGTTTGGCATGCTATGGACCTCCGATTCACATGTAACTTATTCTAACATGCTTATATATGAATAACTAGCACAGAAAAATAGTTCGGGACCCGACCCGAACGTGTTGACTTTTGTTGACTTTGACCCGACCAAAGTTTGACTTTTTGTCAAACTTAAACAATTGATTATGCAATCTTTTCTAACTTGTTTCTATACTTGTATCTTGCATGAAACTTGACAAATTGTTTCACATGCTACATAATCGAGTCGTAATGAGCCATAGGACTAATTGAACATCTTTGACCGATCGTGTTTACCGTTATTGATACAACCCTAATTGTTTAGGTCAAGACTAGCGTTTGTACTTTGCACGTTACTTGTTGAAGTACCTTTTTACTCTCGCACTCAAGGTGAGATCATAGTCCCACTTTTACTATTTTGAACTTACTTTTGGGATGAGAAAACATAAACATTTCTTTTTAACTAAGTGAACACAAGTAGAGGAAAACAAACATTCTACATACGAGTTTAGAACAAAATCCTCAATTTGATTATCATTAGTTACTCTTGCAGTGTGTAAGTGTAGGCGTGAACTTATGTTGTATGGCCATATGGGTTTGACAAACCCTCATCGCGGACGGTTCGCTACCGTCTACGGATGAAATATATTTTCGAGAAACAGTGTTATTCTAGCACTATTAATGGGGTTCAACGGACGGAATGTTAAGCCTTGATAATTAGGTGCTCGTGAATATTAACTTTTAGAATGTACTACTATTTCATCAATGTTGCAAATCTTGTGGTTCGACTTACTTTTACACACTTACTTATTTAAACCTATGATTTCACCAACGTTTTCGTTGACAGATTTCTATGTTTTTCTCAGGTCTTCGAACGATATGTGAAACATGCTTTCGCTCATTTTGATACTTGCATTGGATGTCGAGTATATGTGCATACATGGAGCGTCTTTTGACTTTATTTAAAAACTGTGTCGCATAGGTTTCCTTTGTACTTATAACTTTGTAACGTAACTTTTGGATGAACAATTCTTGTAAACTGTGAAACAAATCTTTACTTTTGAAAGGAATGCAACATATCATTGGTCAAACGTCATTTTAAAGACTTACGACCACGCAATGGGACCTAAGTAGTCGGCGCCGTCAATGACGATTTGGTCGGGTCGCTACAGATGGTATCAGAGCTTTGGTTGTAGGGATTTAGAGTTCATTGGTGTCAACCCCGAGTCATAGGGTACATTAGTGAATCTAGACTACAACCGGCATATAGACTTGAAGTAGGAATTACTTGACTACTTGTGCATTTATACTCGAACTCTTCTACATATCTAACTCACATTCGATCTTGATCTTACGTTGATAAATTTTGTTGACGCGCCACCTTGACCTTATGAAGTAATGTTAAATGCACATGTGAATCAGGGTAATATAATTTCCGGGATTATATTACGGTGATTCACATGGACGTTCCGACATTATGACATAAAGAATTTAAGGCGAGTCAAGGAAAAATTCTCTCTCTATCCTTATTACATGCCACGGTTAGTATTGTTGAGAATACTAATCAAAGATGATCTTGTGTCATGAAGGAACAATGGCTCACCAAGGTCAACACAATACTCCTCTCGAAACTCTAGAACAAGCTCTTCAACGAATGATAACCACCGCCGTGGGTGCGGCCGTGACCGATCACTTTTCCAACAACAACAATCATGGAGCCGGTAATTCAAGCGCAAGTTGCTCCTACAAAAACTTCATGAAGTACAATCCTCCCACTTTCGATGGAACCGGGGGACCGGTTGCTCTCACCCGATGGTTCGAACAAACGGAATCCGTTTTTACCATAAGCGGTTGTCGGGACCAAGATAAGGTCAAGTTTTCCACCCTCACTCTCACCGGCGTTGCTCTCTCATGGTGGAATAAGTATGTATAATCGGTGGGTATCGATGAAGCCCACACACTCTCTTGGACCGAATTAAGAGAAAGAATGATCACCGAATACTTCCCGCGTGACGAAACTCGAAGGCTCGAACAGGGGCTAAGAAATTTAAAAACGGTCGGGAATGACCTCGAAGCTTATAATCAACGGTTTGTCTGAAAGGACCCGTCCTAATCCATCCGGACGAAGTCCATATCGATTATAAACGATTCACAACAGTTGATTACATCGCGAGGTACTTGACCTCTATATGATACATTTTACAAACATTGCATTCGTTTTTGAAAAGACAATCTTTCATTACATCAAAAGTTGACGGCATGCATACCATTTCATAATATATCTAACTATAATTGACTTAATAATAATCTTGATGAGCTCAACGACTCGAATGCAACGTCTTTTGAAATATGTCATGAATGACTCCAAGTAATATATCTAAGATGAGCAAATGCACAGCGGAAGATTTCTTTCGTACATGAGAATAAACATGCTTTCAAGTGTCAACCAAAAGGTTGGTGAGTTCATTAGTTTAACATAAATAATCATTTCATAATTTTAATAGACCACAAGACTTCATACTTCCATTTCTCATAATCATACGTCCCATACATAGAGACAAAAATATCATTCATATGGATTGAACACCTGGTAACCGACATTAACAATATGCATATAGAATATCCCCATCATTCCGGGATCCTCCTTCGGACATGATATAAATTTCGAAGTACTAAAGCATCCGGTACTTTGGATGGGGCTTGTTGGGCCCGATAGATCTATCTTTAGAGTTCGCGTCAATTAGGGTGTCTGTTCCCTAATTCTTAGATTACCAGACTTAATAAAAAGGGGCATATTCGATTTAGATCATTCAACCATATAATGTAGTTTTGATTACTTGTGTCTATTTCGTAAAAACATTTATAAAAATTGCGCATGTATTCTCAGCCCAAAAATATAAAGGGTAAAAAGGTAAATGAAACTCACCTAATGTATTTTGTAGTAAAAATACATATGACAATATTGAACAAATGCAGGGTTGGCCTCGGATTCACGAACCTATATCATTCATTTATATATTAAAACGTATACTGGAAATCTCATAATTTCATTTATTAATATAAGTTATTTATGTATTTGTAATTATAATATTCATACTAAATTTCATTTAAAATCATATATTTTTATTGTATCTTAAATTATGTGTTATATATGTTTGTTTTGTATATATATATCAAAAATGATTGTTGTAGTTATATCAGTATTTATATATATTTAGTATTATATTAATATACCTAATTTTGACATATGTAGTCATATGTATAATGATAATATGTTTTTCATATAGTTATTTGGAATATCAATATATTTATAGTATATATAATAAATGTGTTTTTATGTACAAAATATTTATTTGTTAAATTGATAATGTTGATATTAAAGTTTTACTAATGATCATAATAATAACTTTATTAATAATGAAAATATTAATAATGATAATGATTTTGTTAATAATGATACTTATGTTAATAATATTCATAATAATCTTAATAATTATAACAATGTCATTAATACAAATACAAATATTAATTAAAATAATAATGATAATGTTAATAAAACCACTTATTTTAATACTAATACTAAAAATCATAAAATTATCCTAACACTAATATTAATAGGAATTATATCATTTTCATTCTAATAATGATAATAATAATCATAATCTTAATGATAATAATAATATAATTGTATTTATTATTTATGATGATAATTAACGGTAACTTAATACATATTAGTAACACTAACAATAATAACAACTATAATACTTAGTAATAATACCAAAAATTAATAATTAATAATAACAATAATAATAATAACAATAATAATAACAATTAAAATAATAATAATAACATTAATAATAATGATAACAATAGCAATAATATTAGTACTTATAACAATATTAATAGATATAAAAACAATAAGAAGTATACCCTTGTTATTGAGTTTTTACAAAAAGAGTGCTCTAGCCCGGAATCGAACCCGAGACCTCTCGTTTAAACCCAACACCACGACCACTCCTCTGTTTCTGTATTTCTGATTATAACCATAAACTAATTCTATTAAATCCTTGTTTTCTGTTTCCTCTTCATCTTCCAAATTCAATCGACCAGACCCAAATCAACCTCCATAAATATTGAATTTCTAACGTATTTTATAACTTGAGTTGAAACAGAAATATTTAGCTTTAGGTATACTGATTAACAGATAAGAGAAATCAAAATAAAAAAAAATTTATAAAAAGGCTGCTGCTGTTAACGGGTTTTAAAAAAATAATATGAATCTCAAATCGATTTTCGAGTTCCAGGGGGTTTTAGACCAAAGTTAAAACATGAAAGAAATTCTAAATTGTTATTGAAAACTGTATACATCATCAATTTCACTTAAAACATAATAATGAATTCAGATTTTGCCAAGAACATATTGGTTGACTTTTAAAAATAAAACTTTGACTCTAAAATTGATTCTCGTTAGGATGAATTTGAAACTGAGATTTTACAGATAGTTGTAGTAAAGGAATCCTTGTAAGATGGCATTTTTAGATTTTAAAATTAGTTTAGAAATCGCGTTTTTTGAAAAATCACCCAAAAACAGAACCGGTTGCTGTGCTCCCTGGTTTCCTGTTTTAATTTCGATTGCTCAATGTCTGTAAAAGATACTTGTAAATTATAATTGACAATGTAAATCAATTGGGTTCGTTTACAGCTGGAACTGAAGTCGACAGGTAGTTCACAAATAAAGAAAGAAGAAAAAAAATAAAAAAATAAAAAAATAAAAAGGCGACCATGACATCAAACAGATTTTAACTCCTTCTGTTTGGAAATCAAATTTGATATACCAAATTGGATTAAGACAGTTAACCAAATAGATACAGCATTAAAGATTTCAGTTCCTACTCATGAATTTTTATATGTATATAGATAATATTTGTTAATAAATAATTATATAATTAAAACAAAAGTACTGATTTTATACGGTATCTGTATATATATATTATAAATATATATCTGATTTTTATATTTCCGCATATATATATCTGTATTTATATATCTATATGTATATATATATTGGTATTTACATGTTAATCTTACTGACTAATAAATATATCATTAATAATAATACTAATTAATAATAATAATATTAATAGTAATTATTGATAAATAATCTAATTTTAATAATGACAAATATAATACTTGTTAATGATAATAAAAATTATAATTTTTAAGAATAGGGATAATAATAATAATATAGTAATATTGATAATAAAATTAATGAAAACAATAATCATAATGATATTAATAATAATATAATAAATTATACGTACCAAGTTTTACAATTGATAATAATACTGAAAGTATTGATAATAATATTAATATACCAATTACATTCAAACTTGTAATTAAATTTTAATATAATACAATTTATTAATTATATTATAATATATTGAATCTTTAATATTTTTTAATTACAATGTATATATAATAACATTTATGTATTGAATATATACATATATATAGATTCATTTTAAACTTACAAATTTATTATCTTATATATTATTTACCCTATTTAATTCTAATTATTATCTTATAATTTATAATTTCAAATCATTATAAGTAATTACATTTATATATGTGTACATATTTATTTATAAACAATTGTTCGTGAATCGTCGAGAATAGTCAAAGATCAAACGAATATATGAAACAGTTCAAATATTTGTGACTCAATATTACAGACTTTGCTTATCGTATCGAGATCATGTAAAGTTTAACTTTAAATTTGGTCGGAAATTCCCGGGTCATCACAGTACCTACCCGTTAAAGAAATTTCGTCCCGAAATTTGAGTGAGGTCGTCATGGCTAATAATAAATATGTTTCTCTTGACGAATATGAGCTGATAAACAGAGTTTTTCATCATTACAGAATAATACAGATAAAATAATTCGATTATTCGAAGAGCACGAATGAAACTATCATGAGAGAGGTCCCAACGGGCATCGTCCACCTTCGCCCAAAAACTTGTCCAAATTTTTAGCCGTTAGTAAAATAAAAAAAAAAATTTCAACGGCTATCCCAACGGTCATTTTTACACTATATAAACACCAACCATATACTTCATTTTATACACTCAAACATATATTTATTTTATATATCCATCTTTCTCAAGATCAAGATCAAACACTCCCAAACTGCAAAATGTTAACTCTTCTCCCAATGATTGTTTCATTCGATGTTCATTACGGAGGTGATTTCCGTAATCAAATGAAGGAATATGAGTGGGGCGACAGTATTTCGTTTGAAGATATCGACATTTGTGATGTTGGTTTACAAGACTTACTATCCTTTCTGAAGGAAAAAGTTCCGTGTGAATTCACGTCTGTGTTCTTTTATAAAGACGATTATGATGCGGATTGTAGGGCAAGTTTTCTGTGTACCGATGATCAATGGTACTTTATAAAAGATACCATTGAAGATCGCGGTAAACGCATTTCTTTGTATGTGGTTCTTGAAGATGAAGAGACGTTGGGTTATCGTTACCTCGATGAATCAGCTGAAGCAGCAGTTGAAGCATCAAGAGAAATACCGATGTCTCCAGAGTACCTCACGGATGGTGAAATGACTGGTGAACGCTACTTTGTAGATGATAATTGATGACGACGAGTAGTTTGATTGTAATCTTTTAAATTTTTAATTGTCGTGATGTTTTAATTTTTAATTATTGTAATTTCAGTGTTGTTGTCGAGTTTTATATCTCCCTTTATGTTTCGGAGCTCTTTGTCTTTTTAATCTCCTCTTGATCTCTAGTAAAACGAGTAATGGTCTAGGATTTGTAAGTATGGAGTTTTGA
Source organism: Rutidosis leptorrhynchoides (assembly GCF_046630445.1). NCBI lineage: Eukaryota > Viridiplantae > Streptophyta > Magnoliopsida > Asterales > Asteraceae > Rutidosis > Rutidosis leptorrhynchoides. The sequence continues at coordinate 193,706,813 of NC_092343.1, forward strand.
ATGAATTTAATATTCTAAACGAGAAAGAACGTAATAGCAAGATTTGATTTGTCAAATTACCAGAATCACTGAGAATAGAACTATCAAGAATATACTTTCTCGATATGTTCAGAAGTTAAGCAGAATGATAGAGTTATGTAACATGACATGTGATGACGTTATGATCTGTGAATCATCACGTCTCATTAGAACTTAACATGACTTACTGTAATATAATCACGTTGATCAAGTGTCATTATATTATACTAACTCATGCCTCAGTTCCCAACATTACTTTAATAACATTCATAATTTAAGCTCGAAAGTTTACAGAATATAGAAACTAACAGTTTCTATATGATGTAACACTGATAGCACTAAGAGATTAATGATTTCAGATAAGAATAGTTATGAAAAAATCTTCAGAAATATGGAGGATATTTATAATGAAAGATACGATGATATCTTAAAATTTCTAATATCAAAGGATGATGAAGGATATTGTCCGTAGAGGTTTAGAGTCAGAAGCAAGGTATTCGTTAATTACTTCAGCAGGTACTGAATCATTTAGATCCTTTGAAGTTAAGTTCAGTCTTTGTGATTTGTCCATAGCCTCCTTCATACTTTGCTCAATCCGTTTTCCAGTTCCAAAACTTCTCTTTTTTTGAGCTTTGCCAATAGACTATTCCTTATCATCAAACTTTTTACTGTTAAGATCGTTTTCAGTTGTTGCTGCTTCGTCAGCATTTCAAGAATTAGTTCGCAGTTCAAGGTGTTTTTCAGAAACTTCACATTCGAGATATGTAAGTCTTGGAGATAGACGTTATATGTACACATATAACTGTTGGCGTAGACATGTTGCGAGATTTCAAAATACTGATTGCTAATTTCCGATGATTCGTATGACAATTCTCGTTACAAGATGCGAATGAGTAACAGATGGGTTTTCGATAAATATAATGATTCTTCGGAAGGTCAAAGATTAGTGAAGTTGTGAATAAGTTTATTGCTAATGTGGTGGAATATGAAAGGTTCCCCAGTAACAATAAAAGAGCACGCATCTATGTCAGGATTATAATAAGGTTGCTGGAGTTGTGACAAAATTGACTACTTTGAAAAGGAATTGCAAAGTTATTTTCGGTGATAACAACGCCAAGGGAGCTAGCACAGGTACGTGTTAAACGATTTTACAGGTTCTGAGAATTTCTCAGGTGTATAACCATATGCATTAATCTTTTCTCCCGTAAATGAAGTGCGGTTGGTTCATCCTATCGATTGAGGTGTTTTCAAGAATCATGAAAGGTTTGAACGCAGATTGTAATCATCAAGATACAAATGAGGTTTAAGATAAAATCAAGTGGCAACTTGAAGATTTGTTTAGTTTCATATGTTATAATCAATATTTTAATTCATTTTAATTGTCCACTGTTGATAGTCCTCAGTTGATTAGTCCATAGGTAGCTAGGATTTTGTTAGCGTGGATTCTTAACAAAATTTCTTATAGTTAATTTGTTTGTTTCTAACACATTTTATTCCATCAGATGTTTTCTTCGTTATGCCACTTGTTGGATTCTGATAGATTAAAATCCAAATATGAAACTGAATGAAAATGGTTATTCTGTGGTGAATCAGATTCATATGTTTGTGGATGTAAGTAGGATGGTAATTGGCCGTTGAATCATATTCGAAGAATGTACCGTGTAACTTATTAAAGTGAGATCTAAATATTCCTCGAGTATTACCTACCCGTTAAAATATTTTCATCATTATCAGTTTGTACGAAAGAATTTTTAATCACAATCTTTATGAAAATATATATACATATGTATTTTCTTCAGATGTAATTATGGATTTAATGAGTCAATATAATATTAGACTCATATGATTTTCGGTTTGAGCTAGAATAAGTAATCTTTAAAACTATTAGGAACCACTTATTCTTCGCAGAATATTAATGAAGTTATGGTTCAATACTTCATTGTTAATTGTTGTTGGTACTCCTTGGTATCCATGGTACGTATGATGTTGATATTTGTGGAACAGATTGTGATGTTGAGGTGTGGGATGCGGATGTTGTTGTGGGTGGCACTGTTGGTGTCGGTACTATTGTTGGTGGTACCGTTGGTGCTGGTGATGTTGCTGAAGCTGGTACATTTTGCACCATATTCTCCGAATTGATTATTCGAGCACGAAGTTTGTTGACTTATTACTTCAGGATGATTGTCGGTCGGAACGAGCGGATGAATAAGGTTCAGAATTGTGGATAGAATATAATCTTGTCGAGTTACTCTGGAAATGAGGGTGAAGATGGTGTCTCGAACAAGTTCGCCGGTAAACGCTTCAGGTTCTTTGTCAAGAGGTGAATTCGGTTGGTGGAAGAGATCGCCTTTTTCGCTCTCCATTGTTTAAGTCGACTACGAACTCATCAAATGAATTGGGGATGACTGATTGGTTGATTCATCCCGGTGACGCTGATAGGTGAAACTCCATATCGGAATAGTTATCGGAATCCGAGGAATTCAAACTGGTTGAGAGATTTATCTTGTACGTTTGGAAGAAGGATTTTCGATAAGAATAGATTATAGAATGTAGATTAGTACCCTGTAATACATAATTTACATATGCATATATAATACTAAAATCCCATAAGTTACGGAGGAATCTACGGAAGCTGTCAGGTAGAGATAACAATAACAGGTACGTTAAGAAATGAAGTAGCAGATACGCTAAGATATGTCTATACACTATTCACGCAACCATTGCAGTAAGAGGTGTCTAGACTAAGAATGATAAGCAAGTAATTTCCTAAGGATGATAAGCAGATGATTTTCGACAAAATGATAAGCAAAACTTTTAACATGCAGACACGGTCGAAGTCCAGACTCACTATGCATCCTAACGACTTATCAGTTAGACACACTAATGTAGACCTGGTTCGCTAAGACCATCGCTCTGATACCAACTGAAAGGACCCGTCCTAATCCATCCGGACGAAGTCCATATCGATTATAAACGATTCACAACAGTTGATTACATCGCGAGGTACTTGACCTCTATATGATACATTTTACAAACATTGCATTCGTTTTTGAAAAGACAATCTTTCATTACATCAAAAGTTGACGGCATGCATACCATTTCATAATATATCTAACTATAATTGACTTAATAATAATCTTGATGAACTCAACGACTCGAATGCAACGTCTTTTGAAATATGTCATGAATGACTCCAAGTAATATATCTAAGATGAGCAAATGCACAGCGGAAGATTTCTTTCGTACATGAGAATAAACATGCTTTCAAGTGTCAATCAAAAGGTTGGTGAGTTCATTAGTTTAACATAAATAATCATTTCATAATTTTAATAGACCACAAGACTTCATACTTCCATTTCTCATAATCATATGTCCCATACATAGAGACAAAAATATCATTCATATGGATTGAACACCTGGTAACCGACATTAACAATATGCATATAGAATATCCCCATTATTCCGGGATCCTCCTTCGGACATGATATAAATTTCGAAGTACTAAAGCATCCGGTACTTTGGATGGGGCTTGTTGGGCCCGATAAATCTATCTTTAGAGTTCGCGTCAATTAGAGTGTCTGTTCCCTAATTCTTAGATTACCAGACTTAATAAAAAGGGGCATATTCGATTTAGATCATTCAACCATATAATGTAGTTTTGATTACTTGTGTCTATTTCGTAAAAACATTTATAAAAATTGCGCATGTATTCTCAGCCCAAAAATATAAAGGGTAAAAAGGTAAATGAAACTCACCTAATGTATTTTGTAGTAAAAATACATATGACAATATTGAACAAATGCAGGGTTGGCCTCGGATTCACGAACCTATATCATTCATTTATATATTAAAACGTATACTGGAAATCTCATAATTTCATTTATTAATATAAGTTATTTATGTATTTGTAATTATAATATTCATACTAAATTTCATTTAAAATCATATATTTTTATTGTATCTTAAATTATGTGTTATATATGTTTGTTTTGTATATATATATCAAAAATGATTGTTGTAGTTATATAAGTATTTATATATATTTAGTATTATATTAATATACCTAATTTTGACATATGTAGTCATATGTATAATGATAATATGTTTTTCATATAGTTATTTGGAATATCAATATATTTATAGTATATATAATAAATGTGTTTTTATGTACAAAATATTTATTTGTTAAATTGATAATGTTGATATTAAAGTTTTACTAATGATCATAATAATAACTTTATTAATAATGAAAATATTAATAATGATAATGATTTTGTTAATAATGATACTTATGTTAATAATATTCATAATAATCTTAATAATTATAACAATGTCATTAATACAAATACAAATATTAATTAAAATAATAATGATAATGTTAATAAAACCACTTATTTTAATACTAATACTAAAAATCATAAAATTATCCTAACACTAATATTAATAGGAATTATATCATTTTCATTCTAATAATGATAATAATAATCATAATCTTAATGATAATAATAATATAATTGTATTTATTATTTATGATGATAATTAACGGTAACTTAATACATATTAGTAACACTAACAATAATAACAACTATAATACTTAGTAATAATACCAAAAATTAATAATTAATAATAACAATAATAATAATAACAATAATAATAACAATTAAAATAATAATAATAACATTAATAATAATGATAACAATAGCAATAATATTAGTACTTATAACAATATTAATAGATATAAAAACAATAAGAAGTATACCCTTGTTATTGAGTTTTTACAAAAAGAGTGCTCTAGCCCGGAATCGAACCCGAGACCTCTCGTTTACACCCAACACCACGACCACTCCTCTGTTTCTGTATTTCTGATTATAACCATAAACTAATTCTATTAAATCCTTGTTTTCTGTTTCCTCTTCATCTTCCAAATTCAATCGACCAGACCCAAATCAACCTCCATAAATATTGAATTTCTAACGTATTTTATAACTTGAGTTGAAACAGAAATATTTAGCTTTAGGTATACTGATTAACAGAGAAGAGAAATCAAAATAAAAAAAAATTTATAAAAAGGCTGCTGCTGTTAACGGGTTTTAAAAAAATAATATGAATCTCAAATCGATTTTCGAGTTCCAGGGGGTTTTAGACCAAAGTTAAAACATGAAAGAAATTCTAAATCGTTATTGAAAACTGTATGCATCATCAATTTCACTTAAAACATAATAATGAATTCAGATTTTGCCAAGAACATATTGGTTGACTTTTAAAAATAAAACTTTGACTCTAAAATTGATTCTCGTTAGGATGAATTTGAAACTGAGATTTTACAGATAGTTGTAGTAAAGGAATCCTTGTAAGATGGCATTTTTAGATTTTAAAATTAGTTTAGAAATCGCGTTTTTTGAAAAATCACCCAAAAACAGAACCGGTTGCTGTGCTCCCTGGTTTCCTGTTTTAATTTCGATTGCTCAATGTCTGTAAAAGATACTTGTAAATTATAATTGACAATGTAAATCAATTGGGTTCGTTTACAGCTGGAACTGAAGTCGACAGGTAGTTCACAAATAAAGAAAGAAGAAAAAAAAATAAAAAAATAAAAAAATAAAAAGGCGACCATGACATCAAATAGATTTTAACTCCTTCTGTTTGGAAATCGAATTTGATATACCAAATTGGATTAAGACAGTTAACCAAATAGATACAGCATTAAAGATTTCAGTTCCTACTCATGAATTTTTATATGTATATAGATAATATTTGTTAATAAATAATTATATAATTAAAACAAAAGTACTGATTTTATACGGTATCTGTATATATATATATTATAAATATATATCTGATTTTTATATTTCCGCATATATATATCTGTATTTATATATCTATATGTATATATATATTGGTATTTACATGTTAATCTTACTAACTAATAAATATATCATTAATAATAATACTAATTAATAATAATAATATTAATAGTAATTATTGATAAATAATCTAATTTTAATAATGACAAATATAATACTTGTTAATGATAATAAAAATTATAATTTTTAAGAATAGGGATAATAATAATATTATAGTAATATTGATAATAAAATTAATGAAAACAATAATCATAATGATATTAATAATAATATAATAAATTATACGTACCAAGTTTTACAATTGATAATAATACTGAAAGTATTGATAATAATATTAATATACCAATTACATTCAAACTTGTAATTAAATTTTAATATAATACAATTTATTAATTATATTATAATATATTCAATCTTTAATATTTTTTAATTACAATGTATATATAATAACATTTATGTATTGAATATATACATATATATAGATTCATTTTAAACTTACAAATTTATTATCTTATATATTATTTCCCCTATTTAATTCTAATTATTATCTTATAATTTATAATTTCAAATCATTATAAGTAATTACATTTATATATGTGTACATATTTATTTATAAACAATTGTTCGTGAATTGTCGAGAATAGTCAAAGATCAAACGAATATATGAAACAGTTCAAATATTCGTGACTCAACATTACAGACTTTGCTTATCGTATCGAGATCATGTAAAGTTTAAGTTTAAATTTGGTCAAAAATTCCCGGGTCATCACATTGTCGAACTAGCCTTAAGTTGCCCGAACCTCATGACTCCTGAATCCCTAAGAGTTGAACTTTACATGGAAGGCCTCCCAAAGAGCATTCACCACGAGGTAGTATCATCCAAACCCGCTAACCTGCAAGGGGCTTTAACAATGGCCCGCCAGATTATGGAAATGGTGGGTGAAATTAAAGTGCCGGCACTTACGGCCGAGAAACAATCGGGTGGCAACAAAAGAAAATGGGAAGCCTCTCAATCAAACAACTACAACCACAACAACTTCGTCAAGAAACCTTTCACCTCCGACGGCAAGAAAGGTTACGCCGGGTACCTACCTTATTGTAACAAGTGCCACAAACATCATTTTGGTGAATGTAGCAAGCCTTTTTGCAACAGATGCTACAAACATCACTTTGGTGAATGTGGCAAGCTAATTTGCCGCCGATGCCAAGGAAAGGGGTCATATGGCCAAACATTGTGGAAGTGCCACCCCCGTCACTCAAAAGGGACCCAACACACAAAAGTCGGTCACTTGCTACGCATGTGGCCAAACGGGTCATTTTAGGAATGAATGCCCAAAGAAGAAAATCAAACCAACGCACGCGGCCGAGCTTCCAACATTTGCACCGAGGGAGCCCGAGATGACACTAGTCACGGGTACGTTTCTTCTCAACAACTTTATATTTCATGTTTGTTCGATTCGGGTACCGTTAGACGTTTTATAACCAAGACTTTAACTCGTACTCTTTGCACTCCACCACTCCCCCCTAGATATTTCTTAGGCCATTCAAGTACGGAAAAATATTGTGTGCCACCAAATTTATATCGGAGGATGTACGTTAAACTTATTGGGTGGATAATTTGAATTTTGACTTGACACCTATAGAACTGAGGAGCTCAAAACCTATTCGTTAAGAAGAAATGTTTCCCTATCATCTTGTATAGATTATTGTGAACTAAATAATTTCCGGTTAAGTACCGATATTCTTTTTCCCCATATCAATGACCTCTCAATCAAGTACGAGGATCTCGTGTGTATACCAAATCGATCTCCATCCTTGTTATCATCAATTGCGGGTTGAGGGAGACGATGTCTCCTAAACCATTTTCCGAACTCGCTACGATAGTTGTAAATCTCTCTTGGTACCGTTCAGTTAATCTAAGGTTCCGTCTGTATTCATAAACCCCCGGAGCCGCGTGTGCAAACTTATCTAGACAAAATCGTTACCGTACTTATAATTGATGTTCTAAACCTATTCAAACGAAGAAGAAAACGAACAACGTCTCTGACTTACGCTTGAACACTTGAGAAAAGAGCAACTCTATACCGAATTCTCCAAGTGAGAATTTTGGTTAAACGAAGTTCAATTTCTAGGCCATGTTGTTGGTAGTCAAGGTATTGCAATAAGTCTCACAATCGAAACCACACGTAATTGGAAACCCTCACGACTCTGACTTGTATTCGTAAAATCTTAGATCTCGCCGGTTGTTACCAAAAAATTCATTTCCGACTTTTCTCGTGTTGCACGACCTTTAACCTCGTTAACTCACTAAGGAAAAACTTAAACCTCTACGTGCCCGAATCTTGAACGTGATTATTCACACCAACCTTACTAGCTTAACTCGTATAGCACATAATGGAACTCAATATGGAAATATTTCTACTTGAAAGCCCTAAAGGCATACTCTCTCGACTCGAAATCAAGGAAACTGAAATACGTCAATTTGCTCGAAAAATTTAAATACTTAATCATGGACCCAATCAACTTTCTCGTCAACACGTGCCACGTTACATAGCTCTGTTATTTCACCATTTTTCGCCTAATATTACTGGAACTCAAGATAACACCCAATCCAAGGATACTTCACTCTTCTTTGACTTATCGTCCTTATGCTCCTGATATGTGTAGTGACCCGAACTTTTCCATGTTTATATATATATATATTAAATGAAATTGTTATTTACATGATTAAGTGTTTCCAACATGTTAAGCAATCAAACTTGTTAAGACTTGAGTAATTGAAATAGGTTTCATATAGACAATTGACCACCCAAGTTGACCGGTGATTCACGAACGTTAAAACTTGTAAAAACTATACGATGACATATATATGGTTATATATATAGTTAACATGATTTTATTATAAGTATGTATCTCATTAGGTATTTTAACAATGAGTTATATACATAAAAATGAGGCTATTAATTTAAGAAACTGGAAAACGATATATATAACGATTATCGTTATAACAACGTCTTACTAGGTACATATGAATCATATTAAGATATTGATACACTTGGTTAATTATGTTAAATGATAAGTAAATATATTATTAAGTGTATTAACAATGAAATACATATGTAAAAATAAGACTACTAACTTAATGATTTCGAAACGAGACATATATGTAACGATTATCGTTGTAACGACATTTAACTGTATATATATCATACTAAGATATATTATATATCATAATATCATGATAATATAACAATTTAACATCTAATTTGTTATAATAAACAATGGGTTAACAACATTCAACAAGATCGTTAACCTAAAGGTTTCAAAACAACATTTACATGTAACGACTAATGATGACTTAACGACTCAGTTAAAATGTATATACATGTAGTGTTTTAATATGTATTCATACACTTTTGAAAGACTTCAAGACACTTATCAAAATACTTCTACTTAACAAAAATGCTTACAATTACATCCTCGTTCAGTTTCATCAACAATTCTACTCGTATGCACCCGTATTCTTACTCGTACAATACACAGCTTTTAGATGTATGTACTATTGATATATACACTCCAATGATCAGCTCTTAGCAGCCCATGTGAGTCACATAACACATGTGGGAACCATCATTTGGCAACTAGCATGAAATATCTCATAAAATTACAAAAATATGAGTAATCATTCATGACTTATTTACATGAAAACAAAATTACATATCCTTTATATCTAATCCATACACCAACGACCAAAAACACCTACAAACACTTTCATTCTTCAATTTTCTTCATCTAATTGATCTCTCTCAAGTTCTATCTTCAAGTTCTAAGTGTTCTTCATAAATTCCAAAAGTTCTAGTTTCATAAAATCAAGAATACTTCCAAGATTGCAAGTTTACTTCCAAGTTTTCTAAATCCATTCCAAGTAATCATCCAAGATCAAGAAACCTTTGTTACTTACAGTAGGTTATCTTTCTAATACAAGGTAATAATCATATTCAAACTTTAATTCAATTTCTATAACTATAACAATCTTATTTCGAGTGGAAATCTTACTTGAAATTGTTTTCGTGTCATGATTCTGCTTCAAGAACTTTCAAGCCATCCAAGGATCCTTTGAAGCTAGATCTATTTTTCTCATTTCTAGTAGGTTTATACAAGGAACTTGAGGTAGTAATGATGTTCATAACATCATTCGATTCATACATATAAAGCTATCTTATTCGAAGGTTTAAACTTGTAATCACTAGAACATAGTTTAGTTAATTCTAAACTTGTTCGCAAATAAAAGTTAATCCTTCTAACTTGACTTTTAAAATCAACTAAATACATGTTCTATATCTATATGATATGCTAACTTAATGATTTAAAACCTGGAAACACGAAAAATACCGTAAAACCGGATTTACGCCGTCGTAGTAACACCGCGGGCTGTTTTGGGTTAGTTAATTAAAAACTATGATAAACTTTGATTTAAAAGTTTTTATTCTGGGAAAATTATTTTTATTATGAACATGAAACTATATCCAAAAATTATGGTTAAACTCAAAGTGGAAGTATGTTTTCTAAAATGGTCATCTAGACGTCGTTCTTTCGACTGAAATGACTACCTTTACAAAAACGACTTGTAACTTATTTTTCAGACTATAAACCTATACTTTTTCTATTTAGATTCATAAAATAGAGTTCAATATGAAACCATATCAATTTGATTCACTCAAGACGGATTTAAAATGAAGAAGTTATGGGTAAAATAAGATTGGATAATTTTTCTCATTTTAGCTACGTGAAAATTGGTAACAAATCTATTCCAACCATAACTTAATCAACTTGTATTGTATATTATGTAATCTTGAGATACCATAGTCACGTATACAATGTTTCGACCTATCATGTCAACACATCTATATATATTTCGGAACAACCACAGACACTCTATATGTGAATGTTGGAGTTAGCTATACAGGGTTGAGGTTGATTCCAAAATATATATAGTTTGAGTTGTGATCAATACTGAGATACGTATACACTGGGTCGTGGATTGATTCAAGATAATATTTATCGATTTATTTCTGTACATCTAACTGTGGACAACTAGTTGTAGGTTACTAACGAGGACAGCTGACTTAATAAACTTAAAACATCAAAATATATTAAAAGTATTGTAATATATTTTGAACATACTTTGATATATATGTATATATTGTTATAGGTTCGTGAATCAACCAGTGGCCAAGTCTTACTTCCCGACGAAGTAAAAATCTGTGAAAGTGAGTTATAGTCTCACTTTTAAAATCTAATATTTTTGGGATGAGAATACATGCAGGTTTTATAAATGATTTACAAAATAGACACAAGTACGTGAAACTACATTTTATGGTTGAATTATCGAAATCGAATATGGCCCTTTTTATTAAGTCTGGTAATCTAAGAATTAGGGAACAGACACCTTAATTGATGCGAATCCTGAAGATAGATCTATTGGGCCCAACAAGCCCCATCCAAAGTACCGGATGCTTTAGTACTTTGAAATTTATATCATGTCCGAAGGAGGATCCCGGAATGATGGGGATATTCTTATATATGCATCTTGTTAATGTCGGTTACCAGGTGTTTACCATATGAATGATTTTTATCTCTATGTATGGGATGTATATTGAAATATGAAATCTTGTGGTCTATTGTTACGATTTGATATATATAGGTTAAACCTATAACTCACCAACATTTTTGTTGACGTTTAAAGCATGTTTATTCTCAGGTGAATACTAAGAGCTTCCGCTGTTGCATACTAAAATAAGGACAAGATTTGGAGTCCATGTTTGTATGATATTGTGTAAAAACTACATTCAAGAAACTGATTTCGATGTAACATATTTGTATTGTAAACCATTATGTAATGGTCGTGTGTAAACAGGATATTTTAGATTATCATTATTTGATAATCTACGTAAAGCTTTTTAAACCTTTATTTATGAAATAAAGGTTATGGTTTGTTTTAAAATGAATGCAGTCTTTGAAAAACGTCTCATATAGAGGTCAAAACCTCGCAACGAAATCAATTAATATGGAACGTTTTTAATCAATAAGAACGGGACATTTCAGTTGGTATCCGAGCGTTGGTCTTAGAGAACCAGAATTTTGCATTAGTGTGTCTTATCGATTTTGTTAGGATGCATTAGTGAGTCTGGACTTCGACCGTGTTTACTTGAAAAATGATTGCTTAACAAATTTTGTTGGAAACTATATATTTTTAACATGTGAATATTATGTGATATATTAATCTCTTAACGCGTTTGATATTATGTGATAGATGTCTACCTATAGAACAAGTCCCATTGACTCACCTAATAATAATGAAGAGTCAAATGTAAATTGGAATGATTCGTGGACTGATTCACAAGTTCCCGAAGAGGAACCGGAAGAAGAGTCAGAACCGGAAGAAGAATCAGAACCATAAGAGGAGGAACCGGAGGAGGAAATAGAACCGGTGGGGGAAATAATAAAACGGTTAAGTAAAAGAAAATCCTCAACCAACCGACCAAGGTTAATTATGGTCAATGGTGTTTCCGCCAAGGAAGCAAAATATTGGGAGGATTACCAATTCTCCGATGAATCGGATTCCGACGAGAATTCCGATGATGTTATAGAAATTACCCCAACTGAATTTAAAAAGGCAAAAGAAAATAATAAGGGAAATGGCATAAAAATAGAGAAATCTAATTCCAACCCCGATGTACTTTATATGTATCGTCAACCCCCGAAGCCCTTAAGTTGTAACAATGACCCAGGAACCTCTAAACCACCAGGTTTTTCTAAACCAATATGGAAAACGAATGCTCGTATTAGGGGAACATCATATATCCCTAGAAACTTGGCAAAACGAACCAAAACCGAAGAAGAAGAAACGAGCGAGTCGGAATAAGATAGTTGTATTCGTGTGGTGTAATATATGTAATATAGTGTGCTTATGCTTTATGATATATGTAAAAATTGCTTGTATTAATAAGTAATTTTTTTTATGAATCTAACTCTTGTCTATTTTACAGTTTAAAAACACAAAATGGATAGACAACCCAATATTTTAAGAGACCTACCCGGAGACATGATTGATGAAATCTTGTCTAGAGTCGGTCAGAATTCCTCGGCACAACTATTTAAGGCGAAATCAGTTTGTAAGACATTCGAAGAACGTTCCAAGAATGTCTTGGTTTATAAGAGACTTTCGTTTGAAAGATGGGGGATATCACATTGGGAAATCCATAAGTTACGATGTGTTTACTTTGACGCATATATTGCGGGGAACCCAAATGCTATTTTACGTAACGGGTTAAGAAATTATTTTGACTCAATGTATCCGAATATAGGACTTCATGATTTAGAAAAAGCGGCTAACATGCAACATAAAGAATCATGCTATGCTTACGGGTTAGTAATGTTCGCTTCTCACCAAAGTGAGAACAAGAACATCGGGCTACAACTATTAAACAAAACGTTCCCACAAGTAACGGAGTCGGTAATTGGGGTAAGAAAGGAGGTTTTTAGATTGTTACGAGACTGTTGGACATTACAACACGCTGTCTTATCAAGGGCCATAATGGTTATGTTCCACAAGACCAAAGATGGGAAGTAGTCCTAGTAAAACCAGAATGCATGACTTGTTTCTGGACGTATGAATTACGTGTCTTTATTGCCTTTGCTGAACGACTTGTGTACTAGCTAGAATTATTTTCACAACTATCTTGTATCAAAGTTATTGTGTGCTATATTTCATGCTTTATGTAAAATAAGCGGTATTGTAAGTTTGTAAAATATTGTATAAAAGTTTGAACGTGAAATATTATTATAATCAGTTTTTCATATAGAATTGTAGTAGTTGAATTGTATATTAGCTACTAAGTATGAACTTAACGGGTAGGTACTACCCGAATTTAAACTTATAAAACGCTAATATGAAGAAAAAGCTTTTATAAATGAGTTAATATTATGCTACGAAATACTATTAACTACTCTTAATATTCTGTATGATTAACTTGTTCCATTTGACTATTTTGAAGGAAATGGCACCGACTACTCGACACACCGTGAATATGAATGAAGAGGAATTCCGTACTTTTCTAGCTTCAAACATAGCCGCAGTACAGGCTGCGCTACATACCAACAATAACCTTGGATCTAGTAGTACAGGAAATCGTGTAGGATGCACCTACAAAGAATTCACTGCCTGCAAACCTTTGGAATTTGATGGAACCGAAGGACCGATCGGATTGAAACGGTGGACCGAGAAGGTTGAATCGGTGTTTGCCATAAGTAAGTGTACTGAAGAGGACAAAGTGAAGTACGCTACGCATACCTTCACAGGTTCTGCGTTAACATGGTGGAATACCTATCTAGAGCAAGTGGGACAAGATGATGCGTACGCACTACCGTGGTCAGCATTCAAGCACTTGATGAACGAGAAGTACCGTCCCAGAACCGAGGTCAATAAGCTCAAGACAGAACTTAGAGGGTTACGAACCCAAGGATTTGATATTACCACGTACGAAAGACGATTCACAGAATTGTGCCTATTGTGTCCGGGAGCGTTCGAAGATGAGGAAGAGAAGATCGACGTGTTTGTGAAAGGATTACCGGAAAGAATCTAAGAAGATATAAGTTCACACGAGCCCGCCTCCATACAATAGGCATGTAGAATGGCTCACAAACTAGTGAACCAGATTGAGGAAAGAATTAAAGAACAGACGGCTGAAGAGGCCAATGTGAAGCAAGTCAAAAGAAAGTGGGAGGAAAACGGTGATAAGAATCACCAATACAACAACAACAGAATTACAATAATAATCACAACAATTATCTCAACAATCGCAACATCAATCGCAACTACAACAAATGGCCCAACAACAACAATAACAACCGCAACAACAACAACAATCAGAAGCAGCTATGCCAAAGGTGTGAAAAGTATCACTCGGGGTTCTGCACCAAATTTTGCAACAAGTGTAAAAGAAATGGTCATAGCGCGGCGAAGTGTGAGGTCTACAGACCAGGGGTTAACAGAACGAAAGGAACAAATGGTGTCGGAACGAGTAATGGCGGAACAAGTAGTGTCGGAGCAAGTTATGCCAATGTAGTTTGTTATAAATGTGGAAAACCGGGCCACATTATTAGAAATTGCCCGAACCAGGAGAACACGAACGGACAAGGCCACGGAAGAGTTTTCAATATTAATGCGGCAGAGGCACAGGAAGACCCGGAGCTTGTTACGGGTACGTTTCTTATTGACAATAAATCTGCTTACGTTTTATTTGATTCGGGTGCGGATAGAAGCTATATGAGTAGAGATTTTTGTGCTAAATTAAGTTGTCCATTGACGCCGTTGGATAGTAAATTTTTACTCGAATTAGCAAACGGTAAATTAATTTCAGCAGATAATATATGCCGGAATCGAGAAATTAAACTGGGTAGCGAAATATTTAAGATTGATTTGATACCAGTAGAGTTAGGGAGTTTTGATGTAATAGTTGGCATGGACTGGCTGAAGAAGGTGAAAGCAGAGATCGTATGTTATAAAAATGCAATTCGCATTGTACAAGAAGAAGGAGAACCCTTAATGGTGTACGGAGAAAAGGGCAACATGAAGCTACATCTTATTAGTAATTTGAAGGCACAAAACTAATAAGAAAAGGTTGCTATGCTGTTCTAGCACACGTCGAGAAAGTACAAACTGAAGAAAAGAGCATCAATGATATTCCCGTCGCAAAAGAATTTCCCGATGTATTTTCGAAAGAATTACCGGGACTACCTCCACATCGATCTGTTGAATTTCAAATAGATCTTGTACCAGGAGCTGCACCAATAGCTCGTGCTCCTTATAGACTCGCACCCAGCGAGATGAAAGAACTGCAAAGCCAACTGCAAGAACTATTAGAACGTGGTTTCATTCGACCAAGCATATCACCATGGGGAGCTCCTGTTTTGTTTGTCAAGAAGAAGGATGGTACATTTAGGTTGTGTATTGACTACATAGAGTTGAACAAACTTACCATCAAAAACCGTTATCCACTGCCGAGAATTGATGACTTATTTGATCAACTACAAGGCTCGTCGGTTTATTCGAAGATTGATTTAAGTTCTGGATATCATCAAATGCGAGTAAAGGAGGATGATATTCTAAAAACTGCTTTTAGGACGCGTTATGGTCATTACGAGTTTATGGTTATGCCGTTTGGATTGACTAACGCACCAGCTGTGTTCATGGACCTTATGAACCGAGTGTGTGGGCCATATCTTGACAAGTTTGTCATTGTTTTCATCAATGACATACTTATTTACTCAAAAAATGATCAAGAGCACGAAGAACATTTGAGAAAAGTGCTAGAAGTATTGAGGAAAGAAAAACTGTACGCAAGTTTTCAAAGTGTGCATTTTGGTTGGAAGAAGTTCAATTCCTCAGTCACATAGTGAACAAAGAAGGTATCCAGGTGGACCCGACAAAGATCAAAACCGTTGAAAAGTGGGAAACCCCAAAAACTCCGAAGCATATATGTCAATTTTTAGGATTGGCTGGTTACTACAGAAGATTCATCCAAGATTTCTCCAAAATAGCAAAACCCTTGACTGCATTAACGCATAAAGGGAAGAAATTTGAATGGAAGGATGAACAAGAAAAGGCGTTTCAATTATTGAAGAAAAAGCTAACTACGGCACCTATATTGTCATTGCCTGAAGGGAATGATGATTTTGTGATTTATTGTGACGCATCAAAGCAAGGTCTCGGTTGTGTATTAATGCAACGGACGAAGGTGATTGCTTATGCGTCTAGACAATTGAAGATTCACGAACAAAATTATATGATGCATGATTTGGAATTAGGCGCGGTTGTTTTTGCGTTAAAGACTTGGAGGCACTACTTATATGGGGTCAAAAGTATTATATATACTGACCACAAAAGTCTTCAACACATATTTAATCAGAAACAACTGAATATGAGGCAGCGTAGGTGGATTGAATTATTGAATGATTACCACTTTGAGATTCGTTACCACCCAGGAAAGGCAAATGTGGTAGCCGACGCCTTGAGCAGAAAGGACGGAGAACCCATTCGAGTAAAATCTATGAATATAATGATTCACACTAACCTTACTACTCAAATAAAGGAGGCGCAACAAGGAGTTTTAAAAGAGGGAAATTTAAAGGATGAAATACCCAAAGGATCGGAGAAGCATCTTAATATTCGGGAAGACGGAACCCGGTATAGGGCTGAAAGAATTTGGGTACCAAAATTTGGAGATATGAGAGAAATGGTACTTAGAGAAGCTCATAAAACCAGATACTCAATACATCCTGGAACGGGGAAGATGTACAAGGATCTCAAGAAACATTTTTGGTGGCCGGGTATGAAAGCCGATGTTGCTAAATACGTAGGAGAATGTTTGACGTGTTCTAAGGTCAAAGCTGAGCATCAGAAACCATCAGGTCTACTTCAACAACCCGAAATCCCAGAATGGAAATGGGAAAATATTACCATAGATTTCATCACTAAATTGCCAAGGACTGCAAGTGGTTTTGATACTATTTGGGTAATAGTTGATCGTCTCACCAAATCAGCACACTTCCTGCCAATAAGAGAAGATGACAAGATGGAGAAGTTAGCACGACTGTATTTGAAGGAAGTCGTCTCCAGACATGGAATACCAATCTCTATTATGTCTGATAGGGATGGCAGATTTATTTCAAGATTCTGGCAGACATTACAGCAAGCATTAGGAACTCGTCTAGACATGAGTACTACCTATCATCCACAAACTGATGGACAGAGCGAAAGGACGATACAAACACTTGAAGACATGCTACGAGCATGTGTTATTGATTTCAGAAACAGTTGGGATCGACATCTACCGTTAGCAGAATTTTCCTACAACAACAGCTACCATTCAAGCATTGAGATGGCGCCGTTTGAAGCACTTTATGGTAGAAAGTGCAGGTCTCTGATTTTTTGGAGTGAAGTGGGGGATAGACAGATTACGGGTCCGGAGATAATACAAGAAACTACCGAGAAAATCATCCAAATTCAACAAAGATTGAAAACCGTCCAGAGTCGACAAAAGAGCTACGCGGACAGTAAAAGAAAAGATATAGAGTTTGAAATTGGAGAAATGGTCATGCTTAAGGTTTCACCTTGGAAAGGCGTTGTTCGATTTGGTAAACGGGGGAAACTAAATCCAAGGTACATTGGACCATTCAAGATTATAGATCGTGTCGGACCAGTAGCTTACCAACTGGAGCTACCTCAACAACTCACGGCTGTACATAACACTTTCCACGTCTCAAATTTGAAGAAATATTTTGCTAAAGAAGATCTCACTATTCCGTTGGACAAAATCCAAATCAATGAAAAACTTCAATTCATTGAAGAACCCGTCGAAATAATGGATCGTGAGGTTAAGAGACTTAAACAAAACAAGATACCAATTGTTAAGGTTTGATGGAATGCGGTAGAGGACCCGAGTTCACCTGGGAGCGTGAAGATCAGATGAAGAAGAATTACCCGCATTTATTTCCAGAAGATACGTCAACACCTCCAACTGCTTAAAATTTCGGGACGAAATTTATTTAACGGGTAGGTACTGTAGTGACCCGAACTTTTCCATGTTTATATATATATTAAATGAAATTTTTATTTACATGATTAAGTGTTTCCAACATGTTAAGAAATCAAACTTGTTAAGACTTGATTAATTGAAATAGGTTTCATATAGACAATTGACCACCCAAGTTGACCGGTGATTCACGAACGTTAAAACTTGTAAAAACTATACGATGACATATATATAGTTAACATGATTTTATTATAAGTATGTATCTCATTAGGTATTTTAACAATGAGTTATATACATAAAAATGAGACTATTAATTTAAGAAACTCGAAGACGATATATATAACGATTATCGTTATAACAACGTCTTACTAGGTACATATGAATCATATTAAGATATTGATACACTAGGTTAATTATGTTAAATGATAAGTAAATATATTATTAAGTGTATTAACAATGAAATACATATGTAAAAATAAGACTACTAACTTAATGATTTCGAAACGAGACATATATGTAACGATTATCGTTGTAACGAAATTTAACTGTATATATATCATACTAAGATATATTATATATCATAATATTATGATAATATAACAATTTAACATCTCATTCATACACTTTTTAAAGACTTCAAGACACTTATCAAAATACTTCTACTTAACAAAAATGCTTACAATTACATCCTCGTTCAGTTTCATCAACAATTCTACTCGTATGCACCCGTATTCTTACTCGTACAATACACAGCTTTTAGATGTATGTACTATTGATATATACACTCCAATGATCAGCTCTTAGCAGCCCATGTGAGTCACCTAACACATGTGGAAACCATCATTTGGCAACTAGCATGAAATATCTCATAAACTTACAAAAATATGAGTAATCATTCATGACTTATTTACATGAAAACAAAATTACATATCCTTTATATCTAATCCATACACCAACGACCAAAAACACCTATAAACACTTTAATTCTTCAATTTTCTTCATCTAATTGATCTCTCTCAAGTTCTATCTTCAAGTTCTAAGTGTTCTTCATAAATTCCAAAAGTTCTAGTTTCATAAAATCAAGAATACTTCCAAGATTGCAAGTTTACTTCCAAGTTTTCTAAATCCATTCCAAGTAATCATCCAAGATCAAGAAACCTTTGTTACTTACAGTAGGTTATCTTTCTAATACAAGGTAATAATCATATTCAAACTTTAATTCAATTTCTATAACTATAATAATCTTATTTCGAGTGGAAATCTTACTTGAAATTGTTTTCGTGTCATGATTCTGCTTCAAGAACTTTCAAGCCATCCAAGGATCCTTTGAAGCTAGATCTATTTTTCTCATTTCCAGTAGGTTTATCCAAGGAACTTGAGGTAGTAATAATGTTCATAACATCATTCGATTCATACATATAAAGCTATCTTATTCGAAGGTTTAAACTTGTAATCACTAGAACATAGTTTAGTTAATTCTAAACTTGTTCGCAAATAAAAGTTAATCCTTCTAACTTGACTTTTAAAATCAACTAAACACATGTTCTATATCTATATGATATGCTAACTTAATGATTTAAAACCTGGAAACACGAAAAACACCGTAAAACCGGATTTACGCCGTCGTAGTAACACCGCGGGCTGTTTTGGGTTAGTTAATTAAAAACTATGATAAACTTTGATTTAAAAGTTGTTATTCTGGGAAAATGATTTTTATTATGAACATGAAACTATATCCAAAAATTATGGTTAAACTCAAAGTGGAAGTATGTTTTCTAAAATGATCATCTAGACGTCGTTCTTTCGACTGAAATGACTACCTTTACAAAAACGACTTGTAACTTAATTTTCCGACTATAAACCTATACTTTTTCTGTTTAGATTCATAAAATAGAGTTCAATATGAAACCATAGCAATTTGATTCACTCAAAACGGATTTAAAATGAAGAAGTTATGGGTAAAACAAGATTGGATAATTTTTCTCATTTTAGCTACGTGAAAATTGGTAACAAATCTATTCCAACCATAACTTAATCAACTTGTATTGTATATTATGTAATCTTGAGATACCATAGTCACGTATACAATGTTTCGACCTATCATGTCAACACATCTATATATATTTCGGAACAACCACAGACACTCTATATGTGAATGTTGGAGTTAGCTATACAGGGTTGAGGTTGATTCCAAAATATATATAGTTTGAGTTGTGTTCAATACTGAGATACGTATACACTGGGTCGTGGATTGATTCAAGATAATATTTATCGATTTATTTCTGTACATCTAACTGTGGACAACTAGTTGTAGGTTACTAACGAGGACAGCTGACTTAATAAACTTAAAACATCAAAATATATTAAAAGTATTGTAAATATATTTTGAACATACTTTGATATATATGAATATATTGTTATAGGTTCGTGAATCAACCAGTGGCCAAGTCTTACTTCCCGACGAAGTAAAAATCTGTGAAAGTGAGTTATAATCCCACTTTTAAAATCTAATATTTTTGGGATGAGAATACATGCAGGTTTTATAAATGATTTACAAAATAGACACAAGTACGTGAAACTACATTCTATGGTTGAATTATCAAAATCGAATATGCCCCTTTTTATTAAGTCTGGTAATCTAAGAATTAGGGAACAGACACCCTAATTGACGCGAATCCTAAAGATAGATCTATTGGGCCCAACAAGCCCCATCCAAAGTACCGGATGCTTTAGTACTTCGAAATTTATATCATGTCCGAAGGAGGATTCCGGAATGATGGGGATATTCTTATATATGCATCTTGTTAATGTCGGTTACCAGGTGTTCACCATATGAATGATTTTTATCTCTATGTATGGGATGTATATTGAAATATGAAATCTTGTGGTCTATTGTTACGATTTGATATATATAGGTTAAACCTATAACTCACCAACATTTTTGTTGACGTTTAAAGCATGTTTATTCTCATGTGAATACTAAGAGCTACCGCTGTTGCATACTAAAATAAGGACAAGATTTGGAGTCCATGTTTGTATGATATTGTGTAAAAACTACATTCAAGAAACTGATTTCGATGTAACATATTTGTATTGTAAACCATTATGTAATGGTCATGTGTAAACAGGATATTTTAGATTATCATTATTTGATAATCTACGTAAAGCTTTTTAAACCTTTATTTATGAAATAAAGGTTATGGTTTGTTTTAAAATGAATGCAGTCTTTGAAAAACGTCTCAGATAGAGGTCAAAACCTCGCAACGAAATCAATTAATATGGAATGTTTTTAATCAATAAGAACGGGACATTTCAATATGGCCAGCTACTACTCAACCCCGAACTATACAACTACGTGTACTATCTCATTTTTCCACCAAGTCTCAACATTCGACCACTAGATGCGCGACAAGGTTACCTCAAGGTGTGAACTCATCCTATTCTAAGCTCTCGTTTTACACCTGTCTTATCGCTCGCACTTCCGTGTAAGGAAACTTTTTATAAAACTTCTCAATGGAGAGAGAAACTCTTCACATTATATTAGTATTCGCCACGAGGGTGAATAGTCCTAACAACCATTTTCGGGAACCGATGGATCTTCTGCGGTGCGGACCTCTTGAGAAACGAAACCTGTTCAAATGTGTTTTAAAGAAAATTCTAGCTCGGCACGGTGTACCATCTCCATTAAAATTTCAGATCGGGATACTCGTCTCACTTCTAAATTCGGGATGCTTTACAAGGAACCTCGGGGACCCGTCCAAACATGAGTGTCGTGTATCATCCAAAACCAACGGACTAAACAAACTTACGCTTCACATCTTGGAAATACATGTTACAAACTTATATTGTTGCCTTTAGTTGTCTCCTCTCACACAGTAGTTACCACTCGTGTATTAACGCCGCACCTTTCGAAACCTTACATCACCACAAGTGTTGTCCTCCCATTTCGTTGGACCGAAGTAGGTGACAAGCAAATCATTAGATCTGAAAGCATTTAAGAAATAACCGTTGAGATAATTCAAGTCTGAGAAGGACTCAAGACGACCCGTAGTCGCCAAAAGTGCTATACCGATATTCGACGTAAACCTCTCGAATCCCAAGTCAGTAACCTTGTAATATTGAGAACCCACACCTTGGGAAGGTGTAATCCATTTCGGGAATCAGGAAAAGTTAAAACCGCGATATATTAATCCTTTTGAAAATCTTGGGGCGTATTGGAACCGCCTCTTACCGTTAGATCTCCTGACTCAATTAAAGTTTCTGTTTACCTTACATTTCGTGTAACAAACTTTGAGACGTGTCCTGCGGAACAGGAACGTGCTATCCTTCTAGATAAACCTACTATTGATGACAAACTCCCCTCCATGGGAAAACCGATTGAAATGGTGGATCGTAAACCAAGCCTTAATACAACGTGAAACCCCGACTATCCAAATTCGTGGAAATGCCCAAGGACATATCTTCACTTATTCATAGCATTGACAACGCAAGGTCTCGAGGAAGAGACATCGACTATTGCTTCCAACTAAATTTCGAGACAAAATTTCTTTTAAGGTGTGGGTAATGTAACATCCCGCATTTTTCCGTTAAATTATTTTAACGCCCGTCTTTTTATTTTAAATAATATCCTTCGTGACTAGATTCGTATCCTCCGTTAACTAACATTCTTAATAATTTTCATTATTGGATTATAACATCTCCCGTTAATGCGCGTATCTAAAATATCTCGTTTAGGTAATTCCCGCACCCGATCTTGAGGGACTAGTTTTGCCACTTGATCAAAGAGGTGGCTAGGAGTTGACTAAGTCAATCACCTCCCACTTTCCTCCTCCATTCATTATTTTCTCTTTTCATTTCCTTTTTCTTAAATACTTTCACCATTTTCTCTCAATCTTCAAAACAAGAATTCATCATCTAATTTCGGATTAGGAGGCTAGCAACAAAACAAATTACATATTTGGAATCCTCTCTTCATCCTCTACAACTTGATACCAATTTCATCTCATTTGGGTAACTTTCTAAAATTACTAGATTTTGTGTTCTTGATGTTTTTGAATTATAAAGTTGTTAATTAGTGTCTTGGCTCAAGTCTAACATGAATATATGACTTGTATGCTCGATTTGTTGTTTTGAAGTAACTAGCATGAACTTGAAAATGGGTTTGCTTAATCTTTGATTTTGGATGAGTTAATGTTGTTAAATTGTTTAAGTTCATGTTTTAATTGTATTACTAGTATCACTAGCTTCGTTTTGATGCGTAGGTTGATTAAGAAAACTTCAAATACATGATTAGTGATTTTTGTGAATTTTGATTAGAGTTTGATGAACTTGAAATGAACTTTTAATACTTTGAATGCCATGAAATGTTAATAGTAAGTGTTTAGTTGTATTGCATGAGTAATTACCTTCGAAACGGCATATCACATGTGTGGATTGGATTCCCAAATCATGTAATGCATTTCAAGAACTTGAAACTTTGAAAATGGACCTTGAATGACCACTTAGCGAGAAATCGGTTATTGTAAATGATGTTTTCGCTTGATGAAAAGTAGTTAGTTGTGTTCCTTGTCAAAAGAGCTTTCCAACGATATAAGATACACATTCTAAGTGTTTACGGTTTGTGTTTTGTGTTTCTTTGAGTTTTGGGTTGAGACATTGAAAACTGAAACTGGCCAGGTACCAGCTCGCGTGTAATGCCGCGGCGCGGCCAGCCTTTGTCGCGGCGCGACATAAGGCGTGTCCAGCTTCTGACCACCTTGTCCAATATAAGAAAAATGTTTGGCATGCTATGGACCTGCGATTCACATGTAACTTGTTCTAACATGCTTATATATGAATAACTAGCACAGAAAAATAGTTCGGGACCCGACCCGAACGTGTTGACTTTTGTTGACTTTGACCCGACCAAAGTTTGACTTTTTATCAAACTTAAACAATTGATTATACAATCTTTTCTAACTTGTTTCTATACTTGTATCTTGCATGAAACTTGACAAATAGTTTCACATGCTACATAATCGAGTCGTAACGAGCCATAGGACTAATTGAACATCTTTGACCGATCGTGTTTACCGTTATTGATACAACCCTAATTGTTTAGGTCAAGACTAGCGTTTGTACTTTGCACGTTACTTGTTGAAGTACCTTTTTACTCTCGCACTCAAGGTGAGATCATAGTCCCACTTTTACTATTTTGAACTTACATTTGGGAAGAGAAAACATAAACATTTCTTTTTAACTAAGTGAACACAAGTAGAGGAAAACAAACATTCTACATACGAGTTTAGAACAAAATCCTCAATTCGATTATCATTAGTTACTCTTGCAGTGTGTAAGTGTAGGCGTGAACTTATGTTGTATGGCCATATGGGTTTGACAAACCCTCATCGCGGACGGTTCGCTACCGTCTACAGATGAAATATATTTTTGAGAAACAGTGTTGTTCTAGCACTATTAATGGGGTTCAACGGACGGAATGTTAAGCCTTTATAAATGGGTACTCGTGAATATTAACTTTTAGAATGTACTACTATTTCATCAATGTTGCAAATCTTGTGGTTCGACTTACTTTTACGCACTTACTTATTTAAACCTATGATTTCACCAACGTTTTCGTTGACAGATTTCTATGTTTTTCTCAGGTCTTTGAACGATATGTGAAACATGCTTCCGCTCATTTTGATACTTGCATTCGATGTCTAGTATACGTGCATACATGGAGCGTCTTTTGACTTTATTTAAAAACTGTGTCGTATAGGTTTCCTTTGTACTTATAACTTTGTAACGTAACTTTTGGATGAAAAATTCTTGTAAACTGTGAAACAAATCTTTACTTTTGAAAGGAATGCGACATATCTTTGGTCAAACGTCATTTTAAAGACTTACGACCATGCAATGGGACCTAAGTAGTTGGCGCCGTCAATGACGATTTGGTCGGGTCGCTACAGATGGTATCAGAGCTTTGGTTGTAGGGATTTAGAGTTCATTGGTGTCAACCCCGAGTCATAGGGTACATTAGTGAATCTAGACTACAACCGGCATATAGACTTGAAGTAGTAATTACTTGACTACTTGTGCATTTATACTCAAACTCTTCTATCATATCTAACTCACATTCGATCTTGATCTTACGTTGATAAATTTTGTTGACGCGCCACCTTGACCTTATGAAGTAATGTTAAATGCACATGTGAATCAGGGTAATATAATTTCCGGGATTATATTACGGTGATTCACATGGACATTCCGACATTATGACATAAAGAATTTAAGGCGAGTCAAGGAAAAATTCTCTCTCTATCCTTATTCTATGCCACGGTTAGTATTGTTGAGAATACTAATCAACGATGATCTTGTGTCATGAAGGAACAATGGCTCACCAAGGTCAACACAATACTCCTCTCGAAACTCTAGAACAAGCTCTTCAACGAATGATAACCACCGCCGTGGGTGCGGCCGTGGCCGATCACTTTTCCAACAACAACAATCATGGAGCCGGTAATTCAAGCGAAAGTTGCTCCTACAAAAACTTCATGAAGTACAATCCTCCCACTTTCGATGGAACTGGGGGACCGGTTGCTCTCACCCGATGGTTCAAACAAATGGAATCCGTTTTTACCATAAGCGGTTGTCGGGACCAAGATAAGGTCAAGTTTTCCACCCTCACTCTCACCGGCGTTGCTCTCTCATGGTGGAATAAGTATGTACAATCGGTGGGTATCGATGAAGCCCACACACTCTCTTGGACCGAATTAAGAGAAAGAATGATCACCGAATACTTCCCGCATGACGAAACTCGAAGGCTCGAACAGGGGCTAAGAAATTTAAAAACGGTCGGGAATGACCTCGAAGCTTATAATCAACGGTTTGTCGAACTAGCCTTAAGTTGCCTAAACCTCATGACTCCTGAATCCCTAAGAGTTGAACTTTACATGGAAGGCCTCCTAAAGAGCATTCACCATGAGGTAGTATCATCCAAACCCGCTAACCTGCAAGGGGCTTTAACAATGGCCCGCCAGATTATGGAAATGGTGGGTGAAATTAAAGTGCCGGCACTTACGGCCGAGAAACAATCGGGTGGCAACAAAAGAAAATGGGAAGCCTCTCAATCAAACAACTACAACCACAATAACTTCGTCAAGAAACCTTTCACCTACGATGGCAAGACGAAGATGAACAACTTTAATACTCATGCTTTGACCCGAAACAAGCTTCTTCCTCCTTGATTTGAACTTTCTCTCTCTCAAATGGGTTTCTCTCTCTAGAAGTGGATGAGAGTGTTTGTGTAGGTGAAAGATGAGATGAAAATGAGATCTAGATCTGATCATGTGGCTTTAAATCGTCCATATGCTAAAAGACCAAATTGCCCGTCATAAATTACAATTTATCTAAAAGACCCACTCATTTCCTTGTCCAAGAGCGGTGCTCCTGATCCTAGGAGCGGCGTTCCTAGTGCCTTTTCTCGATATTTTTGGGTCGTTACAGTTTTATCATAAAGTTGTACATAATGCTTCAAATATTGTAAATATGATTGATATCGGCTAAAAAGTCACGTTTTTACCCCCGATATTGAGTCTCAAAAGCATAAAGTTCCAAACTTTGTCAGCAAAATAATCACTTTTTTGGTTAAATTTGTAGATAAAGTAATTACGAAGACGATGCAAAAAGAATCAAGAGAATCGGAGCTAAAACGAAGATTCTAGAGTGAAAACAGTGAAAGACAAGAAATCAAGTTACAATCCAGCAAATCAGCAAGCCAAACGGCTTGCCAAACGGGCTGCAAAATGGCTTGCCAGTATGGCAACCGGCCTGCCATACGCCCAGATCAAACAGGCATGGAAAACGGGCTGGCCGGGGAAACGGCCTCACCAAACGGCCTGCCAAACGGCCTGCCAAACGGCTTGCTAAACGACCTGCCATCCGTTTGCCAGCCATTTTTCAACAAAAATCCTACTTTCCAGGGGTTTAGACATACCCCCTGCCAGGGGTTTAGATATACCCCCTATGCAGACCACCTGTCAAACCACTTGCCAGGGGTTTTTCAGTCATTTATTTGCAACTTTGCCATCAAGATTTCCTATAAATAGGTGGCTCATCCCACCATTTCAACACACACCAATTCTTCACTTATCTCTCAAATATCTCTCTATAGTCGCTCTCTTGTGATCTATAGGAGATTAGTTCTCTCTCTACTTTCTCTCTTTAAATTCTAGAGAGAGAAAAGTACGAAGATTAGGAAATGTATTTATCTCTCTATTGTCGCTCTCTAGTGATCAATAGGAGATTAGTATGTAGCTAGTAGTAGAAGCTATCGAGCATTGTAACGCTATAGATATTATGAAGAAATACAAGTGTTATTCAGCCGACATTATTCGGTAATATCTATTATTTCTTTTATTAATTTATTATAATATTCTTGTTCAATTTTTATGATTTATTAATATTAGAAATGCTTGTTGCCATGATGTGTGAGTAATTGCTTGATTGTTTGCCATGATTTAATAATATTAGTTTGGGATGATTATCATTTCATACTCGCTTTCTATCTATGATATTAAACCTCGTTATTATCGTCCTTTCACCAATAAACGTGATTAAAACCTTTTATAAAGTCGACAATTATTAGGTAATTAATTATCTGTGTTTATACATCGGTTAAGGTATGAACCCATTGGAAATACTATAAAGTACATGGAGAATTACCATAGGACCAGATCAAGACATTGGTCAAGAGTATAAGACTCGTGGAAATACTGTTGCAACAGTAGAGTACAATGTTGATGTACTAAAGGACCACTTGAGCATGGTCAAGGTTAGAAGCTATGGAATCACTATAAATCTAGTACATGGTGGATAACTATGGGATTCATTGGGTAGATTTAAGTAAGGGCTGGTTTAAGTTATAAATAGAAATTTAACGCACTACAATACAAACTAAGCTTATAAATCTTTAAGGATGACTGAGAACTATCAGAGGTTCTAATTTGTCTACAAACTCTTAGATTTTACCAAACCATTGATAGAAAGGGATTCGAAAGACAATCATAACCACTGATGTTATGCGAGGTGTGTACAAAATAGTTATATTTTTACTACGAAATACTATTAAATACGATACAATTTTACACAAGTTATTTATTTATAGAGTGGATATACCTAAACCTTGCTACAACACTATAGGCAGTGTACCTAATCGTAAAGTAGTGTAGTTTTTAGTAAGTCCGGTTCGTTCCGCAGGGAGCTAGCTGAGTCTAACGCTATATTTATTTTTAAACTATATTTGTATCAATATATATATATATATATATATATATATATAAGTAATATTATTATTATTATAAAAGGGGGGTTTTACCGTTTAATGACCGGTTTGTCGATTTTATGTCTTAAGTCGCAATTAAAACCTAATGTAAAATATTAAATATAAATACAACTTAATTTAAAGCGTAAAGTAAATGACGATAAATAAAAGTGCGATAATTAAAAGTGCGATAAATAAAATGACGGTAAATAAAATTGCGATAATTTAAAAGTACGATAATTAAAAATGTGATAAGATATAAAATAAAGGAATTATGCTTATTTAAACTTCCGTAATCATTATGTTCGATGTGTTGATTTTAGTTTATTACCATGGGTTAATTATCCTTTGTCCTGGATTATTCGATATGTCCATCTGGTTTTTGTCCATAACAGTCCATTAGTCATAAATATAAAGTGCGAGTGTCCTCGTCAAATTATTCTTATACCCGAAGTCAAATATTCCAACTAATTGGGGATTCGAACTGTAACAAGGTCTTAATACTTTGTTTAATGAATACACCATATTATCGACTGCGTGTAATCCAAGGTTTTACTACTTTGTTAACAATTACACCAATTACCCTTGAATGTAATCCACCCCTGTTTTAATGAGTCCATTAACTATTAATCCATTCCCGTGTCCGGTAAAATGAACGATAATTCGTATTTATAGATATCCCGCCCACCGTACCCGATTAAGCGTATGTGGTTATATATAGATACGTCAAATTGTAATCTTTGTATTAAATTAACGAGATATCGTTTAGTTAATATAAAGCCCATTAATAACCCATAGTCTAATTTCCACAAGTGTCGTTCTTTTATCCAAACCCCAATTATGGTCCAAAGCCCAATTACCCCGTCTTTATTATTTAGCCCAACATCATGATTACTTCGGCTTAAATAAGCATAATAATAATTTAGCTACGAGACATTACTTTAAAAAGGTTGAACATAACTTACAATGAGTATTAATAGCGTAGCGTTACACGGACAGAATTTTGACTTACAAACTTACAATATTCGCTAACATAACCTTATTATTATTAAACTTTAATATTAAAATTATAATTAAAATATAAATATATATTTATATTTAAGAGAGTGAGAGATAGATTGAATTAGGTGTATATTACTCGTCGAATTCGTTGGCAATTTTTAGGACATGACCATCATTTAGCTGCCATGCGATCGCATGACAATTGCTCTTCCAGGCCATGCGATCGCATGGCCCCCTGGGACAGCTCACATTCACTTGTCTTCTTGTTTGCCGACGGTTTTTATTTAATATATATATATATATATATATATATATATATATATATATATATATATATATATATATATATATATATATAATTTTATGAATTATTTATATATTATATTATATTCATGTGCATAGTTGACTTGTAATTTTAGCTCCGTTGCGTCGCACGTTGATAGTTGGTTCATGTCCCGGTTCCGGATTTTCGAACGTCCTTGCGTACAATTTAATATCTTGTACTTTGCGTTTTTCGGCTTGTACTCTTGTAACTTTTAGACGTTTCTCATCAATAAATTGAACCACTTGGATTGTATTTTGTACTTTTGAGCTTTTTGGTCGTTTGCATCTTCAAATCGTCGAATCTGTCTTTTGTCTTCAACTTTTATTATTTAAACGAATATCACTTGTAAATAGAACAATTGCAACTAAAAGCTAGTCTTTCTTGAGGGATAATGCTATGAAATATATGTTCGTTTTTAGCATTATCAAATATTCCCACACTTGAGCATTGCTTGTCCTCAAGCAATATAGAACTTGAATATAACTTTACTAGAATCACTTCTTTATTCTTCACACTTTGTACATCAGTGATTTTAATACGGCGGTATGAACAATGATAGTAACGTTGTGGTTTACAGTCCCACATGACTATGAAAATTTAGATCCTTTAGGAAATTGGATCTTTATGAAAACATTTGATCTTTTGAAAATTCCATCTAGCTTTTACCCTAGATAAGTTTTTCGGAATAACCCTTCACCGATGTTTGCAAATTGTTTTTGTGGGTTTTGTGGGTTTTAGATTTGAAAATTTTAGCTTAAAACTTGCAGTTTTGTGTCACCCACTTGCTAACCTTGTATTGGGAAAGCAACACGTCTAGTATACTTGCTCCGTATAATACCTTTCGGTAAACTATCGTACGGTTGTAAAGGAAAGCGTTGAACAAGGAACTGTTGAGGCAATGTCTCGTGACATACTTTTGATTATGGTCTATATCGTGTCGGATGCAATTACTATCCTTTGTAGGAGCAATAGTAAAGATAACCCGATAGTTTTTCGGTCTGGCACAAGGTCCTGTCTTCGACCATGCTATGCAACTACCGTTCTTACGGTTGACACCCGATTTGGTTCAGGTGGCCTAACGAATTCCAGGTGAATTCCTATGATTTTATGTTCAATGGTAATGAACGCATTGAAAATGAATTTTCAAAAAATAACTCGGTTTGTAATTTGATCAAAATATTTTCTCGTTCAAGCTCGAGTTTAGATATCATCGAATTCCATGAGTTTGAATTCTCAATCTTTAAGGTCAATTTCAAGGATTGAGTAATATCAGGCTTAAAAGCTGATTTTTAATCTTTAAGGAGATTATCCTTTTTGGGGATCTGATTCATTAGTCTTATAAGCTAATTTGCATGGTGCCCCCCATTGTACGAGACAGATCCTCTCATGGTTAGGATAAGTCTGACCACTTGGCGACCCTGTTTGATGCTGAGGTCCGTGGATTTCCAGCTAATTTTCGAGAAAACTTTTTCAGGTTTTTCGTAGACTCTACAACTGGTCTGGACGACAACTTCCTGACCTAAATCAAGAAGCGCGTGTCTCTTTCTCAAAAGACTTTACTTCCTTTTAAATTTCATTTATATAACAATAAACTGGGTAAAACTGATTAATATTGTCCAAAACAAAAGTATCTTTAATTATTTGTACAAAAATATGTAATATATGTTCTAAATAACTTGGTAAATTTTTCCCACACTTGGCTTTTATTTTCCTTTCTTTGCCTTTTTATTCTCCTCTATTCCATTTTAAATGAATTCAAGCGTTTTGGGTTGTTTCTCAATTTATGTCCTTTTCGAGGTAACAATAATTTCGGTGTTAACACCTAGTTTTATCGTTCATAAATATGTATAAACATGATTTTGAATTCATTTATTTAAAAAAAATTTAAAAATTTTACTAGAATTGGGTAGTCAGTATATAAGACTAGGGCTGTTCTTTATTATCAGAGAGCACTAGATTCTAATACAACTACTGCGTTACTAGTATTTTTAATGGTAACCAAGTGTTTAAGTCAAAAAATTTTAAAAATCCGAAAGAATTTAACCCTTCCCACACTTAACATCTTGCAACGCCCTCATTTGCAAGAAATCAGTAACAATTTAAATTACTGAGGGTGATTAGCGTAGAAAAATGATTAAATTTTACCAAAGTTTTCAAACATATTGTTGTTTATGTTGAATGATAAATTGTGCACATCATTTGTTCATTCCTGTAGTTGTTATTTCACATATATTTTGCATCTTGTCGTCAAAATTAGTTGCTTTTGCTGAACTTAATGCCAGTCTTTTGAAAATGCGCTGTTTTACCCTGTTGTGTACATGAAATAAAATACATACAATACAAATATAAACATGCATGGTAATTTGAAATGGGACTTAATATCCCACTTTCAAATTACAAAAATGAAATATTAGTATACAATAATAAAAATATTAAACATTACATTAAAGTATCAAAATGTTAAATGTTTAGCATAAATAGATAAAAATAATAAAAGAGAAGACATCACCAATGGAACACTATTGATTTGGATAGGGGTTCCAGTTCATATCATCGTTTGGGTTCCATGGTTGGTGATAGGTGTTTTGGTAGGCTTGATTGGGGTCGTAGAGGTTAAAGGGTGGTCGCATATCGGGCTGATGTGGTGGATAGTAAGCAGGCCGAGTCGGGATGTAGTTATTTGGTACCTGATATGATAGCTGGCTCATGATTTGGTGCTGATGAACTTGCCAGCTATCGTGTTGGCGTCGCCTGGAAATCTCATACTCATTCGCGGCTTGCCACTGCTCATACCGACGATGCCTATCCTCATTAGTCATTTCTACCTCATCTATTCTCTGGAAAACGTCAGTAAAACTATCCCTAATGACATCCCTGATGTCATCCGCTTCCTGCATCTCTTCATCCGAACCCCTCTCTACCTGTGGATGACGACCCTGATATGGTAATGCATGATTGCGTCTCCTAGTCAATATCTTTGCACCTTAATAGACTTGCAAACCTAAAGTCTCGTCTTGTTCCCTAGTTACCATCATTGGACCCCCTTGTTCCCTATCTACACCTAAATACTCTCCAATGAGAGTAACAAAAATACCTCCTCCTATTATTCCCCCGTCCTGTATACCTTCCACCATTTTAGACAGATAAAAACCAACACAGTAGGGGATATTAACAAAGCTTCTAGTGTTTCGAATGCACTTAAGGTAAAATAAATTGTGTAGGGTCATTAATATCTAAATAGGAGTGTCTTCCTGCCCGCGTAAACACATTAAAATTTGACATACGCCTCCAGACGGCGTCGGCGTCAAAATTTCTATCAACCCTCTCACCATGATAAATTAAATTTGTATAATCAGGTGATAGTAATTCAGCGGGAGTGTAAATCTGTAAAGCCCTGGTCATGTCCAGCATGGACATCCTGTACATCCTACGGCCAAGTAAAAATCTAAGAATATCTACATCCTTATTAAAAGCTATAGAACTCATAAGCTCAACACACCACTCTTTATATACAGGCCTACGAGTGGTAAATAAACATTCCCAATCAGTAAAAGAAGAGTTGCCATACCGTTGGATTAGATGCTGCCTAACTGGGTTAGGTAGGTGGACCCTTTCCAAAGGCTCCCAATCTATTACCCTTGGAACTTCTACATTTTTGGTCCAAAGCTTAAATTTGTTACTTTGGTACATCGGGTAATCTCTCCAACTTCTATCAATTCTTAAATTGGGATGCAACTGTTCTTCATGAATTGTTGGGTGTTCTATTATATGGTGAACAGGAAATACTACGCAGGTAATAAAAAATTGTGGGTCTGGTTCATAGTATGGTACGTGTTAATCAGGTTGTTGTTGTTGTTCCTGTTGTTGCTCCGGTTCGTGATATTGCATCTCTGGCTGTGGTTCCAGAGCAGGTTGCCTAGATGATGATGATGCACCATCAATATCGGTATTTCTCTGCAAAACATATTAAACACAAAATTTGTGCATCCAAATATGCATTAATGTTAGCAAAATAACAAATTAAAACAATTATAATAACATGTTTAATCAATAATAAACTTATACTCATTTCCATATTTTTATCAATTCTTCACCTTTTCAAATAAGCATATATGAAAATGTTTACAAAGTTCATAAGCATTTAACTCAAATAACATGTCAAAATAACCATTACTAGCAATTAAACAAGTTTCAAATGACATTTATATCAAATTAATCAAGTTCATGAATTTTAGATTTAAAAAGTCCACTTTAATTCTCAAAAATCATGTTTACGATCAATGTTTGGATCATTTAGCTACCTAAACATGTTACACTACTTAATTTAGCAATAATTCATGACAAAAATCGGCCATAACCTGTTTATATCAAAAAGCCCCAAATTACTCAAGAACACAAACCCTAGATTTCTAAAAAATATTAAGTTGTTGGCTTCAAATCATGTTAAATAGCATCAATCTAGGTTATACATGCATAATATACTAACAATTTAACTCTAATTACACTAGAAATTAACAAAATCAAATTATTGCAAATATTTGTAATTATCACAAAAATTAGGAAATTTATGAGTTTAGAGGTGAAATTTTTACCTTCCTGCTTCCCCATCTGAGAAAAGACATGTTTATAGCGGATTGTAGGACGAAATTTGGTTGATTTTGGTAAAAAAAATTGGTGAAATTTGAGGGTGTTTGGGAGAGTTTTCGTATGTATGTGTGTGTGTTTGTGAAGAAACAGAACAGGTCGACGGCCTTTTGATTCTGACCAGTTTTTAATGGCCATGCGATGGCATGGCTTTACAGTGTAAACCTCATGCGATCGCATGGGGTCTGGTATTTTTTTTTTATAAAACCATTTACTTATGAAACAATTAATTAATTTAATTTCAAAAATTTCTTTCGTTTTAGAATGAGGGCGTTTCGGTACGTTTGAAATGTCCCGTTCTTATTGATTAAAAACGTTCCATATTAATTGATTTCGTTGCGAGGTTTTGACCTCTATATGAGACGTTTTTCAAAGACTGCATTCATTTTAAAACAAACTATAACCTTTATTTCATAAATAAAGGGTTAAAAAGCTTTACGTAGATTATCAAATAATGATAATCTAAAATATCCTGTTTACACACGACCATTACATAATGGTTTACAATACAAATATGTTACATCGAAATCAGTTTCTTGAATGCAGTTTTTACACAATATCATACAAACATGGACTCCAAATCTTGTCCTTATTTTAGTATGCAACAGCGGAAGCTCTTAGTATTCACCTGAGAATAAACATGCTTTAAACGTCAACAAAAATGTTGGTGAGTTATAGGTTTAACCTATATATATCAAATCGTAACAATAGACCACAAGATTTCATATTTCAATATACATCCCATACATAGAGATAAAAATCATTCATATGGTGAACACCTGGTAACCGACATTAACAAGATGCATATATAAGAATATCCCCATCATTCCGGGATCCTCCTTCGGACATGATATAAATTTCAAAGTACTAAAGCATCCGGTACTTTGGATGGGGCTTGTTGGGCCCAATAGATCTATCTTTAGGATTCGCGTCAATTAGGGTGTCTGTTCCCTAATTCTTAGATTACCAGACTTAATAAAAAGGGGCATATTCGATTTCGATAATTCAACCATAGAATGTAGTTTCACGTACTTGTGTCTATTTTGTAAATCATTTATAAAACCTGCATGTATTCTCATCTCAAAAATATTAGATTTTAAAAGTGGGACTATAACTCACTTTCACATATTTTTACTTCGTCGGGAAGTAAGACTTGGCCACTGGTTGATTCACGAACCCATAACAATATATACATATATATCAAAGTATGTTCAAAATATATTTACAACACTTTTAATATATTTTGATGTTTTAAGTTTATTAAGTCAGCTGTCCTCGTTAGTAACCTACAACTAGTTGTCCACAGTTAGATGTACAGAAATAAATCGATAAATATTATCTTGAATCAATCCACGACCCAGTGTATACGTATCTCAGTATTGATCACAACTCAAACTATATATATTTTGGAATCAACCTCAACCCTGTATAGCTAACTCCAACATTAACATATAGAGTGTCTATGGTTGTTCCGAAATATATATAGATGTGTTGACATGATAGGTCGAAACATTGTATACATGACTATGGTATCTCAAGATTACATAGTATACAATACAAGTTGATTAAGTTATGGTTGGAATAGATTTGTTACCAATTTTCACGTAGCTAAAATGAGAAAAATTATCCAATCTTGTTTTACCCATAACTTCTTCATTTTAAATCCGTCTTGAGTGAATCAAATTGATATGGTTTCATATTGAACTCTATTTTATGAATCTAAACAGAAAAAGTATAGGTTTATAGTCGAAAAAATAAGTTACAAGTTGTTTTTGTAAAGGTAGTCATTTCAGTCGAAAGAACGACGTCTAGATGACCATTTTAGAAAACATACTTCCACTTTGAGTTTCACCATAATTTTTGGATATAGTTTCATGTTCATAATAAAAATAATTTTCCCAGAATAACAACTTTTAAATCAAAGTTTATCATAGTTTTTAATTAACTAACCCAAAACAGCCCGCGGTGTTACTACGACGGCGTAAATCCGGTTTTACGGTATTTTTCGTGTTTCCAGGTTTTAAATCATTAAGTTAGCATATAATATAGATATATAACATGTATTTAGTTGATTTTAAAAGTCAAGTTAGAAGGATTAACTTTTATTTGCGAACAAGTTTAGAATTAACTAAACTATGTTCTAGTGATTACAAGTTTAAACCTTCGAATAAGATAGCTTTATATGTATGAATCGAATGATGTTATGAACATCATTACTACCTCAAGTTCCTTGGATAAACCTACTGGAAATGAGAAAAATAGATCTAGCTTCAAAGGATCCTTGGATGGCTTGAAAGTTCTTGAAGTAGAATCATGACACGAAAACAATTTCAAGTAAGATTTCCACTCGAAATAAGATTGTTATAGTTATAGAAATTGAATTAAAGTTTGAATATGATTATTACCTTGTATTAGAAAGATAAACTAATGTAAGTAACAAAGGTTTCTTGATCTTGGATGATTACTTGGAATGGATTTAGAAAACTTGGAAGTAAACTTGCAATCTTGGAAGTATTCTTGATTTTATGAAACTAGAACTTTTGGAATTTATGAAGAACACTTAGAACTTGAAGATAGAACTTGAGAGAGATCAATTAGATGAAGAAAACTGAAGAATGAAAGTGTTTGTAGGTGTTTTTGGTCGTTGGTGTATGGATTAGATATAAAGGATATGTAATTTTGTTTTCATGTAAATAAGTCATGAATGATTACTCATATTTTTGTAATTTTGTGAGATATTTTATGCTAGTTGCTAAATGATGGTTCCCACATGTGTTAGGTGACTCACATGGGCTGCTAAGAGCTGATCATTGGAGTGTATATACCAATAGTACATACATCTAAAAGTTGTGTATTGTACGAGTACGAATACGGGTGCATACGAGTAGAATTGTTGATGAAACTGAACGAGGATGTAATTGTAAGAATTTTTGTTAAGTAGAAGTATTTTGATAAGTGTCTTGAAGTCTTTCAAAAGTGTATGAATACATATTAAAACACTACATGTATATACATTTTAACTGAGTCGTTAAGTCATCGTTAGTCGTTACATGTAAATATTGTTTTGAAACCTTTAGGTTAACGATCTTGTTGAATGTTGTTAACCCATTATTTATTATAACAAATGAGATGTTAAATTGTTATATTATCATAATATTATGATATATAATATATCTTAGTATGATATATATACAGTTAAATTTCGTTACAACGATAATCGTTACATATATGTCTCGTTTCGAAATCATTAAGTTAGTAGTCTTATTTTTACATATGTATTTCATTGTTAATACACTTAATAATATATTTACTTATCATTTAACATAATTAACCTAGTGTATCAATATCTTAATATGATTCATATGTACCTAGTAAGACGTTGTTATAACGATTATCGTTATATATATCGTTTTCGAGTTTCTTAAATTAATATTCTCATTTTTATGTATATAACTCATTGTTAAAATACCTAATGAGATACATACTTATAATAAAATCATGTTAACTATATATATAACCATATATATGTCATCGTATAGTTTTTACAAGTTTTAACGTTCGTGAATCACCGGTCAACTTGGGTGGTCAATTGTCTATATGAAACCTATTTCAATTAATCAAGTCTTAACAAGTTTGATTTCTTAACATGTTGGAAACACTTAATCATGTAAATAACAATTTCATTTAATATATATATAAACATGGAAAAGTTCGGGTCACTACAACGTTGACCTAGTTCGTCCCTCGACAAAATTTTAAAAATTTTTCTTTTTAAAGCGTTGTTTTAAAAGCTAGTCTTCAACAAAACAAAATTTCTCGTCCCGCCCTCGGGTGAAGCAATTTCGGTTCAATGACCTAGTCTTCAACTTACGATGAATTTTAAATATCAAATTTTTAACTTCATGAAATAAAGTAAATTTTTGTTTTTAAATTCACACCAAACTTAAATTTAAAATGCATAAAATTAAAAATTCATATAAATATAATTAATATTTTTAATTTTACAAACTTATATTAAAGATAGTAGTTTTTTTTTTAAATATTTACAAACTTAAATATATTCATTTTAAAAATTTACAATATTAATTTTAAAAACATGGTAAAAATAAAATTAAAAATCTTTTTTGGTCTTTTATCCCACTTTAATCAATAAAATATTATCAAAAATATACGCCCCTCTTTTGAGTAAAGTAATTTTGGTTCCATAACCTAGTTTTACTCCTGACGAATTTCTGAAATATTTTAGATTGATTGATTAAAGATATTTATACCTTAAGAATAAACGGTAAATTTCGCAGTGATGTAATAAATTTTTGTATGATATCAATAATTTCGGTTTGACATACCTAATTTTATTGAATATCAATTTAATACTTTATAGCGAACGATTCAGCATTTATTATCAAAAGGTTAAAAGCAATTAAAATAAAAATAAAAACTGTACATACTTACCTGTGAGATAGAATTCTCAGAGACCTGCTTTAGCTGACTTATAGGAGAGTCGTGTGATTTGGTTTTTTCATAGCTACATAAGCGTAACCTCGATTCTTCAATAACTTTTCTTCTAAACATATGAACGGTCCTTCTCTGCATAGAGTAACAAATTCGGTATTTGAATATGTTTGATTGTTCGAACATTTACCTTCGTGTGACCATTTTCCGCATTTATGACATCTTTCAAGGTGTCGTGCTCTTCTTTTTGTTGCGGATTTTGATTTTCCTTTACCAAAATGTATCTTATGATGATTCTTCCTAAGTTCTTTCCTTACTTCATCCATTTTGCCTCTTATAAATGATACTAGTTCACTCGAGAAGATGTTATTATTACGTTTAGAAATCATAGCATGTAGTAGTAGACCATGGTTCAGATCAAAGGAATTATTCATCTCGTAAAACCTAAAAAAATAAAAATTCAGAATGGGGGGAGAAGACTAGTTCTTTAGGGTCTGCTAGGGAAAGACCATTCGGATTCCATTTTTGAAAACTACACGAAAACAGAAAATCTAACTCTAACAGAAATATATATTATCCTTAAAAAGATTCGAATCTCCCCACACTTAGTTAGCTGTGGTGTCGAAATTGTGATTAACTTCATTGTCAACTTCCATCGGATCATGTATGTAATGTTTAACTCTGTGACCATTAACTTTAAATTCAATCCCATTTGAATTGATCAACTATATTGTTCCATAGGGGAAAACTCTTTTGACTATGAACGGTCCAGACCATCTTGATTTCAATTTTTCAGGAAATAGCTTGAATTGTGAATTGAAAAGAAGGACTCTGCCTCCTTCCTTAAATTCTTTTGAACTTCTGATTTTTTTTATCATGCCATTTCTTCATTCTTTCTTTATAGATTAACGAATTTTCATATGCTTCATGTCTTAATTCTTCTAATTCGTTTAGTTGACTTAACCGTGGACGTCCAGCTTCATGTAAATCAAGATTACATGTCTTCAAAGCCCAAAATGCTTTGTGCTCAATCTCTACTGGAAGATGACATGTTTTTTTTGTAAAAGAGTTTAAAAGGTGTGGTTCCAATTGGAGTTTTGTAGGTTGTTCTAAAAGCCCAGAGTGCATCCTCCAATTTCATGGACCATTCCTTCGGATTTGATCCTACGGTTTTCTCTAGAATACGTTTTAAAGCTCGGTTGGTATTTTCAACTTGTCCACTTGTTTTTGGATGATAAGCGGTTGAGATTTTATGAGTTACTCTATATCTTTTGAGAACTTTCTCAAGTTGATTATTACAAAAATGAGTACCCCGATCACTTACTAAACCTTTCGGTGTTCCAAACCTTGCAAAAAGACGTTTTAAGAAGTTGACTACAACTCGTGCATCGTTAGTTGGGAGAACTTGTGCTTCCGCCAATTTAGATACATAATCAATGGCAACGAGAATGTAGAGATTATTATGAGATTTTGGAAATGGACCCATAAAGTCAATACCCCAAACGTCAAAAACTTCACATACTTGAATGACATTTTGTGGCATTTCATCACGTTGACTTATTTTTCCGACCCTTTGACAAGCATCACAGGATTTACAAAGAAAGTGTGCGTCTTTGAAAATTGTAGGCCAATAGAATCCAGCGTCGTAAACTTTTCTTGCTGTAAGTTGAGGCCCATAATGCCCTCCTGTTGGTCCTGTGTGACAATGGTTTAAGATTTGACTAGCTTCATCCCCGAATACACATCGGCGTATTATTTCATCCGGACAACTTTTAAACAAATGTGGATCTTCCCAAAAATAGTGTTTTACATCACTAAAGAATTTCTTTCATTTTTGGTAAGACAACCCTTTTTCAAGGAATCCACATACTAAGTAGTTTTCATAGTCTGCAAACCATGGAATTTCATTATAATCGATCTTCAAAAGATATTCATCGGGAAAGTTATCTTGTATAGCCGATTCATTTAGAACTTCTAATTCAGGATTTTCAAGACGAGAAAGATGATCAGCGGCGAGATTTTCTGCCCCCTTTTTTCTCGAATTTTAATATCGAACTCTTGTAAGAGTAAGATCCAACGGATTAATCGTGGTTTGCATCTTTTTTTGAAAATAGGTATCTAAGAGCAGAATGGTCAGTATAGACCATCGTTTTAGCTAGAACGAGATATGAACGAAATTTGTCAAAAGCAAAGACAATAGCAAGGAGTTCTTTTTCAGTAGTTGTGTAATTCGTTTGTGCTCCTTGTAATGTCTTACTAGCATAATAAATAGGTTGAAATCGTTTTTCAATCCTTTATCCTAAAACGGCTCCCATTGCAAAATCACTTGCATTGCACATGAGTTCAAATGGTAGATTCCAATTTGGAGTTATCATAATTGGCGCATTAGTGAGTTTTTCTTTAAGTATATTAAAAGATTTGATGCATTCATCCAAAAAGATGAATGGAGCATCCTTTTCTAGGAGTTTATTCATAGGAGTGGCAATTTTAGAAAAATCTTTTATGAAACGTCGGTAAAAACCGGTATGCCCTAGAAAACTCCTAACTCCTCTAACATTAGTGGGATGTGGAAGTTTAGCAATTACATCTACTTTAGCTCTATCCACTTCAATTCCTTCCTTTGAAATCTTATGACCAAGAACGATGCCTTCTCTAACCATGAAATGGCATTTCTCCCAATTAAGAACTAGATTTGATTTCTCGCATCTAATAAGCATTTGTTCAAGATTAACTAGACATTTTTCAAAAGTATCACCGAAGACTGAAAAGTCATCCATGAAAACTTCCATGCATTCTTTTATCATGTCGTGAAAAATCGCCATCATGCACCTTTGAAA
The DNA here is from genome assembly GCF_046630445.1 of Rutidosis leptorrhynchoides. NCBI lineage: Eukaryota > Viridiplantae > Streptophyta > Magnoliopsida > Asterales > Asteraceae > Rutidosis > Rutidosis leptorrhynchoides. The sequence continues at coordinate 193,748,851 of NC_092343.1, forward strand.
GGTTGCAGGGGCATTGCAAAGTCTAAATGGCATGCGTTTGTAAGAAAAAGTACCATAAGGGCACGTGAATGTGGTTTTCTCTTGGTCCTCGGGTGCGATTGGAATTTGAAAGTATCCAGAGAAACCGTCAAGAAAACAATAGTAACTGTTTTCGGCTAACCTTTCCAACAAGGTAAGGGAAAGTGATCTTTTCTGGTGGCGTCATTTAATTTTCTATAATCAATACAAACACGTCATCCTGTTACAGTTCTTGTGGGAATAAGCTCATTTTTTTCATTTGTGATGACAGTCATGCCACCCTTCTTAGGTACACATTGAACTGGGCTTACCCATGGACTATCAGAGATTGGATAAATTAAACCTGCATCAAGCAGTTTAATAATTTCTTTCTTAACAACATCTTGCATATTTGAATTTAGTCTTCGTTGGCGTTGCACATACGTTTTATGGCCTTCTTCCATAAGGATTTTATGTGTGCAATACGAAGGACTTATTCCTTTAATATCATGAATCTTTCATGCAATAGCTGGTTTATGAGCTTTTAGCACATAAATGAGTTGAGATTTTTCATTTTCAGTAAGAGAAGAAGATATTATTATAGGTAATTCAGATTCACCATGTAAATAAGTGTATTCCAAATAGTTTTAAAGTGGCTTTAACTCTAATGTCGGTGGTTCTTCTATCGATGATTTGTATCGATATCTGTCTTCCTCTTTTAACATTTGAAATTCTTCTGTTGTTAGTTCGTAATCATTAGCCATAAGTGTAGCTAACATTTCAGCTTCATCAATTGGTTCAGTTCCTTCTCCTAAAGAACATTCTCCTGTTCCTTGTAATTCTGGAAATTCTTCTAACAATTCTGCATGTGAATCTATAGTTTGAATATAATAACATGTATCTTCTGCATTTTGTGGTTGTTGCATGGCTCTATCCACAGAAAAGGTAACACTCTCGTCCTATATACTTATTGTCAGTTTCTTACCAAACACGTCTATTATTGCTTTAGCCGTGTTTAAGAATGGTCTTCCTAATATAAGAGGAACTCAAGAATCTTCTTCCATGTCCAGAATAACAAAATCTACTGGAAATACTGAAGTACCAACTTTAACTAGCATGTTCTCCATTATCTCTCTAGGATATTTTACTGATCGATCGGCTAGTTGTATGCTTATTCGTGTTAGTTTTAATTCTCCGAGGTCTAGTTTAGCGTATAGTAAATACGGCATTAAATTTATACTCGCACCTAAGTATGTTAATGCTTCAATTGAACTAAGACTACCCAGAAAACATGGAATTGTGAAACTTCCTGGATCAGAGAGTTTTTCTGGTATCTTATTTAACAGCACTGCAGAACAATTAGCATTCATAGTAACAGCCGAAAGTTCTTCCATTTTCTTTTTATTTGTGATTAGATCTTTCAGAAATTTAGCATATCTAGCCATTCCTGAAATCACATCAATGAAAGGAAGATTTACATTTATTTGTTTAAACATATCCAAGAATTTGGATTGCTCGGCTTCAAGTCTTTCTTTTCTCATTTTACTCGGGTAAGGAAGTGGTGGTTGGTATGGTTTAACATAAGGTTTAGCCTTAACTGTGTTATCTTCATTAACCTTTTCAACTACCGGTTCTTTTTCCTTTTCTTGCTCAGGTTGTGGTGCCTGTGTAGTAGGAATAGCATCATTAAAAATTACAGGCATTTCAGGTGGTTTAAGTGTAATACCACTTCTATTGGTAATGACTTTAGCCGTTTCATTCCGGTGGTTAGCATTTGTATCGCTAGGTAGACTTTCCGATTTTCTTTCACCTATCAACCTTGCTAGGTTGCTTATTTCTTGTTCCAGATTTTGAATAGAAGCTTGTTGATTTCTAAATGCTTGAGCATTTTATTCATTGGTTTGTTTCTGAGATGTGAAAAACTGCGTTTGAGATTCAACTAGCTTCAACATCATGTCTTCTAAATTTGGCTTTTTATCATCGGTTTGTGGTGGTTTATTTGGAAAAATAGGTCTTTGCTGATTGTAAGTATTATTAGATACTTGTTGATTGCTAGGACCTTGTTGATTGTTGTATGGAACATTTAGGTTATAATTCTGGTTTTAATTGTAGTTTGGTCTTGGCGGTTGATAATTATTCTGATAATTATTTCCAGGCCTTTGGTTCATGTATGAAACATTCTCTCTTTGTTCCATTGTTTGTTCAATACTGAGACAATCTTTTGTCAAATGTGGTCCTCCACACTGTTCACAACTAATTCGAATAGCATGAATATCTTTAGTCATCTTTTCCATTCATCTTTCAATAGCATCTATCTTTGCGGAAATGGAATCAAAATCATGGCTAGAATCGGCTCTAGCTGCTTTAGATGATCTAACGATGTCTTTTTCTAGATGCCACTCATGTGAGTGGGAAGCAGTGTTATCAATAATTTTGTAAGCTTCAGTTGCGGTTTTCTTCATAATGGAACCACCAGCTGCTATGTCGATGTCTTTTAGTGTAGTAATGTCGCATCCTTGATAGAATATTTGTACTATTTGATAAGTATCTAAACCATGTTGCGGACATCCTCTTAACAACTTTCCAAATCTTGTCCATGCCTTATATAGAGTTTCATTTGGCTTCTGTGTGAACGTAACTATTTCTCCTTGAAGTCTCACGGCTTTAGATGCCGGAAAGAATTGTTTAAGAAATTTTTCAACTAAAACATCCAATGTATCAATTGCTCCTTCAGGTAACGATTCTAACCAATATTTGGCTTCTCCCTTTAAAGTCCAGGGAAATAACATGAGATAGATCTGTTCATCCTCAACTTCTCTGATTTTAAATAGAGTGCAGATCTTATTAAAGGTACGAAGATGTTCGTTTAGATCTTCCTTCGACGCACCACTAAATTGGCATTGGTTAGTTACCATGTGTAGGATTTGTCCTTTGATTTCATAATCTGGCGCATTAATGTCTGGTTGAGTAATTGCATGACCTTGGCCAGTGCGTTTAGACCTCATTCGGTCTTCCATACTTAGAGGTTCCAGATTTTCCATGATTGAATTTGTTGAATCTGAATCACTAGAGGATTCTGACTTAATGGTTTCTTCCTCGACAACCTCTGGGTGAATAATTTGTGGTTCAGGAGGAATGATTAGTGGTTCAGGATCTCTGAATTGTCCCTGAATATCCTCCGGATTCTCAATTGTGAGGTCGGGTTCAAAAAATGGATTATCGGAAATTTGAATTGGAGTACTTGGTCGACTAGATGACGATTCTAAAGAAAAATCAACGGTGACAATGTTGGCTAGATTTCTTGATCGAGTTACAGGTGGTGAACGTATGAAAGGTGGTGAACGTTTTGCTCGGTGCATTCACTGAATATCCTATTAGTTATAAAAGATAAAAATTATATAAGTTATCAAATTAATAGACTTTTCTAATTTTGTCCACGTTTCGAATAGCCAAAAGATGCAGCAGGTAGTCAGGACCCCTTAAATCGGAAGCCCACAACTCGCCACTAACAAATCCAACTATTACTACGAACCAGAAAATTTTTGGATGTCGATCAATTTAACCGCTTAAAATAATTTTTCGTCGAAGTTTATAGAAGATAAAGAAAATTCTATGTCCTAAAAACTAGAGCGTCGAGAAATAAGAAAGAAAAAGAATGCGTCGGAAAATAAAAGGTCGAAAAATAAGCGTCAAAAAACAAAGATCGACAAATAATAATAAGAAAGTAGCGCGTCGAAACTTAAGAGGTACTAAATACTAAAAATTAAAACTTACGTCTAAAGGTATTAAAGCTTAAAAGGAATTCTATATTCAAAACGGCAATAACTTAAAAGTCACTAAAATCTATAAAATATTAAGGCGATAAGCGACGTCGTTTAATTCTAAAGCACCTAAATCTTAGTCTAAAGAAAAAGCACTTAAGGGATTTTACGGCAAAGCCTAGAAATCTAGAAATATAAAATGGCTACGGCAAAATACTAGACTTAAAACTAATTACGAACGAAAAAAAATACAAATTACGAATTAAACTAATAAAAAGATTACAAAATATAAAAATAAGCTTAAAGTTATAAAAATACAATTTTTATAAAAATATTATTTTTATATTATTTATTTTATAAAAGTATTAATTTTAAAACTAATTAAAACTTAAAATACAAATTAATTAAAACTAAAACTAACTAATATTAAATTAAAACCCTAATTAATATTAATTCATAATAATAATAACCGAAAACCCTAATTTGATCGGACTAGGATCAGACCTGTCAGACACACTCATGCGATCGCATGAGTTATGTGTGTCTGGGCCATGCGATCTTATGGATTCGGTTTCCAGGCCAAATATTGGGCTGCTACAGTGTAGTGGCCCGATTACTTATAAATTTTTTTTTAATAAAATAAAATAAAATAACTAAAATAAAACTTATAAATAAAAAAAAATAATTTACTTATTAGTTTTTATAACTTTTAACAATAAAAATATAAACTTTTTAATTTAAATATTTAAAAATATAGAAATATATTTTTCTTTTTATGTTTTTAAATTTTTATATTTAAAACTTTTTATATTTTTACAAAAATAGTTTAAAAACTTAATAAATTTTTTTATAGCGTTTCGCTTTCGGCGTTGTTGAAGTCCCCGGCAGCGGCGCCAAAAATACTTGATGTTATGCGAGGTGTGTACGAAATAGTTATATTTTTACAACGAAATACTATTAAATACGATACAATTTTACACAAGTTATTTATTTATTTATAGAGTAGATATACCTAAACCTTGCTACAACACTATAGGCAGTGTACCTAATCGTAAAGTATTGTAGTTTTTAGTAAGTCCGGTTCGTTCCGCAGGGAGCTAGCTGAGTCTAACGCTATATTTATTTTTAAACTATATTTGTATCAATATATATATATATATATATATATATATATATATATATATATATATATATATATATATATATATATATATATATATATATATATATATATATATATATATATATAAGTAATATTATTATTATAATAAAAGGGGGTTTTTACCGTTTAATGACCGATTTGTCGATTTTATGTCTTAAGTCGCAATTAAAACCTAATGTAAAATATTAAATATAAATACAACTTAATTTAAAGCTCAAAGTAAATGACGATAAATAAAAGTGCGATAATTAAAAGTGTGATAAATAAAATGACGGTAAATAAAATTGCGATAATTTAAAAGTACGATAATTAAAAAAGCGATAAGATATAAAATAAAGGAATTATGCTTATTTAAACTTCCGTAATTATGAAGTTCGACGTGTTGATTTTAGTTTATTATCATGGGTTAATTGTCCTTTGTCCTGGATTATTCGATATGTCCATCTGGTTTTTGTCCATAACAGTCCATCAGTCATAAATATAAAGTGCGAGTGTCCTCATCAAATTATTCTTATACCGAAGTCAAATATTCCAACTAATTGGGGATTCGAACTGTAACAAGGTCTTAATACTTTGTTTAATGAATACACCAGGTTATCGACTGCGCGTAATCCAAGATTTTACTACTTTGTTAACAATTACACCAATTACCCTTGAATGTAATCCACCCCTGTTTTAATGAGTCCATTAACTATTAATCCATTCCCGTGTCCGGTAAAATGAACGATAATTCGTATTTATAGATATCCCGCCCACCGTACCCGATTAAGCGTATGTGGTTATATATAGATACGTCAAATTGTAATCTTTATATCAAATTAACGAGGTATCGTTTAGTTAATATAAAGCCCATTAATAGCCCATAGTCTAATTTCCACAAGTGTCGTTCTTTTGTTCAAACCCCAATTATGGTCCAAAGCCCAATTACCCCGTCTTTATTATTTAGCCCAACATCACGATTACTTTGGCTTAAATAAGCATAATAATAATTTAGCTACGAGACATTAATTTAAAAAGGTTGAACATAACTTACAATGAGTATTAATAGCGTAGCGTTACACGGACAGAATTTCGACTTACAAACTTACAATATTCGCTAACATAACCTTATTATTATTAAACTTTAATATTTAAAATTATAATTAAAATATAAATATATATTTATATTTAAGAGAGTGAGAGATAGATTGAATTAGGTGTATATTACTCGTCGAATTCATTGGCTATTTATAGGACCTGATCATCACTTAGCTGCCATGCGATCGCATGGCAATTACTCTTCCAGGCCATGCGATCGCATGGCCCCCTGGGACAGCTCACATTCACTTGTCTTCTTGTTTGCCGACGATTTTTATCTAATATATAATATATATATATATATATATATATATATATATATATATATATATATATATATATATATATATATATATATATATATATATATATATATATAATTTTATGAATTATTTATATATTATATTATATTCATGTGCATAGTTGACTTGTAATTTTAGCTCCGTTGCGTCACGCGTTGATAGTTGGTTCATGTCCCGGTTCCGGATTTTCCAACGTCCTTGCGTACAATTTAATATCTTGTACTTTGCGTTTTGCGGCTTGTACTCTTGTAACTTTTAGACGTTTCTCATCAATAAATTGAACCACTTGGATTGTATTTTGTACTTTTAAGCTTTTTGGTCGTTTGCGTCTTCAAATCGTCGAATCTGTCTTTTGTCTTCACCTTTTATTATTTAAACAAATATCACTTGTAAATAGAACAATTGCAACTAAAAACTTGTCTTTCTTGAGAGATAATGCTATGAAATATATGTGCTTTTTTAGCATTATCAACCACTCACTTGAGTGATACACTAAGGTGTTAGGAAAGGTTGGATATTATATGTATATGGCTATGCTACTTTATTTGTGCGCCCAAGGTATGCATTGCATCCAAGATGGGCCTCTTATATCCTTAAACCGGATAAAGCGTCGGGAGTTGAGAATAGTCCATCTGATCAGAATCACGATAGCCTAGTTCCTCGTGACATGCTAATCGAGAAATCAATTAGTAAGGAATCTAGTGTTTACACCAAGGTATATCTATCCAACAAGTGTCTCGCAATCATCTCGACACTACGTTATCTTAAATCATGGTTGAAATGTCCCGTTCTTATTGATTAAAAACGTTCCATATTAATTGATTTCGTTGCGAGGTTTTGACCTCTATATGAGACGTTTTTCAAAGACTGCATTCATTTTAAAACAAACCATAACCTTTATTTCATCAATAAAGGTTTAAAAAGCTTTACGTAGATTATCACATAATGATAATCTAAAATATCCTGTTTACACACGACCATTACATAATGGTTTACAATACAAATATGTTACAACAAAATAAGTTTCTTGAATGCAGTTTTTACACAATATCATACAAGCATGGACTCCAAATCTCGTCCTTATTTAAGTATGCGACAGCGGAAGCTCTTAATAATCACCTGAGAATAAACATGCTTAAAACGTCAACAAAAATGTTGGTGAGTTATAGGTTTAACCTATATATATCAAATCATAATAATAGACCACAAGATTTCATATTTCAATACACATCCCATACATAGAGATAAAAATCATTCATATGGTGAACACCTGGTAACCGACATTAACAAGATACATATATAAGAATATCCCCATCATTCCGGGACACCCTTCGGATATGATATAAATTTCGAAGTACTAAAGCATCCGGTACTTTGGATGGGGTTTTTTAGGCCCAATAGATCTATCTTTAGGATTCGCGTCAATTAGGGTGTCTGTTCCCTAATTCTTAGATTACCAGACTTAATAAAAAGGGGCATATTCGATTTCGATAATTCAACCATAGAATGTAGTTTCACGTACTTGTGTCTATTTTGTAAATCATTTATAAAACCTGCATGTATTCTCATCCCAAAAATATTAGATTTTAAAAGTGGGACTATAACTCACTTTCACAGATTTTTACTTCGTCGGGAAGTAAGACTTGGCCACTGGTTGATTCACGAACCTATAATAATATATACATATATATCAAAGTATGTTCAAAATATATTTACAATACTTTTAATATATTTTGATGTTTTAAGTTTATTAAGTCAGCTGTCCTCGTTAGTAACCTACAACTAGTTGTCCACAGTTAGATATACAGAAATAAATCGATAAATATTATCTTGAATCAATCCACGACCCAGTGTATACATATCTCAGTATTGATCACAACTCAAACTATACATATTTTGGAATCAACCTCAACCCTGTATAGCTAACTCCAACATTCACATATAGAGTGTCTATGGTTGTTCCGAAATATATATAGATGTGTCGACATGATAGGTCGAAACATTGTATACGTGTCTATGGTATCTCAAGATTACATAATATACAATACAAGTTGATTAAGTTATGGTTGGAATATATTTGTTACCAATTTTCACGTAGCTAAAATGAGAAAAATTATCCAATCTTGTTTTACCCATAACTTCTTCATTTTAAATCCGTTTTGAGTGAATCAAATTGCTATGGTTTCATATTGAACTCTATTTTATGAATCTAAACATAAAAAGTATAGGTTTATAGTCGGAAAAATAAGTTACAAGTCGTTTTTGTAAAGGTAGTCTTTTCAGTCGAAAGAACGACGTCTAGATGACCATTTTAGAAAACATACTTCCACTTTGAGTTTAACCATAATTTTTGGATATAGTTTCATGTTCATAATAAAAATCATTTTCTCAGAATAACAACTTTTAAATCAAAGTTTATCATAATTTTTAATTAACTAACCCAAAACAGCCCGCGGTGTTACTACGACGGCGTAAATCCGGTTTTACGGTGTTTTTCGTGTTTCCAGGTTTTAAATCATTAAGTTAGCATATCATATAGATATATAACATGTGTTTAGTTAATTTTAAAAGTCAAGTTAGAAGGATTAACTTTTGTTTGCGAACAAGTTTAGAATTAACTAAACTATGTTCTAGTGATTACGAGTTTAAACCTTTGAATAAGATAGTTTTATATATATGAATTGAATGATGTTATGAAAATCATTACTACCTCAAGTTTAGTAGGTAAACCTACTTGAAGTGACAAGAAATGATCTAGCTTCAAAGGATCTTGGATGGCTTGAAAGTTCTTGAAGTAGGATCATGACACAAAAACAAGTTCAAGTAAGATTTTTACTCGAATTAAGATAGTTTATAGTTATAGAAATTGAATCAAAGTTTGAATATGAATATTACCTTGAATAAGAAAGATAACCTACTGTATATAACAAAGGTTTCTTAATCTTAGATGATTACTTGGAATGGATTAGAAAGCTTGGAAGTAAATTAGTAAACTTGAAGGGATTTTTGAAGTGTTCTTGAAGTGTTCTTCCTATGATGATTATAGCTTGATTCTTGAAGTGATTTTTGATGAAGATGATGATTAACTACTGGAAAAATACGTTCATAATAGTGTGTGTGTGTGTGTGTTGAGAGAGAATTAGAAAGAGAATTGGAAGTGAAATGGAGTGAATGATGAGTGGTAATTGGTGAGTGGTGAGTGGGGTTAAAAGGAGTTCTAGTTAGTTGACTAGCTCATGGTAGAAGTTAAAATTGATTAGTCGTACATGACATAATCAAGAGTGGAATCCCATGCTAGTTCCTATTGGTATATACCCATAGTAAGTATGTTTTGAAGCTGTGTATAATACGGGTAAGAATACGACTAGAATTCTTGATGAAAGAAAAGAATGGGAAAGTAACTGTAACCATTTTCGTTAAGTATGAGTGTTTTGATATATGTCTTGAAATCTTCCAAAAGTATTTTAATACATCTAAATACACTACATGTATATACATTTTAACTGAGTCGTTAAGTCATCGTTAGTCGTTACATGTAAGTGTTGTTTTGAAACCTTTAAGTTAACGATCTCAATTAATGTTGTTAACCCATTGTTTATTATATCTAATGAGATGTTAAATTATTATATTATCATGATATTATGATATATTAATATATCTTAATATGATATATATACATTTAAATGTCGTTACAACGATAATCGTTACATATATGTCTCGTTTCGAAATCCTTAAGTTAGTAGTCTTGTTTATATGTATATAACTCATTGTTAATATACTTATGGAGATACTTACTTATCATAATCTCATGTTAACCATATGTATATCCATATATATATCGTCATGTCGTTTTTACAAGTTTTAACGTTCGTGAATCGCCGGTCAACTTGGGTGGTCAATTGTCTATATGAAACATATTTCAATTAATCAAGTCTTAACAAGTTTGATTGATTAACATGTTGGAAATATTTAATCATGTAAATATCAATCTCAATTAATATATATAAACATGGAAAAGTTCGGGTCACTACAGTACCTACCCGTTAAATAAATTTCGTCCCGAAATTTTAAGCTGTTGAAGGTGTTGACGAATCTTCTGGAAATAGATGCGGGTATTTCTTCTTCATCTGATCTTCACGCTCCCAGGTGAACTCGGGTCCTCTACGAGCATTCCATCGAACCTTAACAATTGGTATCTTGTTTTGCTTAAGTCTTTTAACCTCACGATCCATTATTTCGACGGGTTCTTCGATGAATTGAAGTTTTTCGTTGATTTGGATTTCATCTAACGAAATAGTGAGATCTTCTTTAGCAAAACATTTCTTCAAATTCGAGACGTGGAAAGTGTTATGTACAGCCGCGAGTTGTTGAGGTAACTCAAGTCGGTAAGCTACTGGTCCGACACGATCAATAATCTTGAATGGTCCAATATACCTTGGATTTAATTTCCCTCGTTTACCAAATTGAACAACGCCTTTCCAAGTTGCAACTTTAAGCATGACCATCTCTCCAATTTCAAATTCTATATCTTTTCTTTTAATGTCAGCGTAGCTCTTTTGTCGACTTTGGGCGGTTTTCAACCGTTGTTGAATTTGGATGATCTTCTCGGTAGTTTCTTGTATAATCTCCGAACCCGTAATCTGTCTATCCCCCACTTCACTCCAACAAATCAGAGACCTGCACTTTCTACCATAAAGTGCTTCAAACGGCGCCATCTCAATGCTTGAATGGTAGCTGTTGTTGTAGGAAAATTCTGCTAACGGTAGATGTCGATCCCAACTGTTTCCGAAATCAATAACACATGCTCGTAGCATGTCTTCAAGCGTTTGTATCGTCCTTTCACTCTGCCCATCAGTTTGTGGATGATAGGCAGTACTCATGTCTAGACGAGTTCCTAATGCTTGCTGTAATGCCTGCCAGAATCTTGAAATAAATCTGCCATCCCTATCAGAGATAATAGAGATTGGTATTCCATGTCTGGAGACGACTTCCTTCAAATACAGTCGTGCTAACTTCTCCATCTTGTCATCTTCTCTTATTGGCAGGAAGTGTGCTAATTTGGTGAGACGATCAACTATTACCCAAATAGTATCAAAACCACTTGCATTCCTTGGCAATTTAGTGATGAAATCCATGGTAATGTTTTCCCATTTCCATTCCGGGATTTCGGGTTGTTGAAGTAGACCTGATGGTTTCTGATGCTTAGCTTTGACCTTAGAACACGTCAAACATTCTCCTACATATTTAGCAACATCGGCTTTCATACCCGGCCACCAAAAATGTTTCTTGAGATCCTTGTACATCTTCCCCGTTCCAGGATGTATTGAGTATATGGTTTTATGAGCTTCTCTAAGTACCATTTCTCTCATATCTCCAAATTTTGGTACCCAAATCCTTTCAGCCCTATACAGGGTTCCGTCTTCCCGAATATTAAGATGCTTCTCCGATCCCTTGGGTATTTCATCCTTTAAATTTCCCTCTTTTAAAACTCCTTGTTGCGCCTCCTTTATTTGAGTAGTAAGGTTATTATGAATCATTATGTTCATAGATTTTACTCGAATGGGTTCTCTGTCCTTCCTGCTCAAGGCATCAGCTACCACATTTGCCTTCCCCGGGTGGTAACGAATCTCAAAGTCGTAATCATTCAACAATTCAATCCACCTACGCTGCCTCATATTCAGTTGTTTCTGATTAAATATGTGTTGAAGACTTTTGTGGTCGGTATATATAATACTTTTGACCCCATATAAGTAGTGCCTCCAAGTCTTTAATGCAAAAACAACCGCGCCTAATTCTAAATCATGCGTCGTATAATTTTGTTCGTGAATCTTCAATTGTCTAGACGCATAAGCAATCACCTTCGTTCGTTGCATTAATACACAACCGAGACCTTGCTTTGATGCGTCATAATAAATCACAAAATCATCATTCCCTTCAGGCAATGACAATATAGGTGCCGTAGTTAGCTTTTTCTTCAATAACTGAAACGCTTTCTCTTGTTCATCATTCCATTCAAATTTCTTCCCTTTATGCGTTAATGCAGTCAAGGGTTTTGCTATTCTGGAAAAGTCTTGGATGAACCTTCTGTAGTAACCAGCTAGTCCTAAAAACTGGCGTATGTGTTTCAGAGTTTTCGGGGTTTCCCACTTTTCAACAGTTTCTATCTTTGCCGGATCCACCTTAATACCTTCTTTGTTCACTATGTGACCGAGGAATTGAACTTCTTCCAAACAAAATGCACACTTTGAAAACTTAGCGTACAATTCTTCCTTCCTCAATACTTCTAACACCTTTTTCAAATGTTCACCATGTTCTTGGTCATTCTTTGAGTAAATAAGTATGTCATCAATGAAAACAATGACAAACTTGACAAGGTATGGTCCACACACTCGGTTCATAAGGTCCATGAACACAGCTGGTGCATTAGTTAAACCAAACGGCATGACCATAAACTCGTAATGACCGTAACGTGTTCTGAAAGCAGTCTTTGGAATATCATCTTCTTTCACCCGCATTTGATGATACCCGGAACGTAAGTCAATCTTTGAATAAACAGACGAGCCTTGTAGTTGATCAAATAAGTCGTCGATTCTCGGTAGTGGGTAGCGGTTCTTGATGGTAAGTTTGTTCAACTCTCGGTAGTCGATACACAACCTGAATGTACCATCTTTCTTCTTGACAAACAAAACAGGAGCTCCCCACGGTGATGTGCTTGGTCGAATGAAACCACGCTCTAAAAGTTCTTGTAATTGGCTTTGCAGTTCTTTCATCTCGCTGGGTGCGAGTCTGTAAGGAGCACGAGCTATTGGTGCAGTTCCTGGTACAAGATCTATTTGAAATTCAACGGATCGATGTGGGGGTAATCCCGGTAATTCTTTCGGAAATACATCGGGAAATTCTTTTGCAATGGGAACATCATTGATGCTCTTTTCTTCAGTTTGTACTTTTTCGACGTGTGCTAGAACAGCATAGCAACCTTTTCTTATTAGTTTTTGTGCCTTCAAATTACTAATAAGATGTAGCTTCGTGTTGCCCTTTTCTCCGTACACCATTAAGGGTTTTCCTTTTTCTCGTATAATGCGAATTGTATTTTTGTAACAAACGATCTCTGCTTTCACTTCTTTCAACCAGTCCATACCGATTATCACATCAAAACTCCCTAACTCTACTGGTATCAAGTCAATCTTAAATGTTTCGCTAACCAGTTTAATTTCTCGATTCCGACATATATTATCTGCTGAAATTAATTTACCATTTGCTAATTCTAGTAAAAATTTACTATCCAAAGGCGTCAATGGACAACTTAATTTAGCACAAAAATCTCTACTCATATAGCTTCTATCCGCACCCGAATCAAATAAAACGTAAGAAGATTTATTGTCAATAAGAAACGTACCCGTAACAAGCTCCGGGTCTTCCTGTGCCTCTGCCGCATTAATATTGAAAACTCTTCCGCGGCCTTGTCCATTCGTGTTCTCCTGGTTCGGGCAATTTCTAATAATGTGGCCCGGTTTTCCACATTTATAACAAACTACATTGGCATAACTTGCTCCGACACTACTTGCTCCGCCATTACTTGTTCCGACACCATTTGTTCCTTTCGTTCTATTAACCCCTGGTCCGTAGACCTCACACTTAGCCGCGCTATGACCATTTCTTTTACACTTGTTGCAAAATTTGGTACAGAACCCCGAGTGATACTTTTCACACCTTTGGCATAGCTGCTTCTGATTGTTGTTGTTGTTGCGGTTATTATTGTTGTTGGGATGATTGTTGTAGTTGCTGTTGTTGTTGTTGTTGTTGTTGTTGTTGTTGTTGTTGTTTTTGGGCAGTTTGTTGTAGTTGCGATTGATGTTGCGATTGTTGGGATAATTGTTGCGATTATTGTTGTAATTGCTGTTGTTGTTGTATTGGTGATTCTTATCACCGTTTTCCTCCCACTTTCTTTTGACTTGCTTCACATTGGCCTCTTCAGCAGTCTGTTCTTTAATTCTTTCTTCAATCTGGTTCACTAGTTTGTGAGCCATTCTACATGCCTGTTGTATGGAGGCGGGCTCGTGTGAACTTATATCTTCTTGGATTCTTTCCGGTAATCCTTTCACAAACGCGTCGATCTTCTCTTCCTCATCTTCGAATGCTCCCGGACACAATAGGCACAATTCTGTGAATCGTCTTTCGTACGTGGTAATATCAAATCCTTGGGTTCGTAACCCTCTAAGTTCTTTCTTGAGCTTATTGACCTCGGTTCTGGGACGGTACTTCTCGTTCATCAAGTGCTTGAATGCTGACCACGGTAGTGCGTACGCATCGTCTTGTCCCACTTGCTCTAGATAGGTATTCCACCATGTTAACGCAGAACCTGTGAAGGTATGCGTAGCGTACTTTACTTTGTCCTCTTCAGTACACTTACTTATGGCAAACACCGATTCGACCTTCTCGGTCCACCGTTTCAATCCGATCGGTCCTTCGGTTCCATCAAATTCCAAAGGTTTGCAGGCAGTGAATTCTTTGTAGGTGCATCCTACACGATTTCCTGTACTGCTAGATCCAAGGTTATTGTTGGTATGTAGCGCAGCCTGTACTGCGGCTATGTTTGAAGCTAGAAAAGTACGGAATTCCTCTTCATTCATATTCACAGTGTGTCGAGTAGTCGGTGCCATTTCCTTCAAAATAGTCAAATGGAACAAGTTAATCATACAGAATATTAAGAGTAGTTAATAGTATTTCGTAGCATAATATGAACTCATTTATAAAAGCTTTTTCTTCATATTATCGTTTTATAAGTTTAAATTCGGGTAGTACCTACCCGTTAAGTTCATACTTATTAGCTAATATACAATTCAACTACTACAATTCTATATGAAAAACTGATTATAATAATATTTCGCGTTCAAACTTTTATACAATATTTTACAAACTTACAATACCGCTTATTTTACATAAAGCATGAAATATAGCACACAATAACTTTGATACAAGATAGTTGTGAAGATAATTCTAGCTAGTACACAAGTCGTTCAGCAAAGGCAATAAAGACACGTAATTCATACGTCCAGAAACAAGTCATGCATTCTGGTTTTACTAGGACTACTTCCCATCCTTGGTCTTGTGGAACATAACCGTTATGGCCGTTGATAAGATAGCGTGTTGTAACGTCGTCAAAGGGACGAGGGTTACGTAATGTCCAACAGTTCCGTAACAATCTAAAAACCTCATTTCTTACCCCAATTACTGACTCCGTCACTTGTGGGAACGTTTTGTTTAATAGTTGTAGGCCGATGTTCTTGTTCTCACTTTGGTGAGAAGTGAACACTACTAATCCGTAAGCATAACATGCTTCTTTATGTTGCATGTTAGCTGCTTTTTCTAAATCACGACGTCCAATATTCGGATATATTGAGTCAAAATAATTTCTTAACCCATTGCGTAAAATAGCATTTGGGTTCCCCGCAATATATGCGTCAAAGTAAACACATCGTAACTTATGGATTTCCCAATGTGATATCCCCCATCTTTCGAACGAAAGCCTTTTATAAACCAAGGCATTCTTGGAACGTTCTTCGAATGTCTTACAAAGTGATCTCGCCTTAAATAGTTGTGCCGAAGAATTCTGACCGACTCTAGACAAGATTTCATCAATCATGTCTCCGGGTAGGTCTCTTAAAATATTGGGTTGTCTATCCATTTTGTGTTTTTATACTGTAAAATAGACAAGAGTTAGATTCATAAAAAAAATACTTATTAATATAAGCAATTTTTACATATATCATAAAGCATAAGCACACTATATTACATATATTACACCACACGAATACAACTATCTTATTCCGACTCGCTTGTTTCTTCTTCTTCGGTTTTGGTTCGTTTTGCCAAGTTTCTTGGGATATATGATGTTCCCCTAATACGAGCCGTCGTTATCCACATTGGTTTAGAAAAACCTGGTGGTTTAGAGGTTCCCGGGTCATTGTTACAACTTAAGGACTTCGGGGATTGACGATACATATAAATTTCATCGGGGTTGGAATTAGATTTCTCTATTTTTATGCCCTTTCTCTTATTATTTTCTTTTGTCTTTTTAAATTCAGTTGGGGTAATTTCTATAACATCATCAGAATTCTCGTCAGAATCCGATTCATCGGAGAATTGGTAATCCTCCCAATATTTTGCTTCCTTGGCGGAAACACCATTGACCATAATTAACCTTGGTCGGTTGGTTGAGGATTTTCTTTTACTTAACCGTTTTATTATTTCCCCCACCGGTTCTATTTCTTCATCCGGTTCCGATTCTTCTTCCGGTTCCGATTCTTTTTCCGGTTCCGACTCTTCTTCCGGTTCCTCTTCGGGAACTTGTGAATCAGTCCACGAATCATTCCAATTTACATTTGACTCTTCATTATTATTAGGTGAGTCAATGGGACTTGTTCTAGAGGTAGACATCTATCACATAATATCAAACGCGTTAAGAGATTAATATATCACATAATATTCACATGTTAAAAATATATAGTTTCCAACAAAATTTATTAAGCAATCATTTTTCAAGTAAACACGGTCGAAGTCCAGATTCACTAATGCATCCTAACAAACTCGATAAGACACACTAATGCAAAATTCTGGTTCTCTAAGACCAACGCTCGGATACCAACTGAAATGTCCCGTTCTTATTGATTAAAAACGTTCCATATTAATTGATTTCGTTGCGAGGTTTTGACCTCTATATGAGACGTTTTTCAAAGACTGCATTCATTTTAAAACAAACCATAACCTTTATTTCATCAATAAAGGTTTAAAAAGCTTTACGTAGATTATCACATAATGATAATCTAAAATATCCTGTTTACACACGACCATTAGATAATGGTTTACAATACAAATATGTTACAACAAAATAAGTTTCTTGAATGCAGTTTTTACACAATATCATACAAGCATGGACTCCAAATCTCGTCCTTATTTAAGTATGCAACACCGGAAGCTCTTAATAATCACCTGAGAATAAACATGCTTAAAACGTCAAGAAAAATGTTGGTGAGTTATAGGTTTAACCTATATATATCAAATCATAATAATAGACCACAAGATTTCATATTTCAATACACATCCCATACATAGAGATAAAAATCATTCATTTGGTGAACACCTGGTAACCGACATTAACAAGATGCATATATAAGAATATCCCCATCATTCCAGGACACTTTTCGGATATGATATAAATTTCGAAGTACTAAAGCATCCGATATTTTGGATGGGGTTTGTTAGGCCCAATAGATCTATCTTTAGGATTCGCGTCAATTAGGGTGTCTGTTCCCTAATTCTTAGATTACCAGACTTAATAAAAAGGGGCATATTCGATTTCGATAATTCAATCATAGAATGTAGTTTCACGTACTTGTGTCTATTTTGTAAATCATTTATAAAACCTGCATGTATTCTCATCCCAAAAATATTAGATTTTAAAAGTGGGACTATAACTCACTTTCACAGATTTTTACTTCGTCGGGAAGTAAGACTTGGCCACTGGTTGATTCACGAACCTATAACAATATATACATATATATCAAAGTATGTTCAAAATATATTTACAATACTTTTAATATATTTTGATGTTTTAAGTTTATTAAGTCAGCTGTCCTCGTTAGTAACCTACAACTAGTTGTTCACAGTTAGATATACAGAAATAAATCGATAAATATTATCTTGAATCAATCCACGACCCAGTGTATACGTATCTCAGTATTGATCACAACTCAAACTATACATATTTTGGAATCAACCTCAACCCTGTATAGCTAACTCCAACATTCACATATAGAGTGTCTATGGTTGTTCCGAAATATATATAGATGTGTCGACATGATAGGTCGAAACATTGTATACGTGTCTATGGTATCTCAAGATTACATAATATACAATACAAGTTGATTAAGCTATGGTTGGAATATATTTTTTACCAATTTTCACGTAGCTAAAATGAGAAAAATTATCCAATCTTGTTTTACCCATAACTTCTTCATTTTAAATCCGTTTTGAGTGAATCAAATTACTATGGTTTCATATTGAACTCTATTTTATGAATCTAAACAGAAAAAGTATAGGTTTATAGTCGGAAAAATAAGTTACAAGTCGTTTTTGTAAAGGTAGTCATTTCAGTCGAAAGAACGACGTCTAGATGACCATTTTAGAAAACATACTTCCACTTTGAGTTTAACCATAATTTTTGGATATAGTTTCATGTTCATAATAAAAATCATTTTCTCAGAATAACAACTTTTAAATCAAAGTTTATCATAGTTTTTAATTAACTAACCCAAAACAGCCCGCGGTGTTACTACGACGGCGTAAATCCGGTTTTACGGTGTTTTTCGTGTTTCCAGGTTTTAAATCATTAAGTTAGCATATCATATAGATATAGAACATGTGTTTAGTTAATTTTAAAAGTCAAGTTAGAAGGATTAACTTTTGTTTGCGAACAAGTTTAGAATTAACTAAACTATGTTCTAGTGATTACGAGTTTAAACCTTCGAATAAGATAGTTTTATATATATGAATCGAATGATGTTATGAACATCATTACTACCTCAAGTTTAGTAGGTAAACCTACTGGAAGTGACAAGAAATGATCTAGCTTCAAAGGATCTTGGATGGCTTGAAAGTTCTTGAAGTAGGATCATGACACAAAAACAAGTTCAAGTAAGATTTTTACTCGAATTAAGATAGTTTATAGTTATAGAAATTGAATCAAAGTTTGAATATGAATATTACCTTGAATAAGAAAGATAACCCACTGTATATAATAAAGGTTTCTTGATCTTAGATGATTACTTGGAATGGATTAGAAAGCTTGGAAGTAAATTAGTAAACTTGAAGGGATTTTTGAAGTGTTCTTGAAGTGTTCTTCCTATGATGATTATAGCTTGATTATTGAAGTGATTTTTGATGAAGATGATGATTAACTACTAGAAAAATACGTTCATAATAGTGTGTGTGTGTGTGTGTTGAGAGAGAATTAGAAAGAGAATTGGAAGTGAAATAGAGTGAATGATGAGTGGTAATTGGTGAGTGGTGAGTGGGGTTAAAAGGAGTTCTAGTTAGTTGACTAGCTCATGGTAGAAGTTAAAATTGATTAGTCATACATGACATAATCAAGAGTGGAATCCCATGCTAGTTCCTATTGGTATATACCCATAGTAAGTATGTTTTGAAGCTGTGTATAATACGGGTAAGAATACGACTAGAATTCTTGATGAAAGAAAAGAATGGGAAAGTAACTGTAACCATTTTCGTTAAGTATGAGTGTTTTGATATATGTCTTGAAGTCTTCCAAAAGTATTTTAATACATCTAAATACACTACATGTATATACATTTTAACTGAGTCGTTAAGTCATCGTTAGTCGTTACATGTAAGTGTTGTTTTGAAACCTTTAAGTTAACGATCTCAATTAATGTTGTTAACCCATTGTTTATTATATCTAATGAGATGTTAAATTATTATATTATCATGATATTATGATATATTAATATATCTTAATATGATATATATATACATTTAAATGTCGTTACAACGATAATCGTTACATATATGTCTCGTTTCGAAATCCTTAAGTTAGTAGTCTTGTTTATATGTATATAACTCATTGTTAATATACTTATGGAGATACTTACTTATCATAATCTCATGTTAACCATATGTATATCCATATATATATTGTCGTGTCGTTTTTACAAGTTTTAACGTTCGTGAATCGCCGGTCAACTTGGGTGGTCAATTGTCTATATGAAACATATTTCAATTAATCAAGTCTTAACAAGTTTGATTGCTTAAAATGTTGGAAATATTTAATCATGTAAATATCAATCTCAATTAATATATATAAACATGGAAAAGTTTGGGTCACTACAATGGTGAACCACGTCTTCCCTGTCCTTAGCTGTTGCATGATAGCTAGTTTATTTTAATTATATTGCTTTAATATTTTAAATACAATTATAAATCAAATCAACCCAACTATTGCCTTTACACAATTTGATATTCTGGATAAAAGTGGTGTCTAGAATAAACGGGTTGGACTTGGTTGTTGGATTTTTCGAACAATCACCAATTTATTGGGACCAAAAGGATCCTGCCTCTCCACACAAGGTGTACCTGGCCACTAGTTGTAGTGACCCGAACTTTTCCATGTTTATATATATTAATTGAGATTGATATTTACATGATTAAATGTTTCCAACATGTTAAGCAATCAAACTTGTTAAGACTTGATTAATTGAAATATGTTTCATATAGACAATTGACCACCCAAGTTGACCGGTGATTCACGAACGTTAAAACTTGTAAAAACTATATGATGACATATATATGGATATATATATAGTTAACATGATACTATGATAAGTAAACATATCATTAAGTATATTAACAATGAACTACATATGTAAAAACAAGACTACTAACTTAATGATTTTTAAACGAGACATATATGTAACGATTATCGTTGTAAAGACATTTAATGTATATATATCATATTAAGAGATATTCATACATGATAATATCATGATAATATAATAATTTAAAATCTCATTTGATATTATAAACATTGGGTTAACAACATTTAACAAGATCGTTAACCTAAAGGTTTCAAAACAACACTTACATGTAACGACTAACGATGACTTAACGACTCAGTTAAAATGTATATACATGTAGTGTTTTAATATGTATTTATACACTTTTTAAAGACTTCAATACACTTATCAAAATACTTCTACTTAACAAAAATGCTTACAATTACATCCTCGTTCAGTTTCATCAACAATTCTACTCGTATGCACCCGTATTCGTACTCGTACAATACACAGCTTTTAGATGCATGTACTATTAGTATATACACTCCAATGATCAGCTATTAGCAGCCCATGTGAGTCACCTAACACATGTGGGAACCATCATTTGGCAACTAGCATGAAATATCTCATAAAATTACAAAAATATGAGTAATCATTCATGACTTATTTACATGAAAACAAAATTACATATCCTTTATATCTAATCCATACACCAACGACCAAAAACACCTAAAAACACTTTCATTCTTCAATTTTTTTCATCTAATTGATCTCTCTCAAGTTCTATCTTCAAGTTCTAAGTGTTCTTCATATATTCTACAAGTTCTAGTTACATAAAATCAAGAATACTTTCAAGGTTGCTAGCTCACTTCCAATCTTGTAAGGTGATCATCCAACCTCAAGAAATCTTTGTTTCTTACAGTAGGTTATCATTCTAATACAAGGTAATAATCATATTCAAACTTTGGTTCAATTTATATAACTATAACAATCTTATTTCAAGTGATGATCTTACTTGAACTTGTTTTCGTGTCATGATTCTGCTTCAAGAACTTCGAGCCATTCAAGGATCCGTTGAAGCTAGATCTATTTTTCTCTTTTCTAGTAGGTTTATCCAAGGAACTTAATGTAGTAATGATGTTCATAACATCATTCGATTCATACATATAAAGCTATCTTATTCGTAGGTTTAAACTTGTAATCACTAGAACATAGTTTAGTTAATTCTAAACTTGTTCGCAAACAAAAGTTAATCCTTCTAACTTGACTTTTAAAATCAACTAAACACATTTTCTATATCTATATGATATGCTAACTTAATGATTTAAAACCTGGAAACACGAAAAACACCGTAAAACCGGATTTACGCCGTCGTAGTAACACCGCGGGCTGTTTTGGGTTAGTTAATTAAAAACTATGATAAACTTTGATTTAAAAGTTGTTATTCTGAGAAAATGATTTTTATTATGAACATGAAACTATATCCAAAAATTATGGTTAAACTCAAAGTGGAAGTATGTTTTCTAAAATGGTCATCTAGACGTCGTTCTTTCGACTGAAATGACTACCTTTACAAAAAACGACTTGTAACTTATTTTTCCGACTATAAACCTATACTTTTTTATATTTATATTCATAAAATAGAGTTCAATATGAAACCATAGCAATTTGATTCACTCAAAACGGATTTAAAATGAAGAAGTTATGGGTAAAACAAGATTGGATAATTTTTCTCATTTTAGCTACGTGAAAATTGGTAACAAATCTATTCCAACCATAACTTAATCAACTTGTATTGTATATTATGTAATCTTGAGATACCATAGACACGTATACAATGTTTCGACCTATCATGTCGACACATCTATATATATTTCGGAACAACCATAGACACTCTATATGTGAATGTTGGAGTTAGCTATACAGGGTTGAGGTTGATTCCAAAATATATATAGTTTGAGTTGTGATCAATACTGAGATACGTATACACTGGGTCGTGGATTGATTCAAGATAATATTTATCGATTTATTTCTGTATATCTAACTGTGGACAACTAGTTGTAGGTTACTAACGAGGACAGCTGACTTAATAAACTTAAAACATCAAAATATATTAAAAGTGTTGTACATATATTTTGAACATACTTTGATATATATGTATATATTGTTATAGGTTCGTGAATCAACCAGTGGCCAAGTCTTACTTCCCGACGAAGTAAAAATCTGTGAAAGTGAGTTATAGTCCCACTTTTAAAATCTAATATTTTTGGGATGAGAATACATGCAGGTTTTATATATGATTTACAAAATAGACACAAGTACGTGAAACTACATTCTATGGTTGAATTATCGAAATCGAATATGCCCCTTTTTATTAAGTCTGGTAATCTAAGGATTAGGGAACAGACACCCTAATTGACGCGAATCCTAAAGGTAGATCTATTGGGCCTAACAAACCCCATCCAAAGTACCGGATGCTTTAGTACTTCGAAATTTATATCATATCCGAAGGGTGTCCCGGAATGATGGGGATATTCTTATATATGCATCTTGTTAATGTCGGTTACCAGGTGTTCACCATATGAATGATTTTTATCTCTATGTATGGGATGTGTATTGAAATATGAAATCTTGTGGTCTATTATTATGATTTGATATATATAGGTTAAACCTATAACTCACCAACATTTTTGTTGACGTTTTAAGCATGTTTATTCTCAGGTGATTATTAAGAGCTTCCGCTATCGCATACTTAAATAAGGATGAGATTTGGAGTCCATGCTTGTATGATATTGTGTAAAAACTGCATTCAAGAAACTTATTTTGTTGTAACATATTTGTATTGTAAACCATTATGTAATCGTCGTGTGTAAACAGGATATTTTAGATTATCATTATTTGATAATCTACGTAAAGCTTTTTAAACCTTTATTGATGAAATAAAGGTTATGGTTTGTTTTAAAATGAATGCAGTCTTTGAAAAACGTCTCATATAGAAGTCAAAACCTCGCAACGAAATCAATTAATATGGAACGTTTTTAATCAATAAGAACGGGACATTTCACTAGTCTTGGATACTAAATTGTGTACAAACCCATCTTAATTACTAAATTATCTAGATAAGCTCCGTTTCAAATTCGACCGCTCAAGGAACGACCCTAGGTCATATTTGACCTTGCTAACCCATAGGAAGGAATAATATATTTAGGCCCAGCATATATAAATCAAACAATCAACTTCTTCTGTTGATATCCTGAATTGATGTTTTGCGACCTAACGATACCGCATAAATAAACCGTCCGATTCGGGCATATCAATGATCATTAGGGTGATAAATTTAAATTCTTTGTAAAAGAGAGTAAGTAAAAGCGTGCAATTCGTTTGAGTTTTCTAGGGTTTTAATTTGATTTGCGAAAAGGGAGATATTTTGAGGGCAACGATTTTATATCAGTATATGCTTTTTGATTTAGCGAATATATTGCGGAGCACGGGGGTAACTTTATTTACCATATAAAAAAACAAATACTTCGTAAATTACAAAAGGAATAAAGGCTGCATCTTTTGTTAATTTATACCTTAATCATAATTAATTGTAAAGATTAAATTCTAATTGTGAATTAAATTGATTTATGATGTCATCAAAGTGAGTTAGATTTTTTTTCTATTTTCTTTTTGATTTTTTTCAATGAAGGAAAATGACTATTTATGATATCATCATTATTGCATTTTAATATTAACTAGTGAAATGATCCGTGGAACCACGAGTTTGTTTAAACGAAACAGTTTAATGATATGTTTTAGGTATTAAGTGAACGTAAATGCTAAAGTCATTGAGTTTAATGACCTGTGGAACCACAGAGTCCGACAAAGAAACTCGTCAGCTGAACATTTCATCAAACACTTAAAATGCATATTAAACAATTCACATCCAATCATAAGAGATAATATTGGTTGTCATTTTATTTTAAAAGTGTAAATTAAAATATAAATTTAGAATTAATTTTCTTCTGCCTAGCTTTTATACCTTCTCGTACTCAATTCAAAATAATTAATTAAAATAATTCAAAATTATTTAATATTAATAATTAAAATAATTATTAATAAGATTTAATAATAACAATTAATTAATAAGATTTAATTTTAATTCAAAATTATTTAGATTAATGACATCACCCATAATGTTTAGATTTTTTTTCGTTTTTTTTTTATTTTTTATAACAAAAGAATTAACCTAATAATGAGATCATTATTATAGAATTTTAATAGAAACTATAGATTATTATAGATATCTCTAGTTTCTCAACACCGTTCCTGGGCATAGTTATATCCAAAATTCTAAAATTAAAGTTCCTTTTACGGTCGTCACTTTAAGAGCACGAGGTATCCGTGTCCATTTTTCAGTGTCAATTTCAGTGTCCATTTTTGACACTGAAATTGACTAACAGTGTGTAAGGTGGAGGTGTCCACATTGTCCATTTCAGTGTCAATTTCAGTGTCTATTTTTTTTAATTTTTTAATTGATTTTTAAATATTGTATTTAATTGTTAAAAATACTCAAATAATAATAAACATCAAACAAACGTAATTCATTAATTAAAAAAAACGTACATTCCTAAAATACAAATTAAAAAACACTACGAGTACGCTTATTCAAAGAAACACACATATGAAAAAACTACTCCTCGTCCGGGTCTGTAGACAACTTTTGGACCTCCTCGAACCTCTTCAACGCGTTGCGTCTGATCAACTCCTTCTTCATCGCGATGATCTTTTTGTCTTCCTCGATCATATCAATTGCTAACGTCCTCAGTTCCACTTCAACTTGCTTTGATTCATAATACCTTTTTTTTTTCCGTTCCGCGACCACATCATGATTTTCCTTGATCGACAAATGCAACGACTCACGTGAAGATCCCGATGGTGTAGAATCACTTGACTTTTTCCTTGACTTTCTCGGTTTACCCGGTGGATGGGGTATTGATCACGACCATACATTTCATTGTTTGGGGCCTCATCATCTTGATTCAAGTTACCCGAACTATTTCCAACCCATTCTTCAACCATCAGTATCCATTTCTTGTTTCGAGTGCCAATTACCACCGGATCCGGATGTAGCCATTTTGGGTTGTTTTTCAAATAATTCCAATTCCGATGACTAGAGAACTTTTTGTGCTCTTTAAGTCTATATCGTGTGTCACACCTATCACGAAAATCAAGATCATTCTCGCCACTTCTTCGTTCATTCTTTAAACGATTATAAACACCATTATATTTATTGCATTCGGCATTTAACTTTGTCCATTTGAAAGACAAAGCGTCCTTTGTTCGTTCGAATGGCGGTCTCCGTGTGTGATACTCATGGTACACCATTTGCCAAAAACTTTGCCCTACAACCAATATAAACATATATAATATATATTTATAAATAATATATATGTATAAATAATAAAAATATATATATATATATATATATATATATATATATATATATATATATATATATATATATATATATATATATATATATATATATATATATATATATATATATATATACCCTTCCATGCGTTCCCTTCAAACGAATCTTCGGAAACCATAATCCAACTTTCCGCCAAACGTAACTCGTCCCATTCGTTCCAAGTGTTTTGAGTGACGTTTACGGGTGTGTTTCTTGGACTCGAAGCACCTTCTTTAGCCTTTCCTTTTCCCTTTGCCTTTGTTCGTGCCCTTTCGGATGTTGGTGTCGGAACCTCGTCTTCAAAAGATCGAGTGAATGATTGTTCGTGTGATCGTTACAAACTCTTTTCCTTTTGCTATTCCATCCAACTAGCATAATCTTCGGGTGACATTTGAGTTTGTGGTATTCGGGTTTGTGATGTGTTTTCGGGTTCGGGATGAGCTTCGTTAAATTCGTGTCAAATAAAATTGTGACCCATCGGGTTTGATTCGTTGTAAACGTAGTTGGGTGAATTTGGGTTGTTTGAATTGAAATTCATGTTTGTATAGAAAGGTTGTGAAGATGGTTTGTGATTAAGTTGTGAAGTGAAAGTGTAAATATATAATAAAAAGAAAGAAATAAAAATAATAAAAAAACAGAATATAGCCGTTTAACAGCTATATTTTTCAAAAAATCTTCAAACGGTCCGATTTGGTCACCGTCGGATTTTGGTGGGTGGAAATCAACGGCGAGATCGACGCCGTCACGGTGTCGACCGACGGTCGATCTCACCATCGATTTTGAGGGACGGTGAAAAAATTCGATGGGTACCGTGTGCTCTAAGATGTCCAAGTCTCTTCTCTAAGTGAATCCCAAGAGTAAAGCGAAAATGAAGCATAATCCATCTATTAAAAGTGAATCCCTATAATAGGTTTGGTGTTCACTGTATTCTCTGTGGTAGAATCTTAACCATTAACCATTAGACGAATCTTAACCCTTAACCATTAGATGAATTTACAATTTTAATTCTCAGCCATTAATTTAGTTGATTTGTTATTATTTGTTTCTCTCATCAAACTTTGAGTTTGAAAAAACAATTTTACCCCTTTTCCTACACATTTAAAATTCTTTTGCAAGACAAAGAATTATATTATATTAATATATATTATAATATAATATAATATAATTTAATAAAAAAAATTAACAAGAAGCTAGTAAATACATTCCTGCATATTACAGTAGAAACTTTATAAAATAATTCACTTGGGACCACCACCATTTATTAATTAAAAGAGTTATTAATTAATCGATAAATTAATAATTATTAATTTATATATTAATTAATATTTCATTAATTTATAGTAGAATACTTAGTTTAAAAACACCTTTCAACCTTCCACTTAATTATTGTATACAATGCATATATATCAAATGAACGGCCAAATTTGAATGAAACCTTCAATCTCCCACCTTATTATGCTTCTTGTGTTTAATATATCACTTTATGGACATTGAATAATTTTTTGTTGAGCTATGAGAAAACAACACCAGAAGTTCTTACCATGCTAAGGAAAATTAGAGACGAGATTCAAGGGGAAATTGATTTCAACAAAAAACAAAAGATAATTGAGTCATTTTTCAAGAAACATTCATAAATCATTCATGTAATATGCTATATACTGTATAAGGAAAAGGAATTATTAATTTATATTTTATATGGGGTCTAAAGAAATTATCAGAATTGTATTATCTTATAATTTTAGCGAATT
Organism: Rutidosis leptorrhynchoides; assembly: GCF_046630445.1. Lineage (NCBI taxonomy): Eukaryota > Viridiplantae > Streptophyta > Magnoliopsida > Asterales > Asteraceae > Rutidosis > Rutidosis leptorrhynchoides. The sequence goes on from NC_092343.1 coordinate 193,776,704, forward strand.
ATTAATTTAGCACCCTATCCATGAGTCGGAACCGGCAAAAAATATTATCTTAGAGAGTTTATTGAATAATCAAGTATTAATTTATCGAGTTTTCACCGTATAAATAAAGTTCATTTGCAGCTAAACTATAAACAAAACCCACATATTGAGAATTTACACACCATAGTCTAGACAAAGATTTATTGAGCGATACTATGGAAATAACTCATTACATCTGTATCTTGACTTATATCTAACCCAAATTTGAAGTTTTGAGTGGTGTCATGTAACCCATTAATTTGTATGTGGCTTTGCCAACTGAAGAAGACTATGTTGATGCAATGATGATTGATGATATAATGTATTATGTTTTGGGGTCAAAGAAGAAAAATTAGGCGGTACAACACTTCTAACCCATTTTTCAAGCCTTTAATGGCCCATTTCAGATATAGTCGGTATTTGTTCAACCCATTTTGGTAAAAAGAAAACCACAAATGAAATATGTACAATTTTATGGTAGAGAGAGTAGATAATTAAACCGTAAAAAAGTGAATAAGAAACTAATTGGTGTAAATAGTTATCTGGATAGATCTATTTGTCCGAAATTTTTTCATTGTTCTAACATTACTTTTAAAGCGAAACAAATATGTTTTGCTAATGTGTGTCATACTTTGTAATATTACACACATACAAATACAAATATAAATATTAAGTTGAATTAATGAGTAATATAAATATTAAGTTGAATTAATGAGTAGTAAATATAAATGATTATATATTTTTTTAAATTTAATATATTCTTTGGTAATATAATATATATTAAGTAATTAAGTAATATATAATATAACATTAAAATGATCCAAAGATCAAATGAGTTCTACTGAATAGATCTTACGCGACAGACTTGATAGATTGACCCAAATCTAGACATTAAATCAAAACTACTATTTTTTTTGCAAAAAAACAAAAACTTTAATAACAACTTAGTCTCCAAAAAGAAAACAAGTAAACCGAGATAAAAAAAGGGAACGCCACAAGAAAAGGCTCGAAAATAGAAAACAACCTAACCGAAACGCTAACTAAAAACGAGCCTAACCGTGGGCAAAACCAAAACAAAGAAAAGACTACTACCTAAACATGACACAACCTAAACCAAACCAAAAAACAAACATTAAATGACTCAAGATCCGCCCTCTTTTGCCTTGAAAGTGAATGTAGACTCGATTCCAACCCCGTCCGAATTGAGACCTCCATTCCTAAATTCGTCAAAGAACCCAACGCCCTCTAACACCTCACCCGCACCCACACCAATACGTGTTCCTTTTACACTCACGAAAGGATGAGCGCCTATATCCTTCCTGTTATCCTCTTTGTCGCTAGAATCATGCAAACAAAAACCACCACCTTTTAAGCTCTTATCCTTATCTTTACCTTTCATCTTTAACTTACACTTTGAATCAAACTTTTTCACCCCATTAACCCGAAACTTGCTAGAGTGCATGTGCCACCCCCTACAATAACCTTTGCACAATTTATTCGCACAAATACAAAATTTACGACCTTCACTATTCCCCGTAGCAACTTTAGCCAAGTTATCAAGAAGTTCAACATTAACCTCGTCACCCACCACCGGTCTCAAATCCTCCACACGTCTTCTTTTCTTTGATAAAGGACCAAATTAACCATATCGATCGAACACGAACAACTCTTAGCCACAACTTTATCACGAGTCAAACTATCCTTAACCACCCCCGACATCTTAACCACGCCACTTCCCAAACCCAAGTCCTCCCTGTTCTTCTCGTTTCCAAAACCCAAATCAATACTCTTATTCCCAACGACAACCTCTTCATTACCATCGAAACAACCCGACGCCAACATAACCTCATCCACTACTCTCACACCCTCGTCCACCACATCCGTCCCATTAACATCAAGACAACCAGGACGCTCCGGCAGCTTCGGTGTACTAATCGACCTAAACACTGTTTCTGTATCCGAACAAAACCTACCCTCGACACCTTGATTAACCTTAACCAAAAATTCACTAGAAAATCCATCCTCTATAATGCATACATAATATGATGAGAACCATATTCCACATATAGCATTTAGCATGTCAAGAATCACATCTCACATTTACTATAACACGATAATAATAATCACAATTATATAGAAGAGAGAGAATAATAAAGATGTATCCTATATTTATTCCGTTAATAAACATATATCGCATAATTATGCTATTACAATAAAATGTCAAGCTGTAGACTAGACTCTAATGCACCCTATAGACTCGGGGTTAACCACATTAAGACCGCCTAGTTCCCTACAACCTGGCTCTGATAGAAACGTCCCGTCAAATTAACCTTGACGACTAACGTTTACTTGGTCCCATATCCTTGATCGAAACTCTATATGAACCTTTTTAAACAACCATTGCATTCATTTATTGAGAGGAATTACCCAAAAAGGAAATCCAAACATTTTAAAAGTTTTAAGGTCAAACCAAACTTAATAAGTGTTGACCAAAAAGTCAACCAATAACCACAATAATAAAATGTATGAAAATGGAATGCAACAGTATAATTGTTTAAATGAAATCTGCGACACAATATGCAGACTCCCTAGCCAGCGGAAGCAAATAATTAATCATCACCTGATAATAAAACATGCGAGTAAACTGTCAACATAAGAATGTTGGTGAGATATAGGTTTAATAAAATAACTTGAATTAAATTAGACCACAAGATTTAATGTTGAGAAACGTCTTAAAAATATTATTACATTTATCCCGTGAGCACCTGGTAACCCAACTTAACTCGGTTTATCTACCCTTTTATGGATCATACACTGAACAGGTGTATCTTCTAACGAAGGACTAAACATTCCCTTAAAGACTAGCGCGACTAGCAAGGAATGGGGCGGTCAGGCCCGATAGATCTATCAATAGGATTCGCGCCTACGGTACAGAGCTCGTAGTTACAAGTTACCAAGCTAAGGTATATTTTTGTTCAACTCACAAATGAATAATTTACCATTTTTGATTATTTGTGTCTAATATGTAAAACAAAAAGCATGTATTCTCATCCCAAAAAAAATTAAAACAGTAGAAAAAGGTGGGACTATAACTCACCTTAGAATGCACTGAAGAGTTAACAAGTACACGAATAAAGTAGATCAAAAGTGATCTAGACTCCAACCTAAATAATAAAGTAGGTCAGAATATATTTAACTTAGGTCGGGTCATGGTATGATAGTCCTGGTGCTTGAAGTGGCTTTGGAGTTAAGTGAAAAACGATTTGAATAAATATTACGCGTTCTTTCTATTTTTAGTAAGTTCCCAATTTTTTGAAATATTCCGTTTTAGGTAAGTTTCTATTTATAGTAAGTTTCTATTTTTAGAAAGTTTTTATTTTTAAAAAGTTTCTATTTTGAAACATTTATATTTTTAGAAAGTCAACTTAAGTCAACAAAAGTCAAACTTGAAAGTCAACCGAAAAGTCAACTATAGTCAACCAAAGTCAACCTTGATAAATTATATATCATTGATGTTAATAGTATTTATTATAATGTCGTTTGATATAATATAAGTTACACTATAAGTTTACTTATATTAGATTAATTTAGTTAAGTTATAATAAATCTAAATGATATAATCATATTTAATATAAGTATTAATAATTAAACTTTTATCATAAGTATTTTTTACTTAAATAATAATTACTGTAATTTATAACATAAGTAATTATTGATTTATTAATAAATTGATAAACATAATAGATTTTAGTTATATTAATAACCATTTAGTAATACGAGTAATTAATAAAATAATTATATCCTAAGTTTTAAATAATTACTTTATCTAAAGTATTAGTATTAAATAATAACACCATTTACCATAAGTATTACTTTTAAATATAAGTTTTTATTATACGATTCTTAATAAACTCGTATCTCAAAATTTACACGTCGGTTTTTAATGATCCTTATATGCTTTTTCAATAACTCGACAATCCCGACAACTTAGTTTACTTTATTTTTCCAGACCTGGCACGCATCCCGAGGTCGTATCTGCACAGTTCATATTTTTATATATTTTTTATTCCAAAACTTGTTTTAATGGTGTCTTTTTAACCGTACGTCGGATTTTAACGTTCTTTATATATTTTTGAGTCGCAACATCGATCCCGACATGATGGTGATATCCGATCAGTCCAGATCAGTCACGTTTTTCGAGACAAAAGCTGCTGTATTTATTATTATTATTATATATATAATTTATATAAACTTCAAAAATTAATATCATGAGTTCTATACATCCGTTTAACGCAAATCTTATATGTAAATTGCACTATTCTTCATGAGGATCACAATGAGAAAGTTAGTTTCATCATAAAATATTGGCAAGGTGCCCGAAAAAATATTTATTATTCTGTCCAAATTATTTAATCATTAAAAATCATGTTTTTAACATCTTTTAATTATCCAAACACCATAAAAATTATCCACAAGCACTATAACTATACATACAATCAATATAACATATAAATAATAAGATTTGAAAAAGTTAGGGTTTATAACAAGAAAACTAGCAATATAGAAACGAAGATCGGATCGAGAGGAACACGAAAACGTTAACCAACTTGAATGATGATCAAGTATTAAGATGATGGAGATTAAAATATATATATATATATATATATATATATATATATAAAGATGATGATGATGGTATGTCACGTACGTAGGAGAAAAACAAAAGAAGAAGAGAAAAGTGTGAAATTTTATTTAGGTTATGAGGTTATGAAGGGATAAAAATTAAATATAAAAGGCACTAATTAAAATAACAAAATTTGTGACTTTTTCCTATGTGCCGGCCTAACAACATGGAGTAATAATACTATCTTTTTTTTTTTTTTAAATCTTATCTAAATGACAATTTTAAATAAAGTAGGAAAAATAAAAGATATCTTGGGCAATTTAGGGGGGGTTCGGCCGATGGATATGGGAGGGAGTATCACATAATTTTTTTTTTTAATAAAAAAAAAAACACAAGATAATATCAAATTAAATATCAACAAAAATAAAAATAAAAAAACCTTGCCTATTCTTCTTGGGAAATCGGCACTTTTAGGATAGGAGGGATATATTTAAAATTTTCTTTTATTAAAACTCAAATCTTATCCTAATATAACCATTATCTAGATAATTAAATATATTGATGGCTGAATACACAAATAAAAAGGAAAATGGATCATTCATGAGCTATACATGAGAATTTCGGCCAGCATGGCCTAGACGACTCACTCATAAAAATTTGATTTTATAAATTGGCTCGAACAATTAAACGAATGTGATTCGATAAATAAAATGCTATGCGAATTAAACACGCGAGAAGAATAATAATTCATGAAATAAAAATATAGGAATATTTTATTATTATGAATGACATAGGAATATCTTATAAAAGAATTCGGATTTGAAAATCACGAATATATATAATCGTTGGTTAGAAAATCGAGACGATTTATCGAATAAAAAAACGTTATACGTAGGAACGTACTGACACGTAATCACACCTTTTCATTTAATAAATAATATACGAATATTATTTAAATTATATAGAATATAATCTAGTCACATAAAATGGCATGACAAGGATACCAGTTAAGGAAAGTTAAATACTTAATGGAAAAAGATAACGGAAAAATTAGGGTCATGACAGTTTGCAATTTTCTTGATCTTTTGCACAACACATTGGTCAAATTTTCACCAATTTCATACCCAAGACTGCAACTATGCTTAGAACGCGATTTTTCTCATTTTCTTCACTTTTAAGCACAATGAAGATCAAAACCGAGTAAAACAAGGTAGATATTGCGTTAAGAAACGTAGTGTAAATGTGTAATATAATTCTTCCAGGTGTTAAAATGTGCATTGTGCAATCATGTTCCAGACTCAATTAGCCACTTGTTCTCTTAGTGTGAGTATAGATGGGTTGTGTGGAAGGAATTGAATTCCATATTGATCTATAAAGGCCTGCCAGATTTGTTACATGGTTTTTTTTTTGGACATCGATTTTGGATCACCCAAAGGGGACCTAACCACCCACGCGTTCATCTCCTGTAGTTGCATAACCCGCCGCCAACTACTGCCTTGGAGGAAACCCGGACCAATCCGAGGGCATGACCAATAAAATCCTCCTCCCTGCTGCCCCCGCACTTAGCGATGGCGACCTAGGTGGATACTTCAGGTCAGAGATAACATTAAGTACAATGATGCAGCTCAACAGAGTCAAACTTCTGACCTCTCGCTAAGAGAGGCAAGTCACTACCAGCTAAGCTACAACTAAATGTTCAGTTACATGTTATTATTCAGTGTTTGGCTTAATATCCTTACACTAATAACATATGGAATATTGTTAACAGGATAGTTCTTGCTGCTTGTATTTATTTCTTATGACAAGAAAGGATATGAGGATTTTTCAATAGAAAAAGAGATCGGTGATTGAACTGATTGGTTTGTTCCAAAGCTATGTTCAACTTAAATTCTTGTTTATTAAAGTTAAGAATTCGGATGCAGTTTTAAAAGTGGCTAGAATATGGGAGTTAAAGTGGGATGACAATAGATATAGCCTGCTCTAGAGTTTCGTTAGGGTATGAAATGTTCCGTTCATATTGATTATAAACGTTCCATATTAATTGATTTCGTTGCGAGGTTTTGACCTCTATATGAGACGTTTTTCAAAGACTGCATTCATTTTTAAAACAACCATAACCTTTATTTTATCAATAAAGGTTTTAAAAACATTACGTAGATTATCAAATAATGATAATCTAAAATATACTGTTTACACACGACCATTACATAATGGTTTACAATAGAAATATATTACATCGACATATGTTTCTTGAATGCAGTTTTTACACAATATCATACAAACATGGACTCCAAATCTTGTCCTTATTTTAGTATGCAACAGCAGAAGCTCTTAATATTCACCTGAGAATAAACATGCTTTAAACGTCAACAAAAATATTGGTGAGTTATAGGTTTAACCTATATATATCAAATCGTAACAATAGACCACAAGATTTCATATTTCAATACACATCTCATACATAGAGATAAAAATCATTCATATGGTGAACACCTGGTAACCGACATTAACAAGATGCATATATAAGAATATCCCCATCATTCCGGGACACCCTTCGGATATGATATAAATTTCGAAGTACTAAAGCATCCGGTACTTTGGATGGGGTTTGTTAGGCCCAATAGATCTATCTTTAGGATTCGCGTCAATTAATGTGTCTGTTCCCTAATTCTTAGATTACCAGACTTAATAAAAAGGGGCATATTCGATTTCGATAATTCAACCATAGAATGTAGTTTCACGTACTTGTGTCTATTTTGTAAATCATTTATAAAACCTGCATATATTCTCATCCCAAAAATATTAGATTTTAAAAGTGGGACTATAACTCACTTTCACAGATATTTCCTTCCTCGAAAATAAGACTTGGCCACGGATCGATTCACGAACCTATACAAATATGTACATATATATCAAAGTATGATCAAAATATAATTACAACCATTTTTATTATGTTTTAAAGATTTGAGTGTATTAAGTCAGCTGTCCTCGTTAGTAACCTATAACTAGTTGTCCACAGTTAGATGTACAGAAATAAATTGATATATATTATCTTGAATCAATCCACGACCCAGTGTATACACGTCTCAGGCTAGATCACAACTCAAAGTTTATATATTTTTGGAATCAACCTCAACCCTGTATAGCTAACTCCAACATTACTGCATATAGAGTGTCTATGGTTGTTCCAAATAATATATATATATGGGTCAATATGATATGTCAAAACATTTGCATACGTGTCTATGGTATCCCAAAATTACATAATATATTAGAATACATGTATAATACAATATAAGTTAGCTAGGATATGATTTATATAGATTTGTTAAACATTTCCCGTAGCTAAAAAGATCAAAAATATCCAATCTTGTTTTACCCATAACTTCTTCATTTTAAATCCGTTTTGAGTGAATCAAATTGCCATGGATTCATATTGAACTCTAATTTAAGAATCCAAATAGAAAAAGTATAGGTTTATAGTCAGAAATTTAAGTTACACGTCAATTACTAAAGAGGTAGTCATTTCCGTCGAAAGAACGACATCTTGATGACCCTTTTGAAAAACATACTTTCACTTTGAGTTTAACCAAGATTTTTGGATATAGTTTCATGTTCATATGAAAAATCTTTTTCCCAGAAGAACAACTTTTAAATCAAATTTTATCATAGTTTTTAATTATCCAAACCAAAACAGCCCCCGGTTTCACTACGACAGCGTATATCCGATTTTATGGTGTTCATCGTGTTTCCAGGTTTTAAATCATTAAGTTAACATATCATATAGATATAGAACACGTGTTTAGTTGATTTTAAAAGTTAAGTTAGAAGAATTAACTTTTGTTTGCGAACAAGTTTAGAATTAACTAAACTATGTTCTAGTGATTACAAGTTTAAACCTTCGAATAAGATAGCTTTATATGTATGAATTGAATGATGTTATTGATAAGGCTAAAAAGGAACATATATTTCATAGCAAAATCCCCCAAGAAAGACAAGATTTTAGTTGCAATTGTTCCATTTTCAAGTAATATTCGTTTATTTTAAATAAGTGCGAAGACAAAAGGCGAAAACGACGAATTGAAGACACAAAGGTCCAAAAAGCTCAAAAGTACAAGATACAATCAAAAAGGTTCAAATTATTGATGAGGAACGTCTAAAAATGACAAGAGTACAAGTTACAAAACGCAAAGTACAAAATATAAAATTGTACGCAAGGACGTTCGAAAATCCGGAACCGGGACCAGAGTCAACTCTCAACGCTCGACGCAACGGTGTAAAAATTACGAGTCAACTATGCACAAGAATAAAATATAATATTTAAATAATTCATAATAAGAATAATATTAAATAATAAAAAGTTGTTAATTGAGCATAGTTCAGGGGTCATAAGTGAAAATTCAATTTCTAAATTCGCCTATAAAAGGCTTTGTAATCGTAATGTAAAAACACACCTTTTTCTATCTTTTTCTTATTTATCAATATCAATTATCAATATCTATATTCTATATCTCTATCATAATGTTAACTTAATAAGATATAACAATAATCTTAATTTTAATTTTAAATTATGATAATAATAAGATTTATGATAGAGATCGTTTGAGTATGTAAGTCGAAATTCTGTCCGTGTAACGCTACGCTATTTTTAATCATTGTAAGTTATGTTCAACCTTTTTACATTAATGTATCGTAACTAAGTTATTATTATGCTTATTTGAGCCGAAGTAATCGTGATGTTGGGCTAAAATATTAAGAAGGGGTTATTGAACTTTGGACCATAATTAAGGTTTGGGCAAAAGACCGACACTTGTGGAAATTGAACTATTGACTATTAATAGATGGGGGGTATTGTCTAATTGAGTGACAACTCATTGGAGTCTGTCGAACCTATCTTCAAATTAATTAACCTAATAATTAATAATGATTATGGTTGTCCTATTTAGTGATGTTCATATGGAATCTGTTATAATCATTTAATTAATCAATTGGGTTGGGTAATTGATTATTCATTCTGATCAAGTGGATGAATTAATATTCATAAACTAATTAAAACAGGGGTGCATTACATACAGTTGTAGTGACCCGAACTTTTCCATGTTTATATATATTAATTGAGATTGATATTTACATGATTAAATGTTTCCAACATGTTAAGCAATCAAACTTGTTAAGACTTGATTAATTGAAATATGTTTCATATAGACAATTGACCACCCAAGTTGATCGGTGATTCACGAACGTTAAAACTTGTAAAAACTATATGATGACATATATATGGATATATATATATATATAGTTAACATGATACTATGATAAGAAAACATATCATAAAGTATATTAACAATGAACTACATATGTAAAAACAAGACTACTAACTTAATGATTTTTAAACGAGACATATATGTAACGATTATCGTTGTAAAGACATTTAATGTATATATATCATATTAAGAGATATTCATACATGATAATATCATGATAATATAATAATTTAAAATCTCATTTGATATTATAAACATTGGGTTAACAACATTTAACAAGATCGTTAACCTAAAGGTTTCAAAACAACACTTACATGTAACGACTAACGATGACTTAACGACTCAGTTAAAATGTATATACATGTAGTGTTTTAATATGTATTTATACACTTTTGAAAGACTTCAATACACTTATCAAAATACTTCTACTTAACAAAAATGCTTACAATTACATCCTCGTTCAGTTTCATCAACAATTCTACTCGTATGCACCCGTATTCGTACTCGTACAATACACAGCTTTTAGATGTATGTACTATTGGTATATACACTCCAATGATCAGCTCTTAGCAGCCCATGTGAGTCACCTAACACATGTGGGAACCATCATTTGGCAACTAGCATGAAATATCTCATAAAATTACAAAAATATGAGTAATCATTCATGACTTATTTACATGAAAACAAAATTACATATCCTTTATATCTAATCCATACACCAACGACCAAAAACACCTACAAACACTTTCATTCTTCAATTTTCTTCATCTAATTGAACTCTCTCAAGTTCTATCTTCAAGTTCTAAGTGTTCTTCATAAATTCCAAAAGTTCTAGTTTCATAAAATCAAGAATACTTTCAAGTTTGCTAGCTCACTTCCAATCTTGTAAGGTGATCATCAAACCTCAAGAAATCTTTGTTTCTTACAGTAGGTTATCATTCTAATACAAGGTAATAATCATATTCAAACTTTGGTTCAATTTCTATAACTATAACAATCTTATTTCAAGTGATGATCTTACTTGAACTTGTTTTCGTGTCATGATTTTGCTTCAAGAACTTTGAGCCATCCAAGGATCCATTGAAGCTAGATCCATTTTTATCTTTTCCAGTAGGTTCATCCAAGGAACTTAAGGTAGTAATGATGTTCATAACATCATTCGATTCATACATATAAAGCTATCTTATTCGAAGGTTTAAACTTGTAATCACTAGAACATAGTTTAGTTAATTCTAAACTTGTTCGCAAACAAAAGTTAATCCTTCTAACTTGACTTTTAAAATCAACTAAACACATGTTCTATATCTATATGATATGCTAACTTAATGATTTAAAACCTGGAAACACGAAAAACACCGTAAAACCGGATTTACGCCGTCGTAGTAACACCGCGGGCTGTTTTGGGTTAGTTAATTAAAAACTATGATAAACTTTGATTTAAAAGTTGTTATTCTGAGAAAATGATTTTTATTATGAACATGAAACTATATCCAAAAATTATGGTTAAACTCAAAGTGGAAGTATGTTTTCTAAAATGGTCATCTAGACGTCGTTCTTTCGACTGAAATGACTACCTTTACAAAAACGACTTGTAACTTATTTTTCAGACTAGAAACCTATACTTTTTTTGTTTAGATTCATAAAATAGAGTTCAATATGAAACCATAGCAATTTGATTCACTCAAAACGGATTTAAAATGAAGAAGTTATGGGTAAAACAAGATTGGATAATTTTTCTCATTTTAGCTACGTGAAAATTGGTAACAAATCTATTCCAACCATAACTTAATCAACTTGTATTATATATTATGTAATCTTGAGATACCATAGACACGTATACAATGTTTCGACCTATCATGTCGACACATCTATATATATTTCGGAACAACCATAGACACTCTATATGTGAATGTTGGAGTTAGCTATACAGGGTTGAGGTTGATTCCAAAATATATATAGTTTGAGTTGTGATCAATACTGAGATACGTATACACTGGGTCGTGGATTGATTCAAGATAATATTTATCGATTTATTTCTGTACATCTAACTGTGGACAACTAGTTATAGGTTACTAACGAGGACAGCTGACTTAATAAACTTAAAACATCAAAATATATTAAAAGTGTTGTAAATATATTTTGAACATACTTTAATATATATGTATATATTGTTATAGGTTCGTGAATCAACCAGTGGCCAAGTCTTACTTCCCGACGAAGTAAAAATCTGTGAAAGTGAGTTATAGTCCCACTTTTAAAATCTAATATTTTTGGGATGAGAATACATGCAGGTTTTATAAATGATTTACAAAATAGACACAAGTACGTGAAACTACATTCTATGGTTGAATTATCGAAATCGAATATGCCCCTTTTTATTAAGTCTGGTAATCTAAGAATTAGGGAACAGACACCCTAATTGACGCGAATCCTAAAGATAGATCTATTGGGCCTAACAAACCCCATCCAAAGTACCGGATGCTTTAGTACTTCGAAATTTATATCATATCCGAAGGGTGTCCCGGAATGATGGGGATATTCTTATATATGCATCTTGTTATTGTCGGTTACCAGGTGTTCACCATATGAATGATTTTTATCTCTATGTATGGGATGTGTATTGAAATATGAAATCTTGTGGTCTATTGTTACGATTTGATATATATAGGTTAAACCTATAACTCACCAACATTTTTGTTGACGTTTAAAGCATGTTTATTCTCAGGTGAATATTAAGAGCTTCCGCTGTTGCATACTAAAATAAGGACAAGATTTGGAGTCCATGTTTGTATGATATTGTGTAAAAACTGCATTCAAGAAACTGATTTCGATGTAACATATTTGTATTGTAAACCATTATGTAATGGTCGTGTGTAAACAGGATATTTTAGATTATCATTATTTGATAATCTACGTAAAGCTTTTTAAACCTTTATTTATGAAATAAAGGTTATGGTTTGTTTTAAAAATGAATGCAGTCTTTGAAAAATGTCTCATATAGAGGTCAAAACCTCGCAACGAAATCAATTAATATGGAACGTTTTTAATCAATAAGAACGGGACATTTCAACAGTGATAACTGGTGTAATTGTTGACAGAAGTGATAGCTGCGTCACAGTTTAAATTCTTAATCAGTTGGAATATTTGACTTCGGGTATAAGGGTAATTTGACGAGGATACTCGCACTTTATATTTATGACCAATGGACTATTATGGACAAAAACCAGATAGACGTATCAAATAAACCAGGACAAAGGACAATTAACCCATGGTAATAAATTAAAATCAACACGTCAAACATCATGATTACGGAAGTTTAAATAAGCATAATTCTTTTATTATATTTCTCATCGTATCTTTATTTACTGTCATTTTATTACTCGCAATTTTATTTACTGTCATTTTATTTATTGTCATTATTTTACGCACTTTAATTATCGTCATTTATCTTTACGCTTAAAATATAGAATCGACAAACCGGTCATTAAACGGTAAAACCCCCCTTTTATAATAATATTACTACTTATATAATTATATATATTTTGTATAAATATAGTTAAAAATATAGTAAGTATCACCAGCTCCCTGTGGAACGAACCGGACTTACTAAAAACTACACTACTCTACGATTAGGTACACTGCCTATAGTGTTGTAGCAAGGTTTAGGTATATCCCATCCGTAAATTAATAAAACTTGTGTCATATTTTGTAGTATTTTGTATTAAAAATAATACTATTTCGTACCCTCACGCTACCACATCAAGTTTTTGGCGCCGCTGCCGGGGAGCGCTAAAACGCTATATTTTTAATTATAATAATATTGAAATAAAATATAATAATATAATAATATTGAAATAGAATATAATAATATAATAATATTGAAATAGAATATAATAATATAATAATATTTTAGAATATATTTTGAATCGTAAAAGTTTTAAAAAGTCGTATTTATTAAATACTTCAGGGGTATATTATGTAAATTGTAATTAATAATTTCTATCATGTCGCTTTCATGTGAATAGTAAATTAATTAATTTCTTTTCATTTACTATTCATGAATAGTAAATGAATTAAAAAAAAAGTTTTGAAAAAAAAAATAATTATAAAAAAAAAGTATTAATTTGTAAAAAAAATCATTTTTAAAAAAAAAAATTGTAAAAAAAAAAAACGTTTTTTTTAGAAAAAAAAATTCGTTTTTAAAAAAAAAAACGTAAAAAAAAAAACGTAAAAAAAAAACAAAAACGTAAAAAAAAAAAAAAAAAAAAACGTAAAAAAAAAAAATTATTAAAAAAAAATATATTTTTTAAGATTTTGTCTATAAAAAAAAAATTTATTTTTTTTAGTTTTATTACCTTTAGATTTTTAGACTATAGTCGCAACTTTTAGTATTAAGTTTAGTTTTGCCATAGTTATTTTTACTTCTAGAATTTTTAGGCTTTGCCGTAAAATCCCTTAAGTGCTTATTCCTTAGATTAAGTTTTAGGTGCTTTAGAATTTTACGACGCCGTATTTCGCACTACTTTCTTATTTTTATTTTTCGACGCCTATTTTTCGACCTTTTTATTTTTCGACCTTTTTCGACGCGCAATCTTTTTCTTTCTTATTTCTCGCCATTCTAGTTTTTAGGACTTAGATTTTTTTCTACTTCTTCTCTAAATTTCTTAAAATTACGAAAATTTATTTTAAGTGGTTAAATTGATAGACATCAAAATTTTCTGGTTCGTAGTAATAGTTGGATTTGTACGTGGACCGGGTTATTGGAGCCAAACAGTACTCAATTATATTGAGACCAAACGAATCCTGCCCCTCTGCTGCATCTTTTGGCTATTCGAAACGTGGGCAAAATCAGAAAAGTCTATTGATTGGACAACTTATATAAGTTTTTCTTATTTTTATAACTAATAGGATATTCTGTGAATGCACCGAGCAAAACGTTCACCACCTTTCATACGTTCACCACCTGTAACTCGATCAAGACATCTAGCAAATATTGTCGCCGTTGATTTTTCTTTAGAATCGTCATCTAGTCGAACAAGAACTCCAACTCAAATTTCCGATAATCCATCTTTTGAACCCGACTTCACAATTAAGAACCCGGAGCATATTCAAGGACAATTCCAAGATCCTGAACCACTAATTATTCCTCCTGAGCCACAAACCATTAAATCAGAATCCTCTAGTGATTCGTATTCAACAAATTCAATTATGGAAGTAACGGAACCTCTAAGTATGGAAGATCGAATGAGAGCCACACGCACGGGCCAAGGTCACGCCATTATTAAGCCAGAAGTTAATGCGCCAGATTATGAAATCAAAGGACAAATTCTACACATGGTAACTAACCAATGCCAATTCAGTGGTGCACCGAATGAAGATCCTAACGAACACCTTCGTACGTTTAAAAGAATTTGTACACTATTCAAAATCCGAGAAGTGGAAGATGAGCAGATCTATCTCATGTTGTTTCCCTGGACTTTAAAGGGAGAAGCCAAAGATTGGTTAGAATCGTTACCTGAAGGGGCGATTGACACATGGGATGTTTTAGTTGAAAAATTTCTTAAACAATTCTTTCCGGCATCCAAAGCCGTGAGACTTCAAGGAGAAATTGTTACGTTCGCGCAAAAGCCAAATGAAACATTATATGAGGCGTGGACAAGATTCGGAAGGATGTTGAGAGGATGTCCTCAACACGGATTAGATACTTTTCAAATAGTACAAATATTCTACCAAGGCGTAGACGTTGCTACACGAAAAGACATCGACATAACAGCTGGTGGTTCCATTATGAAGAAAACCGCAACTGAAGCTTACAAAATTATTGATAACACAGCCTCCCACTCTCATGAGTGGCACCAAGAGAAAGATATATATCGTTCATCTAAAGCGGCTAGAGCCGATTCTAGCCATAACTTTGATTCCGTTTCCGCAAAAATAGATGCTTTCGAGAGACGAATGGAAAAGATGAATAAAGATATTCACGCAATACGAATCAATTGTGAGCAATGCGGTGGACCACACTTAATGAAAGACTGTCACATTGAACAAACGATGGAACAACGTGAGAATGTTGTCTACATGAACCAAAGGCTGGAAAATAGTTATCAGAATAATTATCAACCACCAAGGCCAAACTTCAATCGAAATCAAAACATTCTTTACAATCCAAAAGGACCCGACAATAACTCGTATAACCAACAAGGTCCGAATAACCAACCAACTCAAAACAACACTTTCAATCAACAAAGACCTGGCTTGTATAAACCACCACAACAAACCGACGAGAAGAAGTCAAATCTGGAAGAAGTGGTATTTAAGCTAGTTGAATCTCAAACACAATTTATTGAAACTCAAACCCAAACGAATGAGAGGTTTGATCAGTCATTTAGAACTCAACAAGCTTCCATTTTGAATCTAGAAAAACAAGTAGGTACTCTTGTTAGATTGATGAGTGAAAGGGAACAAGGAAAGCTACCGAGTAATAATGAAGTAAATCCTCGGAATGAAAATGTTAACATGATATCAACAAATTCTGAAAAACCAATACCAGAAGATGGGAAAGTTTTAGATGTAAGTAACAATGAAGAAGTTACACCACCACCACCACCACCCGAGTATGTAAAGCCAGTGGTGGCACCATACAGACCACCCATCCCGTTTCCAAGAAAAGGAGTTGAGTATGAGCAAGTAATAGGTAATAAAGTTTGTGATACCTCTGGAAAGAAGAAGAAGAAGAATAAAAAAGTGCAAGAAACAAAAACAGTAGAAGTAAACCCGGTGAAGACAGTTCCACCAAATCCTCCACCTAGGGTAGGTGATCCGGGTGAATTTATTGTTCCTTGTCTACTTAGTGACTGTGTCATGTATGATGCACTAGCAGATTTAGGTTCAAGTGTGAGTGTTATGCCTCTTTCATTATATAAGAGATTAGGTGTAGGTGAGTTAACTCCAACGGATATGAGTGTTCGACTCCTTGATCAAACCATTAAGCACCCAGTTGGAATTGCTGACAACCTACCCGTTCAAGTAGGTAATTTAACCTTTCTAGTCGAATTCATTGTCATTGACATAGAAGAGGACTCAAACGTTTCTCTAATTTTAGGTCGACCATTCTTAGCGTCCACCGGGGCGTTATTTGATGTAAGAAAGGGTAGAATGACACTTAGTAATGATGAGAAATCGATCACCTTTATGATTCGACAGTCTAAATATCCACAAACCAAAACCGTTGAACCGACAAAAACGATTGGTAAGAACCATGTTGTTTTACCAACTCCAACGGTAATGCTTAACAATAAAAGAACGCCTAAGTGTGGGGAAAATGAAGTAACACCTAATGATGACTTGATAATAAAGAACCTCATAGTTGATACGAAATTAAATAACCCCGTTATTAACAGTTCAATGAAGAAACTTTTTAAACGGGTTATTGATGCTAAAAGTAAGGGAAACTTTAAGTTATATAACCGGTTAGTATCCAATCTGTCGCCTAAAGAAAAGGCGAAGCTAGTTGAATTTGTGGATATTACGGAAAAAACTGGTCACTGGCTTAAAGCAAAAGTCACAGATATGCAAGTTGATTATGGTCCAAGAGAAATTGACGATGAAGTTAATCACAATTTCAACACCACATCTACCTAAGTGTGAGGAGATTCAAATATTCTAAAAAGAAAATGCTGTTTGGAGTTAGTTGTTCTGTTCTCGTGTAGTTCCGAGAATGGAATCCGATTGGTCTTTTCCACTAGCAGACACTAAAGAACTAGTTTTCTCCCCCCATTCTGAATTTTTTTTGTTTTTTAGGTTTTATATGAAATTAATATGTTTTCTTTTTAAGTTTTGTGTGAATTTAAAAACAAAAATTTACTTTATTTCATTAAGTTGAAAAAAAATGATTTCTAAAATTCGTCGTGAGTTGAAGACTAGGTCGTTGAGCCGAAATTACTTTACCCGAGGGCGGGGCGAAAAATTTTGTCATCATTATTTTTAATTTTATTGATTTAAAGTATGCCAAAAATATTATACTTTATAAATTTTTGAAAAGTGGGGTTATAAACCAAACTTCAAAAATATATATATATATATATGTTTGTATTTTATCTTATGTACAAAACAGGGTAAAACAGCGCACTTTCAAAGACTGTCATGAAGTTCAGCAAAAGCTACTGATTTTGACAAGACGCAAAAAATCAAATGTGAAATAACAATATGTTTGCAAACTCGGTATTTTTAATCACTTTTCTACGCTAATCACCCTCATGAATTTAAATTATAGTCTGATTTCATGCAAATGAGGGCATTGCATGATCTTAAGTGTGGAGAAGAGTTATAAATTCTCTCAGGTTTATACTTGGTTTATTTGCCAAATTTTGTGAAAATTTGAAAAATTTTCAACTAAATGAACTCAAAATCATGTTTATACATATTTATGAACGATGAAAACTAGGTGTTAATACCGAAATTATCGTTACCTCGGAAAGGACATAAATTGAGAAACAACCTAAAATGCTTGAATTCATTTAAAATGGAATAAAGGAGAATAAAAAGGCAAAGAAAGAAACTAAGTGTGGGGAGAATGTACCAAGTTATTCAATTAAAAATTATCTATCACATATCTTTGTACAAGATTATTGCAGGTACTTTTGTTTTGGATGATACTAATCAGTTTTACCCGGTTTACTGTAATATATTTGAAAGAAAGATGGATCTACACGATGAATCAATTCCATCATTAAAAGGAAGTAAAGTCTTCCGAAAAAGACACGCGCTTCTTGATTTAGGTCAAGAAGTTGTCGTCCAGACCAGCTGTAGGTTGACGAAAAATCTAGAAAAGTCATCTCTAAAATCAGCAGGAAATCCACGGACCTCAGCATCAAACAGGGTCGCCAAGTGGTCAGATTTATCCTAACCATGAGAAGGATTTATCTCGTACAATGGGGAGGCACCGTGCAAATTAGCTTGATAAGACTAATGAATCAGATCCCCAGAAAGGATAATCTCCTTAAAGATTAAAAATCAGCTTTTAAGACTGATATTACTCAATCCTTGAGATTGACCTTAAAGATTGAGAATTCAAACTCATGGAATTCAATGATATCTAAACTCGAGCTTGAACGAGAAAATATTTTGATCAAAAATACAAACCGATTTATTTTCTGAAAACCCATTTTCAATGCGTTCATTACCATTGAACGTAAAATCCTAGGAATTCACCTGGAATTCATTAGGTCACCTGAACCAAATCGGGTGTCAACCGTAAGAACGGTGGTTGCATAGCATGGTCGGAGACAGGACCTTGTGCCAGACCGAAAAATCATAGGATGATCTTTACTATCGCTCCTACCAAGGAAAGTTCTAGCATCCGACACGTTAAAAGACCATAATCATCTGCATGTCACGGGACATTGCCTTAACAGTTTCTTGTTCACCGCTTTCCTTTACAACCGGACGGTAGTTTACCGAAAGATAATATACGGAACAAGTAAACTGGATGTGTACTTTCCGATACCGGGATAGCAGTGGATTACACGAACCTAAAAGTTTTAGCCAAAATATTGATCCACAAATATATTTTGCAACACCGATGATGGATCAAATCAGAAAACTTGTCTAGGGTAAAATCTAGCTTGAATTTTCAAAAGATCAAATGTTTTCATAAAGATCCAATTTCCTTAAAGGATCTAAATTTTTATAGTCATGTGGGACTGTAAACCGCCTTTCAAATGTGCACTTTGCTTTGGAAACCGAAAGTAAATCGGCTATTTGATTGCAAGTGTCGTTGTCCTAAACCCAAGGCAACTGTGGATGACACACCCACCTTTAACCATATTGTTACTATCATTGTTTATACCGCTCTATCAAAATCACTGATGTACAAAGTGTGAAGAATAAAGAAGTGATTCGTGTGATGTATTATATTATTTCAAGACTGTATTGCTTGAGGACAAGCAACGCTCAAGTGTGGGGATATTGATAAGGCTAAAAAGGAACATATATTTCATAGCAAAATCCCCCAAGAAAGACAAGATTTTAGTTGCAATTGTTCCATTTTCAAGTAATATTCGTTTATTTTAAATAAGTGCGAAGACAAAAGGCGAAAACGACGAATTGAAGACACAAAGGTCCAAAAAGCTCAAAAGTACAAGATACAATCAAAAAGGTTCAAATTATTGATGAGGAACGTCTAAAAATGACAAGAGTACAAGTTACAAAACGCAAAGTACAAAATATAAAATTGTACGCAAGGACGTTCGAAAATCCGGAACCGGGACCAGAGTCAACTCTCAAAGCTCGACGCAACGGTGTAAAAATTACGAGTCAACTATGCACAAGAATAAAATATAATATTTAAATAATTCATAATAAGAATAATATTAAATAATAAAAAGTTGTTAATTGAGCATAGTTCAGGGGTCATAAGTGAAAATTCAATTTCTAAATTCGCCTATAAAAGGCTTTGTAATCGTAATGTAAAAACACACCTTTTTCTATCTTTTTCTTATTTATCAATATCAATTATCAATATCTATATTCTATATCTCTATCATAATGTTAACTTAATAAGATATAACAATAATCTTAATTTTAATTTTAAATTATGATAATAATAAGATTTATGATAGAGATCGTTTGAGTATGTAAGTCGAAATTCTGTCCGTGTAACGCTACGCTATTTTTAATCATTGTAAGTTATGTTCAACCTTTTTACATTAATGTATCGTAACTAAGTTATTATTATGCTTATTTGAGCCGAAGTAATCGTGATGTTGGGCTAAAATATTAAGAAGGGGTTATTGAACTTTGGACCATAATTAAGGTTTGGGCAAAAGACCGACACTTGTGGAAATTGAACTATTGACTATTAATAGATGGGGGGTATTGTCTAATTGAGTGACAACTCATTGGAGTCTGTCGAACCTATCTTCAAATTAATTAACCTAATAATTAATAATGATTATGGTTGTCCTATTTAGTGATGTTCATATGGAATCTGTTATAATCATTTAATTAATCAATTGGGTTGGGTAATTGATTATTCATTCTGATCAAGTGGATGAATTAATATTCATAAACTAATTAAAACAGGGGTGCATTACATACAGTGATAACTGGTGTAATTGTTGACAGAAGTGATAGCTGCGTCACAGTTTAAATTCTTAATCAGTTGGAATATTTAACTTCGGGTATAAGGGTAATTTGACGAGGATACTCGCACTTTATATTTATGACCAATGGACTATTATGGACAAAAACCAGATAGACGTATCAAATAAACCAGGACAAAGGACAATTAACCCATGGTAATAAATTAAAATCAACACGTCAAACATCATGATTACGGAAGTTTAAATAAGCATAATTCTTTTATTATATTTCTCATCGTATCTTTATTTACTGTCATTTTATTACTCGCAATTTTATTTACTGTCATTTTATTTATTGTCATTATTTTACGCACTTTAATTATCGTCATTTATCTTTACGCTTAAAATATAGAATCGACAAACCGGTCATTAAACGGTAAAACCCCCCTTTTATAATAATATTACTACTTATATAATTATATATATTTTGTATAAATATAGTTAAAAATATAGTAAGTATCACCAGCTCCCTGTGGAACGAACCGGACTTACTAAAAACTACACTACTCTACGATTAGGTACACTGCCTATAGTGTTGTAGCAAGGTTTAGGTATATCCCATCCGTAAATTAATAAAACTTGTGTCATATTTTGTAGTATTTTGTATTAAAAATAATACTATTTCGTACCCTCACGCTACCACATCAGTTATGAACATCATTACTACCTCAAATTTTCTGGATAAAACTACTGGAAATGAGAAAAATGGATCTAGCTTCAAAGGATCCTTGGATGGCTTGAAAGTTCGTGAAGCAGAATCATGACACGAAAACAGTTCAAGTAAGATTTTCACTCGAAATAAGATTGTTATAGTTGTAGAAATTGAATCAAAGTTTGAATATGAATATTACCTTGAATTAGAAAGATAACCTACTATAAATAACAAAGGTTCCTTGATCTTAGATGATTACTTGGAATGGATTAGAAAGCTTGGAAGTAGACTTGTAAACTTGGAAGTATTCTTGATTTTTATGAAACTATACTTATGGAATTTATGAAGAACACTTAGAACTTGAAGATGAAACTTGAGAGAGATCAATTAGATGAAGAAAATTGAAGAATGAAAGTGTTTGTAGGTATTTTTGGTCGTTGGTATATGGATTAGATATAAAGGATATGTAATTTTGTTTTCATGTAAATAAGTCATGAATGATTACTAATATTTTTGTAATTTTATGAGATATTTCATGCTAGTTGCCAAATGATGGTTCCCACATATGTTAGGTGACTCACATGGGCTGCTAAGAGCTGATCATTGGAGTGTATATACCAATAGTACATACATCTAAAAGCTGTGTATTGTACGAGTACGAATACGAGTGCATACGAGTAGAATTGTTGATGAAACTGAACGAGGATGTAATTGTAAGCATTTTTGTTAAGTAGAAGTACTTTGATATGTGTTTTTAAGTCTTTCAAAAGTGTAAGAATACATATCAAAACACAACATGTATATACATTCTAATGGAGTCGTTAAATCTTCGTTAGGTCGTTACATGTAAGTGTTGTTTTGAAACCTTTAAGTTAACGATCTCAATTAATGTTGTTAACTGAATGTTTATTATATCAAATGAGATGTTAAATTATTATATTATCATAATATTATGATGTATGAATATCTCTTAATATGATATATACATTAAAATATCGTTACAACGATAATCGTTACATATAAGTCTCGTTTCGTAATTCTTGAGTTAGTAGTCTTGTTTTTACATATGTAGTTCATTGTTAACACACTTAATGATATATTTAAATATCATTTTATCATGTTAAATATAGTGTATCAATATCTTAATATGATACATATGTATTTAGTAGACGTTATCATAATGATAATCGTTATATATATCATTTCGAGTTTCTTAACTTAGTAATATCATTTATTATGTATATCACACATTGTTAATATATTTAGTGAGATACTTACTCATCATAATATTATGTCAACCATATATATATGTCTATATATACCACAACATGTAGTTTTTACAATTTTGTAACGTTCGTGAAACGCCGGTCAACTTGGGTGATCAATTGTCTATATGAAACTTATTTCATTTAATCAAGTCTTAACAAGTTTGATTGCTTAACACGTTGGAAACATTTAGTCATGTAAATATCAATCTCAATTAATATATATAAACATGGAAAAGTTCGGGTCACTACAGTACCTACCCGTTAAATAAATTTCGTCCCGAAATTTTAAGCTGTTGAAGGTGTTGACGAATCTTTTGGAAATAGATGAGGGTATTTCTTCTTCATCTAATCTTCACACTCCCAGGTGAACTAGGGTCCTCTACGAGCATTCCATCGAACCTTAACAATCGGTATCTTGTTTTGCTTAAGTCTCTTAACCTCACGATCCATTATTTCGACGGGTTCTTCAATGAATTGTTATGTACAGTCGCGAGTTGTTGAGGTAGCTCCAGTTGGTAAGCTACTGGTCCGACACGATCTATAATCTTGAATGGTCCAATGTACCTTGGATTTAGTTTCCCCCGTTTACCAAATCGAACAACGTCTTTCCAAGGTGAAACCTTAAGCATGGCCATTTCTCCAATTTCAAACTCTATATCTTTTCTTTTACTGTCCGCGTAGCTCTTTTGTCGACTCTGGGCGGTTTTCAATCGTTGTTGAATTTGGATGATTTTCTCATTTAGTTTCTTGTATTATCTCCGGATCCGTAATCTGTCTATCCCCCACTTCATTCCAACAAATCGGAGACCTGCACTTTCTACCATAAAGTGCCTCAAACGGCGCCATCTCAATACTAGAATGATAACTGTTGTTGTAGGAAAATTCTGCTAACGGTAGGTGTCGATCCCAACTGTTTCCGAAATCAATAACACCTGCTCGTAGCATGTCTTCAAGCGTTTGGATCGTCCTTTCGCTCTGCCCATCAGTTTGTGGATTATAGGCAGTACTCATATCTAGACGAGTCCCCAATGCTTGTTGCAACGTCTGCCAGAACCTTGAAACAAATCCACCATCCCTATCAGAGATAATAGAGACGGGTATTCCATGTCTGGAGATAACCTCCTTCAAATACAATCGCGCCAACTTCTCCATTTTGTCATCTTCTCTCATTGGCAGGAAGTGTGCTGACTTTGTGAGACGATCAACTATTACCTAAATAGTATCATAACCACTTGCAGTCCTTGGCAATTTAGTAATGAAATTCATGGTAATGTTTTACCATTTCCATTCCGGGATTTCAGGTTGTTGTAGTAGACCTGATGGTTTCTGATGTTCAGTTTTGACCTTAGAACACGTCAAACATTCTCCTACATATTTAGCAATATCGGCTTTCATAACCGGCCACCAAAAGTGTTTCTTGAGATCTTTATACATCTTCCCCGCTCCGGGATGTATTGAATATCTGGTTTTATGTGCTTCTTTAAGTACCATTTCTCTCACATCTCCAAACCTTAGTACCCAAATTCTATCAGCCCTATATCGGGTTCCGTCTTCCCGAATATTAAGATGTTTCTCTGATCCTTTGGGTATCTCATTCTTCAACTTTCCTTCTTTTACAACCCCCTGTTGTGCCTCCTTTATTTGAGTAGTAAGGTTAGTACGAATAATTATATTCATAGCCCTTACCCGTATAGGTTCTCTGTCCTTTCTACTCAAAGCGTCGACTACCACATTCGCCTTCCCCGGGTGGTATCGAATCTCAAAATCATAATCGTTCAATAGTTCAATCCACCTGCGTTGTCTCATATTCAGTTGCTTCTGATTAAATATATGTTGGAGACTTTTGTGGTCGGTATATATAATACTTTTGACCCCATATAAATAATGCCTCCAAGTCTTTAATGCAAAAACAACAGCACCCAATTCCAAATCGTGAGTTGTATAATTTTGCTCGTGAATCTTCAATTGTCTAGACGCATAAGCAATCACCTTCGTTCGTTGCATTAATACACAACCGAGACCTTGCTTTGATGCGTCACAATAAATCACAAAATCATCATTTCCTTCCGGAAATGACAATATAGGTGCCGTAGTTAGCTTTTTCTTCAATAACTGAAACGCCTTCTCTTGTTCATCCTTCCATTCAAATTTCTTCTCTTTATGCGTTAATGCAGTCAAGGGTTTTGCTATTTTGGAGAAATCTTGGATGAATCTTCTGTAGTAACCAGCCAATCCTAAAAATTGACGTATATGCTTCGGAGTTTTTGGGGTTTCCACTTTTCAACGATTTCGATCTTTGACGGGTCCACCTGGATACCTTCTTTGTTCACTATGTGACCGAGGAATTGAACTTCTTCCAACCAAAATGCACACTTTGAAAACTTAGCGTACAGTTTTTCTTTCCTCAATACTTCTAGCACTTTTCTCAAATGTTCTTCGTGCTCTTGATCATTCTTTGAGTAAATAAGTATGTCATCGATGAAAACAATGACAAACTTGTCAAGATATGGCCCACACACTCGGTTCATAAGGTCCATGAACACAGCTGGTGCGTTAGTCAATCCAAATGGCATAACCATAAACTCGTAATGACCATAACGAGTCCTAAAAGCAGTTTTTGGAATATCATCCTCCTTTACTCGCATTTGATGATATCCAGAACGTAAATCAATTTTCGAATAAACCGACGAGCCTTGTAGTTGATCAAATAAGTCGTCAATTCTTGGCAGTGGATAACGGTTTTTGATGGTAAGTTTATTCAACTCTCTGTAGTCAATACACAACCTAAATGTACCATCCTTCTTCTTGACAAACAAAACAGGAGCTCCCCATGGTGATGTGCTTGGTCGAATGAAACCACGTTCTAATAGTTCTTGTAGTTGGCTTTGCAGTTCTTTCATCTCGCTGGATGCGGGTCTGTAAGGAGCACGAGCTATTGGTGCAGCTCCTGGTACAAGATCTATTTGAAATTCAACAGATCGATGTGGAGGTAGTCCCGGTAATTCTTTCAGAAATACATCGGGAAATTCTTTTGCGACGGGAACATCATTGATGCTCTTTTCTTCAGTTTATACTTTCTCGACGTGTGCTAGAACAGCATAGCAACCTTTTCTTATTAGTTTTTGTGCCTTCAAATTACTAATAAGATGTAGCTTCGTGTTACCCTTTTCTCCGTACACCATTAAGGGTTCTCCTTCTTTTCGTACAATGCGAATTGCATTTTTGTAACATACGATCTCTGCTTTCATCTTCTTCAGCCAGTCCATGCCAACTATTACATCAAAACTCCCTAACTCTACTGGTATCAAATCAATCTTAAATATTTCGCTACCCAGTTTAATTTCTCGATTCCGGCATATATAATCTGCTGAAATTAATTTACCTTTTGCTAATTCGAGTAAAAATTTACTATCCAACGGCGTCAATGGACAAATTAATTTAGCACAAAAATCTCTACTCATATAGCTTCTATCCGCACCCGAATCAAATAAAACGTAAGCAGATTTATTGTCAATAAGAAACATACCCGTAACAAGCTCCGGGTCTTCCTGTGCCTCTGCCGCATTAATATTGAAAACTCTTCAGCAGCCTTGTCCATTTGTGTTCTCCTGGTTCGGGCAATTTCTAATAATGTGGCCCGGTTTTCCATATTTATAACAAACTACATTGGCATAACTTGCTCTGACACTACTTGCTCCACCATTACTCGTTCTGACACCATTTGTTCCTGTCGTTCTGTTAACCCCTGGTCCATAGACCTCACACTTCGCCGCGCTATGACCATTTCTTTTACACTTGTTGCAAAATTTGGTGCAAAACCCCGAGTGATACTTTTCACACCTTTGGCATAGCTGCTTCTGATTGTTGTTGTTGTTGTTGCGGTTGTCATTGTTGTTGGGATGATTGTTGTAGTTATTGTTGTTGTTGTTGTTGTGCCATTTGTTGTAGTTGCGATTGATGTTGTGATTGTTGGGATAGTTGTTGTTGTTTTGGTGACTCTTATCACCGTTTTCCTCCCACTTTCTTTTGACTAACTTCACGTTGGCCTCTTCAGCCGCCTGTTCTTTAATTCTTCCCTCAATCTGGTTCACTAGTTTGTGAGCCATTCTACATGCCTTTTGTATGGAGGCAGGCTCTTGTGAACTTATATCTTCTTGGATTCTCTCCGGTAACCCTTTCAAAAATGCGTCGATCTTCTCTTCCTCATCTTCGAACGCTCTCGGACACAATAGGCACAATTCTGTGAATCGTCTAAATACGAAGTAATATCGAATCCCTGTGTTCGTAACCCACTAAGTTCTAACTTGAGCTTATTGACCTCGGTTCTGGGACGGTACTTCTCGTTCATCAAGTGCTTGAATGCTGACCACGGTAACGCGTAAGCAGCATCTTATCCCACTTGCTCTAGATATGTATTCCACCATGTTAACGCAATACCTATGAAAGTATGCGTAGCGTACTTCACTTTGTCTCCTTCAGCACACTTACTTATGGCAAACACCGATTCAACTTTCTCGGTTCACCGTTTCAATCCGATTGGTCCTTCGGTCCCATCAAATTCTGAAGGTTTGCAGGCACTGAATTCCTTGTAGGAGCATCCTACACGATTTCTTGCGCCGTTAGCTGTATTGCTAGATTCAGAGTTATTGTTGGTATGTAGTGCGGCCTGTACTGTGGCTATGGTTGAAGAAAGAAAGGCACGAAATTCCTCTTCGCTCATATTCAAGGTGTGTCGAGTAGTCGGTGCCATTTCCTTCAAAATAGTCAAATGAAACAATTTAATCATACAGAATATTAACAGTAGTCAATAGTATCTCGTAGCATAATATGAACTCATTTATAAAAGCTTTTTCTTCATATTAGCATTTTATAATTTTAAATTCGGGTACTACCTACCCTTTAAGTTCATACTTAGTAGCTAATATACAATTCAACTACTACAATTCCATATGAAAAACTGATTATAATAATATATCACATACAAATATTCTTGAAACTTACAACTTCGCTATATTACATATAACATGAAATATAGTACACTATGATACAGGACAGTTTTGAAGATAAATCTATTTAATAAGCAAGTTGTTCAGCAAAGGAAATAAAGACACATAATTCATAAGTCCAGAAACAAGTCATGCATTCTGGTTTTACTAAGACGACTTTCCATCCTTGGTATTGTGGAAAATAACTGTTATGACCATTAGCTAGGCAGCATGTTGTAATGTCGTCAAAAGGACGAGGGTTTCGTAATGTCCAACAGCCCCGTAATAATCTAAAAACCTTGTTTCTTACCCCAACTACTGAATCCGTCACTTGTGGGAAAGTTT